>NW_026712043.1:1215329-1822994 GCF_026419965.1 Kogia breviceps
CCTGCTGCCGCCTTGTGGCCGTTTCTCAAAACAGCAGCTTTAAACCCAGTGCTAATGGTCACTTGATATTCAAAATCATTGCAGGCCTATAAATGACACCTGCCCTCAAAAACGATTCTTGGGTCGTCCATCGAGGAAAACAACTCAAAAGACGTGCACATTTCAAAACGACAATTTCAAGAGGCATATTTTGTGCACATTTTGTCTTCTCTTTCTTTCTTTCTCTTGTGATAAATAAAAGGGCATGGAAAAATGCTCAACATCAGGAATTAATAAAGCCATGCAAATCCAGTCGACAGAAACGTTCACCCACCGTCGTCAGAATGATCATCAGCCACAGAGTCTACAAAGAATAAATGCTCAAGGTGTTTTAGAGAACTCTGTGCCCTCTAGCGGCCGCTGGGACGTAACCTGGTAACAGCTAGTAGTGAGAACACCGTGGAGGTGCGTTGAAAGGTAAAAATTGAGCTAACCTGTAATCGGGTAGGCCCACTGATGGGCCTATCTCCCGAGTAGACCAAAATCAAAAAGACACAGGCTGGCCATCCTGCACTGCAGCAACATGTACCATAGCCAAGACTTGGAAGAAACCCAAATGTCCATCAACAGAACAATGCACCAAGAAGAAGGGGGCCCATGCGCACAATGGAACATGAGCCACGGAAGAGCATGCAACAGGTGCCTCTGGCACCACCGTAGAAGGATCTAGAGATACCCACCCAAAAGGAAGTACGAAAGAAACCGAAATAGAAATATCCTATGACATCACTTATAGCTGTTACTTCAACATTGATACCCATGAAGTCATTTCCAAGAGAAGGCCGTGCATAGATGCAGAAAACCAACTATGCTTAACCAAGTGGAAAGGTGTAAGGAATGTATGAATTTGGATATGGGGGTTTACAGACATGTACTGATACATATGAAATATATAATCACAAAATACCTAAGGAATACCAAGAGAGGTCGACTCAACACTCTGTAATAACCTACACGGGAAAGGATCCAAAGATGAATAGATTGACACATACATATGATGAACCAGATGCAGTACACCTAGAACACACACCACATTTTTATCCAATTGGCTGTGATACTAGATAACAATTAAATTTTAAAAAACACACAAGAAGTAAGGAGATATAAGCTCTTGGGGGTTTGCCCTGACACACTGCACTCTCATTTGCAGCCTACTAACACAATTTCCAGGAAGCCTCTGTTGCAGGAAAACCCAGAGTTGGAAATGGAGAAATGCTGCCGCCTTGTGGCCGTTTCCCGCAAGAGCGGCTTTAAACGGATAGCTATGGGTCACTTAACATTCACAAGGACTCCGGCCTCTAAAAGACACCTGCCCTCAAAAAAAAAAAAAAAAAATGTCCTGAGCTCGGCAGTGGTGAAAAAAATTCAAAGCAGGCAAATGTGTCAAAGAGATAGTATGAAGAGGTAAGTTTTACTCACTCTTTATCAAAAAAGCAAAATGGAGAAAAGCTCAACCTCAGGAATGATCAGACTCCTCTAAGCTACAAAAAGCTTTCAGCTCACCCAAGTTAACTACCGTCAGCCAAAAGACTACAAACAATAAATGCTGAAGGGGTTTTAGAGAACTCTGTTCCCTCTGTCTGCGGAGGACATGTCTAGTTGTAACAGCCAATAATGAGAACAGAAAGGAGCTGCGTTTTCAATTAAAAATTGAGCCACCCTTCCATCCAGAACACCCACAGCCGAGCCTCTCACCTGAGAAGACGGGCTGCAAGAGCTGCACTCCACGAGTTTTCACAGTAGCCAAGACACCGAAGCAACCCAAATGTCCATCAACAGATGAATGGATAAGAAGAGCTGGTCCGTGGACACAGTGGACTATTAGCCATGGAAAACAAGGAAACACTGCTCTTTGAGGCACCCGAGATGAGCCTAGAGATCATCACAGAACATGAGTTAAGTCGGAAAGCAAAAGGCATACCGTATGACATCACCTATAGGCGTTATCTAACAGCTGACACAAATGAACATATTTCCACAAAGAAAGACACTCACACACTTAGAAAACAAACTAAGCTTAAGTAAAATGAAAGGTGGGGGGAATGGATAACTTAAGATTAGTGTCACCATATGTGTACAAATACGTATTAAATATATATATCAAACAGACCGACCATATAGCAAGGGAGGTCACCAGAACACTCTGCAATAATTTACATGGGAAGAGGATCTGTACAAGAATATATATATATATATATATATATATATATATATATATATATATATATATACATATAAAACGTACAAATGAACCAGATTCTGTACATATAGGACCAACAGTATTCTAATCATTACCCCGATTTAAACAAATTAAAAGAGCGAACAAGAAGTAATGTGACATACACTTCTGGGGTTTTTTCCTGGCACATTCCATTCTAATTGACAACCTGGGAACAGGACTTCCAGAAGGCTCTGCTGCCCTAGTAACCAGATGTGGGAATGTAGCAATGCTGACGCCTTGTGGCCGTTTCCCACAGCAGCAGCTTTAAAGTCAGTGCTAATGGTCACTCAATATTCACACCCATTGCAGGCTTGTAAATGACACCTGCCCTCCAAAACAAAATCCTGGGGTCGAAAATCGACCAAAAAAGTCGAAAGAGGGCAACCTTCCAAGAAGACAATTTCGAGAGGTTTATTGTACTCACGGTTTTTTTTTTTTCTGTTTTTGTTTAACAGAATAAAAAAAGGCGTGGAAAAATGCTGAACCTTAGGAATTATTAGACACGAAAATACACGTTACAAAAACCTATCATGTCACACGACTCAGCATGGCCAGCAGCAAAACTTCTGCAAACAAGAAATGCTGACGGGGTGGTGAAGAAATGCGTACCCTCGGTTCTAAGTGGGACGTGGTAAGAGCCCCTAAGGAAAACACAGTGGAGTTGCCTGGAAAGGGTCAACATTGAGCGACCGTTCAATCAAGCATAGCCACTGCTGGGTCTATCACCTGAGAGGATGAGAATCAAAAAGACACGGGCTGGCAATCCTGCAATCCAGCAATGTTTACCATAGCCAACACTTGGAAGCAATGAAAATGCCCAGCCACAGAGGAATGCAGAAAGGAGCAGTGGTCCATGGACACAATGGAAGAGTACTCCAGTGAAAAGTAGAAATTCCATTTTAAAAACAGATATAAGTAAGGAGACATCAGCTTTGGGGGGTTTCTCCAGACACATCCCACCGTCATTGATAACCGAGGAACACCACTGGCAGGAAGGTCTGTTTCACTAGTTACCAGAGTGGGAAACGCAGAAATGCTGCAGCCCTCTGGCCGTTACCTGCAACGGCAGCTTGAAAACCCGTGCTAATGGTCACTTCGTGTGCACAAGTCCTGGAGGGCTGTCAATGAAACCTGCCCTCAAAATGTCTTGAGGGAGGTAGTGGCCAAAATATTTCAAAAGGCGGCACATACTTCAAGAAAAGAATGTGATGAGGTAAGCTACACACACAGTTTGAAGAAAAAAAGGACATCCCTGAAAGCTCAATTTCAAGGCTTTATGAGACGCATGCAAATCCAACCACAGAGGTATCGGCTCACACCAGTCAGAAGAACCATCAGCAACAAGACTACCAACAATTCATGCTGAAGGGGTTGTGGAGAAGTGCATACCCTCTAGGTTAAGTGGGACTTTGCCGCCAGCCGCGGCGGGTCCTCAAAGTGTAGCAACAACCGACGAGAGGGGGTAGGGAACTGAACGCACCAAGGTATGGGATCAGAAGGGCACAAGCAACTGACGCTTGCAAGGCAAGTTTAATAACAAAGCCTAGCCGTATATATACCCCTAAAGCAGGGACTTTGCTTCGTCACGCCTTATCGGCATCAGCTGGTTGGTTGGCTTCTCGGCTTAGTCACACCTTATCAGCATCAGCTGGTTGGTTGGCTGCTCGGCTTCTCCCTCAAAGGCACCAATTTCCCCTCCAGGGTTGCTTTTCCTAGCTTTAGGGAACCACCAGGGACTCCCAGTAACTGAGCAGGTCCCTGGAGCGATTTGGCCAAAGGCCATCTCCTTTTGTATGTTCATACCATAAAGTCCAGGATGCACACCAAGGAGAGTACAGTCGGGCCCTGAGGCTTAGGAGGGTCTTAGTGGCGCCTTCCTCAGAGGGCAATGCTCGCCACAGGACTTCACCTGGTAAGAGGCACTAATGGGAACAGAATGGAGGTGCCTTTACAAGGTAAACACTGAGTTACGATATGATCCAGCAGGCCCACTCGTGGGCCTATAACCTAAGAAAGAAGACAGAAGTGGAAAGACACAGGCAGGCAAATCTGCATTGCAGGAGTATTACAATAGCCAGGACATGGAAGCAAGCAGAAAGTCCATCAACAGATGAGTGGACAAAGAAGAACAGGGACCTGAACAGATGGAATATTAGCCAAGGAACAAAAGGAAACAATGCCATCAACAGCACCATCGGTGAGGCTAGAGTTCATCACGCACCTTGCAGTAAGTCACAGAGCGAAAGATACATAGCCTACGATATCACTTATAGGTGTTCCCTAAAAATTGATATCACTGAAGATATTTCCACAGAGAAAGGCAATCACAGATGCAATAAACAGATTTATGGTTCACCCATGGACAGGTGTGAGAATTGTGTACATTAGGAAATTGGGTTTAAGAGAGGGATACAAACACAGGTGAAATACAAAATCACCAAAGGCCTACGGAATACCAAGAGAAGAGTACTCAACATTGTGTCATAAGCTACATGGGAAAAGGATCCAAAGAAGACTAGATACGTGTTTATGTGTAAAAGAGCCACATCTTTCACACCCACAACAAGCAAAACATTGTAATCAAACTTGCTGTGAGAAACAATAAACATTGAATTAAAAAACGAACAAGTCAGTCGTGAGGCACAAACATAAGGGGCTTTTTCCTGGCACAGTCCATTCTAATTGACAACCTAGAATACGACTTCCACGGAGGCTCTGTTGCCCGAGTAACCAGGTTTGGTAAAGGAGACCTGCTGCCGCCTTGTGGCCGTTTCTCAAAACAGCAGCTTTAAACCCAGTGCTAATGGTCACTTGATATTCAAAATCATTGCAGGCCTATAAATGACACCTGCCCTCAAAAACGATTCTTGGGTCGTCCATCGAGGAAAACAACTCAAAAGACGTGCACATTTCAAAACGACAATTTCAAGAGGCATATTTTGTGCACATTTTGTCTTCTCTTTCTTTCTTTCTCTTGTGATAAATAAAAGGGCATGGAAAAATGCTCAACATCAGGAATTAATAAAGCCATGCAAATCCAGTCGACAGAAACGTTCACCCACCGTCGTCAGAATGATCATCAGCCACAGAGTCTACAAAGAATAAATGCTCAAGGTGTTTTAGAGAACTCTGTGCCCTCTAGCGGCCGCTGGGACGTAACCTGGTAACAGCTAGTAGTGAGAACACCGTGGAGGTGCGTTGAAAGGTAAAAATTGAGCTAACCTGTAATCGGGTAGGCCCACTGATGGGCCTATCTCCCGAGTAGACCAAAATCAAAAAGACACAGGCTGGCCATCCTGCACTGCAGCAACATGTACCATAGCCAAGACTTGGAAGAAACCCAAATGTCCATCAACAGAACAATGCACCAAGAAGAAGGGGGCCCATGCGCACAATGGAACATGAGCCACGGAAGAGCATGCAACAGGTGCCTCTGGCACCACCGTAGAAGGATCTAGAGATACCCACCCAAAAGGAAGTACGAAAGAAACCGAAATAGAAATATCCTATGACATCACTTATAGCTGTTACTTCAACATTGATACCCATGAAGTCATTTCCAAGAGAAGGCCGTGCATAGATGCAGAAAACCAACTATGCTTAACCAAGTGGAAAGGTGTAAGGAATGTATGAATTTGGATATGGGGGTTTACAGACATGTACTGATACATATGAAATATATAATCACAAAATACCTAAGGAATACCAAGAGAGGTCGACTCAACACTCTGTAATAACCTACACGGGAAAGGATCCAAAGATGAATAGATTGACACATACATATGATGAACCAGATGCAGTACACCTAGAACACACACCACATTTTTATCCAATTGGCTGTGATACTAGATAACAATTAAATTTTAAAAAACACACAAGAAGTAAGGAGATATAAGCTCTTGGGGGTTTGCCCTGACACACTGCACTCTCATTTGCAGCCTACTAACACAATTTCCAGGAAGCCTCTGTTGCAGGAAAACCCAGAGTTGGAAATGGAGAAATGCTGCCGCCTTGTGGCCGTTTCCCGCAAGAGCGGCTTTAAACGGATAGCTATGGGTCACTTAACATTCACAAGGACTCCGGCCTCTAAAAGACACCTGCCCTCAAAAAAAAAAAAAAATGTCCTGAGCTCGGCAGTGGTGAAAAAAATTCAAAGCAGGCAAATGTGTCAAAGAGATAGTATGAAGAGGTAAGTTTTACTCACTCTTTATCAAAAAAGCAAAATGGAGAAAAGCTCAACCTCAGGAATGATCAGACTCCTCTAAGCTACAAAAAGCTTTCAGCTCACCCAAGTTAACTACCGTCAGCCAAAAGACTACAAACAATAAATGCTGAAGGGGTTTTAGAGAACTCTGTTCCCTCTGTCTGCGGAGGACATGTCTAGTTGTAACAGCCAATAATGAGAACAGAAAGGAGCTGCGTTTTCAATTAAAAATTGAGCCACCCTTCCATCCAGAACACCCACAGCCGAGCCTCTCACCTGAGAAGACGGGCTGCAAGAGCTGCACTCCACGAGTTTTCACAGTAGCCAAGACACCGAAGCAACCCAAATGTCCATCAACAGATGAATGGATAAGAAGAGCTGGTCCGTGGACACAGTGGACTATTAGCCATGGAAAACAAGGAAACACTGCTCTTTGAGGCACCCGAGATGAGCCTAGAGATCATCACAGAACATGAGTTAAGTCGGAAAGCAAAAGGCATACCGTATGACATCACCTATAGGCGTTATCTAACAGCTGACACAAATGAACATATTTCCACAAAGAAAGACACTCACACACTTAGAAAACAAACTAAGCTTAAGTAAAATGAAAGGTGGGGGGAATGGATAACTTAAGATTAGTGTCACCATATGTGTACAAATACGTATTAAATATATATATCAAACAGACCGACCATATAGCAAGGGAGGTCACCAGAACACTCTGCAATAATTTACATGGGAAGAGGATCTGTACAAGAATATATATATATATATATATATATATATATATATATATACATATAAAACGTACAAATGAACCAGATTCTGTACATATAGGACCAACAGTATTCTAATCATTACCCCGATTTAAACAAATTAAAAGAGCGAACAAGAAGTAATGTGACATACACTTCTGGGGTTTTTTCCTGGCACATTCCATTCTAATTGACAACCTGGGAACAGGACTTCCAGAAGGCTCTGCTGCCCTAGTAACCAGATGTGGGAATGTAGCAATGCTGACGCCTTGTGGCCGTTTCCCACAGCAGCAGCTTTAAAGTCAGTGCTAATGGTCACTCAATATTCACACCCATTGCAGGCTTGTAAATGACACCTGCCCTCCAAAACAAAATCCTGGGGTCGAAAATCGACCAAAAAAGTCCAAAGAGGGCAACCTTCCAAGAAGACAATTTCGAGAGGTTTATTGTACTCACGGTTTTTTTTTTTTCTGTTTTTGTTTAACAGAATAAAAAAAGGCGTGGAAAAATGCTGAACCTTAGGAATTATTAGACACGAAAATACACGTTACAAAAACCTATCATGTCACACGACTCAGCATGGCCAGCAGCAAAACTTCTGCAAACAAGAAATGCTGACGGGGTGGTGAAGAAATGCGTACCCTCGGTTCTAAGTGGGACGTGGTAAGAGCCCCTAAGGAAAACACAGTGGAGTTGCCTGGAAAGGGTCAACATTGAGCGACCGTTCAATCAAGCATAGCCACTGCTGGGTCTATCACCTGAGAGGATGAGAATCAAAAAGACACGGGCTGGCAATCCTGCAATCCAGCAATGTTTACCATAGCCAACACTTGGAAGCAATGAAAATGCCCAGCCACAGAGGAATGCAGAAAGGAGCAGTGGTCCATGGACACAATGGAAGAGTACTCCAGTGAAAAGTAGAAATTCCATTTTAAAAACAGATATAAGTAAGGAGACATCAGCTTTGGGGGGTTTCTCCAGACACATCCCACCGTCATTGATAACCGAGGAACACCACTGGCAGGAAGGTCTGTTTCACTAGTTACCAGAGTGGGAAACGCAGAAATGCTGCAGCCCTCTGGCCGTTACCTGCAACGGCAGCTTGAAAACCCGTGCTAATGGTCACTTCGTGTGCACAAGTCCTGGAGGGCTGTCAATGAAACCTGCCCTCAAAATGTCTTGAGGGAGGTAGTGGCCAAAATATTTCAAAAGGCGGCACATACTTCAAGAAAAGAATGTGATGAGGTAAGCTACACACACAGTTTGAAGAAAAAAAGGACATCCCTGAAAGCTCAATTTCAAGGCTTTATGAGACGCATGCAAATCCAACCACAGAGGTATCGGCTCACACCAGTCAGAAGAACCATCAGCAACAAGACTACCAACAATTCATGCTGAAGGGGTTGTGGAGAAGTGCATACCCTCTAGGTTAAGTGGGACTTTGCCGCCAGCCGCGGCGGGTCCTCAAAGTGTAGCAACAACCGACGAGAGGGGGTAGGGAACTGAACGCACCAAGGTATGGGATCAGAAGGGCACAAGCAACTGACGCTTGCAAGGCAAGTTTAATAACAAAGCCTAGCCGTATATATACCCCTAAAGCAGGGACTTTGCTTCGTCACGCCTTATCGGCATCAGCTGGTTGGTTGGCTTCTCGGCTTAGTCACACCTTATCAGCATCAGCTGGTTGGTTGGCTGCTCGGCTTCTCCCTCAAAGGCACCAATTTCCCCTCCAGGGTTGCTTTTCCTAGCTTTAGGGAACCACCAGGGACTCCCAGTAACTGAGCAGGTCCCTGGAGCGATTTGGCCAAAGGCCATCTCCTTTTGTATGTTCATACCATAAAGTCCAGGATGCACACCAAGGAGAGTACAGTCGGGCCCTGAGGCTTAGGAGGGTCTTAGTGGCGCCTTCCTCAGAGGGCAATGCTCGCCACAGGACTTCACCTGGTAAGAGGCACTAATGGGAACAGAATGGAGGTGCCTTTACAAGGTAAACACTGAGTTACGATATGATCCAGCAGGCCCACTCGTGGGCCTATAACCTAAGAAAGAAGACAGAAGTGGAAAGACACAGGCAGGCAAATCTGCATTGCAGGAGTATTACAATAGCCAGGACATGGAAGCAAGCAGAAAGTCCATCAACAGATGAGTGGACAAAGAAGAACAGGGACCTGAACAGATGGAATATTAGCCAAGGAACAAAAGGAAACAATGCCATCAACAGCACCATCGGTGAGGCTAGAGTTCATCACGCACCTTGCAGTAAGTCACAGAGCGAAAGATACATAGCCTACGATATCACTTATAGGTGTTCCCTAAAAATTGATATCACTGAAGATATTTCCACAGAGAAAGGCAATCACAGATGCAATAAACAGATTTATGGTTCACCCATGGACAGGTGTGAGAATTGTGTACATTAGGAAATTGGGTTTAAGAGAGGGATACAAACACAGGTGAAATACAAAATCACCAAAGGCCTACGGAATACCAAGAGAAGAGTACTCAACATTGTGTCATAAGCTACATGGGAAAAGGATCCAAAGAAGACTAGATACGTGTTTATGTGTAAAAGAGCCACATCTTTCACACCCACAACAAGCAAAACATTGTAATCAAACTTGCTGTGAGAAACAATAAACATTGAATTAAAAAACGAACAAGTCAGTCGTGAGGCACAAACATAAGGGGCTTTTTCCTGGCACAGTCCATTCTAATTGACAACCTAGAATACGACTTCCACGGAGGCTCTGTTGCCCGAGTAACCAGGTTTGGTAAAGGAGACCTGCTGCCGCCTTGTGGCCGTTTCTCAAAACAGCAGCTTTAAACCCAGTGCTAATGGTCACTTGATATTCAAAATCATTGCAGGCCTATAAATGACACCTGCCCTCAAAAACGATTCTTGGGTCGTCCATCGAGGAAAACAACTCAAAAGACGTGCACATTTCAAAACGACAATTTCAAGAGGCATATTTTGTGCACATTTTGTCTTCTCTTTCTTTCTTTCTCTTGTGATAAATAAAAGGGCATGGAAAAATGCTCAACATCAGGAATTAATAAAGCCATGCAAATCCAGTCGACAGAAACGTTCACCCACCGTCGTCAGAATGATCATCAGCCACAGAGTCTACAAAGAATAAATGCTCAAGGTGTTTTAGAGAACTCTGTGCCCTCTAGCGGCCGCTGGGACGTAACCTGGTAACAGCTAGTAGTGAGAACACCGTGGAGGTGCGTTGAAAGGTAAAAATTGAGCTAACCTGTAATCGGGTAGGCCCACTGATGGGCCTATCTCCCGAGTAGACCAAAATCAAAAAGACACAGGCTGGCCATCCTGCACTGCAGCAACATGTACCATAGCCAAGACTTGGAAGAAACCCAAATGTCCATCAACAGAACAATGCACCAAGAAGAAGGGGGCCCATGTGCACAATGGAACATGAGCCACGGAAGAGCATGCAACAGGTGCCTCTGGCACCACCGTAGAAGGATCTAGAGATACCCACCCAAAAGGAAGTACGAAAGAAACCGAAATAGAAATATCCTATGACATCACTTATAGCTGTTACTTCAACATTGATACCCATGAAGTCATTTCCAAGAGAAGGCCGTGCATAGATGCAGAAAACCAACTATGCTTAACCAAGTGGAAAGGTGTAAGGAATGTATGAATTTGGATATGGGGGTTTACAGACATGTACTGATACATATGAAATATATAATCACAAAATACCTAAGGAATACCAAGAGAGGTCGACTCAACACTCTGTAATAACCTACACGGGAAAGGATCCAAAGATGAATAGATTGACACATACATATGATGAACCAGATGCAGTACACCTAGAACACACACCACATTTTTATCCAATTGGCTGTGATACTAGATAACAATTAAATTTTAAAAAACACACAAGAAGTAAGGAGATATAAGCTCTTGGGGGTTTGCCCTGACACACTGCACTCTCATTTGCAGCCTACTAACACAATTTCCAGGAAGCCTCTGTTGCAGGAAAACCCAGAGTTGGAAATGGAGAAATGCTGCCGCCTTGTGGCCGTTTCCCGCAAGAGCGGCTTTAAACGGATAGCTATGGGTCACTTAACATTCACAAGGACTCCGGCCTCTAAAAGACACCTGCCCTCAAAAAAAAAAAAAAATGTCCTGAGCTCGGCAGTGGTGAAAAAAATTCAAAGCAGGCAAATGTGTCAAAGAGATAGTATGAAGAGGTAAGTTTTACTCACTCTTTATCAAAAAAGCAAAATGGAGAAAAGCTCAACCTCAGGAATGATCAGACTCCTCTAAGCTACAAAAAGCTTTCAGCTCACCCAAGTTAACTACCGTCAGCCAAAAGACTACAAACAATAAATGCTGAAGGGGTTTTAGAGAACTCTGTTCCCTCTGTCTGCGGAGGACATGTCTAGTTGTAACAGCCAATAATGAGAACAGAAAGGAGCTGCGTTTTCAATTAAAAATTGAGCCACCCTTCCATCCAGAACACCCACAGCCGAGCCTCTCACCTGAGAAGACGGGCTGCAAGAGCTGCACTCCACGAGTTTTCACAGTAGCCAAGACACCGAAGCAACCCAAATGTCCATCAACAGATGAATGGATAAGAAGAGCTGGTCCGTGGACACAGTGGACTATTAGCCATGGAAAACAAGGAAACACTGCTCTTTGAGGCACCCGAGATGAGCCTAGAGATCATCACAGAACATGAGTTAAGTCGGAAAGCAAAAGGCATACCGTATGACATCACCTATAGGCGTTATCTAACAGCTGACACAAATGAACATATTTCCACAAAGAAAGACACTCACACACTTAGAAAACAAACTAAGCTTAAGTAAAATGAAAGGTGGGGGGAATGGATAACTTAAGATTAGTGTCACCATATGTGTACAAATACGTATTAAATATATATATCAAACAGACCGACCATATAGCAAGGGAGGTCACCAGAACACTCTGCAATAATTTACATGGGAAGAGGATCTGTACAAGAATATATATATATATATATATATATATATATATATATATACATATAAAACGTACAAATGAACCAGATTCTGTACATATAGGACCAACAGTATTCTAATCATTACCCCGATTTAAACAAATTAAAAGAGCGAACAAGAAGTAATGTGACATACACTTCTGGGGTTTTTTCCTGGCACATTCCATTCTAATTGACAACCTGGGAACAGGACTTCCAGAAGGCTCTGCTGCCCTAGTAACCAGATGTGGGAATGTAGCAATGCTGACGCCTTGTGGCCGTTTCCCACAGCAGCAGCTTTAAAGTCAGTGCTAATGGTCACTCAATATTCACACCCATTGCAGGCTTGTAAATGACACCTGCCCTCCAAAACAAAATCCTGGGGTCGAAAATCGACCAAAAAAGTCCAAAGAGGGCAACCTTCCAAGAAGACAATTTCGAGAGGTTTATTGTACTCACGGTTTTTTTTTTTTTCTGTTTTTGTTTAACAGAATAAAAAAAGGCGTGGAAAAATGCTGAACCTTAGGAATTATTAGACACGAAAATACACGTTACAAAAACCTATCATGTCACACGACTCAGCATGGCCAGCAGCAAAACTTCTGCAAACAAGAAATGCTGACGGGGTGGTGAAGAAATGCGTACCCTCGGTTCTAAGTGGGACGTGGTAAGAGCCCCTAAGGAAAACACAGTGGAGTTGCCTGGAAAGGGTCAACATTGAGCGACCGTTCAATCAAGCATAGCCACTGCTGGGTCTATCACCTGAGAGGATGAGAATCAAAAAGACACGGGCTGGCAATCCTGCAATCCAGCAATGTTTACCATAGCCAACACTTGGAAGCAATGAAAATGCCCAGCCACAGAGGAATGCAGAAAGGAGCAGTGGTCCATGGACACAATGGAAGAGTACTCCAGTGAAAAGTAGAAATTCCATTTTAAAAACAGATATAAGTAAGGAGACATCAGCTTTGGGGGGTTTCTCCAGACACATCCCACCGTCATTGATAACCGAGGAACACCACTGGCAGGAAGGTCTGTTTCACTAGTTACCAGAGTGGGAAACGCAGAAATGCTGCAGCCCTCTGGCCGTTACCTGCAACGGCAGCTTGAAAACCCGTGCTAATGGTCACTTCGTGTGCACAAGTCCTGGAGGGCTGTCAATGAAACCTGCCCTCAAAATGTCTTGAGGGAGGTAGTGGCCAAAATATTTCAAAAGGCGGCACATACTTCAAGAAAAGAATGTGATGAGGTAAGCTACACACACAGTTTGAAGAAAAAAAGGACATCCCTGAAAGCTCAATTTCAAGGCTTTATGAGACGCATGCAAATCCAACCACAGAGGTATCGGCTCACACCAGTCAGAAGAACCATCAGCAACAAGACTACCAACAATTCATGCTGAAGGGGTTGTGGAGAAGTGCATACCCTCTAGGTTAAGTGGGACTTTGCCGCCAGCCGCGGCGGGTCCTCAAAGTGTAGCAACAACCGACGAGAGGGGGTAGGGAACTGAACGCACCAAGGTATGGGATCAGAAGGGCACAAGCAACTGACGCTTGCAAGGCAAGTTTAATAACAAAGCCTAGCCGTATATATACCCCTAAAGCAGGGACTTTGCTTCGTCACGCCTTATCGGCATCAGCTGGTTGGTTGGCTTCTCGGCTTAGTCACACCTTATCAGCATCAGCTGGTTGGTTGGCTGCTCGGCTTCTCCCTCAAAGGCACCAATTTCCCCTCCAGGGTTGCTTTTCCTAGCTTTAGGGAACCACCAGGGACTCCCAGTAACTGAGCAGGTCCCTGGAGCGATTTGGCCAAAGGCCATCTCCTTTTGTATGTTCATACCATAAAGTCCAGGATGCACACCAAGGAGAGTACAGTCGGGCCCTGAGGCTTAGGAGGGTCTTAGTGGCGCCTTCCTCAGAGGGCAATGCTCGCCACAGGACTTCACCTGGTAAGAGGCACTAATGGGAACAGAATGGAGGTGCCTTTACAAGGTAAACACTGAGTTACGATATGATCCAGCAGGCCCACTCGTGGGCCTATAACCTAAGAAAGAAGACAGAAGTGGAAAGACACAGGCAGGCAAATCTGCATTGCAGGAGTATTACAATAGCCAGGACATGGAAGCAAGCAGAAAGTCCATCAACAGATGAGTGGACAAAGAAGAACAGGGACCTGAACAGATGGAATATTAGCCAAGGAACAAAAGGAAACAATGCCATCAACAGCACCATCGGTGAGGCTAGAGTTCATCACGCACCTTGCAGTAAGTCACAGAGCGAAAGATACATAGCCTACGATATCACTTATAGGTGTTCCCTAAAAATTGATATCACTGAAGATATTTCCACAGAGAAAGGCAATCACAGATGCAATAAACAGATTTATGGTTCACCCATGGACAGGTGTGAGAATTGTGTACATTAGGAAATTGGGTTTAAGAGAGAGATACAAACACAGGTGAAATACAAAATCACCAAAGGCCTACGGAATACCAAGAGAAGAGTACTCAACATTGTGTCATAAGCTACATGGGAAAAGGATCCAAAGAAGACTAGATACATGTTTATGTGTAAAAGAGCCACATCTTTCACACCCACAACAAGCAAAACATTGTAATCAAACTTGCTGTGAGAAACAATAAACATTGAATTAAAAAACGAACAAGTCAGTCGTGAGGCACAAACATAAGGGGCTTTTTCCTGGCACAGTCCATTCTAATTGACAACCTAGAATACGACTTCCACGGAGGCTCTGTTGCCCGAGTAACCAGGTTTGGTAAAGGAGACCTGCTGCCGCCTTGTGGCCGTTTCTCAAAACAGCAGCTTTAAACCCAGTGCTAATGGTCACTTGATATTCAAAATCATTGCAGGCCTATAAATGACACCTGCCCTCAAAAACGATTCTTGGGTCGTCCATCGAGGAAAACAACTCAAAAGACGTGCACATTTCAAAACGACAATTTCAAGAGGCATATTTTGTGCACATTTTGTCTTCTCTTTCTTTCTTTCTCTTGTGATAAATAAAAGGGCATGGAAAAATGCTCAACATCAGGAATTAATAAAGCCATGCAAATCCAGTCGACAGAAACGTTCACCCACCGTCGTCAGAATGATCATCAGCCACAGAGTCTACAAAGAATAAATGCTCAAGGTGTTTTAGAGAACTCTGTGCCCTCTAGCGGCCGCTGGGACGTAACCTGGTAACAGCTAGTAGTGAGAACACCGTGGAGGTGCGTTGAAAGGTAAAAATTGAGCTAACCTGTAATCGGGTAGGCCCACTGATGGGCCTATCTCCCGAGTAGACCAAAATCAAAAAGACACAGGCTGGCCATCCTGCACTGCAGCAACATGTACCATAGCCAAGACTTGGAAGAAACCCAAATGTCCATCAACAGAACAATGCACCAAGAAGAAGGGGGCCCATGTGCACAATGGAACATGAGCCACGGAAGAGCATGCAACAGGTGCCTCTGGCACCACCGTAGAAGGATCTAGAGATACCCACCCAAAAGGAAGTACGAAAGAAACCGAAATAGAAATATCCTATGACATCACTTATAGCTGTTACTTCAACATTGATACCCATGAAGTCATTTCCAAGAGAAGGCCGTGCATAGATGCAGAAAACCAACTATGCTTAACCAAGTGGAAAGGTGTAAGGAATGTATGAATTTGGATATGGGGGTTTACAGACATGTACTGATACATATGAAATATATAATCACAAAATACCTAAGGAATACCAAGAGAGGTCGACTCAACACTCTGTAATAACCTACACGGGAAAGGATCCAAAGATGAATAGATTGACACATACATATGATGAACCAGATGCAGTACACCTAGAACACACACCACATTTTTATCCAATTGGCTGTGATACTAGATAACAATTAAATTTTAAAAAACACACAAGAAGTAAGGAGATATAAGCTCTTGGGGGTTTGCCCTGACACACTGCACTCTCATTTGCAGCCTACTAACACAATTTCCAGGAAGCCTCTGTTGCAGGAAAACCCAGAGTTGGAAATGGAGAAATGCTGCCGCCTTGTGGCCGTTTCCCGCAAGAGCGGCTTTAAACGGATAGCTATGGGTCACTTAACATTCACAAGGACTCCGGCCTCTAAAAGACACCTGCCCTCAAAAAAAAAAAAAAATGTCCTGAGCTCGGCAGTGGTGAAAAAAATTCAAAGCAGGCAAATGTGTCAAAGAGATAGTATGAAGAGGTAAGTTTTACTCACTCTTTATCAAAAAAGCAAAATGGAGAAAAGCTCAACCTCAGGAATGATCAGACTCCTCTAAGCTACAAAAAGCTTTCAGCTCACCCAAGTTAACTACCGTCAGCCAAAAGACTACAAACAATAAATGCTGAAGGGGTTTTAGAGAACTCTGTTCCCTCTGTCTGCGGAGGACATGTCTAGTTGTAACAGCCAATAATGAGAACAGAAAGGAGCTGCGTTTTCAATTAAAAATTGAGCCACCCTTCCATCCAGAACACCCACAGCCGAGCCTCTCACCTGAGAAGACGGGCTGCAAGAGCTGCACTCCACGAGTTTTCACAGTAGCCAAGACACCGAAGCAACCCAAATGTCCATCAACAGATGAATGGATAAGAAGAGCTGGTCCGTGGACACAGTGGACTATTAGCCATGGAAAACAAGGAAACACTGCTCTTTGAGGCACCCGAGATGAGCCTAGAGATCATCACAGAACATGAGTTAAGTCGGAAAGCAAAAGGCATACCGTATGACATCACCTATAGGCGTTATCTAACAGCTGACACAAATGAACATATTTCCACAAAGAAAGACACTCACACACTTAGAAAACAAACTAAGCTTAAGTAAAATGAAAGGTGGGGGGAATGGATAACTTAAGATTAGTGTCACCATATGTGTACAAATACGTATTAAATATATATATCAAACAGACCGACCATATAGCAAGGGAGGTCACCAGAACACTCTGCAATAATTTACATGGGAAGAGGATCTGTACAAGAATATATATATATATATATATTTATATATATATATATATATATATATATATATATATATATATATATATATATACATATAAAACGTACAAATGAACCAGATTCTGTACATATAGGACCAACAGTATTCTAATCATTACCCCGATTTAAACAAATTAAAAGAGCGAACAAGAAGTAATGTGACATACACTTCTGGGGTTTTTTCCTGGCACATTCCATTCTAATTGACAACCTGGGAACAGGACTTCCAGAAGGCTCTGCTGCCCTAGTAACCAGATGTGGGAATGTAGCAATGCTGACGCCTTGTGGCCGTTTCCCACAGCAGCAGCTTTAAAGTCAGTGCTAATGGTCACTCAATATTCACACCCATTGCAGGCTTGTAAATGACACCTGCCCTCCAAAACAAAATCCTGGGGTCGAAAATCGACCAAAAAAGTCCAAAGAGGGCAACCTTCCAAGAAGACAATTTCGAGAGGTTTATTGTACTCACGGTTTTTTTTTTTTCTGTTTTTGTTTAACAGAATAAAAAAAGGCGTGGAAAAATGCTGAACCTTAGGAATTATTAGACACGAAAATACACGTTACAAAAACCTATCATGTCACACGACTCAGCATGGCCAGCAGCAAAACTTCTGCAAACAAGAAATGCTGACGGGGTGGTGAAGAAATGCGTACCCTCGGTTCTAAGTGGGACGTGGTAAGAGCCCCTAAGGAAAACACAGTGGAGTTGCCTGGAAAGGGTCAACATTGAGCGACCGTTCAATCAAGCATAGCCACTGCTGGGTCTATCACCTGAGAGGATGAGAATCAAAAAGACACGGGCTGGCAATCCTGCAATCCAGCAATGTTTACCATAGCCAACACTTGGAAGCAATGAAAATGCCCAGCCACAGAGGAATGCAGAAAGGAGCAGTGGTCCATGGACACAATGGAAGAGTACTCCAGTGAAAAGTAGAAATTCCATTTTAAAAACAGATATAAGTAAGGAGACATCAGCTTTGGGGGGTTTCTCCAGACACATCCCACCGTCATTGATAACCGAGGAACACCACTGGCAGGAAGGTCTGTTTCACTAGTTACCAGAGTGGGAAACGCAGAAATGCTGCAGCCCTCTGGCCGTTACCTGCAACGGCAGCTTGAAAACCCGTGCTAATGGTCACTTCGTGTGCACAAGTCCTGGAGGGCTGTCAATGAAACCTGCCCTCAAAATGTCTTGAGGGAGGTAGTGGCCAAAATATTTCAAAAGGCGGCACATACTTCAAGAAAAGAATGTGATGAGGTAAGCTACACACACAGTTTGAAGAAAAAAAGGACATCCCTGAAAGCTCAATTTCAAGGCTTTATGAGACGCATGCAAATCCAACCACAGAGGTATCGGCTCACACCAGTCAGAAGAACCATCAGCAACAAGACTACCAACAATTCATGCTGAAGGGGTTGTGGAGAAGTGCATACCCTCTAGGTTAAGTGGGACTTTGCCGCCAGCCGCGGCGGGTCCTCAAAGTGTAGCAACAACCGACGAGAGGGGGTAGGGAACTGAACGCACCAAGGTATGGGATCAGAAGGGCACAAGCAACTGACGCTTGCAAGGCAAGTTTAATAACAAAGCCTAGCCGTATATATACCCCTAAAGCAGGGACTTTGCTTCGTCACGCCTTATCGGCATCAGCTGGTTGGTTGGCTTCTCGGCTTAGTCACACCTTATCAGCATCAGCTGGTTGGTTGGCTGCTCGGCTTCTCCCTCAAAGGCACCAATTTCCCCTCCAGGGTTGCTTTTCCTAGCTTTAGGGAACCACCAGGGACTCCCAGTAACTGAGCAGGTCCCTGGAGCGATTTGGCCAAAGGCCATCTCCTTTTGTATGTTCATACCATAAAGTCCAGGATGCACACCAAGGAGAGTACAGTCGGGCCCTGAGGCTTAGGAGGGTCTTAGTGGCGCCTTCCTCAGAGGGCAATGCTCGCCACAGGACTTCACCTGGTAAGAGGCACTAATGGGAACAGAATGGAGGTGCCTTTACAAGGTAAACACTGAGTTACGATATGATCCAGCAGGCCCACTCGTGGGCCTATAACCTAAGAAAGAAGACAGAAGTGGAAAGACACAGGCAGGCAAATCTGCATTGCAGGAGTATTACAATAGCCAGGACATGGAAGCAAGCAGAAAGTCCATCAACAGATGAGTGGACAAAGAAGAACAGGGACCTGAACAGATGGAATATTAGCCAAGGAACAAAAGGAAACAATGCCATCAACAGCACCATCGGTGAGGCTAGAGTTCATCACGCACCTTGCAGTAAGTCACAGAGCGAAAGATACATAGCCTACGATATCACTTATAGGTGTTCCCTAAAAATTGATATCACTGAAGATATTTCCACAGAGAAAGGCAATCACAGATGCAATAAACAGATTTATGGTTCACCCATGGACAGGTGTGAGAATTGTGTACATTAGGAAATTGGGTTTAAGAGAGGGATACAAACACAGGTGAAATACAAAATCACCAAAGGCCTACGGAATACCAAGAGAAGAGTACTCAACATTGTGTCATAAGCTACATGGGAAAAGGATCCAAAGAAGACTAGATACGTGTTTATGTGTAAAAGAGCCACATCTTTCACACCCACAACAAGCAAAACATTGTAATCAAACTTGCTGTGAGAAACAATAAACATTGAATTAAAAAACGAACAAGTCAGTCGTGAGGCACAAACATAAGGGGCTTTTTCCTGGCACAGTCCATTCTAATTGACAACCTAGAATACGACTTCCACGGAGGCTCTGTTGCCCGAGTAACCAGGTTTGGTAAAGGAGACCTGCTGCCGCCTTGTGGCCGTTTCTCAAAACAGCAGCTTTAAACCCAGTGCTAATGGTCACTTGATATTCAAAATCATTGCAGGCCTATAAATGACACCTGCCCTCAAAAACGATTCTTGGGTCGTCCATCGAGGAAAACAACTCAAAAGACGTGCACATTTCAAAACGACAATTTCAAGAGGCATATTTTGTGCACATTTTGTCTTCTCTTTCTTTCTTTCTCTTGTGATAAATAAAAGGGCATGGAAAAATGCTCAACATCAGGAATTAATAAAGCCATGCAAATCCAGTCGACAGAAACGTTCACCCACCGTCGTCAGAATGATCATCAGCCACAGAGTCTACAAAGAATAAATGCTCAAGGTGTTTTAGAGAACTCTGTGCCCTCTAGCGGCCGCTGGGACGTAACCTGGTAACAGCTAGTAGTGAGAACACCGTGGAGGTGCGTTGAAAGGTAAAAATTGAGCTAACCTGTAATCGGGTAGGCCCACTGATGGGCCTATCTCCCGAGTAGACCAAAATCAAAAAGACACAGGCTGGCCATCCTGCACTGCAGCAACATGTACCATAGCCAAGACTTGGAAGAAACCCAAATGTCCATCAACAGAACAATGCACCAAGAAGAAGGGGGCCCATGTGCACAATGGAACATGAGCCACGGAAGAGCATGCAACAGGTGCCTCTGGCACCACCGTAGAAGGATCTAGAGATACCCACCCAAAAGGAAGTACGAAAGAAACCGAAATAGAAATATCCTATGACATCACTTATAGCTGTTACTTCAACATTGATACCCATGAAGTCATTTCCAAGAGAAGGCCGTGCATAGATGCAGAAAACCAACTATGCTTAACCAAGTGGAAAGGTGTAAGGAATGTATGAATTTGGATATGGGGGTTTACAGACATGTACTGATACATATGAAATATATAATCACAAAATACCTAAGGAATACCAAGAGAGGTCGACTCAACACTCTGTAATAACCTACACGGGAAAGGATCCAAAGATGAATAGATTGACACATACATATGATGAACCAGATGCAGTACACCTAGAACACACACCACATTTTTATCCAATTGGCTGTGATACTAGATAACAATTAAATTTTAAAAAACACACAAGAAGTAAGGAGATATAAGCTCTTGGGGGTTTGCCCTGACACACTGCACTCTCATTTGCAGCCTACTAACACAATTTCCAGGAAGCCTCTGTTGCAGGAAAACCCAGAGTTGGAAATGGAGAAATGCTGCCGCCTTGTGGCCGTTTCCCGCAAGAGCGGCTTTAAACGGATAGCTATGGGTCACTTAACATTCACAAGGACTCCGGCCTCTAAAAGACACCTGCCCTCAAAAAAAAAAAAAAAATGTCCTGAGCTCGGCAGTGGTGAAAAAAATTCAAAGCAGGCAAATGTGTCAAAGAGATAGTATGAAGAGGTAAGTTTTACTCACTCTTTATCAAAAAAGCAAAATGGAGAAAAGCTCAACCTCAGGAATGATCAGACTCCTCTAAGCTACAAAAAGCTTTCAGCTCACCCAAGTTAACTACCGTCAGCCAAAAGACTACAAACAATAAATGCTGAAGGGGTTTTAGAGAACTCTGCTCCCTCTGTCTGCGGAGGACATGTCTAGTTGTAACAGCCAATAATGAGAACAGAAAGGAGCTGCGTTTTCAATTAAAAATTGAGCCACCCTTCCATCCAGAACACCCACAGCCGAGCCTCTCACCTGAGAAGACGGGCTGCAAGAGCTGCACTCCACGAGTTTTCACAGTAGCCAAGACACCGAAGCAACCCAAATGTCCATCAACAGATGAATGGATAAGAAGAGCTGGTCCGTGGACACAGTGGACTATTAGCCATGGAAAACAAGGAAACACTGCTCTTTGAGGCACCCGAGATGAGCCTAGAGATCATCACAGAACATGAGTTAAGTCGGAAAGCAAAAGGCATACCGTATGACATCACCTATAGGCGTTATCTAACAGCTGACACAAATGAACATATTTCCACAAAGAAAGACACTCACACACTTAGAAAACAAACTAAGCTTAAGTAAAATGAAAGGTGGGGGGAATGGATAACTTAAGATTAGTGTCACCATATGTGTACAAATACGTATTAAATATATATATCAAACAGACCGACCATATAGCAAGGGAGGTCACCAGAACACTCTGCAATAATTTACATGGGAAGAGGATCTGTACAAGAATATATATATATATATATATATATATTTATATATATATATATATATACATATAAAACGTACAAATGAACCAGATTCTGTACATATAGGACCAACAGTATTCTAATCATTACCCCGATTTAAACAAATTAAAAGAGCGAACAAGAAGTAATGTGACATACACTTCTGGGGTTTTTTCCTGGCACATTCCATTCTAATTGACAACCTGGGAACAGGACTTCCAGAAGGCTCTGCTGCCCTAGTAACCAGATGTGGGAATGTAGCAATGCTGACGCCTTGTGGCCATTTCCCACAGCAGCAGCTTTAAAGTCAGTGCTAATGGTCACTCAATATTCACACCCATTGCAGGCTTGTAAATGACACCTGCCCTCCAAAACAAAATCCTGGGGTCGAAAATCGACCAAAAAAGTCCAAAGAGGGCAACCTTCCAAGAAGACAATTTCGAGAGGTTTATTGTACTCACGGTTTTTTTTTTTTTCTGTTTTTGTTTAACAGAATAAAAAAAGGCGTGGAAAAATGCTGAACCTTAGGAATTATTAGACACGAAAATACACGTTACAAAAACCTATCATGTCACACGACTCAGCATGGCCAGCAGCAAAACTTCTGCAAACAAGAAATGCTGACGGGGTGGTGAAGAAATGCGTACCCTCGGTTCTAAGTGGGACGTGGTAAGAGCCCCTAAGGAAAACACAGTGGAGTTGCCTGGAAAGGGTCAACATTGAGCGACCGTTCAATCAAGCATAGCCACTGCTGGGTCTATCACCTGAGAGGATGAGAATCAAAAAGACACGGGCTGGCAATCCTGCAATCCAGCAATGTTTACCATAGCCAACACTTGGAAGCAATGAAAATGCCCAGCCACAGAGGAATGCAGAAAGGAGCAGTGGTCCATGGACACAATGGAAGAGTACTCCAGTGAAAAGTAGAAATTCCATTTTAAAAACAGATATAAGTAAGGAGACATCAGCTTTGGGGGGTTTCTCCAGACACATCCCACCGTCATTGATAACCGAGGAACACCACTGGCAGGAAGGTCTGTTTCACTAGTTACCAGAGTGGGAAACGCAGAAATGCTGCAGCCCTCTGGCCGTTACCTGCAACGGCAGCTTGAAAACCCGTGCTAATGGTCACTTCGTGTGCACAAGTCCTGGAGGGCTGTCAATGAAACCTGCCCTCAAAATGTCTTGAGGGAGGTAGTGGCCAAAATATTTCAAAAGGCGGCACATACTTCAAGAAAAGAATGTGATGAGGTAAGCTACACACACAGTTTGAAGAAAAAAAGGACATCCCTGAAAGCTCAATTTCAAGGCTTTATGAGACGCATGCAAATCCAACCACAGAGGTATCGGCTCACACCAGTCAGAAGAACCATCAGCAACAAGACTACCAACAATTCATGCTGAAGGGGTTGTGGAGAAGTGCATACCCTCTAGGTTAAGTGGGACTTTGCCGCCAGCCGCGGCGGGTCCTCAAAGTGTAGCAACAACCGACGAGAGGGGGTAGGGAACTGAACGCACCAAGGTATGGGATCAGAAGGGCACAAGCAACTGACGCTTGCAAGGCAAGTTTAATAACAAAGCCTAGCCGTATATATACCCCTAAAGCAGGGACTTTGCTTCGTCACGCCTTATCGGCATCAGCTGGTTGGTTGGCTTCTCGGCTTAGTCACACCTTATCAGCATCAGCTGGTTGGTTGGCTGCTCGGCTTCTCCCTCAAAGGCACCAATTTCCCCTCCAGGGTTGCTTTTCCTAGCTTTAGGGAACCACCAGGGACTCCCAGTAACTGAGCAGGTCCCTGGAGCGATTTGGCCAAAGGCCATCTCCTTTTGTATGTTCATACCATAAAGTCCAGGATGCACACCAAGGAGAGTACAGTCGGGCCCTGAGGCTTAGGAGGGTCTTAGTGGCGCCTTCCTCAGAGGGCAATGCTCGCCACAGGACTTCACCTGGTAAGAGGCACTAATGGGAACAGAATGGAGGTGCCTTTACAAGGTAAACACTGAGTTACGATATGATCCAGCAGGCCCACTCGTGGGCCTATAACCTAAGAAAGAAGACAGAAGTGGAAAGACACAGGCAGGCAAATCTGCATTGCAGGAGTATTACAATAGCCAGGACATGGAAGCAAGCAGAAAGTCCATCAACAGATGAGTGGACAAAGAAGAACAGGGACCTGAACAGATGGAATATTAGCCAAGGAACAAAAGGAAACAATGCCATCAACAGCACCATCGGTGAGGCTAGAGTTCATCACGCACCTTGCAGTAAGTCACAGAGCGAAAGATACATAGCCTACGATATCACTTATAGGTGTTCCCTAAAAATTGATATCACTGAAGATATTTCCACAGAGAAAGGCAATCACAGATGCAATAAACAGATTTATGGTTCACCCATGGACAGGTGTGAGAATTGTGTACATTAGGAAATTGGGTTTAAGAGAGAGATACAAACACAGGTGAAATACAAAATCACCAAAGGCCTACGGAATACCAAGAGAAGAGTACTCAACATTGTGTCATAAGCTACATGGGAAAAGGATCCAAAGAAGACTAGATACGTGTTTATGTGTAAAAGAGCCACATCTTTCACACCCACAACAAGCAAAACATTGTAATCAAACTTGCTGTGAGAAACAATAAACATTGAATTAAAAAACGAACAAGTCAGTCGTGAGGCACAAACATAAGGGGCTTTTTCCTGGCACAGTCCATTCTAATTGACAACCTAGAATACGACTTCCACGGAGGCTCTGTTGCCCGAGTAACCAGGTTTGGTAAAGGAGACCTGCTGCCGCCTTGTGGCCGTTTCTCAAAACAGCAGCTTTAAACCCAGTGCTAATGGTCACTTGATATTCAAAATCATTGCAGGCCTATAAATGACACCTGCCCTCAAAAACGATTCTTGGGTCGTCCATCGAGGAAAACAACTCAAAAGACGTGCACATTTCAAAACGACAATTTCAAGAGGCATATTTTGTGCACATTTTGTCTTCTCTTTCTTTCTTTCTCTTGTGATAAATAAAAGGGCATGGAAAAATGCTCAACATCAGGAATTAATAAAGCCATGCAAATCCAGTCGACAGAAACGTTCACCCACCGTCGTCAGAATGATCATCAGCCACAGAGTCTACAAAGAATAAATGCTCAAGGTGTTTTAGAGAACTCTGTGCCCTCTAGCGGCCGCTGGGACGTAACCTGGTAACAGCTAGTAGTGAGAACACCGTGGAGGTGCGTTGAAAGGTAAAAATTGAGCTAACCTGTAATCGGGTAGGCCCACTGATGGGCCTATCTCCCGAGTAGACCAAAATCAAAAAGACACAGGCTGGCCATCCTGCACTGCAGCAACATGTACCATAGCCAAGACTTGGAAGAAACCCAAATGTCCATCAACAGAACAATGCACCAAGAAGAAGGGGGCCCATGTGCACAATGGAACATGAGCCACGGAAGAGCATGCAACAGGTGCCTCTGGCACCACCGTAGAAGGATCTAGAGATACCCACCCAAAAGGAAGTACGAAAGAAACCGAAATAGAAATATCCTATGACATCACTTATAGCTGTTACTTCAACATTGATACCCATGAAGTCATTTCCAAGAGAAGGCCGTGCATAGATGCAGAAAACCAACTATGCTTAACCAAGTGGAAAGGTGTAAGGAATGTATGAATTTGGATATGGGGGTTTACAGACATGTACTGATACATATGAAATATATAATCACAAAATACCTAAGGAATACCAAGAGAGGTCGACTCAACACTCTGTAATAACCTACACGGGAAAGGATCCAAAGATGAATAGATTGACACATACATATGATGAACCAGATGCAGTACACCTAGAACACACACCACATTTTTATCCAATTGGCTGTGATACTAGATAACAATTAAATTTTAAAAAACACACAAGAAGTAAGGAGATATAAGCTCTTGGGGGTTTGCCCTGACACACTGCACTCTCATTTGCAGCCTACTAACACAATTTCCAGGAAGCCTCTGTTGCAGGAAAACCCAGAGTTGGAAATGGAGAAATGCTGCCGCCTTGTGGCCGTTTCCCGCAAGAGCGGCTTTAAACGGATAGCTATGGGTCACTTAACATTCACAAGGACTCCGGCCTCTAAAAGACACCTGCCCTCAAAAAAAAAAAAAAATGTCCTGAGCTCGGCAGTGGTGAAAAAAATTCAAAGCAGGCAAATGTGTCAAAGAGATAGTATGAAGAGGTAAGTTTTACTCACTCTTTATCAAAAAAGCAAAATGGAGAAAAGCTCAACCTCAGGAATGATCAGACTCCTCTAAGCTACAAAAAGCTTTCAGCTCACCCAAGTTAACTACCGTCAGCCAAAAGACTACAAACAATAAATGCTGAAGGGGTTTTAGAGAACTCTGTTCCCTCTGTCTGCGGAGGACATGTCTAGTTGTAACAGCCAATAATGAGAACAGAAAGGAGCTGCGTTTTCAATTAAAAATTGAGCCACCCTTCCATCCAGAACACCCACAGCCGAGCCTCTCACCTGAGAAGACGGGCTGCAAGAGCTGCACTCCACGAGTTTTCACAGTAGCCAAGACACCGAAGCAACCCAAATGTCCATCAACAGATGAATGGATAAGAAGAGCTGGTCCGTGGACACAGTGGACTATTAGCCATGGAAAACAAGGAAACACTGCTCTTTGAGGCACCCGAGATGAGCCTAGAGATCATCACAGAACATGAGTTAAGTCGGAAAGCAAAAGGCATACCGTATGACATCACCTATAGGCGTTATCTAACAGCTGACACAAATGAACATATTTCCACAAAGAAAGACACTCACACACTTAGAAAACAAACTAAGCTTAAGTAAAATGAAAGGTGGGGGGAATGGATAACTTAAGATTAGTGTCACCATATGTGTACAAATACGTATTAAATATATATATCAAACAGACCGACCATATAGCAAGGGAGGTCACCAGAACACTCTGCAATAATTTACATGGGAAGAGGATCTGTACAAGAATATATATATATATATATATATATATATATATATATATATATATATATATATATACATATAAAACGTACAAATGAACCAGATTCTGTACATATAGGACCAACAGTATTCTAATCATTACCCCGATTTAAACAAATTAAAAGAGCGAACAAGAAGTAATGTGACATACACTTCTGGGGTTTTTTCCTGGCACATTCCATTCTAATTGACAACCTGGGAACAGGACTTCCAGAAGGCTCTGCTGCCCTAGTAACCAGATGTGGGAATGTAGCAATGCTGACGCCTTGTGGCCGTTTCCCACAGCAGCAGCTTTAAAGTCAGTGCTAATGGTCACTCAATATTCACACCCATTGCAGGCTTGTAAATGACACCTGCCCTCCAAAACAAAATCCTGGGGTCGAAAATCGACCAAAAAAGTCGAAAGAGGGCAACCTTCCAAGAAGACAATTTCGAGAGGTTTATTGTACTCACGGTTTTTTTTTTTTCTGTTTTTGTTTAACAGAATAAAAAAAGGCGTGGAAAAATGCTGAACCTTAGGAATTATTAGACACGAAAATACACGTTACAAAAACCTATCATGTCACACGACTCAGCATGGCCAGCAGCAAAACTTCTGCAAACAAGAAATGCTGACGGGGTGGTGAAGAAATGCGTACCCTCGGTTCTAAGTGGGACGTGGTAAGAGCCCCTAAGGAAAACACAGTGGAGTTGCCTGGAAAGGGTCAACATTGAGCGACCGTTCAATCAAGCATAGCCACTGCTGGGTCTATCACCTGAGAGGATGAGAATCAAAAAGACACGGGCTGGCAATCCTGCAATCCAGCAATGTTTACCATAGCCAACACTTGGAAGCAATGAAAATGCCCAGCCACAGAGGAATGCAGAAAGGAGCAGTGGTCCATGGACACAATGGAAGAGTACTCCAGTGAAAAGTAGAAATTCCATTTTAAAAACAGATATAAGTAAGGAGACATCAGCTTTGGGGGGTTTCTCCAGACACATCCCACCGTCATTGATAACCGAGGAACACCACTGGCAGGAAGGTCTGTTTCACTAGTTACCAGAGTGGGAAACGCAGAAATGCTGCAGCCCTCTGGCCGTTACCTGCAACGGCAGCTTGAAAACCCGTGCTAATGGTCACTTCGTGTGCACAAGTCCTGGAGGGCTGTCAATGAAACCTGCCCTCAAAATGTCTTGAGGGAGGTAGTGGCCAAAATATTTCAAAAGGCGGCACATACTTCAAGAAAAGAATGTGATGAGGTAAGCTACACACACAGTTTGAAGAAAAAAAGGACATCCCTGAAAGCTCAATTTCAAGGCTTTATGAGACGCATGCAAATCCAACCACAGAGGTATCGGCTCACACCAGTCAGAAGAACCATCAGCAACAAGACTACCAACAATTCATGCTGAAGGGGTTGTGGAGAAGTGCATACCCTCTAGGTTAAGTGGGACTTTGCCGCCAGCCGCGGCGGGTCCTCAAAGTGTAGCAACAACCGACGAGAGGGGGTAGGGAACTGAACGCACCAAGGTATGGGATCAGAAGGGCACAAGCAACTGACGCTTGCAAGGCAAGTTTAATAACAAAGCCTAGCCGTATATATACCCCTAAAGCAGGGACTTTGCTTCGTCACGCCTTATCGGCATCAGCTGGTTGGTTGGCTTCTCGGCTTAGTCACACCTTATCAGCATCAGCTGGTTGGTTGGCTGCTCGGCTTCTCCCTCAAAGGCACCAATTTCCCCTCCAGGGTTGCTTTTCCTAGCTTTAGGGAACAACCAGGGACTCCCAGTAACTGAGCAGGTCCCTGGAGCGATTTGGCCAAAGGCCATCTCCTTTTGTATGTTCATACCATAAAGTCCAGGATGCACACCAAGGAGAGTACAGTCGGGCCCTGAGGCTTAGGAGGGTCTTAGTGGCGCCTTCCTCAGAGGGCAATGCTCGCCACAGGACTTCACCTGGTAAGAGGCACTAATGGGAACAGAATGGAGGTGCCTTTACAAGGTAAACACTGAGTTACGATATGATCCAGCAGGCCCACTCGTGGGCCTATAACCTAAGAAAGAAGACAGAAGTGGAAAGACACAGGCAGGCAAATCTGCATTGCAGGAGTATTACAATAGCCAGGACATGGAAGCAAGCAGAAAGTCCATCAACAGATGAGTGGACAAAGAAGAACAGGGACCTGAACAGATGGAATATTAGCCAAGGAACAAAAGGAAACAATGCCATCAACAGCACCATCGGTGAGGCTAGAGTTCATCACGCACCTTGCAGTAAGTCACAGAGCGAAAGATACATAGCCTACGATATCACTTATAGGTGTTCCCTAAAAATTGATATCACTGAAGATATTTCCACAGAGAAAGGCAATCACAGATGCAATAAACAGATTTATGGTTCACCCATGGACAGGTGTGAGAATTGTGTACATTAGGAAATTGGGTTTAAGAGAGAGATACAAACACAGGTGAAATACAAAATCACCAAAGGCCTACGGAATACCAAGAGAAGAGTACTCAACATTGTGTCATAAGCTACATGGGAAAAGGATCCAAAGAAGACTAGATACGTGTTTATGTGTAAAAGAGCCACATCTTTCACACCCACAACAAGCAAAACATTGTAATCAAACTTGCTGTGAGAAACAATAAACATTGAATTAAAAAACGAACAAGTCAGTCGTGAGGCACAAACATAAGGGGCTTTTTCCTGGCACAGTCCATTCTAATTGACAACCTAGAATACGACTTCCACGGAGGCTCTGTTGCCCGAGTAACCAGGTTTGGTAAAGGAGACCTGCTGCCGCCTTGTGGCCGTTTCTCAAAACAGCAGCTTTAAACCCAGTGCTAATGGTCACTTGATATTCAAAATCATTGCAGGCCTATAAATGACACCTGCCCTCAAAAACGATTCTTGGGTCGTCCATCGAGGAAAACAACTCAAAAGACGTGCACATTTCAAAACGACAATTTCAAGAGGCATATTTTGTGCACATTTTGTCTTCTCTTTCTTTCTTTCTCTTGTGATAAATAAAAGGGCATGGAAAAATGCTCAACATCAGGAATTAATAAAGCCATGCAAATCCAGTCGACAGAAACGTTCACCCACCGTCGTCAGAATGATCATCAGCCACAGAGTCTACAAAGAATAAATGCTCAAGGTGTTTTAGAGAACTCTGTGCCCTCTAGCGGCCGCTGGGACGTAACCTGGTAACAGCTAGTAGTGAGAACACCGTGGAGGTGCGTTGAAAGGTAAAAATTGAGCTAACCTGTAATCGGGTAGGCCCACTGATGGGCCTATCTCCCGAGTAGACCAAAATCAAAAAGACACAGGCTGGCCATCCTGCACTGCAGCAACATGTACCATAGCCAAGACTTGGAAGAAACCCAAATGTCCATCAACAGAACAATGCACCAAGAAGAAGGGGGCCCATGTGCACAATGGAACATGAGCCACGGAAGAGCATGCAACAGGTGCCTCTGGCACCACCGTAGAAGGATCTAGAGATACCCACCCAAAAGGAAGTACGAAAGAAACCGAAATAGAAATATCCTATGACATCACTTATAGCTGTTACTTCAACATTGATACCCATGAAGTCATTTCCAAGAGAAGGCCGTGCATAGATGCAGAAAACCAACTATGCTTAACCAAGTGGAAAGGTGTAAGGAATGTATGAATTTGGATATGGGGGTTTACAGACATGTACTGATACATATGAAATATATAATCACAAAATACCTAAGGAATACCAAGAGAGGTCGACTCAACACTCTGTAATAACCTACACGGGAAAGGATCCAAAGATGAATAGATTGACACATACATATGATGAACCAGATGCAGTACACCTAGAACACACACCACATTTTTATCCAATTGGCTGTGATACTAGATAACAATTAAATTTTAAAAAACACACAAGAAGTAAGGAGATATAAGCTCTTGGGGGTTTGCCCTGACACACTGCACTCTCATTTGCAGCCTACTAACACAATTTCCAGGAAGCCTCTGTTGCAGGAAAACCCAGAGTTGGAAATGGAGAAATGCTGCCGCCTTGTGGCCGTTTCCCGCAAGAGCGGCTTTAAACGGATAGCTATGGGTCACTTAACATTCACAAGGACTCCGGCCTCTAAAAGACACCTGCCCTCAAAAAAAAAAAAAAATGTCCTGAGCTCGGCAGTGGTGAAAAAAATTCAAAGCAGGCAAATGTGTCAAAGAGATAGTATGAAGAGGTAAGTTTTACTCACTCTTTATCAAAAAAGCAAAATGGAGAAAAGCTCAACCTCAGGAATGATCAGACTCCTCTAAGCTACAAAAAGCTTTCAGCTCACCCAAGTTAACTACCGTCAGCCAAAAGACTACAAACAATAAATGCTGAAGGGGTTTTAGAGAACTCTGTTCCCTCTGTCTGCGGAGGACATGTCTAGTTGTAACAGCCAATAATGAGAACAGAAAGGAGCTGCGTTTTCAATTAAAAATTGAGCCACCCTTCCATCCAGAACACCCACAGCCGAGCCTCTCACCTGAGAAGACGGGCTGCAAGAGCTGCACTCCACGAGTTTTCACAGTAGCCAAGACACCGAAGCAACCCAAATGTCCATCAACAGATGAATGGATAAGAAGAGCTGGTCCGTGGACACAGTGGACTATTAGCCATGGAAAACAAGGAAACACTGCTCTTTGAGGCACCCGAGATGAGCCTAGAGATCATCACAGAACATGAGTTAAGTCGGAAAGCAAAAGGCATACCGTATGACATCACCTATAGGCGTTATCTAACAGCTGACACAAATGAACATATTTCCACAAAGAAAGACACTCACACACTTAGAAAACAAACTAAGCTTAAGTAAAATGAAAGGTGGGGGGAATGGATAACTTAAGATTAGTGTCACCATATGTGTACAAATACGTATTAAATATATATATCAAACAGACCGACCATATAGCAAGGGAGGTCACCAGAACACTCTGCAATAATTTACATGGGAAGAGGATCTGTACAAGAATATATATATATATATATATATATATATATATATATATATATATATATATATATATATATATACACATATAAAACGTACAAATGAACCAGATTCTGTACATATAGGACCAACAGTATTCTAATCATTACCCCGATTTAAACAAATTAAAAGAGCGAACAAGAAGTAATGTGACATACACTTCTGGGGTTTTTTCCTGGCACATTCCATTCTAATTGACAACCTGGGAACAGGACTTCCAGAAGGCTCTGCTGCCCTAGTAACCAGATGTGGGAATGTAGCAATGCTGACGCCTTGTGGCCGTTTCCCACAGCAGCAGCTTTAAAGTCAGTGCTAATGGTCACTCAATATTCACACCCATTGCAGGCTTGTAAATGACACCTGCCCTCCAAAACAAAATCCTGGGGTCGAAAATCGACCAAAAAAGTCGAAAGAGGGCAACCTTCCAAGAAGACAATTTCGAGAGGTTTATTGTACTCACGGTTTTTTTTTTTTTCTGTTTTTGTTTAACAGAATAAAAAAAGGCGTGGAAAAATGCTGAACCTTAGGAATTATTAGACACGAAAATACACGTTACAAAAACCTATCATGTCACACGACTCAGCATGGCCAGCAGCAAAACTTCTGCAAACAAGAAATGCTGACGGGGTGGTGAAGAAATGCGTACCCTCGGTTCTAAGTGGGACGTGGTAAGAGCCCCTAAGGAAAACACAGTGGAGTTGCCTGGAAAGGGTCAACATTGAGCGACCGTTCAATCAAGCATAGCCACTGCTGGGTCTATCACCTGAGAGGATGAGAATCAAAAAGACACGGGCTGGCAATCCTGCAATCCAGCAATGTTTACCATAGCCAACACTTGGAAGCAATGAAAATGCCCAGCCACAGAGGAATGCAGAAAGGAGCAGTGGTCCATGGACACAATGGAAGAGTACTCCAGTGAAAAGTAGAAATTCCATTTTAAAAACAGATATAAGTAAGGAGACATCAGCTTTGGGGGGTTTCTCCAGACACATCCCACCGTCATTGATAACCGAGGAACACCACTGGCAGGAAGGTCTGTTTCACTAGTTACCAGAGTGGGAAACGCAGAAATGCTGCAGCCCTCTGGCCGTTACCTGCAACGGCAGCTTGAAAACCCGTGCTAATGGTCACTTCGTGTGCACAAGTCCTGGAGGGCTGTCAATGAAACCTGCCCTCAAAATGTCTTGAGGGAGGTAGTGGCCAAAATATTTCAAAAGGCGGCACATACTTCAAGAAAAGAATGTGATGAGGTAAGCTACACACACAGTTTGAAGAAAAAAAGGACATCCCTGAAAGCTCAATTTCAAGGCTTTATGAGACGCATGCAAATCCAACCACAGAGTTATGGGCTCACAGCAGTCAGAAGAACCATCAGCAACAAGACTAACAACAATTCATGCTGAAGGGGTTGTGGAGAAGTGCATACCCTCTAGGTTAAGTGGGACTTTGCCGCCAGCCGCGGCGGGTCCTCAAAGTGTAGCAACAACCGACGAGAGGGGGTAGGGAACTGAACGCACCAAGGTATGGGATCAGAAGGGCACAAGCAACTGACGCTTGCAAGGCAAGTTTAATAACAAAGCATAGCCGTATATATACCCCTAAAGCAGGGACTTTGCTTCGTCACGCCTTATCGGCATCAGCTGGTTGGTTGGCTTCTCGGCTTAGTCACACCTTATCAGCATCAGCTGGTTGGTTGGCTGCTCGGCTTCTCCCTCAAAGGCACCAATTTCCCCTCCAGGGTTGCTTTTCCTAGCTTTAGGGAACAACCAGGGACTCCCAGTAACTGAGCAGGTCCCTGGAGCGATTTGGCCAAAGACCATCTCCTTTTGTATGTTCATACCATAAAGTCCAGGATGCATACCAAGGAGAGTACAGTCGGGCCCTGAGGCTTAGGAGGGTCTTAGTGGCGCCTTCCTCAGAGGGCAATGCTCGCCACAGGACTTCACCTGGTAAGAGGCACTAATGGGAACAGAATGGAGGTGCCTTTACAAGGTAAACACTGAGTTACGATATGATCCAGCAGGCCCACTCCTGGGCCTATAACCTAAGAAAGAAGACAGAAGTGGAAAGACACAGGCAGGCAAATCTGCATTGCAGGAGTATTACAATAGCCAGGACATGGAAGCAAGCAGAAAGTCCATCAACAGATGAGTGGACAAAGAAGAACAGGGACCTGAGCAGATGGAATATTAGCCAAGGAACAAAAGGAAACAATGCCATCAACAGCACCATCGGTGAGGCTAGAGTTCATCACGCACCTTGCAGTAAGTCACAGAGCGAAAGATACATAGCCTACGATATCACTTATAGGTGTTCCCTAAAAATTGATATCACTGAAGATATTTCCACAGAGAAAGGCAATCACAGATGCAATAAACAGATTTATGGTTCACCCATGGACAGGTGTGAGAATTGTGTACATTAGGAAATTGGGTTTAAGAGAGAGATACAAACACAGGTGAAATACAAAATCACCAAAGGCCTACGGAATACCAAGAGAAGAGTACTCAACATTGTGTCATAAGCTACATGGGAAAAGGATCCAAAGAAGACTAGATACGTGTTTATGTGTAAAAGAGCCACATCTTTCACACCTACAACAAGCAAAACATTGTAATCAAACTTGCTGTGAGAAACAATAAACATTGAATTAAAAAACGAACAAGTCAGTCGTGAGGCACAAACATAAGGGGCTTTTTCCTGGCACAGTCCATTCTAATTGACAACCTAGAATACGACTTCCACGGAGGCTCTGTTGCCCGAGTAACCAGGTTTGGTAAAGGAGACCTGCTGCCGCCTTGTGGCCGTTTCTCAAAACAGCAGCTTTAAACCCAGTGCTAATGGTCACTTGATATTCAAAATCATTGCAGGCCTATAAATGACACCTGCCCTCAAAAACGATTCTTGGGTCGTCAATCGAGGAAAAAAACTCAAAAGATGTGCACACTTCAAAACGACAATTTCAAGAGGCATAATTTGCGCACATTTTGTCTTCTCTTTCTTTCTTTCTCTTGTGATAAATAAAAGGGCATGGAAAAATGCTCAACATCAGGAATTAATAAAGCCATGCAAATCCAGTCGACAGAAACGTTCACCCACCGTCGTCAGAATGATCATCAGCCACAGAGTCTACAAAGAATAAATGCTCAAGGTGTTTTAGAGAACTCTGTGCCCTCTAGCGGCCGCTGGGACGTAACCTGGGAACAGCTAGTAGTGAGAACACCGTGGAGGTGCACTGAAAGGTAAAAATTGAGCTAACCTGTAATCGGGTAGGCCCACTGATGGGCCTATCTCCCGAGTAGACCAAAATCAAAAAGACACAGGCTGGCCATCCTGCACTGCAGCAACATGTACCATCGCCAAGACTTGGAAGAAACCCAAATGTCCATCAACAGAACAATGCACCAAGAAGAAGGGGGCCCATGTGCACAATGGAACATGAGCCACGGAAGAGCATGCAACAGTGCCGCTGGCACCACCGTAGAAGGATCTAGAGATACCCACCCAAAAGGAAGTACGAAAGAAACCGAAATAGAAATATCCTATGACATCACTTATAGCTGTTACTTCAACATTGATACCCATGAAGTCATTTCCAAGAGAAGGCCGTGCATAGATGCAGAAAACCAACTATGCTTAACCAAGTGGAAAGGTGTAAGGAATGTATGAATTTGGATATGGGGGTTTACAGACATGTACTGATACATATGAAATATATAATCACAAAATACCTAAGGAATACCAGGAGAGGTCGACTCAACACTCTGTAATAACCTACACGGGAAAGGATCCAAAGATGAATAGATTGATACATACATATGATGAACCAGATGCAGTACACCTAGAACACACACCACATTTTTATCCAATTGGCTGTGATACTAGATAACAATTAAATTTTAAAAAACACACAAGAAGTAAGGAGATATAAGCTCTTGGGGGTTTGCCCTGACACACTGCACTCTCATTTGCAGCCTACTAACACAATTTCCAGGAAGCCTCTGTTGCAGGAAAACCCAGAGTTGGAAATGGAGAAATGCTGCCGCCTTGTGGCCGTTTCCCGCAAGAGCGGCTTTAAACGGATAGCTATGGGTCACTTAACATTCACAAGGACTCCGGCCTCTAAAAGACACCTGCCCTCAAAAAAAAAAAAAAATGTCCTGAGCTCGGCAGTGGTGAAAAAAATTCAAAGCAGGCAAATGTGTCAAAGAGATAGTATGAAGAGGTAAGTTTTACTCACTCTTTATCAAAAAAGCAAAATGGAGAAAAGCTCAACCTCAGGAATGATCAGACTCCTCTAAGCTACAAAAAGCTTTCAGCTCACCCAAGTTAACTACCGTCAGCCAAAAGACTACAAACAATAAATGCTGAAGGGGTTTTAGAGAACTCTGTTCCCTCTGTCTGCGGAGGACATGTCTAGTTGTAACAGCCAATAATGAGAACAGAAAGGAGCTGCGTTTTCAATTAAAAATTGAGCCACCCTTCCATCCAGAACACCCACAGCCGAGCCTCTCACCTGAGAAGACGGGCTGCAAGAGCTGCACTCCACGAGTTTTCACAGTAGCCAAGACACCGAAGCAACCCAAATGTCCATCAACAGATGAATGGATAAGAAGAGCTGGTCCGTGGACACAGTGGACTATTAGCCATGGAAAACAAGGAAACACTGCTCTTTGAGGCACCCGAGATGAGCCTAGAGATCATCACAGAACATGAGTTAAGTCGGAAAGCAAAAGGCATACCGTATGACATCACCTATAGGCGTTATCTAACAGCTGACACAAATGAACATATTTCCACAAAGAAAGACACTCACAGACTTAGAAAACAAACTAAGCTGATGTAAAATGAAAGGTGGGGGGAATGGATAAATTAAGATTAGTGGGACCATATGTGTACAAATACATATTAAATATATATATATCATACAGACCGACCATATAGCAAGGGAGGTCACCAGAACACTCCGCAATAATTTACATTGGAAGAATATCTGTACAATATATATATATATATGTATATATATATATATATATATATACATACATAACGTATAAATGAACCAGATTTCTTACACCTAGGACCAACAATATTCTAATCATTAGCGTGATCAAAAGAATTAAAAGAGCGAACAAGAAGTAATGTGACATAAACTTCTGGGGTTTCTTCCTGGCACATTCCGTTCTAATTTACAACCTGGGAACAGGACTTCCAGAAGGGCTGTGCTGCCCGAGTAACCAGATGTGCGAATGTACTGAATTCCCAAAACACAACCGAGTCACGCTTTTAGAAAACACACTTATGCCTGCTTCAGGGGAAAGGTGAGGTGGGCTGATGCATAAAACTCGAGTTTGAAATGAGCACAGATACTCTTGCGAAAACCGAATATGGAATGGACACGACCTACTCCTTGCTCAATCAACTGGACTCACCAGACCCTGTTCATCGCACAAGTATCTATCCGACTAGTAAGCATCTTAAAAGCTAAGTCTTGATATCTCTGTGTAAGTGCATCATGTGTGTGTAAAGCGGCCTAAAAACAGCAGGGAAAATCAGCTCAGACCCATTCTGAGGATACATTTCCAACACAAAGAAGAAACAAGCAGGGCAAAACAGAGAGAAATTCTTCCAAAATGCGTTCAGGGACTGGCATGCAACCAGGATTCACCACAACTACAGCCCCAGCGGCAGAAAACATAAGGCTGGACACTCTTGGGGCTGAGACGATTGGTGAGGTTGGGAAAGCAAATGCAGACCCTTGAAAGGAATCCTGCGTGCTCCCCATTCCATGGCTCCCAACTCTCCAGGTTCAACGCAATCTTCCGACAGCGAAAGCACTCATTGGAAACCCAGCGGATGCTACACCGTGGGATCGGGAAAGCTTTCTGAAACTCAACTCAGTTTTCATCTCCTGGTGCTCGTGTTCTCCATTCAGGCCCCCTTACTAACAATCTCCCCACTTGGAGACTCAGCGCCTTTCCATGCCTCTTTCGTACCGTCTGCAATTTGTCCGCAGGATGAACTGCAAGAGGGGGAACCAATGAGAGACTCGCTGGAGGTGTTTGGTCGGGCACATGTCACTCTCATTTCCCATCGCCAAGAAGAATTCACCAGAGGCTCAGCCTGCCACCCCGGATCGACAATAGGGCGTGAAGCCATCCAGCCGTGTTGCGTCCCACTCACAAAAAAGCGACTTGGGAAATGGAGCTTAGGGGCACTGCACTTCCCAAACCTGCAGAGTTCTAAACGATAACTATCGCCCCAAAATATATTGAGGTCAGGCTACGAAGAGGCGTTGAAGGCAAGGCAGAACTGCAGGAAACGGATGTCAACGGGTACATCGGAATGGCACCGATAGCACATGAAAAGCGCCAGAACGTGGACAATGATGCGGTTGGCCAAAAAGGAAAAAACGCATACGCCCTTTTTGGCCAACCAAGCAACCTGGGAGAGCAAATCAGCACTACAAAGAAATCTCTCGGCCCCCCTCCCCCCACCCCCCGGGCAACAGGGCCAGGCGAAAAAAGTCTAAAAAGCAGAAAGGCAGGACAGGCCACGGAGACAAGGGAACCGTGTTAAGCTGATGGGCGGGATGTCAATGGCCAACAGCCAATCTTCACAAGTGTATCCTCTTTCCCAAAACATGTAAAACACAGAACCACGGAGCATAGGGCACTTGAACACATGGGCGTTGACCTTGGGAAAATGAAAAAATCAACCAGACACAGGGACCCCAAAGTTGAGGGCTGCTGTCTTGACAAGAACCTCCACTCCGGTACACGTTTCATATCCCAGGAAAGAGCCAAGTGGACAAAGACGAGTGGACAAGTGGAGAAAGACAAATGGACAAGTGGACAAGTGGTGCTACGTAGGTCCAATGGAGTGTCACTCAGCCATGAAATCCACGTCATGAGGCTGGTAACAGCATCCTGAGTGGATTAAGGTACGATCATCCTCAGTGAAATAAGTCCCACAAAAAAAGAAACTTATGATATCACTTATCGAGGGAATGTAAAAATCGCTCCCCATGCACTGAATCCCCAAACAGGACAGAGTCACGCTTTTAGAAAACACACTTATGCCTGCTTCAGTGGAAAGGTGAGGTGGGGTGACGCATAAAACTCGAGTTTGAAATGAGCACAGATACCCTTCTGAAAACCGAATATGGAATGGACACGACCTACTCCTTGCTCAATCAACTGGACTCACCAGACCCTGTTCATCGCACAAGTATCTATCCGACTAGTAAGCATCTTAAAAGCTAAGTCTTGATATCTCTGTGTAAGTGCATCAAGGGTGTGTAAAGCGGCCTAAAACCAGCAGGGAAAATCAGCTCAGACCCATTCTGAGGATACATTTCCAACATAAAGAAGAAACAAGCAGGGCAAAACAGAGAGAAATTCTTCCAAAATGCGTTCAGGGACTGGCATGCAACCAGGATTGACCACATCTACAGCCCCAGCGGCAGAAGACATAAGGCTGGACACTCTTGGGGCTGAGACGATTGGTGAGGTTGGGAAAGCAAATGCAGACCCTTGAAAGGAATCCTGCGTGCTCCCCATTCCATGGGTCCCAACTCTCCAGGTTCAACGCAATCTTCCGACAGCGAAAGCACTCATTGGAAACCCAGCGGATGCTACACCGTGGGATCGGGAAAGCTTTCTGAAACTCACCTCAGTTTTCATCTCCTGGTGCTCGTGTTCTCCATTCAGGCCCCCTTACTAACAATCTCCCCACTTGGAGACTCGGCGCCTTTCCATGCCTCTTTCGTACCGTCTGCAATTTGTCCGCAGGATGAACTGCAAGAGGGGGAACCAATGAGAGACTCGCTGGAGGTGTTTGGTCGGGCACATGTCACTCTCATTTCCCATCACGAAGAAGAATTCACCAGCGGTTCAGCCTGCCACCCCGGATCGACAATAGGGCGTGAAGCCATCCAGCCGTGTTGCGTCCCACTCACAAAAAAGCGACTTGGGAAATGGAGCTCAGGGGCACTGCACTTCCCAAACCTGCAGAGTTCTAAACGATAACTATCGCCCCAAAATATATTGAGGTCAGGCTACGAAGAGGCGCTGAACGCAAGGCAGAACTGCAGGAAACGGATGTCAACGGGTACATCGGAATGGCCCCGATAGCACATGAAAAGCGCCAGAACGTGGACAATGATGCGGTTGGCCAAAAAGGGCGTATGCGTTTTTTCAGGAAAAAACGCATACGCCCTTTTTGGCCAACCAAGCAACCTGGGAGAGCAAATCAGCACTACAAAGAAATCTCTCGCCCCCCCCGGGGCAAAAGGGCCAGGCGAAAAAAGTCTAAAAACCAGAAAGGCAGGACAGGCCACGGAGTCAAGGGAGCCTTGTTAAGCTGATGGGCGGGATGTCAATGGCCAACAGCCAATCTTCACAAGTGTATCCTCTTTCCCAAACCATGTAAAACACAGAACCACAGAGCATAGGGCACTTCCACACATGGGCGTTGACCTTGGGAAAATGAAAAAATCAACCAGACACAGGGACCCCAAAGTTGAGGGCTGCTGTCTTGACAAGAACCTCCACTCCGGTACACGTTTCATATCCCAGGAAAGAGCCAAGTGGACAAAGACGAGTGGACAAGTGGACAAAGACAAGTGGACAAGTGGTGCTACGTAGGTCCAATGGAGTGTCACTCAGCCATGAAATCCACGTCATGAGGCTGGTAGCAGCATCCTGAGTGGATTTAGGTACGATCATCCTCAGTGAAATAAGTCCCACAAAAAAAGAAACTTATGATATCACTTATCGAGGGAATGTAAAAATCGCTCCCCATGCACTGAATCCCCAAACAGAACAGAGTCACGCTTTTAGAAAACACACTTATGCCTGCTTCAGGGGAAAGGTGAGGTGGGGTGACGCATAAAACTCGAGTTTGAAATGAGCACAGATACCCTTCCGAAAACCGAATATGGAATGGACACGACCTACTCCTTGCTCAATCAACTGGACTCACCAGACCCTGTTCATCGCACAAGTATCTATCCGACTAGTAAGCATCTTAAAAGCTAAGTCTTGATATCTCTGTGTAAGTGCATCAAGTGTGTGTAAAGCGGCCTAAAACCAGCAGGGAAAATCAGCTCAGACCCATTCTGAGGATACATTTCCAACATAAAGAAGAAACAAGCAGGGCAAAACAGAGAGAAATTCTTCCAAAATGCGTTCAGGGACTGGCATGCAACCAGGATTGACCACATCTACAGCCCCAGCGGCAGAAGACATAAGGCTGGACACTCTTGGGGCTGAGACGATTGGTGAGGTTGGGAAAGCAAATGCAGACCCTTGAAAGGAATCCTGCGTGCTCCCCATTCCATGGGTCCCAACTCTCCAGGTTCAACGCAATCTTCCGACAGCGAAAGCACTCATTGGAAACCCAGCGGTTGCTACACCGTGGGATCGGGAAAGCTTTCTGAAACTCACCTCAGTTTTCATCTCCTGGTGCTCGTGTTCTCCATTCAGGCCCCCTTACTAACAATCTCCCCACTTGGAGACTCGGCGCCTTTCCATGCCTCTTTCGTACCGTCTGCAATTTGTCCGCAGGATGAACTGCAAGAGGGGGAACCAATGAGAGACTCGCTGGAGGTGTTTGGTCGGGCACATGTCACTCTCATTTCCCATCACGAAGAAGAATTCACCAGCGGTTCAGCCTGCCACCCCGGATCGACAGTAGGGCGTGAAGCCATCCAGCCGTGTTGCGTCCCACTCACAAAAAAGCGACTTGGGAAATGGAGCTCAGGGGCACTGCACTTCCCAAACCTGCAGAGTTCTAAACGATAACTATCGCCCCAAAATATATTGAGGTCAGGCTACGAAGAGGCGCTGAACGCAAGGCAGAACTGCAGGAAACGGATGTCAACGGGTACATCGGAATGGCCCCGATAGCACATGAAAAGCGCCAGAACGTGGACAATGATGCGGTTGGCCAAAAAGGGCGTATGCGTTTTTTCAGGAAAAAACGCATACGCCCTTTTTGGCCAACCAAGCAACCTGGGAGAGCAAATCAGCACTACAAAGAAATCTCTCGCCCCCCCCGGGGCAAAAGGGCCAGGCGAAAAAAGTCTAAAAACCAGAAAGGCAGGACAGGCCACGGAGTCAAGGGAGCCTTGTTAAGCTGATGGGCGGGATGTCAATGGCCAACAGCCAATCTTCACAAGTGTATCCTCTTTCCCAAACCATGTAAAACACAGAACCACAGAGCATAGGGCACTTCCACACATGGGCGTTGACCTTGGGAAAATGAAAAAATCAACCAGACACAGGGACCCCAAAGTTGAGGGCTGCTGTCTTGACAAGAACCTCCACTCCGGTACACGTTTCATATCCCAGGAAAGAGCCAAGTGGACAAAGACGAGTGGACAAGTGGACAAAGACAAGTGGACAAGTGGTGCTACGTAGGTCCAATGGAGTGTCACTCAGCCATGAAATCCACGTCATGAGGCTGGTAGCAGCATCCTGAGTGGATTTAGGTACGATCATCCTCAGTGAAATAAGTCCCACAAAAAAAGAAACTTATGATATCACTTATCGAGGGAATGTAAAAATCGCTCCCCATGCACTGAATCCCCAAACAGAACAGAGTCACGCTTTTAGAAAACACACTTATGCCTGCTTCAGGGGAAAGGTGAGGTGGGGTGACGCATAAAACTCGAGTTTGAAATGAGCACAGATACCCTTCCGAAAACCGAATATGGAATGGACACGACCTACTCCTTGCTCAATCAACTGGACTCACCAGACCCTGTTCATCGCACAAGTATCTATCCGACTAGTAAGCATCTTAAAAGCTAAGTCTTGATATCTCTGTGTAAGTGCATCAAGTGTGTGTAAAGCGGCCTAAAACCAGCAGGGAAAATCAGCTCAGACCCATTCTGAGGATACATTTCCAACATAAAGAAGAAACAAGCAGGGCAAAACAGAGAGAAATTCTTCCAAAATGCGTTCAGGGACTGGCATGCAACCAGGATTGACCACATCTACAGCCCCAGCGGCAGAAGACATAAGGCTGGACACTCTTGGGGCTGAGACGATTGGTGAGGTTGGGAAAGCAAATGCAGACCCTTGAAAGGAATCCTGCGTGCTCCCCATTCCATGGGTCCCAACTCTCCAGGTTCAACGCAATCTTCCGACAGCGAAAGCACTCATTGGAAACCCAGCGGTTGCTACACCGTGGGATCGGGAAAGCTTTCTGAAACTCACCTCAGTTTTCATCTCCTGGTGCTCGTGTTCTCCATTCAGGCCCCCTTACTAACAATCTCCCCACTTGGAGACTCGGCGCCTTTCCATGCCTCTTTCGTACCGTCTGCAATTTGTCCGCAGGATGAACTGCAAGAGGGGGAACCAATGAGAGACTCGCTGGAGGTGTTTGGTCGGGCACATGTCACTCTCATTTCCCATCACGAAGAAGAATTCACCAGCGGTTCAGCCTGCCACCCCGGATCGACAGTAGGGCGTGAAGCCATCCAGCCGTGTTGCGTCCCACTCACAAAAAAGCGACTTGGGAAATGGAGCTCAGGGGCACTGCACTTCCCAAACCTGCAGAGTTCTAAACGATAACTATCGCCCCAAAATATATTGAGGTCAGGCTACGAAGAGGCGCTGAACGCAAGGCAGAACTGCAGGAAACGGATGTCAACGGGTACATCGGAATGGCCCCGATAGCACATGAAAAGCGCCAGAACGTGGACAATGATGCGGTTGGCCAAAAAGGGCGTATGCGTTTTTTCCTGAATATATTCAGGAAAAAACGCATACGCCCTTTTTGGCCAACCAAGCAACGTGGGAGATCAAATCAGCACTACAAAGAAATCTCTCGCCCCCCCCCGGGGCAAAAGGGCCAGGCGAAAAAAGTCTAAAAACCAGAAAGGCAGGACAGGCCACGGAGTCAAGGGAGCCTTGTTAAGCTGATGGGCGGGATGTCAATGGCCAACAGCCAATCTTCACAAGTGTATCCTCTTTCCCAAACCATGAAAAACACAGAACCACAGAGCATAGGGCACTTCCACACATGGGCGTTGACCTTGGGAAAATGAAAAAATCAACCAGACACAGGGACCCCAAAGTTGAGGGCTGCTGTCTTGACAAGAACCTCCACTCCGGTACACGTTTCATATCCCAGGAAAGAGCCAAGTGGACAAAGACGAGTGGACAAGTGGACAAAGACAAGTGGACAAGTGGACAAGTGGTGCTACGTAGGTCCAATGGAGTGTCACTCAGCCATGAAATCCACGTCATGAGGCTGGTAGCAGCATCCTGAGTGGATTTAGGTACGATCATCCTCAGTGAAATAAGTCCCACAAAAAAAGAAACTTATGATATCACTTATCGAGGGAATGTAAAAATCGCTCCCCATGCACTGAATCCCCAAACAGAACAGAGTCACGCTTTTAGAAAACACACTTATGCCTGCTTCAGGGGAAAGGTGAGGTGGGGTGACGCATAAAACTCGAGTTTGAAATGAGCACAGATACCCTTCCGAAAACCGAATATGGAATGGACACGACCTACTCCTTGCTCAATCAACTGGACTCACCAGACCCTGTTCATCGCACAAGTATCTATCCGACTAGTAAGCATCTTAAAAGCTAAGTCTTGATATCTCTGTGTAAGTGCATCAAGTGTGTGTAAAGCGGCCTAAAACCAGCAGGGAAAATCAGCTCAGACCCATTCTGAGGATACATTTCCAACATAAAGAAGAAACAAGCAGGGCAAAACAGAGAGAAATTCTTCCAAAATGCGTTCAGGGACTGGCATGCAACCAGGATTGACCACATCTACAGCCCCAGCGGCAGAAGACATAAGGCTGGACACTCTTGGGGCTGAGACGGTTGGTGAGGTTGGGAAAGCAAATGCAGACCCTTGAAAGGAATCCTGCGTGCTCCCCATTCCATGGCTCCCAACTCTCCAGGTTCAACGCAATCTTCCGACAGCGAAAGCACTCATTGGAAACCCAGCGGTTGCTACACCGTGGGATCGGGAAAGCTTTCTGAAACTCACCTCAGTTTTCATCTCCTGGTGCTCGTGTTCTCCATTCAGGCCCCCTTACTAACAATCTCCCCACTTGGAGACTCGGCGCCTTTCCATGCCTCTTTCGTACCGTCTGCAATTTGTCCGCAGGATGAACTGCAAGAGGGGGAACCAATGAGAGACTCGCTGGAGGTGTTTGGTCGGGCACATGTCACTCTCATTTCCCATCACGAAGAAGAATTCACCAGCGGTTCAGCCTGCCACCCCGGATCGACAATAGGGCGTGAAGCCATCCAGCCGTGTTGCGTCCCACTCACAAAAAAGCGACTTGGGAAATGGAGCTCAGGGGCACTGCACTTCCCAAACCTGCAGAGTTCTAAACGATAACTATCGCCCCAAAATATATTGAGGTCAGGCTACGAAGAGGCGCTGAACGCAAGGCAGAACTGCAGGAAACGGATGTCAACGGGTACATCGGAATGGCCCCGATAGCACATGAAAAGCGCCAGAACGTGGACAATGATGCGGTTGGCCAAAAAGGGCGTATGCGTTTTTTCCTGAATATATTCAGGAAAAAACGCATACGCCCTTTTTGGCCAACCAAGCAACGTGGGAGAGCAAATCAGCACTACAAAGAAATCTCTCGCCCCCCCCCGGGGCAAAAGGGCCAGGCGAAAAAAGTCTAAAAACCAGAAAGGCAGGACAGCCCACGGAGTCAAGGGAGCCTTGTTAAGCTGATGGGCGGGATGTCAATGGCCAACAGCCAATCTTCACAAGTGTATCCTCTTTCCCAAACCATGGAAAACACAGAACCACAGAGCATAGGGCACTTCCACACATGGGCGTTGACCTTGGGAAAATGAAAAAATCAACCAGACACAGGGACCCCAAAGTTGAGGGCTGCTGTCTTGACAAGAACCTCCACTCCGGTACACGTTTCATATCCCAGGAAAGAGCCAAGTGGACAAAGACGAGTGGACAAGTGGACAAAGACAAGTGGACAAGTGGACAAGTGGTGCTACGTAGGTCCAATGGAGTGTCACTCAGCCATGAAATCCACGTCATGAGGCTGGTAGCAGCATCCTGAGTGGATTTAGGTACGATCATCCTCAGTGAAATAAGTCCCACAAAAAAAGAAACTTATGATATCACTTATCGAGGGAATGTAAAAATCGCTCCCCATGCACTGAATCCCCAAACAGAACAGAGTCACGCTTTTAGAAAACACACTTATGCCTGCTTCAGGGGAAAGGTGAGGTGGGGTGACGCATAAAACTCGAGTTTGAAATGAGCACAGATACCCTTCCGAAAACCGAATATGGAATGGACACGACCTACTCCTTGCTCAATCAACTGGACTCACCAGACCCTGTTCATCGCACAAGTATCTATCCGACTAGTAAGCATCTTAAAAGCTAAGTCTTGATATCTCTGTGTAAGTGCATCAAGTGTGTGTAAAGCGGCCTAAAACCAGCAGGGAAAATCAGCTCAGACCCATTCTGAGGATACATTTCCAACATAAAGAAGAAACAAGCAGGGCAAAACAGAGAGAAATTCTTCCAAAATGCGTTCAGGGACTGGCATGCAACCAGGATTGACCACATCTACAGCCCCAGCGGCAGAAGACATAAGGCTGGACACTCTTGGGGCTGAGACGATTGGTGAGGTTGGGAAAGCAAATGCAGACCCTTGAAAGGAATCCTGCGTGCTCCCCATTCCATGGGTCCCAACTCTCCAGGTTCAACGCAATCTTCCGACAGCGAAAGCACTCATTGGAAACCCAGCGGTTGCTACACCGTGGGATCGGGAAAGCTTTCTGAAACTCACCTCAGTTTTCATCTCCTGGTGCTCGTGTTCTCCATTCAGGCCCCCTTACTAACAATCTCCCCACTTGGAGACTCGGCGCCTTTCCATGCCTCTTTCGTACCGTCTGCAATTTGTCCGCAGGATGAACTGCAAGAGGGGGAACCAATGAGAGACTCGCTGGAGGTGTTTGGTCGGGCACATGTCACTCTCATTTCCCATCACGAAGAAGAATTCACCACAGGTTCAGCCTGCCACCCCGGATCGACAATAGGGCGTGAAGCCATCCAGCCGTGTTGCGTCCCACTCACAAAAAAGCGACTTGGGAAATGGAGCTCAGGGGCACTGCACTTCCCAAACCTGCAGAGTTCTAAACGATAACTATCGCCCCAAAATATATTGAGGTCAGGCTACGAAGAGGCGCTGAACGCAAGGCAGAACTGCAGGAAACGGATGTCAACGGGTACATCGGAATGGCCCCGATAGCACATGAAAAGCGCCAGAACGTGGACAATGATGCGGTTGGCCAAAAAGGGCGTATGCGTTTTTTCCTGAATATATTCAGGAAAAAACGCATACGCCCTTTTTGGCCAACCAAGCAACGTGGGAGAGCAAATCAGCACTACAAAGAAATCTCTCGCCCCCCCCCGGGGCAAAAGGGCCAGGCGAAAAAAGTCTAAAAACCAGAAAGGCAGGACAGCCCACGGAGTCAAGGGAGCCTTGTTAAGCTGATGGGCGGGATGTCAATGGCCAACAGCCAATCTTCACAAGTGTATCCTCTTTCCCAAACCATGGAAAACACAGAACCACAGAGCATAGGGCACTTCCACACATGGGCGTTGACCTTGGGAAAATGAAAAAATCAACCAGACACAGGGACCCCAAAGTTGAGGGCTGCTGTCTTGACAAGAACCTCCACTCCGGTACACGTTTCATATCCCAGGAAAGAGCCAAGTGGACAAAGACGAGTGGACAAGTGGACAAAGACAAGTGGACAAGTGGACAAGTGGTGCTACGTAGGTCCAATGGAGTGTCACTCAGCCATGAAATCCACGTCATGAGGCTGGTAGCAGCATCCTGAGTGGATTTAGGTACGATCATCCTCAGTGAAATAAGTCCCACAAAAAAAGAAACTTATGATATCACTTATCGAGGGAATGTAAAAATCGCTCCCCATGCACTGAATCCCCAAACAGAACAGAGTCACGCTTTTAGAAAACACACTTATGCCTGCTTCAGGGGAAAGGTGAGGTGGGGTGACGCATAAAACTCGAGTTTGAAATGAGCACAGATACCCTTCCGAAAACCGAATATGGAATGGACACGACCTACTCCTTGCTCAATCAACTGGACTCACCAGACCCTGTTCATCGCACAAGTATCTATCCGACTAGTAAGCATCTTAAAAGCTAAGTCTTGATATCTCTGTGTAAGTGCATCAAGTGTGTGTAAAGCGGCCTAAAACCAGCAGGGAAAATCAGCTCAGACCCATTCTGAGGATACATTTCCAACATAAAGAAGAAACAAGCAGGGCAAAACAGAGAGAAATTCTTCCAAAATGCGTTCAGGGACTGGCATGCAACCAGGATTGACCACATCTACAGCCCCAGCGGCAGAAGACATAAGGCTGGACACTCTTGGGGCTGAGACGATTGGTGAGGTTGGGAAAGCAAATGCAGACCCTTGAAAGGAATCCTGCGTGCTCCCCATTCCATGGCTCCCAACTCTCCAGGTTCAACGCAATCTTCCGACAGCGAAAGCACTCATTGGAAACCCAGCGGTTGCTACACCGTGGGATCGGGAAAGCTTTCTGAAACTCACCTCAGTTTTCATCTCCTGGTGCTCGTGTTCTCCATTCAGGCCCCCTTACTAACAATCTCCCCACTTGGAGACTCGGCGCCTTTCCATGCCTCTTTCGTACCGTCTGCAATTTGTCCGCAGGATGAACTGCAAGAGGGGGAACCAATGAGAGACTCGCTGGAGGTGTTTGGTCGGGCACATGTCACTCTCATTTCCCATCACGAAGAAGAATTCACCACAGGTTCAGCCTGCCACCCCGGATCGACAATAGGGCGTGAAGCCATCCAGCCGTGTTGCGTCCCACTCACAAAAAAGCGACTTGGGAAATGGAGCTCAGGGGCACTGCACTTCCCAAACCTGCAGAGTTCTAAACGATAACTATCGCCCCAAAATATATTGAGCGCAGGCTACGAAGAGGCGCTGAACGCAAGGCAGAACTGCAGGAAACGGATGTCAACGGGTACATCGGAATGGCCCCGATAGCACATGAAAAGCGCCAGAACGTGGACAATGATGCGGTTGGCCAAAAAGGGCGTATGCGTTTTTTCCTGAATATATTCAGGAAAAAACGCATACGCCCTTTTTGGCCAACCAAGCAACGTGGGAGAGCAAATCAGCACTACAAAGAAATCTCTCGCCCCCCCCCGGGGCAAAAGGGCCAGGCGAAAAAAGTCTAAAAACCAGAAAGGCAGGACAGGCCACGGAGTCAAGGGAGCCTTGTTAAGCTGATGGGCGGGATGTCAATGGCCAACAGCCAATCTTCACAAGTGTATCCTCTTTCCCAAACCATGGAAAACACAGAACCACAGAGCATAGGGCACTTCCACACATGGGCGTTGACCTTGGGAAAATGAAAAAATCAACCAGACACAGGGACCCCAAAGTTGAGGGCTGCTGTCTTGACAAGAACCTCCACTCCGGTACACGTTTCATATCCCAGGAAAGAGCCAAGTGGACAAAGACGAGTGGACAAGTGGACAAAGACAAGTGGACAAGTGGACAAGTGGTGCTACGTAGGTCCAATGGAGTGTCACTCAGCCATGAAATCCACGTCATGAGGCTGGTAGCAGCATCCTGAGTGGATTTAGGTACGATCATCCTCAGTGAAATAAGTCCCACAAAAAAAGAAACTTATGATATCACTTATCGAGGGAATGTAAAAATCGCTCCCCATGCACTGAATCCCCAAACAGAACAGAGTCACGCTTTTAGAAAACACACTTATGCCTGCTTCAGGGGAAAGGTGAGGTGGGGTGACGCATAAAACTCGAGTTTGAAATGAGCACAGATACCCTTCCGAAAACCGAATATGGAATGGACACGACCTACTCCTTGCTCAATCAACTGGACTCACCAGACCCTGTTCATCGCACAAGTATCTATCCGACTAGTAAGCATCTTAAAAGCTAAGTCTTGATATCTCTGTGTAAGTGCATCAAGTGTGTGTAAAGCGGCCTAAAACCAGCAGGGAAAATCAGCTCAGACCCATTCTGAGGATACATTTCCAACATAATGAAGAAACAAGCAGGGCAAAACAGAGAGAAATTCTTCCAAAATGCGTTCAGGGACTGGCATGCAACCAGGATTGACCACATCTACAGCCCCAGCGGCAGAAGACATAAGGCTGGACACTCTTGGGGCTGAGACGATTGGTGAGGTTGGGAAAGCAAATGCAGACCCTTGAAAGGAATCCTGCGTGCTCCCCATTCCATGGCTCCCAACTCTCCAGGTTCAACGCAATCTTCCGACAGCGAAAGCACTCATTGGAAACCCAGCGGATGCTACACCGTGGGATCGGGAAAGCTTTCTGAAACTCACCTCAGTTTTCCTCTCCTGGTGCTCGTGTTCTCCATTCAGGCCCCCTTACTAACAATCTCCCCACTTGGAGACTCGGCGCCTTTCCATGCCTCTTTCGTACCGTCTGCAATTTGTCCGCAGGATGAACTGCAAGAGGGGGAACCAATGAGAGACTCGCTGGAGGTGTTTGGTCGGGCACATGTCACTCTCATTTCCCATCACGAAGAAGAATTCACCAGCGGTTCAGCCTGCCACCCCGGATCGACAATAGGGCGTGAAGCCATCCAGCCGTGTTGCGTCCCACTCACAAAAAAGCGACTTGGGAAATGGAGCTCAGGGGCACTGCACTTCCCAAACCTGCAGAGTTCTAAACGATAACTATCGCCCCAAAATATATCGAGGTCAGGCTACGAAGAGGCGCTGAACGCAAGGCAGAACTGCAGGAAACGGATGTCAACGGGTACATCGGAATGGCCCCGATAGCACATGAAAAGCGCCAGAACGTGGACAATGATGCGGTTGGCCAAAAAGGGCGTATGCGTTTTTTCCTGAATATATTCAGGAAAAAACGCATACGCCCTTTTTGGCCAACCAAGCAACCTGGGAGAGCAAATCAGCACTACAAAGAAATCTCTCGGCCCCCCTCCCCCCACCCCCCGGGCAACAGGGCCAGGCGAAAAAAGTCTAAAAAGCAGAAAGGCAGGACAGGCCACGGAGACAAGGGAACCGTGTTAAGCTGATGGGCGGGATGTCAATGGCCAACAGCCAATCTTCACAAGTGTATCCTCTTTCCCAAAACATGTAAAACACAGAACCACGGAGCATAGGGCACTTGAACACATGGGCGTTGACCTTGGGAAAATGAAAAAATCAACCAGACACAGGGACCCCAAAGTTGAGGGCTGCTGTCTTGACAAGAACCTCCACTCCGGTACACGTTTCATATCCCAGGAAAGAGCCAAGTGGACAAAGACGAGTGGACAAGTGGACAAAGACAAGTGGACAAGTGGACAAGTGGTGCTACGTAGGTCCAATGGAGTGTCACTCAGCCATGAAATCCACGTCATGAGGCTGGTAGCAGCATCCTGAGTGGATTTAGGTACGATCATCCTCAGTGAAATAAGTCCCACAAAAAAAGAAACTTATGATATCACTTATCGAGGGAATGTAAAAATCGCTCCCCATGCACTGAATCCCCAAACAGAACAGAGTCACGCTTTTAGAAAACACACTTATGCCTGCTTCAGGGGAAAGGTGAGGTGGGGTGACGCATAAAACTCGAGTTTGAAATGAGCACAGATACCCTTCTGAAAACCGAATATGGAATGGACACGACCTACTCCTTGCTCAATCAACTGGACTCACCAGACCCTGTTCATCGCACAAGTATCTATCCGACTAGTAAGCATCTTAAAAGCTAAGTCTTGATATCTCTGTGTAAGTGCATCAAGGGTGTGTAAAGCGGCCTAAAACCAGCAGGGAAAATCAGCTCAGACCCATTCTGAGGATACATTTCCAACATAAAGAAGAAACAAGCAGGGCAAAACAGAGAGAAATTCTTCCAAAATGCGTTCAGGGACTGGCATGCAACCAGGATTGACCACATCTACAGCCCCAGCGGCAGAAGACATAAGGCTGGACACTCTTGGGGCTGAGACGATTGGTGAGGTTGGGAAAGCAAATGCAGACCCTTGAAAGGAATCCTGCGTGCTCCCCATTCCATGGGTCCCAACTCTCCAGGTTCAACGCAATCTTCCGACAGCGAAAGCACTCATTGGAAACCCAGCGGATGCTACACCGTGGGATCGGGAAATCTTTCTGAAACTCACCTCAGTTTTCATCTCCTGGTGCTCGTGTTCTCCATTCAGGCCCCCTTACTAACAATCTCCCCACTTGGAGACTCGGCGCCTTTCCATGCCTCTTTCGTACCGTCTGCAATTTGTCCGCAGGATGAACTGCAAGAGGGGGAACCAATGAGAGACTCGCTGGAGGTGTTTGGTCGGGCACATGTCACTCTCATTTCCCATCACGAAGAAGAATTCACCAGCGGTTCAGCCTGCCACCCCGGATCGACAATAGGGCGTGAAGCCATCCAGCCGTGTTGCGTCCCACTCACAAAAAAGCGACTTGGGAAATGGAGCTCAGGGGCACTGCACTTCCCAAACCTGCAGAGTTCTAAACGATAACTATCGCCCCAAAATATATTGAGGTCAGGCTACGAAGAGGCGCTGAACGCAAGGCAGAACTGCAGGAAACGGATGTCAACGGGTACATCGGAATGGCCCCGATAGCACATGAAAAGCGCCAGAACGTGGACAATGATGCGGTTGGCCAAAAAGGGCGTATGCGTTTTTTCCTGAATATATTCAGGAAAAAACGCATACGCCCTTTTTGGCCAACCAAGCAACCTGGGAGAGCAAATCAGCACTACAAAGAAATCTCTCGCCCCCCCCGGGGCAAAAGGGCCAGGCGAAAAAAGTCTAAAAACCAGAAAGGCAGGACAGGCCACGGAGTCAAGGGAGCCTTGTTAAGCTGATGGGCGGGATGTCAATGGCCAACAGCCAATCTTCACAAGTGTATCCTCTTTCCCAAACCATGTAAAACACAGAACCACAGAGCATAGGGCACTTCCACACATGGGCGTTGACCTTGGGAAAATGAAAAAATCAACCAGACACAGGGACCCCAAAGTTGAGGGCTGCTGTCTTGACAAGAACCTCCACTCCGGTACACGTTTCATATCCCAGGAAAGAGCCAAGTGGACAAAGACGAGTGGACAAGTGGACAAAGACAAGTGGACAAGTGGTGCTACGTAGGTCCAATGGAGTGTCACTCAGCCATGAAATCCACGTCATGAGGCTGGTAGCAGCATCCTGAGTGGATATAGGTACGATCATCCTCAGTGAAATAAGTCCCACAAAAAAAGAAACTTATGATATCACTTATCGAGGGAATGTAAAAATCGCTCCCCATGCACTGAATCCCCAAACAGAACAGAGTCACGCTTTTAGAAAACACACTTATGCCTGCTTCAGGGGAAAGGTGAGGTGGGGTGACGCATAAAACTCGAGTTTGAAATGAGCACAGATACCCTTCCGAAAACCGAATATGGAATGGACACGACCTACTCCTTGCTCAATCAACTGGACTCACCAGACCCTGTTCATCGCACAAGTATCTATCCGACTAGTAAGCATCTTAAAAGCTAAGTCTTGATATCTCTGTGTAAGTGCATCAAGTGTGTGTAAAGCGGCCTAAAACCAGCAGGGAAAATCAGCTCAGACCCATTCTGAGGATACATTTCCAACATAAAGAAGAAACAAGCAGGGCAAAACAGAGAGAAATTCTTCCAAAATGCGTTCAGGGACTGGCATGCAACCAGGATTGACCACATCTACAGCCCCAGCGGCAGAAGACATAAGGCTGGACACTCTTGGGGCTGAGACGATTGGTGAGGTTGGGAAAGCAAATGCAGACCCTTGAAAGGAATCCTGCGTGCTCCCCATTCCATGGGTCCCAACTCTCCAGGTTCAACGCAATCTTCCGACAGCGAAAGCACTCATTGGAAACCCAGCGGTTGCTACACCGTGGGATCGGGAAAGCTTTCTGAAACTCACCTCAGTTTTCATCTCCTGGTGCTCGTGTTCTCCATTCAGGCCCCCTTACTAACAATCTCCCCACTTGGAGACTCGGCGCCTTTCCATGCCTCTTTCGTACCGTCTGCAATTTGTCCGCAGGATGAACTGCAAGAGGGGGAACCAATGAGAGACTCGCTGGAGGTGTTTGGTCGGGCACATGTCACTCTCATTTCCCATCACGAAGAAGAATTCACCAGCGGTTCAGCCTGCCACCCCGGATCGACAGTAGGGCGTGAAGCCATCCAGCCGTGTTGCGTCCCACTCACAAAAAAGCGACTTGGGAAATGGAGCTCAGGGGCACTGCACTTCCCAAACCTGCAGAGTTCTAAACGATAACTATCGCCCCAAAATATATTGAGGTCAGGCTACGAAGAGGCGCTGAACGCAAGGCAGAACTGCAGGAAACGGATGTCAACGGGTACATCGGAATGGCCCCGATAGCACATGAAAAGCGCCAGAACGTGGACAATGATGCGGTTGGCCAAAAAGGGCGTATGCGTTTTTTCCTGAATATATTCAGGAAAAAACGCATACGCCCTTTTTGGCCAACCAAGCAACGTGGGAGAGCAAATCAGCACTACAAAGAAATCTCTCGCCCCCCCCCGGGGCAAAAGGGCCAGGCGAAAAAAGTCTAAAAACCAGAAAGGCAGGACAGGCCACGGAGTCAAGGGAGCCTTGTTAAGCTGATGGGCGGGATGTCAATGGCCAACAGCCAATCTTCACAAGTGTATCCTCTTTCCCAAACCATGGAAAACACAGAACCACAGAGCATAGGGCACTTCCACACATGGGCGTTGACCTTGGGAAAATGAAAAAATCAACCAGACACAGGGACCCCAAAGTTGAGGGCTGCTGTCTTGACAAGAACCTCCACTCCGGTACACGTTTCATATCCCAGGAAAGAGCCAAGTGGACAAAGACGAGTGGACAAGTGGACAAAGACAAGTGGACAAGTGGACAAGTGGTGCTACGTAGGTCCAATGGAGTGTCACTCAGCCATGAAATCCACGTCATGAGGCTGGTAGCAGCATCCTGAGTGGATTTAGGTACGATCATCCTCAGTGAAATAAGTCCCACAAAAAAAGAAACTTATGATATCACTTATCGAGGGAATGTAAAAATCGCTCCCCATGCACTGAATCCCCAAACAGAACAGAGTCACGCTTTTAGAAAACACACTTATGCCTGCTTCAGGGGAAAGGTGAGGTGGGGTGACGCATAAAACTCGAGTTTGAAATGAGCACAGATACCCTTCCGAAAACCGAATATGGAATGGACACGACCTACTCCTTGCTCAATCAACTGGACTCACCAGACCCTGTTCATCGCACAAGTATCTATCCGACTAGTAAGCATCTTAAAAGCTAAGTCTTGATATCTCTGTGTAAGTGCATCAAGTGTGTGTAAAGCGGCCTAAAACCAGCAGGGAAAATCAGCTCAGACCCATTCTGAGGATACATTTCCAACATAAAGAAGAAACAAGCAGGGCAAAACAGAGAGAAATTCTTCCAAAATGCGTTCAGGGACTGGCATGCAACCAGGATTGACCACATCTACAGCCCCAGCGGCAGAAGACATAAGGCTGGACACTCTTGGGGCTGAGACGATTGGTGAGGTTGGGAAAGCAAATGCAGACCCTTGAAAGGAATCCTGCGTGCTCCCCATTCCATGGGTCCCAACTCTCCAGGTTCAACGCAATCTTCCGACAGCGAAAGCACTCATTGGAAACCCAGCGGTTGCTACACCGTGGGATCGGGAAAGCTTTCTGAAACTCACCTCAGTTTTCATCTCCTGGTGCTCGTGTTCTCCATTCAGGCCCCCTTACTAACAATCTCCCCACTTGGAGACTCGGCGCCTTTCCATGCCTCTTTCGTACCGTCTGCAATTTGTCCGCAGGATGAACTGCAAGAGGGGGAACCAATGAGAGACTCGCTGGAGGTGTTTGGTCGGGCACATGTCACTCTCATTTCCCATCACGAAGAAGAATTCACCAGCGGTTCAGCCTGCCACCCCGGATCGACAATAGGGCGTGAAGCCATCCAGCCGTGTTGCGTCCCACTCACAAAAAAGCGACTTGGGAAATGGAGCTCAGGGGCACTGCACTTCCCAAACCTGCAGAGTTCTAAACGATAACTATCGCCCCAAAATATATTGAGGTCAGGCTACGAAGAGGCGCTGAACGCAAGGCAGAACTGCAGGAAACGGATGTCAACGGGTACATCGGAATGGCCCCGATAGCACATGAAAAGCGCCAGAACGTGGACAATGATGCGGTTGGCCAAAAAGGGCGTATGCGTTTTTTCCTGAATATATTCAGGAAAAAACGCATACGCCCTTTTTGGCAAACCAAGCAACGTGGGAGAGCAAATCAGCACTACAAAGAAATCTCTCGCCCCCCCCCCCCGGGGCAAAAGGGCCAGGCGAAAAAAGTCTAAAAACCAGAAAGGCAGGACAGCCCACGGAGTCAAGGGAGCCTTGTTAAGCTGATGGGCGGGATGTCAATGGCCAACAGCCAATCTTCACAAGTGTATCCTCTTTCCCAAACCATGGAAAACACAGAACCACAGAGCATAGGGCACTTCCACACATGGGCGTTGACCTTGGGAAAATGAAAAAATCAACCAGACACAGGGACCCCAAAGTTGAGGGCTGCTGTCTTGACAAGAACCTCCACTCCGGTACACGTTTCATATCCCAGGAAAGAGCCAAGTGGACAAAGACGAGTGGACAAGTGGACAAAGACAAGTGGACAAGTGGACAAGTGGTGCTACGTAGGTCCAATGGAGTGTCACTCAGCCATGAAATTCACGTCATGAGGCTGGTAGCAGCATCCTGAGTGGATTTAGGTACGATCATCCTCAGTGAAATAAGTCCCACAAAAAAAGAAACTTATGATATCACTTATCGAGGGAATGTAAAAATCGCTCCCCATGCACTGAATCCCCAAACAGAACAGAGTCACGCTTTTAGAAAACACACTTATGCCTGCTTCAGGGGAAAGGTGAGGTGGGGTGACGCATAAAACTCGAGTTTGAAATGAGCACAGATACCCTTCCGAAAACCGAATATGGAATGGACACGACCTACTCCTTGCTCAATCAACTGGACTCACCAGACCCTGTTCATCGCACAAGTATCTATCCGACTAGTAAGCATCTTAAAAGCTAAGTCTTGATATCTCTGTGTAAGTGCATCAAGTGTGTGTAAAGCGGCCTAAAACCAGCAGGGAAAATCAGCTCAGACCCATTCTGAGGATACATTTCCAACATAAAGAAGAAACAAGCAGGGCAAAACAGAGAGAAATTCTTCCAAAATGCGTTCAGGGACTGGCATGCAACCAGGATTGACCACATCTACAGCCCCAGCGGCAGAAGACATAAGGCTGGACACTCTTGGGGCTGAGACGATTGGTGAGGTTGGGAAAGCAAATGCAGACCCTTGAAAGGAATCCTGCGTGCTCCCCATTCCATGGGTCCCAACTCTCCAGGTTCAACGCAATCTTCCGACAGCGAAAGCACTCATTGGAAACCCAGCGGTTGCTACACCGTGGGATCGGGAAAGCTTTCTGAAACTCACCTCAGTTTTCATCTCCTGGTGCTCGTGTTCTCCATTCAGGCCCCCTTACTAACAATCTCCCCACTTGGAGACTCGGCGCCTTTCCATGCCTCTTTCGTACCGTCTGCAATTTGTCCGCAGGATGAACTGCAAGAGGGGGAACCAATGAGAGACTCGCTGGAGGTGTTTGGTCGGGCACATGTCACTCTCATTTCCCATCACGAAGAAGAATTCACCAGCGGTTCAGCCTGCCACCCCGGATCGACAATAGGGCGTGAAGCCATCCAGCCGTGTTGCGTCCCACTCACAAAAAAGCGACTTGGGAAATGGAGCTCAGGGGCACTGCACTTCCCAAACCTGCAGAGTTCTAAACGATAACTATCGCCCCAAAATATATTGAGGTCAGGCTACGAAGAGGCGCTGAACGCAAGGCAGAACTGCAGGAAACGGATGTCAACGGGTACATCGGAATGGCCCCGATAGCACATGAAAAGCGCCAGAACGTGGACAATGATGCGGTTGGCCAAAAAGGGCGTATGCGTTTTTTCCTGAATATATTCAGGAAAAAACGCATACGCCCTTTTTGGCCAACCAAGCAACCTGGGAGAGCAAATCAGCACTACAAAGAAATCTCTCGCCCCCCCCCCCCCGGGGCAAAAGGGCCAGGCGAAAAAAGTCTAAAAACCAGAAAGGCAGGACAGCCCACGGAGTCAAGGGAGCCTTGTTAAGCTGATGGGCGGGATGTCAATGGCCAACAGCCAATCTTCACAAGTGTATCCTCTTTCCCAACCCATGTAAAACACAGAACCACAGAGCATAGGGCACTTCCACACATGGGCGTTGACCTTGGGAAAATGAAAAAATCAACCAGACACAGGGACCCCAAAGTTGAGGGCTGCTGTCTTGACAAGAACCTCCACTCCGGTACACGTTTCATATCCCAGGAAAGAGCCAAGTGGACAAAGACGAGTGGACAAGTGGACAAAGACAAGTGGACAAGTGGACAAGTGGTGCTACGTAGGTCCAATGGAGTGTCACTCAGCCATGAAATCCACGTCATGAGGCTGGTAGCAGCATCCTGAGTGGATTTAGGTACGATCATCCTCAGTGAAATAAGTCCCACAAAAAAAGAAACTTATGATATCACTTATCGAGGGAATGTAAAAATCGCTCCCCATGCACTGAATCCCCAAACAGAACAGAGTCACGCTTTTAGAAAACACACTTATGCCTGCTTCAGGGGAAAGGTGAGGTGGGGTGACGCATAAAACTCGAGTTTGAAATGAGCACAGATACCCTTCCGAAAACCGAATATGGAATGGACACGACCTACTCCTTGCTCAATCAACTGGACTCACCAGACCCTGTTCATCGCACAAGTATCTATCCGACTAGTAAGCATCTTAAAAGCTAAGTCTTGATATCTCTGTGTAAGTGCATCAAGTGTGTGTAAAGCGGCCTAAAACCAGCAGGGAAAATCAGCTCAGACCCATTCTGAGGATACATTTCCAACATAAAGAAGAAACAAGCAGGGCAAAACAGAGAGAAATTCTTCCAAAATGCGTTCAGGGACTGGCATGCAACCAGGATTGACCACATCTACAGCCCCAGCGGCAGAAGACATAAGGCTGGACACTCTTGGGGCTGAGACGATTGGTGAGGTTGGGAAAGCAAATGCAGACCCTTGAAAGGAATCCTGCGTGCTCCCCATTCCATGGGTCCCAACTCTCCAGGTTCAACGCAATCTTCCGACAGCGAAAGCACTCATTGGAAACCCAGCGGATGCTACACCGTGGGATCGGGAAAGCTTTCTGAAACTCACCTCAGTTTTCATCTCCTGGTGCTCGTGTTCTCCATTCAGGCCCCCTTACTAACAATCTCCCCACTTGGAGACTCGGCGCCTTTCCATGCCTCTTTCGTACCGTCTGCAATTTGTCCGCAGGATGAACTGCAAGAGGGGGAACCAATGAGAGACTCGCTGGAGGTGTTTGGTCGGGCACATGTCACTCTCATTTCCCATCACGAAGAAGAATTCACCAGCGGTTCAGCCTGCCACCCCGGATCGACAATAGGGCGTGAAGCCATCCAGCCGTGTTGCGTCCCACTCACAAAAAAGCGACTTGGGAAATGGAGCTCAGGGGCACTGCACTTCCCAAACCTGCAGAGTTCTAAACGATAACTATCGCCCCAAAATATATTGAGGTCAGGCTACGAAGAGGCGCTGAACGCAAGGCAGAACTGCAGGAAACGGATGTCAACGGGTACATCGGAATGGCCCCGATAGCACATGAAAAGCGCCAGAACGTGGACAATGATGCGGTTGGCCAAAAAGGGCGTATGCGTTTTTTCCTGAATATATTCAGGAAAAAACGCATACGCCCTTTTTGGCCAACCAAGCAACCTGGGAGAGCAAATCAGCACTACAAAGAAATCTCTCGCCCCCCCCCCCGGGGCAAAAGGGCCAGGCGAAAAAAGTCTAAAAACCAGAAAGGCAGGACAGCCCACGGAGTCAAGGGAGCCTTGTTAAGCTGATGGGCGGGATGTCAATGGCCAACAGCCAATCTTCACAAGTGTATCCTCTTTCCCAAACCATGGAAAACACAGAACCACAGAGCATAGGGCACTTCCACACATGGGCGTTGACCTTGGGAAAATGAAAAAATCAACCAGACACAGGGACCCCAAAGTTGAGGGCTGCTGTCTTGACAAGAACCTCCACTCCGGTACACGTTTCATATCCCAGGAAAGAGCCAAGTGGACAAGTGGACAAAGACAAGTGGACAAGTGGACAAGTGGTGCTACGTAGGTCCAATGGAGTGTCACTCAGCCATGAAATCCACGTCATGAGGCTGGTAGCAGCATCCTGAGTGGATTTAGGTACGATCATCCTCAGTGAAATAAGTCCCACAAAAAAAGAAACTTATGATATCACTTATCGAGGGAATGTAAAAATCGCTCCCCATGCACTGAATCCCCAAACAGAACAGAGTCACGCTTTTAGAAAACACACTTATGCCTGCTTCAGGGGAAAGGTGAGGTGGGGTGACGCATAAAACTCGAGTTTGAAATGAGCACAGATACCCTTCCGAAAACCGAATATGGAATGGACACGACCTACTCCTTGCTCAATCAACTGGACTCACCAGACCCTGTTCATCGCACAAGTATCTATCCGACTAGTAAGCATCTTAAAAGCTAAGTCTTGATATCTCTGTGTAAGTGCATCAAGTGTGTGTAAAGCGGCCTAAAACCAGCAGGGAAAATCAGCTCAGACCCATTCTGAGGATACATTTCCAACATAAAGAAGAAACAAGCAGGGCAAAACAGAGAGAAATTCTTCCAAAATGCGTTCAGGGACTGGCATGCAACCAGGATTGACCACATCTACAGCCCCAGCGGCAGAAGACATAAGGCTGGACACTCTTGGGGCTGAGACGATTGGTGAGGTTGGGAAAGCAAATGCAGACCCTTGAAAGGAATCCTGCGTGCTCCCCATTCCATGGCTCCCAACTCTCCAGGTTCAACGCAATCTTCCGACAGCGAAAGCACTCATTGGAAACCCAGCGGATGCTACACCGTGGGATCGGGAAAGCTTTCTGAAACTCACCTCAGTTTTCATCTCCTGGTGCTCGTGTTCTCCATTCAGGCCCCCTTACTAACAATCTCCCCACTTGGAGACTCGGCGCCTTTCCATGCCTCTTTCGTACCGTCTGCAATTTGTCCGCAGGATGAACTGCAAGAGGGGGAACCAATGAGAGACTCGCTGGAGGTGTTTGGTCGGGCACATGTCACTCTCATTTCCCATCACGAAGAAGAATTCACCAGCGGTTCAGCCTGCCACCCCGGATCGACAATAGGGCGTGAAGCCATCCAGCCGTGTTGCGTCCCACTCACAAAAAAGCGACTTGGGAAATGGAGCTCAGGGGCACTGCACTTCCCAAACCTGCAGAGTTCTAAACGATAACTATCGCCCCAAAATATATTGAGGTCAGGCTACGAAGAGGCGCTGAACGCAAGGCAGAACTGCAGGAAACGGATGTCAACGGGTACATCGGAATGGCCCCGATAGCACATGAAAAGCGCCAGAACGTGGACAATGATGCGGTTGGCCAAAAAGGGCGTATGCGTTTTTTCCTGAATATATTCAGGAAAAAACGCATACGCCCTTTTTGGCCAACCAAGCAACCTGGGAGAGCAAATCAGCACTACAAAGAAATCTCTCGCCCCCCCCGGGGCAAAAGGGCCAGGCGAAAAAAGTCTAAAAACTAGAAAGGCAGGACAGGCCACGGAGTCAAGGGAGCCTTGTTAAGCTGATGGGCGGGATGTCAATGGCCAACAGCCAATCTTCACAAGTGTATCCTCTTTCCCAAACCATGGAAAACACAGAACCACAGAGCATAGGGCACTTCCACACATGGGCGTTGACCTTGGGAAAATGAAAAAATCAACCAGACACAGGGACCCAAAGTTGAGGGCTGCTGTCTTGACAAGAACCTCCACTCCGGTACACGTTTCATATCCCAGGAAAGAGCCAAGTGGACAAAGACGAGTGGACAAGTGGACAAAGACAAGTGGACAAGTGGACAAGTGGTGCTACGTAGGTCCAATGGAGTGTCACTCAGCCATGAAATCCACGTCATGAGGCTGGTAGCAGCATCCTGAGTGGATTTAGGTACGATCATCCTCAGTGAAATAAGTCCCACAAAAAAAGAAACTTATGATATCACTTATCGAGGGAATGTAAAAATCGCTCCCCATGCACTGAATCCCCAAACAGAACAGAGTCACGCTTTTAGAAAACACACTTATGCCTGCTTCAGGGGAAAGGTGAGGTGGGGTGACGCATAAAACTCGAGTTTGAAATGAGCACAGATACCCTTCCGAAAACCGAATATGGAATGGACACGACCTACTCCTTGCTCAATCAACTGGACTCACCAGACCCTGTTCATCGCACAAGTATCTATCCGACTAGTAAGCATCTTAAAAGCTAAGTCTTGATATCTCTGTGTAAGTGCATCAAGTGTGTGTAAAGCGGCCTAAAACCAGCAGGGAAAATCAGCTCAGACCCATTCTGAGGATACATTTCCAACATAAAGAAGAAACAAGCAGGGCAAAACAGAGAGAAATTCTTCCAAAATGCGTTCAGGGACTGGCATGCAACCAGGATTGACCACATCTACAGCCCCAGCGGCAGAAGACATAAGGCTGGACACTCTTGGGGCTGAGACGATTGGTGAGGTTGGGAAAGCAAATGCAGACCCTTGAAAGGAATCCTGCGTGCTCCCCATTCCATGGCTCCCAACTCTCCAGGTTCAACGCAATCTTCCGACAGCGAAAGCACTCATTGGAAACCCAGCGGATGCTACACCGTGGGATCGGGAAAGCTTTCTGAAACTCACCTCAGTTTTCATCTCCTGGTGCTCGTGTTCTCCATTCAGGCCCCCTTACTAACAATCTCCCCACTTGGAGACTCGGCGCCTTTCCATGCCTCTTTCGTACCGTCTGCAATTTGTCCGCAGGATGAACTGCAAGAGGGGGAACCAATGAGAGACTCGCTGGAGGTGTTTGGTCGGGCACATGTCACTCTCATTTCCCATCACGAAGAAGAATTCACCAGCGGTTCAGCCTGCCACCCCGGATCGACAATAGGGCGTGAAGCCATCCAGCCGTGTTGCGTCCCACTCACAAAAAAGCGACTTGGGAAATGGAGCTCAGGGGCACTGCACTTCCCAAACCTGCAGAGTTCTAAACGATAACTATCGCCCCAAAATATATTGAGGTCAGGCTACGAAGAGGCGCTGAACGCAAGGCAGAACTGCAGGAAACGGATGTCAACGGGTACATCGGAATGGCCCCGATAGCACATGAAAAGCGCCAGAACGTGGACAATGATGCGGTTGGCCAAAAAGGGCGTATGCGTTTTTTCCTGAATATATTCAGGAAAAAACGCATACGCCCTTTTTGGCCAACCAAGCAACCTGGGAGAGCAAATCAGCACTACAAAGAAATCTCTCGCCCCCCCCGGGGCAAAAGGGCCAGGCGAAAAAAGTCTAAAAACCAGAAAGGCAGGACAGGCCACGGAGTCAAGGGAGCCTTGTTAAGCTGATGGGCGGGATGTCAATGGCCAACAGCCAATCTTCACAAGTGTATCCTCTTTCCCAAACCATGGAAAACACAGAACCACAGAGCATAGGGCACTTCCACACATGGGCGTTGACCTTGGGAAAATGAAAAAATCAACCAGACACAGGGACCCAAAGTTGAGGGCTGCTGTCTTGACAAGAACCTCCACTCCGGTACACGTTTCATATCCCAGGAAAGAGCCAAGTGGACAAAGACGAGTGGACAAGTGGACAAAGACAAGTGGACAAGTGGACAAGTGGTGCTACGTAGGTCCAATGGAGTGTCACTCAGCCATGAAATCCACGTCATGAGGCTGGTAGCAGCATCCTGAGTGGATTTAGGTACGATCATCCTCAGTGAAATAAGTCCCACAAAAAAAGAAACTTATGATATCACTTATCGAGGGAATGTAAAAATCGCTCCCCATGCACTGAATCCCCAAACAGAACAGAGTCACGCTTTTAGAAAACACACTTATGCCTGCTTCAGGGGAAAGGTGAGGTGGGGTGACGCATAAAACTCGAGTTTGGAATGAGCACAGATACCCTTCCGAAAACCGAATATGGAATGGACACGACCTACTCCTTGCTCAATCAACTGGACTCACCAGACCCTGTTCATCGCACAAGTATCTATCCGACTAGTAAGCATCTTAAAAGCTAAGTCTTGATATCTCTGTGTAAGTGCATCAAGTGTGTGTAAAGCGGCCTAAAACCAGCAGGGAAAATCAGCTCAGACCCATTCTGAGGATACATTTCCAACATAAAGAAGAAACAAGCAGGGCAAAACAGAGAGAAATTCTTCCAAAATGCGTTCAGGGACTGGCATGCAACCAGGATTGACCACATCTACAGCCCCAGCGGCAGAAGACATAAGGCTGGACACTCTTGGGGCTGAGACGATTGGTGAGGTTGGGAAAGCAAATGCAGACCCTTGAAAGGAATCCTGCGTGCTCCCCATTCCATGGCTCCCAACTCTCCAGGTTCAACGCAATCTTCCGACAGCGAAAGCACTCATTGGAAACCCAGCGGATGCTACACCGTGGGATCGGGAAAGCTTTCTGAAACTCACCTCAGTTTTCATCTCCTGGTGCTCGTGTTCTCCATTCAGGCCCCCTTACTAACAATCTCCCCACTTGGAGACTCGGCGCCTTTCCATGCCTCTTTCGTACCGTCTGCAATTTGTCCGCAGGATGAACTGCAAGAGGGGGAACCAATGAGAGACTCGCTGGAGGTGTTTGGTCGGGCACATGTCACTCTCATTTCCCATCACGAAGAAGAATTCACCAGCGGTTCAGCCTGCCACCCCGGATCGACAATAGGGCGTGAAGCCATCCAGCCGTGTTGCGTCCCACTCACAAAAAAGCGACTTGGGAAATGGAGCTCAGGGGCACTGCACTTCCCAAACCTGCAGAGTTCTAAACGATAACTATCGCCCCAAAATATATTGAGGTCAGGCTACGAAGAGGCGCTGAACGCAAGGCAGAACTGCAGGAAACGGATGTCAACGGGTACATCGGAATGGCCCCGATAGCACATGAAAAGCGCCAGAACGTGGACAATGATGCGGTTGGCCAAAAAGGGCGTATGCGTTTTTTCCTGAATATATTCAGGAAAAAACGCATACGCCCTTTTTGGCCAACCAAGCAACCTGGGAGAGCAAATCAGCACTACAAAGAAATCTCTCGCCCCCCCCGGGGCAAAAGGGCCAGGCGAAAAAAGTCTAAAAACCAGAAAGGCAGGACAGGCCACGGAGTCAAGGGAGCCTTGTTAAGCTGATGGGCGGGATGTCAATGGCCAACAGCCAATCTTCACAAGTGTATCCTCTTTCCCAAACCATGTAAAACACAGAACCACAGAGCATAGGGCACTTCCACACATGGGCGTTGACCTTGGGAAAATGAAAAAATCAACCAGACACAGGGACCCCAAAGTTGAGGGCTGCTGTCTTGACAAGAACCTCCACTCCGGTACACGTTTCATATCCCAGGAAAGAGCCAAGTGGACAAAGACGAGTGGACAAGTGGACAAAGACAAGTGGACAAGTGGACAAGTGGTGCTACGTAGGTCCAATGGAGTGTCACTCAGCCATGAAATCCACGTCATGAGGCTGGTAGCAGCATCCTGAGTGGATTTAGGTACGATCATCCTCAGTGAAATAAGTCCCACAAAAAAAGAAACTTATGATATCACTTATCGAGGGAATGTAAAAATCGCTCCCCATGCACTGAATCCCCAAACAGAACAGAGTCACGCTTTTAGAAAACACACTTATGCCTGCTTCAGGGGAAAGGTGAGGTGGGGTGACGCATAAAACTCGAGTTTGAAATGAGCACAGATACCCTTCCGAAAACCGAATATGGAATGGACACGACCTACTCCTTGCTCAATCAACTGGACTCACCAGACCCTGTTCATCGCACAAGTATCTATCCGACTAGTAAGCATCTTAAAAGCTAAGTCTTGATATCTCTGTGTAAGTGCATCAAGTGTGTGTAAAGCGGCCTAAAACCAGCAGGGAAAATCAGCTCAGACCCATTCTGAGGATACATTTCCAACATAAAGAAGAAACAAGCAGGGCAAAACAGAGAGAAATTCTTCCAAAATGCGTTCAGGGACTGGCATGCAACCAGGATTGACCACATCTACAGCCCCAGCGGCAGAAGACATAAGGCTGGACACTCTTGGGGCTGAGACGATTGGTGAGGTTGGGAAAGCAAATGCAGACCCTTGAAAGGAATCCTGCGTGCTCCCCATTCCATGGCTCCCAACTCTCCAGGTTCAACGCAATCTTCCGACAGCGAAAGCACTCATTGGAAACCCAGCGGTTGCTACACCGTGGGATCGGGAAAGCTTTCTGAAACTCACCTCAGTTTTCATCTCCTGGTGCTCGTGTTCTCCATTCAGGCCCCCTTACTAACAATCTCCCCACTTGGAGACTCGGCGCCTTTCCATGCCTCTTTCGTACCGTCTGCAATTTGTCCGCAGGATGAACTGCAAGAGGGGGAACCAATGAGAGACTCGCTGGAGGTGTTTGGTCGGGCACATGTCACTCTCATTTCCCATCACGAAGAAGAATTCACCAGCGGTTCAGCCTGCCACCCCGGATCGACAATAGGGCGTGAAGCCATCCAGCCGTGTTGCGTCCCACTCACAAAAAAGCGACTTGGGAAATGGAGCTCAGGGGCACTGCACTTCCCAAACCTGCAGAGTTCTAAACGATAACTATCGCCCCAAAATATATTGAGGTCAGGCTACGAAGAGGCGCTGAACGCAAGGCAGAACTGCCCGAAACGGATGTCAACGGGTACATCGGAATGGCCCCGATAGCACATGAAAAGCGCCAGAACGTGGACAATGATGCGGTTGGCCAAAAAGGGCGTATGCGTTTTTTCCTGAATATATTCAGGAAAAAACGCATACGCCCTTTTTGGCCAACCAAGCAACCTGGGAGAGCAAATCAGCACTACAAAGAAATCTCTCGCCCCCCCCCCGGGGCAAAAGGGCCAGGCGAAAAAAGTCTAAAAACCAGAAAGGCAGGACAGCCCACGGAGTCAAGGGAGCCTTGTTAAGCTGATGGGCGGGATGTCAATGGCCAACAGCCAATCTTCACAAGTGTATCCTCTTTCCCAACCCATGGAAAACACAGAACCACAGAGCATAGGGCACTTCCACACATGGGCGTTGACCTTGGGAAAATGAAAAAATCAACCAGACACAGGGACCCCAAAGTTGAGGGCTGCTGTCTTGACAAGAACCTCCACTCCGGTACACGTTTCATATCCCAGGAAAGAGCCAAGTGGACAAAGACGAGTGGACAAGTGGACAAAGACAAGTGGACAAGTGGACAAGTGGTGCTACGTAGGTCCAATGGAGTGTCACTCAGCCATGAAATCCACGTCATGAGGCTGGTAGCAGCATCCTGAGTGGATTTAGGTACGATCATCCTCAGTGAAATAAGTCCCACAAAAAAAGAAACTTATGATATCACTTATCGAGGGAATGTAAAAATCGCTCCCCATGCACTGAATCCCCAAACAGAACAGAGTCACGCTTTTAGAAAACACACTTATGCCTGCTTCAGGGGAAAGGTGAGGTGGGGTGACGCATAAAACTCGAGTTTGAAATGAGCACAGATACCCTTCCGAAAACCGAATATGGAATGGACACGACCTACTCCTTGCTCAATCAACTGGACTCACCAGACCCTGTTCATCGCACAAGTATCTATCCGACTAGTAAGCATCTTAAAAGCTAAGTCTTGATATCTCTGTGTAAGTGCATCAAGTGTGTGTAAAGCGGCCTAAAACCAGCAGGGAAAATCAGCTCAGACCCATTCTGAGGATACATTTCCAACATAAAGAAGAAACAAGCAGGGCAAAACAGAGAGAAATTCTTCCAAAATGCGTTCAGGGACTGGCATGCAACCAGGATTGACCACATCTACAGCCCCAGCGGCAGAAGACATAAGGCTGGACACTCTTGGGGCTGAGACGATTGGTGAGGTTGGGAAAGCAAATGCAGACCCTTGAAAGGAATCCTGCGTGCTCCCCATTCCATGGCTCCCAACTCTCCAGGTTCAACGCAATCTTCCGACAGCGAAAGCACTCATTGGAAACCCAGCGGATGCTACACCGTGGGATCGGGAAAGCTTTCTGAAACTCACCTCAGTTTTCATCTCCTGGTGCTCGTGTTCTCCATTCAGGCCCCCTTACTAACAATCTCCCCACTTGGAGACTCGGCGCCTTTCCATGCCTCTTTCGTACCGTCTGCAATTTGTCCGCAGGATGAACTGCAAGAGGGGGAACCAATGAGAGACTCGCTGGAGGTGTTTGGTCGGGCACATGTCACTCTCATTTCCCATCACGAAGAAGAATTCACCAGCGGTTCAGCCTGCCACCCCGGATCGACAATAGGGCGTGAAGCCATCCAGCCGTGTTGCGTCCCACTCACAAAAAAGCGACTTGGGAAATGGAGCTCAGGGGCACTGCACTTCCCAAACCTGCAGAGTTCTAAACGATAACTATCGCCCCAAAATATATTGAGGTCAGGCTACGAAGAGGCGCTGAACGCAAGGCAGAACTGCCCGAAACGGATGTCAACGGGTACATCGGAATGGCCCCGATAGCACATGAAAAGCGCCAGAACGTGGACAATGATGCGGTTGGCCAAAAAGGGCGTATGCGTTTTTTCCTGAATATATTCAGGAAAAAACGCATACGCCCTTTTTGGCCAACCAAGCAACCTGGGAGAGCAAATCAGCACTACAAAGAAATCTCTCGCCCCCCCCCGGGGCAAAAGGGCCAGGCGAAAAAAGTCTAAAAACCAGAAAGGCAGGACAGGCCACGGAGTCAAGGGAGCCTTGTTAAGCTGATGGGCGGGATGTCAATGGCCAACAGCCAATCTTCACAAGTGTATCCTCTTTCCCAAACCATGGAAAACACAGAACCACAGAGCATAGGGCACTTCCACACATGGGCGTTGACCTTGGGAAAATCAAAAAATCAACCAGACACAGGGACCCCAAAGTTGAGGGCTGCTGTCTTGACAAGAACCTCCACTCCGGTACACGTTTCATATCCCAGGAAAGAGCCAAATGGACAAAGACGAGTGGACAAGTGGACAAAGACAAGTGGACAAGTGGTGCTACGTAGGTCCAATGGAGTGTCACTCAGCCATGAAATCCACGTCATGAGGCTGGTAGCAGCATCCTGAGTGGATTTAGGTACGATCATCCTCAGTGAAATAAGTCCCACAAAAAAAGAAACTTATGATATCACTTATCGAGGGAATGTAAAAATCGCTCCCCATGCACTGAATCCCCAAACAGAACAGAGTCACGCTTTTAGAAAACACACTTATGCCTGCTTCAGGGGAAAGGTGAGGTGGGGTGACGCATAAAACTCGAGTTTGAAATGAGCACAGATACCCTTCCGAAAACCGAATATGGAATGGACACGACCTACTCCTTGCTCAATCAACTGGACTCACCAGACCCTGTTCATCGCACAAGTATCTATCCGACTAGTAAGCATCTTAAAAGCTAAGTCTTGATATCTCTGTGTAAGTGCATCAAGTGTGTGTAAAGCGGCCTAAAACCAGCAGGGAAAATCAGCTCAGACCCATTCTGAGGATACATTTCCAACATAAAGAAGAAACAAGCAGGGCAAAACAGAGAGAAATTCTTCCAAAATGCGTTCAGGGACTGGCATGCAACCAGGATTGACCACATCTACAGCCCCAGCGGCAGAAGACATAAGGCTGGACACTCTTGGGGCTGAGACGATTGGTGAGGTTGGGAAAGCAAATGCAGACCCTTGAAAGGAATCCTGCGTGCTCCCCATTCCATGGCTCCCAACTCTCCAGGTTCAACGCAATCTTCCGACAGCGAAAGCACTCATTGGAAACCCAGCGGATGCTACACCGTGGGATCGGGAAAGCTTTCTGAAACTCACCTCAGTTTTCATCTCCTGGTGCTCGTGTTCTCCATTCAGGCCCCCTTACTAACAATCTCCCCACTTGGAGACTCGGCGCCTTTCCATGCCTCTTTCGTACCGTCTGCAATTTGTCCGCAGGATGAACTGCAAGAGGGGGAACCAATGAGAGACTCGCTGGAGGTGTTTGGTCGGGCACATGTCACTCTCATTTCCCATCACGAAGAAGAATTCACCAGCGGTTCAGCCTGCCACCCCGGATCGACAATAGGGCGTGAAGCCATCCAGCCGTGTTGCGTCCCACTCACAAAAAAGAGACTTGGGAAATGGAGCTCAGGGGCACTGCACTTCCCAAACCTGCAGAGTTCTAAACGATAACTATCGCCCCAAAATATATTGAGGTCAGGCTACGAAGAGGCGCTGAACGCAAGGCAGAACTGCAGGAAACGGATGTCAACGGGTACATCGGAATGGCCCCGATAGCACATGAAAAGCGCCAGAACGTGGACAATGATGCGGTTGGCCAAAAAGGGCGTATGCGTTTTTTCCTGAATATATTCAGGAAAAAACGCATACGCCCTTTTTGGCCAACCAAGCAACCTGGGAGAGCAAATCAGCACTACAAAGAAATCTCTCGCCCCCCCCGGGGCAAAAGGGCCAGGCGAAAAAAGTCTAAAAACCAGAAAGTCAGGACAGGCCACGGAGTCAAGGGAGCCTTGTTAAGCTGATGGGCGGGATGTCAATGGCCAACAGCCAATCTTCACAAGTGTATCCTCTTTCCCAAACCATGTAAAACACAGAACCACAGAGCATAGGGCACTTCCACACATGGGCGTTGACCTTGGGAAAATGAAAAAATCAACCAGACACAGGGACCCCAAAGTTGAGGGCTGCTGTCTTGACAAGAACCTCCACTCCGGTACACGTTTCATATCCCAGGAAAGAGCCAAGTGGACAAAGACGAGTGGACAAGTGGACAAAGACAAGTGGACAAGTGGACAAGTGGTGCTACGTAGGTCCAATGGAGTGTCACTCAGCCATGAAATCCACGTCATGAGGCTGGTAGCAGCATCCTGAGTGGATTTAGGTACGATCATCCTCAGTGAAATAAGTCCCACAAAAAAAGAAACTTATGATATCACTTATCGAGGGAATGTAAAAATCGCTCCCCATGCACTGAATCCCCAAACAGAACAGAGTCACGCTTTTAGAAAACACACTTATGCCTGCTTCAGGGGAAAGGTGAGGTGGGGTGACGCATAAAACTCGAGTTTGAAATGAGCACAGATACCCTTCCGAAAACCGAATATGGAATGGACACGACCTACTCCTTGCTCAATCAACTGGACTCACCAGACCCTGTTCATCGCACAAGTATCTATCCGACTAGTAAGCATCTTAAAAGCTAAGTCTTGATATCTCTGTGTAAGTGCATCAAGTGTGTGTAAAGCGGCCTAAAACCAGCAGGGAAAATCAGCTCAGACCCATTCTGAGGATACATTTCCAACATAAAGAAGAAACAAGCAGGGCAAAACAGAGAGAAATTCTTCCAAAATGCGTTCAGGGACTGGCATGCAACCAGGATTGACCACATCTACAGCCCCAGCGGCAGAAGACATAAGGCTGGACACTCTTGGGGCTGAGACGATTGGTGAGGTTGGGAAAGCAAATGCAGACCCTTGAAAGGAATCCTGCGTGCTCCCCATTCCATGGCTCCCAACTCTCCAGGTTCAACGCAATCTTCCGACAGCGAAAGCACTCATTGGAAACCCAGCGGATGCTACACCGTGGGATCGGGAAAGCTTTCTGAAACTCACCTCAGTTTTCATCTCCTGGTGCTCGTGTTCTCCATTCAGGCCCCCTTACTAACAATCTCCCCACTTGGAGACTCGGCGCCTTTCCATGCCTCTTTCGTACCGTCTGCAATTTGTCCGCAGGATGAACTGCAAGAGGGGGAACCAATGAGAGACTCGCTGGAGGTGTTTGGTCGGGCACATGTCACTCTCATTTCCCATCACGAAGAAGAATTCACCAGCGGTTCAGCCTGCCACCCCGGATCGACAATAGGGCGTGAAGCCATCCAGCCGTGTTGCGTCCCACTCACAAAAAAGCGACTTGGGAAATGGAGCTCAGGGGCACTGCACTTCCCAAACCTGCAGAGTTCTAAACGATAACTATCGCCCCAAAATATATTGAGGTCAGGCTACGAAGAGGCGCTGAACGCAAGGCAGAACTGCAGGAAACGGATGTCAACGGGTACATCGGAATGGCCCCGATAGCACATGAAAAGCGCCAGAACGTGGACAATGATGCGGTTGGCCAAAAAGGGCGTATGCGTTTTTTCCTGAATATATTCAGGAAAAAACGCATACGCCCTTTTTGGCCAACCAAGCAACCTGGGAGAGCAAATCAGCACTACAAAGAAATCTCTCGCCCCCCCCCGGGGCAAAAGGGCCAGGCGAAAAAAGTCTAAAAACCAGAAAGGCAGGACAGGCCACGGAGTCAAGGGAGCCTTGTTAAGCTGATGGGCGGGATGTCAATGGCCAACAGCCAATCTTCACAAGTGTATCCTCTTTCCCAAACCATGAAAAACACAGAACCACAGAGCATAGGGCACTTCCACACATGGGCGTTGACCTTGGGAAAATGAAAAAATCAACCAGACACAGGGATCCCAAAGTTGAGGGCTGCTGTCTTGACAAGAACCTCCACTCCGGTACACGTTTCATATCCCAGGAAAGAGCCAAGTGGACAAAGACGAGTGGACAAGTGGACAAAGACAAGTGGACAAGTGGACAAGTGGTGCTACGTAGGTCCAATGGAGTGTCACTCAGCCATGAAATCCACGTCATGAGGCTGGTAGCAGCATCCTGAGTGGATTTAGGTACGATCATCCTCAGTGAAATAAGTCCCACAAAAAAAGAAACTTATGATATCACTTATCGAGGGAATGTAAAAATCGCTCCCCATGCACTGAATCCCCAAACAGAACAGAGTCACGCTTTTAGAAAACACACTTATGCCTGCTTCAGGGGAAAGGTGAGGTGGGGTGACGCATAAAACTCGAGTTTGAAATGAGCACAGATACCCTTCCGAAAACCGAATATGGAATGGACACGACCTACTCCTTGCTCAATCAACTGGACTCACCAGACCCTGTTCATCGCACAAGTATCTATCCGACTAGTAAGCATCTTAAAAGCTAAGTCTTGATATCTCTGTGTAAGTGCATCAAGTGTGTGTAAAGCGGCCTAAAACCAGCAGGGAAAATCAGCTCAGACCCATTCTGAGGATACATTTCCAACATAAAGAAGAAACAAGCAGGGCAAAACAGAGAGAAATTCTTCCAAAATGCGTTCAGGGACTGGCATGCAACCAGGATTGACCACATCTACAGCCCCAGCGGCAGAAGACATAAGGCTGGACACTCTTGGGGCTGAGACGATTGGTGAGGTTGGGAAAGCAAATGCAGACCCTTGAAAGGAATCCTGCGTGCTCCCCATTCCATGGCTCCCAACTCTCCAGGTTCAACGCAATCTTCCGACAGCGAAAGCACTCATTGGAAACCCAGCGGATGCTACACCGTGGGATCGGGAAAGCTTTCTGAAACTCACCTCAGTTTTCATCTCCTGGTGCTCGTGTTCTCCATTCAGGCCCCCTTACTAACAATCTCCCCACTTGGAGACTCGGCGCCTTTCCATGCCTCTTTCGTACCGTCTGCAATTTGTCCGCAGGATGAACTGCAAGAGGGGGAACCAATGAGAGACTCGCTGGAGGTGTTTGGTCGGGCACATGTCACTCTCATTTCCCATCACGAAGAAGAATTCACCAGCGGTTCAGCCTGCCACCCCGGATCGACAATAGGGCGTGAAGCCATCCAGCCGTGTTGCGTCCCACTCACAAAAAAGCGACTTGGGAAATGGAGCTCAGGGGCACTGCACTTCCCAAACCTGCAGAGTTCTAAACGATAACTATCGCCCCAAAATATATTGAGGTCAGGCTACGAAGAGGCGCTGAACGCAAGGCAGAACTGCCCGAAACGGATGTCAACGGGTACATCGGAATGGCCCCGATAGCACATGAAAAGCGCCAGAACGTGGACAATGATGCGGTTGGCCAAAAAGGGCGTATGCGTTTTTTCCTGAATATATTCAGGAAAAAACGCATACGCCCTTTTTGGCCAACCAAGCAACCTGGGAGAGCAAATCAGCACTACAAAGAAATCTCTCGCCCCCCCCCCCCGGGGCAAAAGGGCCAGGCGAAAAAAGTCTAAAAACCAGAAAGGCAGGACAGCCCAGGGAGTCAAGGGAGCCTTGTTAAGCTGATGGGCGGGATGTCAATGGCCAACAGCCAATCTTCACAAGTGTATCCTCTTTCCCAAACCATGTAAAACACAGAACCACAGAGCATAGGGCACTTCCACACATGGGCGTTGACCTTGGGAAAATGAAAAAATCAACCAGACACAGGGATCCCAAAGTTGAGGGCTGCTGTCTTGACAAGAACCTCCACTCCGGTACACGTTTCATATCCCAGGAAAGAGCCAAGTGGACAAAGACGAGTGGACAAGTGGACAAAGACAAGTGGACAAGTGGACAAGTGGTGCTACGTAGGCCCAATGGAGTGTCACTCAGCCATGAAATCCACGTCATGAGGCTGGTAGCAGCATCCTGAGTGGATTTAGGTACGATCATCCTCAGTGAAATAAGTCCCACAAAAAAAGAAACTTATGATATCACTTATCGAGGGAATGTAAAAATCGCTCCCCATGCACTGAATCCCCAAACAGAACAGAGTCACGCTTTTAGAAAACACACTTATGCCTGCTTCAGGGGAAAGGTGAGGTGGGGTGACGCATAAAACTCGAGTTTGAAATGAGCACAGATACCCTTCCGAAAACCGAATATGGAATGGACACGACCTACTCCTTGCTCAATCAACTGGACTCACCAGACCCTGTTCATCGCACAAGTATCTATCCGACTAGTAAGCATCTTAAAAGCTAAGTCTTGATATCTCTGTGTAAGTGCATCAAGTGTGTGTAAAGCGGCCTAAAACCAGCAGGGAAAATCAGCTCAGACCCATTCTGAGGATACATTTCCAACATAAAGAAGAAACAAGCAGGGCAAGACAGAGAGAAATTCTTCCAAAATGCGTTCAGGGACTGGCATGCAACCAGGATTGACCACATCTACAGCCCCAGCGGCAGAAGACATAAGGCTGGACACTCTTGGGGCTGAGACGATTGGTGAGGTTGGGAAAGCAAATGCAGACCCTTGAAAGGAATCCTGCGTGCTCCCCATTCCATGGGTCCCAACTCTCCAGGTTCAACGCAATCTTCCGACAGCGAAAGCACTCATTGGAAACCCAGCGGATGCTACACCGTGGGATCGGGAAAGCTTTCTGAAACTCACCTCAGTTTTCATCTCCTGGTGCTCGTGTTCTCCATTCAGGCCCCCTTACTAACAATCTCCCCACTTGGAGACTCGGCGCCTTTCCATGCCTCTTTCGTACCGTCTGCAATTTGTCCGCAGGATGAACTGCAAGAGGGGGAACCAATGAGAGACTCGCTGGAGGTGTTTGGTCGGGCACATGTCACTCTCATTTCCCATCACGAAGAAGAATTCACCAGCGGTTCAGCCTGCCACCCCGGATCGACAATAGGGCGTGAAGCCATCCAGCCGTGTTGCGTCCCACTCACAAAAAAGCGACTTGGGAAATGGAGCTCAGGGGCACTGCACTTCCCAAACCTGCAGAGTTCTAAACGATAACTATCGCCCCAAAATATATTGAGGTCAGGCTACGAAGAGGCGCTGAACGCAAGGCAGAACTGCAGGAAACGGATGTCAACGGGTACATCGGAATGGCCCCGATAGCACATGAAAAGCGCCAGAACGTGGACAATGATGCGGTTGGCCAAAAAGGGCGTATGCGTTTTTTCCTGAATATATTCAGGAAAAAACGCATACGCCCTTTTTGGCCAACCAAGCAACCTGGGAGAGCAAATCAGCACTACAAAGAAATCTCTCGCCCCCCCCGGGGCAAAAGGGCCAGGCGAAAAAAGTCTAAAAACCAGAAAGGCAGGACAGGCCACGGAGTCAAGGGAGCCTTGTTAAGCTGATGGGCGGGATGTCAATGGCCAACAGCCAATCTTCACAAGTGTATCCTCTTTCCCAAACCATGGAAAACACAGAACCACAGAGCATAGGGCACTTCCACACATGGGCGTTGACCTTGGGAAAATGAAAAAAATCAACCAGACACAGGGACCCCAAAGTTGAGGGCTGCTGTCTTGACAAGAACCTCCACTCCGGTACACGTTTCATATCCCAGGAAAGAGCCAAGTGGACAAAGACGAGTGGACAAGTGGACAAAGACAAGTGGACAAGTGGACAAGTGGTGCTACGTAGGTCCAATGGAGTGTCACTCAGCCATGAAATCCACGTCATGAGGCTGGTAGCAGCATCCTGAGTGGATTTAGGTACGATCATCCTCAGTGAAATAAGTCCCACAAAAAAAGAAACTTATGATATCACTTATCGAGGGAATGTAAAAATCGCTCCCCATGCACTGAATCCCCAAACAGAACAGAGTCACGCTTTTAGAAAACACACTTATGCCTGCTTCAGGGGAAAGGTGAGGTGGGGTGACGCATAAAACTCGAGTTTGAAATGAGCACAGATACCCTTCCGAAAACCGAATATGGAATGGACACGACCTACTCCTTGCTCAATCAACTGGACTCACCAGACCCTGTTCATCGCACAAGTATCTATCCGACTAGTAAGCATCTTAAAAGCTAAGTCTTGATATCTCTGTGTAAGTGCATCAAGTGTGTGTAAAGCGGCCTAAAACCAGCAGGGAAAATCAGCTCAGACCCATTCTGAGGATACATTTCCAACATAAAGAAGAAACAAGCAGGGCAAAACAGAGAGAAATTCTTCCAAAATGCGTTCAGGGACTGGCATGCAACCAGGATTGACCACATCTACAGCCCCAGCGGCAGAAGACATAAGGCTGGACACTCTTGGGGCTGAGACGATTGGTGAGGTTGGGAAAGCAAATGCAGACCCTTGAAAGGAATCCTGCGTGCTCCCCATTCCATGGGTCCCAACTCTCCAGGTTCAACGCAATCTTCCGACAGCGAAAGCACTCATTGGAAACCCAGCGGATGCTACACCGTGGGATCGGGAAAGCTTTCTGAAACTCACCTCAGTTTTCATCTCCTGGTGCTCGTGTTCTCCATTCAGGCCCCCTTACTAACAATCTCCCCACTTGGAGACTCGGCGCCTTTCCATGCCTCTTTCGTACCGTCTGCAATTTGTCCGCAGGATGAACTGCAAGAGGGGGAACCAATGAGAGACTCGCTGGAGGTGTTTGGTCGGGCACATGTCACTCTCATTTCCCATCACGAAGAAGAATTCACCAGCGGTTCAGCCTGCCACCCCGGATCGACAATAGGGCGTGAAGCCATCCAGCCGTGTTGCGTCCCACTCACAAAAAAGCGACTTGGGAAATGGAGCTCAGGGGCACTGCACTTCCCAAACCTGCAGAGTTCTAAACGATAACTATCGCCCCAAAATATATTGAGGTCAGGCTACGAAGAGGCGCTGAACGCAAGGCAGAACTGCAGGAAACGGATGTCAACGGGTACATCGGAATGGCCCCGATAGCACATGAAAAGCGCCAGAACGTGGACAATGATGCGGTTGGCCAAAAAGGGCGTATGCGTTTTTTCCTGAATATATTCAGGAAAAAACGCATACGCCCTTTTTGGCCAACCAAGCAACCTGGGAGAGCAAATCAGCACTACAAAGAAATCTCTCGCCCCCCCCGGGGCAAAAGGGCCAGGCGAAAAAAGTCTAAAAACCAGAAAGGCAGGACAGGCCACGGAGTCAAGGGAGCCTTGTTAAGCTGATGGGCGGGATGTCAATGGCCAACAGCCAATCTTCACAAGTGTATCCTCTTTCCCAATCCATGGAAAACACAGAACCACAGAGCATAGGGCACTTCCACACATGGGCGTTGACCTTGGGAAACTGAAAAAATCAACCAGACACAGGGACCCCAAAGTTGAGGGCTGCTGTCTTGACAAGAACCTCCACTCCGGTACACGTTTCATATCCCAGGAAAGAGCCAAGTGGACAAAGACGAGTGGACAAGTGGACAAAGACAAGTGGACAAGTGGACAAGTGGTGCTACGTAGGTCCAATGGAGTGTCACTCAGCCATGAAATCCACGTCATGAGGCTGGTAGCAGCATCCTGAGTGGATTTAGGTACGATCATCCTCCGTGAAATAAGTCCCACAAAAAAAGAAACTTATGATATCACTTATCGAGGGAATGTAAAAATCGCTCCCCATGCACTGAATCCCCAAACAGAACAGAGTCACGCTTTTAGAAAACACACTTATGCCTGCTTCAGGGGAAAGGTGAGGTGGGGTGACGCATAAAACTCGAGTTTGAAATGAGCACAGATACCCTTCCGAAAACCGAATATGGAATGGACACGACCTACTCCTTGCTCAATCAACTGGACTCACCAGACCCTGTTCATCGCACAAGTATCTATCCGACTAGTAAGCATCTTAAAAGCTAAGTCTTGATATCTCTGTGTAAGTGCATCAAGTGTGTGTAAAGCGGCCTAAAACCAGCAGGGAAAATCAGCTCAGACCCATTCTGAGGATACATTTCCAACATAAAGAAGAAACAAGCAGGGCAAAACAGAGAGAAATTCTTCCAAAATGCGTTCAGGGACTGGCATGCAACCAGGATTGACCACATCTACAGCCCCAGCGGCAGAAGACATAAGGCTGGACACTCTTGGGGCTGAGACGATTGGTGAGGTTGGGAAAGCAAATGCAGACCCTTGAAAGGAATCCTGCGTGCTCCCCATTCCATGGGTCCCAACTCTCCAGGTTCAACGCAATCTTCCGACAGCGAAAGCACTCATTGGAAACCCAGCGGATGCTACACCGTGGGATCGGGAAAGCTTTCTGAAACTCACCTCAGTTTTCATCTCCTGGTGCTCGTGTTCTCCATTCAGGCCCCCTTACTAACAATCTCCCCACTTGGAGACTCGGCGCCTTTCCATGCCTCTTTCGTACCGTCTGCAATTTGTCTGCAGGATGAACTGCAAGAGGGGGAACCAATGAGAGACTCGCTGGAGGTGTTTGGTCGGGCACATGTCACTCTCATTTCCCATCACGAAGAAGAATTCACCAGCGGTTCAGCCTGCCACCCCGGATCGACAATAGGGCGTGAAGCCATCCAGCCGTGTTGCGTCCCACTCACAAAAAAGCGACTTGGGAAATGGAGCTCAGGGGCACTGCACTTCCCAAACCTGCAGAGTTCTAAACGATAACTATCGCCCCAAAATATATTGAGGTCAGGCTACGAAGAGGCGCTGAACGCAAGGCAGAACTGCAGGAAACGGATGTCAACGGGTACATCGGAATGGCCCCGATAGCACATGAAAAGCGCCAGAACGTGGACAATGATGCGGTTGGCCAAAAAGGGCGTATGCGTTTTTTCCTGAATATATTCAGGAAAAAACGCATACGCCCTTTTTGGCCAACCAAGCAACCTGGGAGAGCAAATCAGCACTACAAAGAAATCTCTCGCCCCCCCCGGGGCAAAAGGGCCAGGCGAAAAAAGTCTAAAAACCAGAAAGGCAGGACAGGCCACGGAGTCAAGGGAGCCTTGTTAAGCTGATGGGCGGGATGTCAATGGCCAACAGCCAATCTTCACAAGTGTATCCTCTTTCCCAAACCATGGAAAACACAGAACCACAGAGCATAGGGCACTTCCACACATGGGCGTTGACCTTGGGAAAATGAAAAAAATCAACCAGACACAGGGACCCCAAAGTTGAGGGCTGCTGTCTTGACAAGAACCTCCACTCCGGTACACGTTTCATATCCCAGGAAAGAGCCAAGTGGACAAAGACGAGTGGACAAGTGGACAAAGACAAGTGGACAAGTGGACAAGTGGTGCTACGTAGGTCCAATGGAGTGTCACTCAGCCATGAAATCCACGTCATGAGGCTGGTAGCAGCATCCTGAGTGGATTTAGGTACGATCATCCTCAGTGAAATAAGTCCCACAAAAAAAGAAACTTATGATATCACTTATCGAGGGAATGTAAAAATCGCTCCCCATGCACTGAATCCCCAAACAGAACAGAGTCACGCTTTTAGAAAACACACTTATGCCTGCTTCAGGGGAAAGGTGAGGTGGGGTGACGCATAAAACTCGAGTTTGAAATGAGCACAGATACCCTTCCGAAAACCGAATATGGAATGGACACGACCTACTCCTTGCTCAATCAACTGGACTCACCAGACCCTGTTCATCGCACAAGTATCTATCCGACTAGTAAGCATCTTAAAAGCTAAGTCTTGATATCTCTGTGTAAGTGCATCAAGTGTGTGTAAAGCGGCCTAAAACCAGCAGGGAAAATCAGCTCAGACCCATTCTGAGGATACATTTCCAACATAAAGAAGAAACAAGCAGGGCAAAACAGAGAGAAATTCTTCCAAAATGCGTTCAGGGACTGGCATGCAACCAGGATTGACCACATCTACAGCCCCAGCGGCAGAAGACATAAGGCTGGACACTCTTGGGGCTGAGACGATTGGTGAGGTTGGGAAAGCAAATGCAGACCCTTGAAAGGAATCCTGCGTGCTCCCCATTCCATGGGTCCCAACTCTCCAGGTTCAACGCAATCTTCCGACAGCGAAAGCACTCATTGGAAACCCAGCGGATGCTACACCGTGGGATCGGGAAAGCTTTCTGAAACTCACCTCAGTTTTCATCTCCTGGTGCTCGTGTTCTCCATTCAGGCCCCCTTACTAACAATCTCCCCACTTGGAGACTCGGCGCCTTTCCATGCCTCTTTCGTACCGTCTGCAATTTGTCCGCAGGATGAACTGCAAGAGGGGGAACCAATGAGAGACTCGCTGGAGGTGTTTGGTCGGGCACATGTCACTCTCATTTCCCATCACGAAGAAGAATTCACCAGCGGTTCAGCCTGCCACCCCGGATCGACAATAGGGCGTGAAGCCATCCAGCCGTGTTGCGTCCCACTCACAAAAAAGCGACTTGGGAAATGGAGCTCAGGGGCACTGCACTTCCCAAACCTGCAGAGTTCTAAACGATAACTATCGCCCCAAAATATATTGAGGTCAGGCTACGAAGAGGCGCTGAACGCAAGGCAGAACTGCAGGAAACGGATGTCAACGGGTACATCGGAATGGCCCCGATAGCACATGAAAAGCGCCAGAACGTGGACAATGATGCGGTTGGCCAAAAAGGGCGTATGCGTTTTTTCCTGAATATATTCAGGAAAAAACGCATACGCCCTTTTTGGCCAACCAAGCAACCTGGGAGAGCAAATCAGCACTACAAAGAAATCTCTCGCCCCCCCCGGGGCAAAAGGGCCAGGCGAAAAAAGTCTAAAAACCAGAAAGGCAGGACAGGCCACGGAGTCAAGGGAGCCTTGTTAAGCTGATGGGCGGGATGTCAATGGCCAACAGCCAATCTTCACAAGTGTATCCTCTTTCCCAATCCATGGAAAACACAGAACCACAGAGCATAGGGCACTTCCACACATGGGCGTTGACCTTGGGAAACTGAAAAAATCAACCAGACACAGGGACCCCAAAGTTGAGGGCTGCTGTCTTGACAAGAACCTCCACTCCGGTACACGTTTCATATCCCAGGAAAGAGCCAAGTGGACAAAGACGAGTGGACAAGTGGACAAAGACAAGTGGACAAGTGGACAAGTGGTGCTACGTAGGTCCAATGGAGTGTCACTCAGCCATGAAATCCACGTCATGAGGCTGGTAGCAGCATCCTGAGTGGATTTAGGTACGATCATCCTCCGTGAAATAAGTCCCACAAAAAAAGAAACTTATGATATCACTTATCGAGGGAATGTAAAAATCGCTCCCCATGCACTGAATCCCCAAACAGAACAGAGTCACGCTTTTAGAAAACACACTTATGCCTGCTTCAGGGGAAAGGTGAGGTGGGGTGACGCATAAAACTCGAGTTTGAAATGAGCACAGATACCCTTCCGAAAACCGAATATGGAATGGACACGACCTACTCCTTGCTCAATCAACTGGACTCACCAGACCCTGTTCATCGCACAAGTATCTATCCGACTAGTAAGCATCTTAAAAGCTAAGTCTTGATATCTCTGTGTAAGTGCATCAAGTGTGTGTAAAGCGGCCTAAAACCAGCAGGGAAAATCAGCTCAGACCCATTCTGAGGATACATTTCCAACATAAAGAAGAAACAAGCAGGGCAAAACAGAGAGAAATTCTTCCAAAATGCGTTCAGGGACTGGCATGCAACCAGGATTGACCACATCTACAGCCCCAGCGGCAGAAGACATAAGGCTGGACACTCTTGGGGCTGAGACGATTGGTGAGGTTGGGAAAGCAAATGCAGACCCTTGAAAGGAATCCTGCGTGCTCCCCATTCCATGGGTCCCAACTCTCCAGGTTCAACGCAATCTTCCGACAGCGAAAGCACTCATTGGAAACCCAGCGGATGCTACACCGTGGGATCGGGAAAGCTTTCTGAAACTCACCTCAGTTTTCCTCTCCTGGTGCTCGTGTTCTCCATTCAGGCCCCCTTACTAACAATCTCCCCACTTGGAGACTCGGCGCCTTTCCATGCCTCTTTCGTACCGTCTGCAATTTGTCCGCAGGATGAACTGCAAGAGGGGGTACCAATGAGAGACTCGCTGGAGGTGTTTGGTCGGGCACATGTCACTCTCATTTCCCATCACGAAGAAGAATTCACCAGAGGTTAAGCCTGCCACCCCGGATCGACAATAGGGCGTGAAGCCATCCAGCCGTGTTGCGTCCCACTCACAAAAAAGCGACTTGGGAAATGGAGCTCAGGGGCACTGCACTTCCCAAACCTGCAGAGTTCTAAACGATAACTATCGCCCCAAAATATATTGAGGTCAGGCTACGAAGAGGCGCTGAACGCAAGGCAGAACTGCAGGAAACGGATGTCAACGGGTACATCGGAATGGCCCCGATAGCACATGAAAAGCGCCAGAACGTGGACAATGATGCGGTTGGCCAAAAAGGGCGTATGCGTTTTTTCCTGAATATATTCAGGAAAAAACGCATACGCCCTTTTTGGCCAACCAAGCAACCTGGGAGAGCAAATCAGCACTACAAAGAAATCTCTCGCCCCCCCCCGGGGCAAAAGGGCCAGGCGAAAAAATTCTAAAAACCAGAAAGGCAGGACAGCCCAGGGAGTCAAGGGAGCCTTGTTAAGCTGATGGGCGGGATGTCAATGGCCAACAGCCAATCTTCACAAGTGTATCCTCTTTCCCAAACCATGTAAAACACAGAACCACAGAGCATAGGGCACTTCCACACATGGGCGTTGACCTTGGGAAAATGAAAAAATCAACCAGACACAGGGACCCCAAAGTTGAGGGCTGCTGTCTTGACAAGAACCTCCACTCCGGTACACGTTTCATATCCCAGGAAAGAGCCAAGTGGACAAAGACGAGTGGACAAGTGGACAAAGACAAGTGGACAAGTGGACAAGTGGTGCTACGTAGGCCCAATGGAGTGTCACTCAGCCATGAAATCCACGTCATGAGGCTGGTAGCAGCATCCTGAGTGGATTTAGGTACGATCATCCTCAGTGAAATAAGTCCCACAAAAAAAGAAACTTATGATATCACTTATCGAGGGAATGTAAAAATCGCTCCCCATGCACTGAATCCCCAAACAGAACAGAGTCACGCTTTTAGAAAACACACTTATGCCTGCTTCAGGGGAAAGGTGAGGTGGGGTGACGCATAAAACTCGAGTTTGAAATGAGCACAGATACCCTTCCGAAAACCGAATATGGAATGGACACGACCTACTCCTTGCTCAATCAACTGGACTCACCAGACCCTGTTCATCGCACAAGTATCTATCCGACTAGTAAGCATCTTAAAAGCTAAGTCTTGATATCTCTGTGTAAGTGCATCAAGTGTGTGTAAAGCGGCCTAAAACCAGCAGGGAAAATCAGCTCAGACCCATTCTGAGGATACATTTCCAACATAAAGAAGAAACAAGCAGGGCAAAACAGAGAGAAATTCTTCCAAAATGCGTTCAGGGACTGGCATGCAACCAGGATTGACCACATCTACAGCCCCAGCGGCAGAAGACATAAGGCTGGACACTCTTGGGGCTGAGACGATTGGTGAGGTTGGGAAAGCAAATGCAGACCCTTGAAAGGAATCCTGCGTGCTCCCCATTCCATGGGTCCCAACTCTCCAGGTTCAACGCAATCTTCCGACAGCGAAAGCACTCATTGGAAACCCAGCGGATGCTACACCGTGGGATCGGGAAAGCTTTCTGAAACTCACCTCAGTTTTCATCTCCTGGTGCTCGTGTTCTCCATTCAGGCCCCCTTACTAACAATCTCCCCACTTGGAGACTCGGCGCCTTTCCATGCCTCTTTCGTACCGTCTGCAATTTGTCCGCAGGATGAACTGCAAGAGGGGGAACCAATGAGAGACTCGCTGGAGGTGTTTGGTCGGGCACATGTCACTCTCATTTCCCATCACGAAGAAGAATTCACCAGCGGTTCAGCCTGCCACCCCGGATCGACAATAGGGCGTGAAGCCATCCAGCCGTGTTGCGTCCCACTCACAAAAAAGCGACTTGGGAAATGGAGCTCAGGGGCACTGCACTTCCCAAACCTGCAGAGTTCTAAACGATAACTATCGCCCCAAAATATATTGAGGTCAGGCTACGAAGAGGCGCTGAACGCAAGGCAGAACTGCAGGAAACGGATGTCAACGGGTACATCGGAATGGCCCCGATAGCACATGAAAAGCGCCAGAACGTGGACAATGATGCGGTTGGCCAAAAAGGGCGTATGCGTTTTTTCCTGAATATATTCAGGAAAAAACGCATACGCCCTTTTTGGCCAACCAAGCAACCTGGGAGAGCAAATCAGCACTACAAAGAAATCTCTCGCCCCCCCCGGGGCAAAAGGGCCAGGCGAAAAAAGTCTAAAAACCAGAAAGGCAGGACAGCCCACGGAGTCAAGGGAGCCTTGTTAAGCTGATGGGCGGGATGTCAATGGCCAACAGCCAATCTTCACAAGTGTATCCTCTTTCCCAAACCATGGAAAACACAGAACCACAGAGCATAGGGCACTTCCACACATGGGCGTTGACCTTGGGAAAATGAAAAAAATCAACCAGACACAGGGACCCCAAAGTTGAGGGCTGCTGTCTTGACAAGAACCTCCACTCCGGTACACGTTTCATATCCCAGGAAAGAGCCAAGTGGACAAAGACGAGTGGACAAGTGGACAAAGACAAGTGGACAAGTGGACAAGTGGTGCTACGTAGGTCCAATGGAGTGTCACTCAGCCATGAAATCCACGTCATGAGGCTGGTAGCAGCATCCTGAGTGGATTTAGGTACGATCATCCTCCGTGAAATAAGTCCCACAAAAAAAGAAACTTATGATATCACTTATCGAGGGAATGTAAAAATCGCTCCCCATGCACTGAATCCCCAAACAGAACAGAGTCACGCTTTTAGAAAACACACTTATGCCTGCTTCAGGGGAAAGGTGAGGTGGGGTGACGCATAAAACTCGAGTTTGAAATGAGCACAGATACCCTTCCGAAAACCGAATATGGAATGGACACGACCTACTCCTTGCTCAATCAACTGGACTCACCAGACCCTGTTCATCGCACAAGTATCTATCCGACTAGTAAGCATCTTAAAAGCTAAGTCTTGATATCTCTGTGTAAGTGCATCAAGTGTGTGTAAAGCGGCCTAAAACCAGCGGGGAAAATCAGCTCAGACCCATTCTGAGGATACATTTCCAACATAAAGAAGAAACAAGCAGGGCAAAACAGAGAGAAATTCTTCCAAAATGCGTTCAGGGACTGGCATGCAACCAGGATTGACCACATCTACAGCCCCAGCGGCAGAAGACATAAGGCTGGACACTCTTGGGGCTGAGACGATTGGTGAGGTTGGGAAAGCAAATGCAGACCCTTGAAAGGAATCCTGCGTGCTCCCCATTCCATGGGTCCCAACTCTCCAGGTTCAACGCAATCTTCCGACAGCGAAAGCACTCATTGGAAACCCAGCGGATGCTACACCGTGGGATCGGGAAAGCTTTCTGAAACTCACCTCAGTTTTCCTCTCCTGGTGCTCGTGTTCTCCATTCAGGCCCCCTTACTAACAATCTCCCCACTTGGAGACTCGGCGCCTTTCCATGCCTCTTTCGTACCGTCTGCAATTTGTCCGCAGGATGAACTGCAAGAGGGGGTACCAATGAGAGACTCGCTGGAGGTGTTTGGTCGGGCACATGTCACTCTCATTTCCCATCACGAAGAAGAATTCACCAGAGGTTAAGCCTGCCACCCCGGATCGACAATAGGGCGTGAAGCCATCCAGCCGTGTTGCGTCCCACTCACAAAAAAGCGACTTGGGAAATGGAGCTCAGGGGCACTGCACTTCCCAAACCTGCAGAGTTCTAAACGATAACTATCGCCCCAAAATATATTGAGGTCAGGCTACGAAGAGGCGCTGAACGCAAGGCAGAACTGCAGGAAACGGATGTCAACGGGTACATCGGAATGGCCCCGATAGCACATGAAAAGCGCCAGAACGTGGACAATGATGCGGTTGGCCAAAAAGGGCGTATGCGTTTTTTCCTGAATATATTCAGGAAAAAACGCATACGCCCTTTTTGGCCAACCAAGCAACCTGGGAGAGCAAATCAGCACTACAAAGAAATCTCTCGCCCCCCCCCGGGGCAAAAGGGCCAGGCGAAAAAAGTCTAAAAACCAGAAAGGCAGGACAGCCCAGGGAGTCAAGGGAGCCTTGTTAAGCTGATGGGCGGGATGTCAATGGCCAACAGCCAATCTTCACAAGTGTATCCTCTTTCCCAAACCATGTAAAACACAGAACCACAGAGCATAGGGCACTTCCACACATGGGCGTTGACCTTGGGAAAATGAAAAAATCAACCAGACACAGGGACCCCAAAGTTGAGGGCTGCTGTCTTGACAAGAACCTCCACTCCGGTACACGTTTCATATCCCAGGAAAGAGCCAAGTGGACAAAGACGAGTGGACAAGTGGACAAAGACAAGTGGACAAGTGGACAAGTGGTGCTACGTAGGCCCAATGGAGTGTCACTCAGCCATGAAATCCACGTCATGAGGCTGGTAGCAGCATCCTGAGTGGATTTAGGTACGATCATCCTCAGTGAAATAAGTCCCACAAAAAAAGAAACTTATGATATCACTTATCGAGGGAATGTAAAAATCGCTCCCCATGCACTGAATCCCCAAACAGAACAGAGTCACGCTTTTAGAAAACACACTTATGCCTGCTTCAGGGGAAAGGTGAGGTGGGGTGACGCATAAAACTCGAGTTTGAAATGAGCACAGATACCCTTCCGAAAACCGAATATGGAATGGACACGACCTACTCCTTGCTCAATCAACTGGACTCACCAGACCCTGTTCATCGCACAAGTATCTATCCGACTAGTAAGCATCTTAAAAGCTAAGTCTTGATATCTCTGTGTAAGTGCATCAAGTGTGTGTAAAGCGGCCTAAAACCAGCAGGGAAAATCAGCTCAGACCCATTCTGAGGATACATTTCCAACATAAAGAAGAAACAAGCAGGGCAAAACAGAGAGAAATTCTTCCAAAATGCGTTCAGGGACTGGCATGCAACCAGGATTGACCACATCTACAGCCCCAGCGGCAGAAGACATAAGGCTGGACACTCTTGGGGCTGAGACGATTGGTGAGGTTGGGAAAGCAAATGCAGACCCTTGAAAGGAATCCTGCGTGCTCCCCATTCCATGGCTCCCAACTCTCCAGGTTCAACGCAATCTTCCGACAGCGAAAGCACTCATTGGAAACCCAGCGGATGCTACACCGTGGGATCGGGAAAGCTTTCTGAAACTCACCTCAGTTTTCATCTCCTGGTGCTCGTGTTCTCCATTCAGGCCCCCTTACTAACAATCTCCCCACTTGGAGACTCGGCGCCTTTCCATGCCTCTTTCGTACCGTCTGCAATTTGTCCGCAGGATGAACTGCAAGAGGGGGAACCAATGAGAGACTCGCTGGAGGTGTTTGGTCGGGCACATGTCACTCTCATTTCCCATCACGAAGAAGAATTCACCAGCGGTTCAGCCTGCCACCCCGGATCGACAATAGGGCGTGAAGCCATCCAGCCGTGTTGCGTCCCACTCACAAAAAAGCGACTTGGGAAATGGAGCTCAGGGGCACTGCACTTCCCAAACCTGCAGAGTTCTAAACGATAACTATCGCCCCAAAATATATTGAGGTCAGGCTACGAAGAGGCGCTGAACGCAAGGCAGAACTGCAGGAAACGGATGTCAACGGGTACATCGGAATGGCCCCGATAGCACATGAAAAGCGCCAGAACGTGGACAATGATGCGGTTGGCCAAAAAGGGCGTATGCGTTTTTTCCTGAATATATTCAGGAAAAAACGCATACGCCCTTTTTGGCCAACCAAGCAACCTGGGAGAGCAAATCAGCACTACAAAGAAATCTCTCGCCCCCCCCGGGGCAAAAGGGCCAGGCGAAAAAAGTCTAAAAACCAGAAAGGCAGGACAGCCCACGGAGTCAAGGGAGCCTTGTTAAGCTGATGGGCGGGATGTCAATGGCCAACAGCCAATCTTCACAAGTGTATCCTCTTTCCCAAACCATGGAAAACACAGAACCACAGAGCATAGGGCACTTCCACACATGGGCGTTGACCTTGGGAAAATGAAAAAAATCAACCAGACACAGGGACCCCAAAGTTGAGGGCTGCTGTCTTGACAAGAACCTCCACTCCGGTACACGTTTCATATCCCAGGAAAGAGCCAAGTGGACAAAGACTAGTGGACAAGTGGACAAAGACAAGTGGACAAGTGGACAAGTGGTGCTACGTAGGTCCAATGGAGTGTCACTCAGCCATGAAATCCACGTCATGAGGCTGGTAGCAGCATCCTGAGTGGATTTAGGTACGATCATCCTCAGTGAAATAAGTCCCACAAAAAAAGAAACTTATGATATCACTTATCGAGGGAATGTAAAAATCGCTCCCCATGCACTGAATCCCCAAACAGAACAGAGTCACGCTTTTAGAAAACACACTTATGCCTGCTTCAGGGGAAAGGTGAGGTGGGGTGACGCATAAAACTCGAGTTTGAAATGAGCACAGATACCCTTCCGAAAACCGAATATGGAATGGACACGACCTACTCCTTGCTCAATCAACTGGACTCACCAGACCCTGTTCATCGCACAAGTATCTATCCGACTAGTAAGCATCTTAAAAGCTAAGTCTTGATATCTCTGTGTAAGTGCATCAAGTGTGTGTAAAGCGGCCTAAAACCAGCAGGGAAAATCAGCTCAGACCCATTCTGAGGATACATTTCCAACATAAAGAAGAAACAAGCAGGGCAAAACAGAGAGAAATTCTTCCAAAATGCGTTCAGGGACTGGCATGCAACCAGGATTGACCACATCTACAGCCCCAGCGGCAGAAGACATAAGGCTGGACACTCTTGGGGCTGAGACGATTGGTGAGGTTGGGAAAGCAAATGCAGACCCTTGAAAGGAATCCTGCGTGCTCCCCATTCCATGGGTCCCAACTCTCCAGGTTCAACGCAATCTTCCGACAGCGAAAGCACTCATTGGAAACCCAGCGGATGCTACACCGTGGGATCGGGAAAGCTTTCTGAAACTCACCTCAGTTTTCATCTCCTGGTGCTCGTGTTCTCCATTCAGGCCCCCTTACTAACAATCTCCCCACTTGGAGACTCGGCGCCTTTCCATGCCTCTTTCGTACCGTCTGCAATTTGTCCGCAGGATGAACTGCAAGAGGGGGAACCAATGAGAGACTCGCTGGAGGTGTTTGGTCGGGCACATGTCACTCTCATTTCCCATCACGAAGAAGAATTCACCAGCGGTTCAGCCTGCCACCCCGGATCGACAATAGGGCGTGAAGCCATCCAGCCGTGTTGCGTCCCACTCACAAAAAAGCGACTTGGGAAATGGAGCTCAGGGGCACTGCACTTCCCAAACCTGCAGAGTTCTAAACGATAACTATCGCCCCAAAATATATTGAGGTCAGGCTACGAAGAGGCGCTGAACGCAAGGCAGAACTGCAGGAAACGGATGTCAACGGGTACATCGGAATGGCCCCGATAGCACATGAAAAGCGCCAGAACGTGGACAATGATGCGGTTGGCCAAAAAGGGCGTATGCGTTTTTTCCTGAATATATTCAGGAAAAAACGCATACGCCCTTTTTGGCCAACCAAGCAACCTGGGAGAGCAAATCAGCACTACAAAGAAATCTCTCGCCCCCCCCCCCCCGGGGCAAAAGGGCCAGGCGAAAAAAGTCTAAAAACCAGAAAGGCAGGACAGCCCACGGAGTCAAGGGAGCCTTGTTAAGCTGATGGGCGGGATGTCAATGGCCAACAGCCAATCTTCACAAGTGTATCCTCTTTCCCAAACCATGTAAAACACAGAACCACAGAGCATAGGGCACTTCCACACATGGGCGTTGACCTTGGGAAAATGAAAAAAATCAACCAGACACAGGGACCCCAAAGTTGAGGGCTGCTGTCTTGACAAGAACCTCCACTCCGGTACACGTTTCATATCCCAGGAAAGAGCCAAGTGGACAAAGACTAGTGGACAAGTGGACAAAGACAAGTGGACAAGTGGACAAGTGGTGCTACGTAGGTCCAATGGAGTGTCACTCAGCCATGAAATCCACGTCATGAGGCTGGTAGCAGCATCCTGAGTGGATTTAGGTACGATCATCCTCCGTGAAATAAGTCCCACAAAAAAAGAAACTTATGATATCACTTATCGAGGGAATGTAAAAATCGCTCCCCATGCACTGAATCCCCAAACAGAACAGAGTCACGCTTTTAGAAAACACACTTATGCCTGCTTCAGGGGAAAGGTGAGGTGGGGTGACGCATAAAACTCGAGTTTGAAATGAGCACAGATACCCTTCCGAAAACCGAATATGGAATGGACACGACCTACTCCTTGCTCAATCAACTGGACTCACCAGACCCTGTTCATCGCACAAGTATCTATCCGACTAGTAAGCATCTTAAAAGCTAAGTCTTGATATCTCTGTGTAAGTGCATCAAGTGTGTGTAAAGCGGCCTAAAACCAGCAGGGAAAATCAGCTCAGACCCATTCTGAGGATACATTTCCAACATAAAGAAGAAACAAGCAGGGCAAAACAGAGAGAAATTCTTCCAAAATGCGTTCAGGGACTGGCATGCAACCAGGATTGACCACATCTACAGCCCCAGCGGCAGAAGACATAAGGCTGGACACTCTTGGGGCTGAGACGATTGGTGAGGTTGGGAAAGCAAATGCAGACCCTTGAAAGGAATCCTGCGTGCTCCCCATTCCATGGGTCCCAACTCTCCAGGTTCAACGCAATCTTCCGACAGCGAAAGCACTCATTGGAAACCCAGCGGATGCTACACCGTGGGATCGGGAAAGCTTTCTGAAACTCACCTCAGTTTTCATCTCCTGGTGCTCGTGTTCTCCATTCAGGCCCCCTTACTAACAATCTCCCCACTTGGAGACTCGGCGCCTTTCCATGCCTCTTTCGTACCGTCTGCAATTTGTCCGCAGGATGAACTGCAAGAGGGGGAACCAATGAGAGACTCGCTGGAGGTGTTTGGTCGGGCACATGTCACTCTCATTTCCCATCACGAAGAAGAATTCACCAGCGGTTCAGCCTGCCACCCCGGATCGACAATAGGGCGTGAAGCCATCCAGCCGTGTTGCGTCCCACTCACAAAAAAGCGACTTGGGAAATGGAGCTCAGGGGCACTGCACTTCCCAAACCTGCAGAGTTCTAAACGATAACTATCGCCCCAAAATATATTGAGGTCAGGCTACGAAGAGGCGCTGAACGCAAGGCAGAACTGCAGGAAACGGATGTCAACGGGTACATCGGAATGGCCCCGATAGCACATGAAAAGCGCCAGAACGTGGACAATGATGCGGTTGGCCAAAAAGGGCGTATGCGTTTTTTCCTGAATATATTCAGGAAAAAACGCATACGCCCTTTTTGGCCAACCAAGCAACCTGGGAGAGCAAATCAGCACTACAAAGAAATCTCTCGCCCCCCCCCCCCGGGGGCAAAAGGGCCAGGCGAAAAAAGTCTAAAAACCAGAAAGGCAGGACAGCCCACGGAGTCAAGGGAGCCTTGTTAAGCTGATGGGCGGGATGTCAATGGCCAACAGCCAATCTTCACAAGTGTATCCTCTTTCCCAAACCATGGAAAACACAGAACCACAGAGCATAGGGCACTTCCACACATGGGCGTTGACCTTGGGAAAATGAAAAAATCAACCAGACACAGGGACCCCAAAGTTGAGGGCTGCTGTCTTGACAAGAACCTCCACTCCGGTACACGTTTCATATCCCAGGAAAGAGCCAAGTGGACAAAGACGAGTGGACAAGTGGACAAAGACAAGTGGACAAGTGGACAAGTGGTGCTACGTAGGTCCAATGGAGTGTCACTCAGCCATGAAATCCACGTCATGAGGCTGGTAGCAGCATCCTGAGTGGATTTAGGTACGATCATCCTCAGTGAAATAAGTCCCACAAAAAAAGAAACTTATGATATCACTTATCGAGGGAATGTAAAAATCGCTCCCCATGCACTGAATCCCCAAACAGAACAGAGTCACGCTTTTAGAAAACACACTTATGCCTGCTTCAGGGGAAAGGTGAGGTGGGGTGACGCATAAAACTCGAGTTTGAAATGAGCACAGATACCCTTCCGAAAACCGAATATGGAATGGACACGACCTACTCCTTGCTCAATCAACTGGACTCACCAGACCCTGTTCATCGCACAAGTATCTATCCGACTAGTAAGCATCTTAAAAGCTAAGTCTTGATATCTCTGTGTAAGTGCATCAAGTGTGTGTAAAGCGGCTTAAAACCAGCAGGGAAAATCAGCTCAGACCCATTCTGAGGATACATTTCCAACATAAAGAAGAAACAAGCAGGGCAAAACCGAGAGAAATTCTTGCAAAATGCGTTCAGGGACTGGCATGCAACCAGGATTGACCACATCTACAGCCCCAGCGGCAGAAGACATAAGGCTGGACACTCTTGGGGCTGAGACGATTGGTGAGGTTGGGAAAGCAAATGCAGACCCTTGAAAGGAATCCTGCGTGCTCCCCATTCCATGGGTCCCAACTCTCCAGGTTCAACGCAATCTTCCGACAGCGAAAGCACTCATTGGAAACCCAGCGGATGCTACACCGTGGGATCGGGAAAGCTTTCTGAAACTCACCTCAGTTTTCATCTCCTGGTGCTCGTGTTCTCCATTCAGGCCCCCTTACTAACAATCTCCCCACTTGGAGACTCGGCGCCTTTCCATGCCTCTTTCGTACCGTCTGCAATTTGTCCGCAGGATGAACTGCAAGAGGGGGAACCAATGAGAGACTCGCTGGAGGTGTTTGGTCGGGCACATGTCACTCTCATTTCCCATCACGAAGAAGAATTCACCAGCGGTTCAGCCTGCCACCCCGGATCGACAATAGGGCGTGAAGCCATCCAGCCGTGTTGCGTCCCACTCACAAAAAAGCGACTTGGGAAATGGAGCTCAGGGGCACTGCACTTCCCAAACCTGCAGAGTTCTAAACGATAACTATCGCCCCAAAATATATTGAGGTCAGGCTACGAAGAGGCGCTGAACGCAAGGCAGAACTGCAGGAAACGGATGTCAACGGGTACATCGGAATGGCCCCGATAGCACATGAAAAGCGCCAGAACGTGGACAATGATGCGGTTGGCCAAAAAGGGCGTATGCGTTTTTTCCTGAATATATTCAGGAAAAAACGCATACGCCCTTTTTGGCCAACCAAGCAACCTGGGAGAGCAAATCAGCACTACAAAGAAATCTCTCGCCCCCCCCCCCCCGGGGCAAAAGGGCCAGGCGAAAAAAGTCTAAAAAGCAGAAAGGCAGGACAGCCCACGGAGTCAAGGGAGCCTTGTTAAGCTGATGGGCGGGATGTCAATGGCCAACAGCCAATCTTCACAAGTGTATCCTCTTTCCCAAACCATGGAAAACACAGAACCACAGAGCATAGGGCACTTCCACACATGGGCGTTGACCTTGGGAAAATGAAAAAATCAACCAGACACAGGGACCCCAAAGTTGAGGGCTGCTGTCTTGACAAGAACCTCCACTCCGGTACACGTTTCATATCCCAGGAAAGAGCCAAGTGGACAAAGACGAGTGGACAAGTGGACAAAGACAAGTGGACAAGTGGACAAGTGGTGCTACGTAGGCCCAATGGAGTGTCACTCAGCCATGAAATCCACGTCATGAGGCTGGTAGCAGCATCCTGAGTGGATTTAGGTACGATCATCCTCAGTGAAATAAGTCCCACAAAAAAAGAAACTTATGATATCACTTATCGAGGGAATGTAAAAATCGCTCCCCATGCACTGAATCCCCAAACAGAACAGAGTCACGCTTTTAGAAAACACACTTATGCCTGCTTCAGGGGAAAGGTGAGGTGGGGTGACGCATAAAACTCGAGTTTGAAATGAGCACAGATACCCTTCCGAAAACCGAATATGGAATGGACACGACCTACTCCTTGCTCAATCAACTGGACTCACCAGACCCTGTTCATCGCACAAGTATCTATCCGACTAGTAAGCATCTTAAAAGCTAAGTCTTGATATCTCTGTGTAAGTGCATCAAGGGTGTGTAAAGCGGCCTAAAACCAGCAGGGAAAATCAGCTCAGACCCATTCTGAGGATACATTTCCAACATAAAGAAGAAACAAGCAGGGCAAAACAGAGAGAAATTCTTCCAAAATGCGTTCAGGGACTGGCATGCAACCAGGATTGACCACATCTACAGCCCCAGCGGCAGAAGACATAAGGCTGGACACTCTTGGGGCTGAGACGATTGGTGAGGTTGGGAAAGCAAATGCAGACCCTTGAAAGGAATCCTGCGTGCTCCCCATTCCATGGCTCCCAACTCTCCAGGTTCAACGCAATCTTCCGACAGCGAAAGCACTCATTGGAAACCCAGCGGATGCTACACCGTGGGATCGGGAAAGCTTTCTGAAACTCACCTCAGTTTTCATCTCCTGGTGCTCGTGTTCTCCATTCAGGCCCCCTTACTAACAATCTCCCCACTTGGAGACTCGGCGCCTTTCCATGCCTCTTTCGTACCGTCTGCAATTTGTCCGCAGGATGAACTGCAAGAGGGGGAACCAATGAGAGACTCGCTGGAGGTGTTTGGTCGGGCACATGTCACTCTCATTTCCCATCACGAAGAAGAATTCACCAGCGGTTCAGCCTGCCACCCCGGATCGACAATAGGGCGTGAAGCCATCCAGCCGTGTTGCGTCCCACTCACAAAAAAGCGACTTGGGAAATGGAGCTCAGGGGCACTGCACTTCCCAAACCTGCAGAGTTCTAAACGATAACTATCGCCCCAAAATATATTGAGGTCAGGCTACGAAGAGGCGCTGAACGCAAGGCAGAACTGCAGGAAACGGATGTCAACGGGTACATCGGAATGGCCCCGATAGCACATGAAAAGCGCCAGAACGTGGACAATGATGCGGTTGGCCAAAAAGGGCGTATGCGTTTTTTCCTGAATATATTCAGGAAAAAACGCATACGCCCTTTTTGGCCAACCAAGCAACCTGGGAGAGCAAATCAGCACTACAAAGAAATCTCTCGCCCCCCCCCCCCCCCGGGGCAAAAGTGCCAGGCGAAAAAAGTCTAAAAACCAGAAAGGCAGGACAGCCCACGGAGTCAAGGGAGCCTTGTTAAGCTGATGGGCGGGATGTCAATGGCCAACAGCCAATCTTCACAAGTGTATCCTCTTTCCCAAACCATGGAAAACACAGAACCACAGAGCATAGGGCACTTCCACACATGGGCGTTGACCTTGGGAAAATGAAAAAATCAACCAGACACAGGGACCCCAAAGTTGAGGGCTGCTGTCTTGACAAGAACCTCCACTCCGGTACACGTTTCATATCCCAGGAAAGAGCCAAGTGGACAAAGACGAGTGGACAAGTGGACAAAGACAAGTGGACAAGTGGACAAGTGGTGCTACGTAGGCCCAATGGAGTGTCACTCAGCCATGAAATCCACGTCATGAGGCTGGTAGCAGCATCCTGAGTGGATTTAGGTACGATCATCCTCAGTGAAATAAGTCCCACAAAAAAAGAAACTTATGATATCACTTATCGAGGGAATGTAAAAATCGCTCCCCATGCACTGAATCCCCAAACAGAACAGAGTCACGCTTTTAGAAAACACACTTATGCCTGCTTCAGGGGAAAGGTGAGGTGGGGTGACGCATAAAACTCGAGTTTGAAATGAGCACAGATACCCTTCCGAAAACCGAATATGGAATGGACACGACCTACTCCTTGCTCAATCAACTGGACTCACCAGACCCTGTTCATCGCACAAGTATCTATCCGACTAGTAAGCATCTTAAAAGCTAAGTCTTGATATCTCTGTGTAAGTGCATCAAGGGTGTGTAAAGCGGCCTAAAACCAGCAGGGAAAATCAGCTCAGACCCATTCTGAGGATACATTTCCAACATAAAGAAGAAACAAGCAGGGCAAAACAGAGAGAAATTCTTCCAAAATGCGTTCAGGGACTGGCATGCAACCAGGATTGACCACATCTACAGCCCCAGCGGCAGAAGACATAAGGCTGGACACTCTTGGGGCTGAGACGATTGGTGAGGTTGGGAAAGCAAATGCAGACCCTTGAAAGGAATCCTGCGTGCTCCCCATTCCATGGCTCCCAACTCTCCAGGTTCAACGCAATCTTCCGACAGCGAAAGCACTCATTGGAAACCCAGCGGATGCTACACCGTGGGATCGGGAAAGCTTTCTGAAACTCACCTCAGTTTTCATCTCCTGGTGCTCGTGTTCTCCATTCAGGCCCCCTTACTAACAATCTCCCCACTTGGAGACTCGGCGCCTTTCCATGCCTCTTTCGTACCGTCTGCAATTTGTCCGCAGGATGAACTGCAAGAGGGGGAACCAATGAGAGACTCGCTGGAGGTGTTTGGTCGGGCACATGTCACTCTCATTTCCCATCACGAAGAAGAATTCACCAGCGGTTCAGCCTGCCACCCCGGATCGACAATAGGGCGTGAAGCCATCCAGCCGTGTTGCGTCCCACTCACAAAAAAGCGACTTGGGAAATGGAGCTCAGGGGCACTGCACTTCCCAAACCTGCAGAGTTCTAAACGATAACTATCGCCCCAAAATATATTGAGGTCAGGCTACAAAGAGGCGCTGAACGCAAGGCAGAACTGTAGGAAACGGATGTCAACGGGTACATCGGAATGGCCCCGATAGCACATGAAAAGCGCCAGAACGTGGACAATGATGCGGTTGGCCAAAAAGGGCGTATGCGTTTTTTCCTGAATATATTCAGGAAAAAACGCATACGCCCTTTTTGGCCAACCAAGCAACCTGGGAGAGCAAATCAGCACTACAAAGAAATCTCTCGCCCCCCCCGGGGCAAAAGGGCCAGGCGAAAAAAGTCTAAAAACCAGAAAGGCAGGACAGCCCACGGAGTCAAGGGAGCCTTGTTAAGCTGATGGGCGGGATGTCAATGGCCAACAGCCAATCTTCACAAGTGTATCCTCTTTCCCAAACCATGGAAAACACAGAACCACAGAGCATAGGGCACTTCCACACATGGGCGTTGACCTTGGGAAAATGAAAAAAATCAACCAGACACAGGGACCCCAAAGTTGAGGGCTGCTGTCTTGACAAGAACCTCCACTCCGGTACACGTTTCATATCCCAGGAAAGAGCCAAGTGGACAAAGACGAGTGGACAAGTGGACAAAGACAAGTGGACAAGTGGACAAGTGGTGCTACGTAGGTCCAATGGAGTGTCACTCAGCCATGAAATCCACGTCATGAGGCTGGTAGCAGCATCCTGAGTGGATTTAGGTACGATCATCCTCCGTGAAATAAGTCCCACAAAAAAAGAAACTTATGATATCACTTATCGAGGGAATGTAAAAATCGCTCCCCATGCACTGAATCCCCAAACAGAACAGAGTCACGCTTTTAGAAAACACACTTATGCCTGCTTCAGGGGAAAGGTGAGGTGGGGTGACGCATAAAACTCGATTTTGAAATGAGCACAGATACCCTTCCGAAAACCGAATATGGAATGGACACGACCTACTCCTTGCTCAATCAACTGGACTCACCAGACCCTGTTCATCGCACAAGTATCTATCCGACTAGTAAGCATCTTAAAAGCTAAGTCTTGATATCTCTGTGTAAGTGCATCAAGTGTGTGTAAAGCGGCCTAAAACCAGCAGGGAAAATCAGCTCAGACCCATTCTGAGGATACATTTCCAACATAAAGAAGAAACAAGCAGGGCAAAACAGAGAGAAATTCTTGCAAAATGCGTTCAGGGACTGGCATGCAACCAGGATTGACCACATCTACAGCCCCAGCGGCAGAAGACATAAGGCTGGACACTCTTGGGGCTGAGACGATTGGTGAGGTTGGGAAAGCAAATGCAGACCCTTGAAAGGAATCCTGCGTGCTCCCCATTCCATGGGTCCCAACTCTCCAGGTTCAACGCAATCTTCCGACAGCGAAAGCACTCATTGGAAACCCAGCGGATGCTACACCGTGGGATCGGGAAAGCTTTCTGAAACTCACCTCAGTTTTCATCTCCTGGTGCTCGTGTTCTCCATTCAGGCCCCCTTACTAACAATCTCCCCACTTGGAGACTCGGCGCCTTTCCATGCCTCTTTCGTACCGTCTGCAATTTGTCCGCAGGATGAACTGCAAGAGGGGGAACCAATGAGAGACTCGCTGGAGGTGTTTGGTCGGGCACATGTCACTCTCATTTCCCATCACGAAGAAGAATTCACCAGCGGTTCAGCCTGCCACCCCGGATCGACAATAGGGCGTGAAGCCATCCAGCCGTGTTGCGTCCCACTCACAAAAAAGCGACTTGGGAAATGGAGCTCAGGGGCACTGCACTTCCCAAACCTGCAGAGTTCTAAACGATAACTATCGCCCCAAAATATATTGAGGTCAGGCTACGAAGAGGCGCTGAACGCAAGGCAGAACTGCAGGAAACGGATGTCAACGGGTACATCGGAATGGCCCCGATAGCACATGAAAAGCGCCAGAACGTGGACAATGATGCGGTTGGCCAAAAAGGGCGTATGCGTTTTTTCCTGAATATATTCAGGAAAAAACGCATACGCCCTTTTTGGCCAACCAAGCAACCTGGGAGAGCAAATCAGCACTACAAAGAAATCTCTCGCCCCCCCCCCCCCCGGGGCAAAAGGGCCAGGCGAAAAAAGTCTAAAAACCAGAAAGGCAGGACAGCCCACGGAGTCAAGGGAGCCTTGTTAAGCTGATGGGCGGGATGTCAATGGCCAACAGCCAATCTTCACAAGTGTATCCTCTTTCCCAAACCATGGAAAACACAGAACCACAGAGCATAGGGCACTTCCACACATGGGCGTTGACCTTGGGAAAATGAAAAAATCAACCAGACACAGGGACCCCAAAGTTGAGGGCTGCTGTCTTGACAAGAACCTCCACTCCGGTACACGTTTCATATCCCAGGAAAGAGCCAAGTGGACAAAGACGAGTGGACAAGTGGACAAAGACAAGTGGACAAGTGGACAAGTGGTGCTACGTAGGTCCAATGGAGTGTCACTCAGCCATGAAATCCACGTCATGAGGCTGGTAGCAGCATCCTGAGTGGATTTAGGTACGATCATCCTCAGTGAAATAAGTCCCACAAAAAAAGAAACTTATGATATCACTTATCGAGGGAATGTAAAAATCGCTCCCCATGCACTGAATCCCCAAACAGAACAGAGTCACGCTTTTAGAAAACACACTTATGCCTGCTTCAGGGGAAAGGTGAGGTGGGGTGACGCATAAAACTCGAGTTTGAAATGAGCACAGATACCCTTCCGAAAACCGAATATGGAATGGACACGACCTACTCCTTGCTCAATCAACTGGACTCACCAGACCCTGTTCATCGCACAAGTATCTATCCGACTAGTAAGCATCTTAAAAGCTAAGTCTTGATATCTCTGTGTAAGTGCATCAAGTGTGTGTAAAGCGGCCTAAAACCAGCAGGGAAAATCAGCTCAGACCCATTCTGAGGATACATTTCCAACATAAAGAAGAAACAAGCAGGGCAAAACAGAGAGAAATTCTTCCAAAATGCGTTCAGGGACTGGCATGCAACCAGGATTGACCACATCTACAGCCCCAGCGGCAGAAGACATAAGGCTGGACACTCTTGGGGCTGAGACGATTGGTGAGGTTGGGAAAGCAAATGCAGACCCTTGAAAGGAATCCTGCGTGCTCCCCATTCCATGGCTCCCAACTCTCCAGGTTCAACGCAATCTTCCGACAGCGAAAGCACTCATTGGAAACCCAGCGGATGCTACACCGTGGGATCGGGAAAGCTTTCTGAAACTCACCTCAGTTTTCCTCTCCTGGTGCTCGTGTTCTCCATTCAGGCCCCCTTACTAACAATCTCCCCACTTGGAGACTCGGCGCCTTTCCATGCCTCTTTCGTACCGTCTGCAATTTGTCCGCAGGATGAACTGCAAGAGGGGGAACCAATGAGAGACTCGCTGGAGGTGTTTGGTCGGGCACATGTCACTCTCATTTCCCATCATGAAGAAGAATTCACCAGCGGTTCAGCCTGCCACCCCGGATCGACAATAGGGCGTGAAGCCATCCAGCCGTGTTGCGTCCCACTCACAAAAAAGCGACTTGGGAAATGGAGCTCAGGGGCACTGCACTTCCCAAACCTGCAGAGTTCTAAACGATAACTATCGCCCCAAAATATATTGAGGGCAGGCTACGAAGAGGCGCTGAACGCAAGGCAGAACTGCAGGAAACGGATGTCAACGGGTACATCGGAATGGCCCCGATAGCACATGAAAAGCGCCAGAACGTGGACAATGATGCGGTTGGCCAAAAAGGGCGTATGCGTTTTTTCCTGAATATATTCAGGAAAAAACGCATACGCCCTTTTTGGCCAACCAAGCAACCTGGGAGAGCAAATCAGCACTACAAAGAAATCTCTCGCCCCCCCCCCCCGCGGGGCAAAAGGGCCAGGCGAAAAAAGTCTAAAAACCAGAAAGGCAGGACAGCCCACGGAGTCAAGGGAGCCTTGTTAAGCTGATGGGCGGGATGTCAATGGCCAACAGCCAATCTTCACAAGTGTATCCTCTTTCCCAAACCATGGAAAACACAGAACCACAGAGCATAGGGCACTTCCACACATGGGCGTTGACCTTGGGAAAATGAAAAAATCAACCAGACACAGGGACCCCAAAGTTGAGGGCTGCTGTCTTGACAAGAACCTCCACTCCGGTACACGTTTCATATCCCAGGAAAGAGCCAAGTGGACAAAGACGAGTGGACAAGTGGACAAAGACAAGTGGACAAGTGGACAAGTGGTGCTACGTAGGTCCAATGGAGTGTCACTCAGCCATGAAATCCACGTCATGAGGCTGGTAGCAGCATCCTGAGTGGATTTAGGTACGATCATCCTCAGTGAAATAAGTCCCACAAAAAAAGAAACTTATGATATCACTTATCGAGGGAATGTAAAAATCGCTCCCCATGAACGGAATCCCCAAACAGAACAGAGTCACGCTTTTAGAAAACACACTTATGCCTGCTTCAGGGGAAAGGTGAGGTGGGGTGACGCATAAAACTCGAGTTTGAAATGAGCACAGATACCCTTCCGAAAACCGAATATGGAATGGACACGACCTACTCCTTGCTCAATCAACTGGACTCACCAGACCCTGTTCATCGCACAAGTATCTATCCGACTAGTAAGCATCTTAAAAGCTAAGTCTTGATATCTCTGTGTAAGTGCATCAAGTGTGTGTAAAGCGGCTTAAAACCAGCAGGGAAAATCAGCTCAGACCCATTCTGAGGATACATTTCCAACATAAAGAAGAAACAAGCAGGGCAAAACAGAGAGAAATTCTTCCAAAATGCGTTCAGGGACTGGCATGCAACCAGGATTGACCACATCTACAGCCCCAGCGGCAGAAGACATAAGGCTGGACACTCTTGGGGCTGAGACGATTGGTGAGGTTGGGAAAGCAAATGCAGACCCTTGAAAGGAATCCTGCGTGCTCCCCATTCCATGGGTCCCAACTCTCCAGGTTCAACGCAATCTTCCGACAGCGAAAGCACTCATTGGAAACCCAGCGGATGCTACACCGTGGGATCGGGAAAGCTTTCTGAAACTCACCTCAGTTTTCATCTCCTGGTGCTCGTGTTCTCCATTCAGGCCCCCTTACTAACAATCTCCCCACTTGGAGACTCGGCGCCTTTCCATGCCTCTTTCGTACCGTCTGCAATTTGTCCGCAGGATGAACTGCAAGAGGGGGAACCAATGAGAGACTCGCTGGAGGTGTTTGGTCGGGCACATGTCACTCTCATTTCCCATCACGAAGAAGAATTCACCAGCGGTTCAGCCTGCCACCCCGGATCGACAAGAGGGCGTGAAGCCATCCAGCCGTGTTGCGTCCCACTCACAAAAAAGCGACTTGGGAAATGGAGCTCAGGGGCACTGCACTTCCCAAACCTGCAGAGTTCTAAACGATAACTATCGCCCCAAAATATATTGAGGTCAGGCTACGAAGAGACGCTGAACGCAAGGCAGAACTGCAGGAAACGGATGTCAACGGGTACATCGGAATGGCCCCGATAGCACATGAAAAGCGCCAGAACGTGGACAATGATGCGGTTGGCCAAAAAGGGCGTATGCGTTTTTTCCTGAATATATTCAGGAAAAAACGCATACGCCCTTTTTGGCCAACCAAGCAACCTGGGAGAGCAAATCAGCACTACAAAGAAATCTCTCGCCCCCCCCCCCCCCCGGGGCAAAAGGGCCAGGCGAAAAAAGTCTAAAAACCAGAAAGGCAGGACAGCCCACGGAGTCAAGGGAGCCTTGTTAAGCTGATGGGCGGGATGTCAATGGCCAACAGCCAATCTTCACAAGTGTATCCTCTTTCCCAAACCATGGAAAACACAGAACCACAGAGCATAGGGCACTTCCACACATGGGCGTTGACCTTGGGAAAATGAAAAAATCAACCAGACACAGGGACCCCAAAGTTGAGGGCTGCTGTCTTGACAAGAACCTCCACTCCGGTACACGTTTCATATCCCAGGAAAGAGCCAAGTGGACAAAGACGAGTGGACAAGTGGACAAAGACAAGTGGACAAGTGGACAAGTGGTGCTACGTAGGTCCAATGGAGTGTCACTCAGCCATGAAATCCACGTCATGAGGCTGGTAGCAGCATCCTGAGTGGATTTAGGTACGATCATCCTCAGTGAAATAAGTCCCACAAAAAAAGAAACTTATGATATCACTTATCGAGGGAATGTAAAAATCGCTCCCCATGCACTGAATCCCCAAACAGAACAGAGTCACGCTTTTAGAAAACACACTTATGCCTGCTTCAGGGGAAAGGTGAGGTGGGGTGACGCATAAAACTCGAGTTTGAAATGAGCACAGATACCCTTCCGAAAACCGAATATGGAATGGACACGACCTACTCCTTGCTCAATCAACTGGACTCACCAGACCCTGTTCATCGCACAAGTATCTATCCGACTAGTAAGCATCTTAAAAGCTAAGTCTTGATATCTCTGTGTAAGTGCATCAAGTGTGTGTAAAGCGGCCTAAAACCAGCAGGGAAAATCAGCTCAGACCCATTCTGAGGATACATTTCCAACATAAAGAAGAAACAAGCAGGGCAAAACAGAGAGAAATTCTTCCAAAATGCGTTCAGGGACTGGCATGCAACCAGGATTGACCACATCTACAGCCCCAGCGGCAGAAGACATAAGGCTGGACACTCTTGGGGCTGAGACGATTGGCGAGGTTGGGAAAGCAAATGCAGACCCTTGAAAGGAATCCTGCGTGCTCCCCATTCCATGGGTCCCAACTCTCCAGGTTCAACGCAATCTTCCGACAGCGAAAGCACTCATTGGAAACCCAGCGGATGCTACACCGTGGGATCGGGAAAGCTTTCTGAAACTCACCTCAGTTTTCATCTCCTGGTGCTCGTGTTCTCCATTCAGGCCCCCTTACTAACAATCTCCCCACTTGGAGACTCGGCGCCTTTCCATGCCTCTTTCGTACCGTCTGCAATTTGTCCGCAGGATGAACTGCAAGAGGGGGAACCAATGAGAGACTCGCTGGAGGTGTTTGGTCGGGCACATGTCACTCTCATTTCCCATCACGAAGAAGAATTCACCAGCGGTTCAGCCTGCCACCCCGGATCGACAATAGGGCGTGAAGCCATCCAGCCGTGTTGCGTCCCACTCACAAAAAAGCGACTTGGGAAATGGAGCTCAGGGGCACTGCACTTCCCAAACCTGCAGAGTTCTAAACGATAACTATCGCCCCAAAATATATTGAGGTCAGGCTACGAAGAGGCGCTGAACGCAAGGCAGAACTGCAGGAAACGGATGTCAATGGGTACATCGGAATGGCCCCGATAGCACATGAAAAGCGCCAGAACGTGGACAATGATGCGGTTGGCCAAAAAGGGCGTATGCGTTTTTTCCTGAATATATTCAGGAAAAAACGCATACGCCCTTTTTGGCCAACCAAGCAACCTGGGAGAGCAAATCAGCACTACAAAGAAATCTCTCGCCGCCCCCCCCCCGGGGCAAAAGGGCCAGGCGAAAAAAGTCTAAAAACCAGAAAGGCAGGACAGCCCACGGAGTCAAGGGAGCCTTGTTAAGCTGATGGGCGGGATGTCAATGGCCAACAGCCAATCTTCACAAGTGTATCCTCTTTCCCAAACCATGTAAAACACAGAACCACAGAGCATAGGGCACTTCCACACATGGGCGTTGACCTTGGGAAAATGAAAAAATCAACCAGACACAGGGACCCCAAAGTTGAGGGCTGCTGTCTTGACAAGAACCTCCACTCCGGTACACGTTTCATATCCCAGGAAAGAGCCAAGTGGACAAAGACGAGTGGACAAGTGGACAAAGACAAGTGGACAAGTGGACAAGTGGTGCTACGTAGGTCCAATGGAGTGTCACTCAGCCATGAAATCCACGTCATGAGGCTGGTAGCAGCATCCTGAGTGGATTTAGGTACGATCATCCTCAGTGAAATAAGTCCCACAAAAAAAGAAACTTATGATATCACTTATCGAGGGAATGTAAAAATCGCTCCCCATGCACTGAATCCCCAAACAGAACAGAGTCACGCTTTTAGAAAACACACTTATGCCTGCTTCAGGGGAAAGGTGAGGTGGGGTGACGCATAAAACTCGAGTTTGAAATGAGCACAGATACCCTTCCGAAAACCGAATATGGAATGGACACGACCTACTCCTTGCTCAATCAACTGGACTCACCAGACCCTGTTCATCGCACAAGTATCTATCCGACTAGTAAGCATCTTAAAAGCTAAGTCTTGATATCTCTGTGTAAGTGCATCAAGTGTGTGTAAAGCGGCCTAAAACCAGCAGGGAAAATCAGCTCAGACCCATTCTGAGGATACATTTCCAACATAAAGAAGAAACAAGCAGGGCAAAACAGAGAGAAATTCTTCCAAAATGCGTTCAGGGACTGGCATGCAACCAGGATTGACCACATCTACAGCCCCAGCGGCAGAAGACATAAGGCTGGACACTCTTGGGGCTGAGACGATTGGTGAGGTTGGGAAAGCAAATGCAGACCCTTGAAAGGAATCCTGCGTGCTCCCCATTCCATGGGTCCCAACTCTCCAGGTTCAACGCAATCTTCCGACAGCGAAAGCACTCATTGGAAACCCAGCGGATGCTACACCGTGGGATCGGGAAAGCTTTCTGAAACTCACCTCAGTTTTCATCTCCTGGTGCTCGTGTTCTCCATTCAGGCCCCCTTACTAACAATCTCCCCACTTGGAGACTCGGCGCCTTTCCATGCCTCTTTCGTACCGTCTGCAATTTGTCCGCAGGATGAACTGCAAGAGGGGGAACCAATGAGAGACTCGCTGGAGGTGTTTGGTCGGGCACATGTCACTCTCATTTCCCATCACGAAGAAGAATTCACCAGCGGTTCAGCCTGCCACCCCGGATCGACAATAGGGCGTGAAGCCATCCAGCCGTGTTGCGTCCCACTCACAAAAAAGCGACTTGGGAAATGGAGCTCAGGGGCACTGCACTTCCCAAACCTGCAGAGTTCTAAACGATAACTATCGCCCCAAAATATATTGAGGTCAGGCTACGAAGAGGCGCTGAACGCAAGGCAGAACTGCAGGAAACGGATGTCAACGGGTACATCGGAATGGCCCCGATAGCACATGAAAAGCGCCAGAACGTGGACAATGATGCGGTTGGCCAAAAAGGGCGTATGCGTTTTTTCCTGAATATATTCAGGAAAAAACGCATACGCCCTTTTTGGCCAACCAAGCAACCTGGGAGAGCAAATCAGCACTACAAAGAAATCTCTCGGCCCCCCCCCCCGGGGCAAAAGGGCCAGGCGAAAAAAGGCTAAAAACCAGAAAGGCAGGACAGCCCACGGAGTCAAGGGAGCCTTGTTAAGCTGATGGGCGGGATGTCAATGGCCAACAGCCAATCTTCACAAGTGTATCCTCTTTCCCAAACCATGGAAAACACAGAACCACAGAGCATAGGGCACTTCCACACATGGGCGTTGACCTTGGGAAAATGAAAAAATCAACCAGACACAGGGACCCCAAAGTTGAGGGCTGCTGTCTTGACAAGAACCTCCACTCCGGTACACGTTTCATATCCCAGGAAAGAGCCAAGTGGACAAGTGGACAAAGACAAGTGGACAAGTGGACAAGTGGTGCTACGTAGGTCCAATGGAGTGTCACTCAGCCATGAAATCCACGTCATGAGGCTGGTAGCAGCATCCTGAGTGGATTTAGGTACGATCATCCTCAGTGAAATAAGTCCCACAAAAAAAGAAACTTATGATATCACTTATCGAGGGAATGTAAAAATCGCTCCCCATGCACTGAATCCCCAAACAGAACAGAGTCACGCTTTTAGAAAACACACTTATGCCTGCTTCAGGGGAAAGGTGAGGTGGGGTGACGCATAAAACTCGAGTTTGAAATGAGCACAGATACCCTTCCGAAAACCGAATATGGAATGGACACGACCTACTCCTTGCTCAATCAACTGGACTCACCAGACCCTGTTCATCGCACAAGTATCTATCCGACTAGTAAGCATCTTAAAAGCTAAGTCTTGATATCTCTGTGTAAGTGCATCAAGTGTGTGTAAAGCGGCCTAAAACCAGCAGGGAAAATCAGCTCAGACCCATTCTGAGGATACATTTCCAACATAAAGAAGAAACAAGCAGGGCAAAACAGAGAGAAATTCTTCCAAAATGCGTTCAGGGACTGGCATGCAACCAGGATTGACCACATCTACAGCCCCAGCGGCAGAAGACAGAAGGCTGGACACTCTTGGGGCTGAGACGATTGGTGAGGTTGGGAAAGCAAATGCAGACCCTTGAAAGGAATCCTGCGTGCTCCCCATTCCATGGCTCCCAACTCTCCAGGTTCAACGCAATCTTCCGACAGCGAAAGCACTCATTGGAAACCCAGCGGATGCTACACCGTGGGATCGGGAAAGCTTTCTGAAACTCACCTCAGTTTTCATCTCCTGGTGCTCGTGTTCTCCATTCAGGCCCCCTTACTAACAATCTCCCCACTTGGAGACTCGGCGCCTTTCCATGCCTCTTTCGTACCGTCTGCAATTTGTCCGCAGGATGAACTGCAAGAGGGGGAACCAATGAGAGACTCGCTGGAGGTGTTTGGTCGGGCACATGTCACTCTCATTTCCCATCACGAAGAAGAATTCACCAGCGGTTCAGCCTGCCACCCCGGATCGACAATAGGGCGTGAAGCCATCCAGCCGTGTTGCGTCCCACTCACAAAAAAGCGACTTGGGAAATGGAGCTCAGGGGCACTGCACTTCCCAAACCTGCAGAGTTCTAAACGATAACTATCGCCCCAAAATATATTGAGGTCAGGCTACGAAGAGGCGCTGAACGCAAGGCAGAACTGCAGGAAACGGATGTCAACGGGTACATCGGAATGGCCCCGATAGCACATGAAAAGCGCCAGAACGTGGACAATGATGCGGTTGGCCAAAAAGGGCGTATGCGTTTTTTCCTGAATATATTCAGGAAAAAACGCATACGCCCTTTTTGGCCAACCAAGCAACCTGGGAGAGCAAATCAGCACTACAAAGAAATCTCTCGCCCCCCCCCCCCGGGGCAAAAGGGCCAGGCGAAAAAAGTCTAAAAACCAGAAAGGCAGGACAGGCCACGGAGTCAAGGGAGCCTTGTTAAGCTGATGGGCGGGATGTCAATGGCCAACAGCCAATCTTCACAAGTGTATCCTCTTTCCCAAACCATGTAAAACACAGAACCACAGAGCATAGGGCACTTCCACACATGGGCGTTGACCTTGGGAAAATGAAAAAATCAACCAGACACAGGGACCCCAAAGTTGAGGGCTGCTGTCTTGACAAGAACCTCCACTCCGGTACACGTTTCATATCCCAGGAAAGAGCCAAGTGGACAAAGACGAGTGGACAAGTGGACAAAGACAAGTGGACAAGTGGACAAGTGGTGCTACGTAGGTCCAATGGAGTGTCACTCAGCCATGAAATCCACGTCATGAGGCTGGTAGCAGCATCCTGAGTGGATTTAGGTACGATCATCCTCAGTGAAATAAGTCCCACAAAAAAAGAAACTTATGATATCACTTATCGAGGGAATGTAAAAATCGCTCCCCATGCACTGAATCCCCAAACAGAACAGAGTCACGCTTTTAGAAAACACACTTATGCCTGCTTCAGGGGAAAGGTGAGGTGGGGTGACGCATAAAACTCGAGTTTGAAATGAGCACAGATACCCTTCCGAAAACCGAATATGGAATGGACACGACCTACTCCTTGCTCAATCAACTGGACTCACCAGACCCTGTTCATCGCACAAGTATCTATCCGACTAGTAAGCATCTTAAAAGCTAAGTCTTGATATCTCTGTGTAAGTGCATCAAGTGTGTGTAAAGCGGCCTAAAACCAGCAGGGAAAATCAGCTCAGACCCATTCTGAGGATACATTTCCAACATAAAGAAGAAACAAGCAGGGCAAAACAGAGAGAAATTCTTCCAAAATGCGTTCAGGGACTGGCATGCAACCAGGATTGACCACATCTACAGCCCCAGCGGCAGAAGACAGAAGGCTGGACACTCTTGGGGCTGAGACGATTGGTGAGGTTGGGAAAGCAAATGCAGACCCTTGAAAGGAATCCTGCGTGCTCCCCATTCCATGGCTCCCAACTCTCCAGGTTCAACGCAATCTTCCGACAGCGAAAGCACTCATTGGAAACCCAGCGGATGCTACACCGTGGGATCGGGAAAGCTTTCTGAAACTCACCTCAGTTTTCATCTCCTGGTGCTCGTGTTCTCCATTCAGGCCCCCTTACTAACAATCTCCCCACTTGGAGACTCGGCGCCTTTCCATGCCTCTTTCGTACCGTCTGCAATTTGTCCGCAGGATGAACTGCAAGAGGGGGAACCAATGAGAGACTCGCTGGAGGTGTTTGGTCGGGCACATGTCACTCTCATTTCCCATCACGAAGAAGAATTCACCAGCGGTTCAGCCTGCCACCCCGGATCGACAATAGGGCGTGAAGCCATCCAGCCGTGTTGCGTCCCACTCACAAAAAAGCGACTTGGGAAATGGAGCTCAGGGGCACTGCACTTCCCAAACCTGCAGAGTTCTAAACGATAACTATCGCCCCAAAATATATTGAGGTCAGGCTACGAAGAGGCGCTGAACGCAAGGCAGAACTGCAGGAAACGGATGTCAACGGGTACATCGGAATGGCCCCGATAGCACATGAAAAGCGCCAGAACGTGGACAATGATGCGGTTGGCCAAAAAGGGCGTATGCGTTTTTTCCTGAATATATTCAGGAAAAAACGCATACGCCCTTTTTGGCCAACCAAGCAACCTGGGAGAGCAAATCAGCACTACAAAGAAATCTCTCGCCCCCCCCCCCCCGGGGCAAAAGGGCCAGGCGAAAAAAGGCTAAAAACCAGAAAGGCAGGACAGCCCACGGAGTCAAGGGAGCCTTGTTAAGCTGATGGGCGGGATGTCAATGGCCAACAGCCAATCTTCACAAGTGTATCCTCTTTCCCAAACCATGTAAAACACAGAACCACAGAGCATAGGGCACTTCCACACATGGGCGTTGACCTTGGGAAAATGAAAAAATCAACCAGACACAGGGACCCCAAAGTTGAGGGCTGCTGTCTTGACAAGAACCTCCACTCCGGTACACGTTTCATATCCCAGGAAAGAGCCAAGTGGACAAAGACGAGTGGACAAGTGGACAAAGACAAGTGGACAAGTGGACAAGTGGTGCTACGTAGGTCCAATGGAGTGTCACTCAGCCATGAAATCCACGTCATGAGGCTGGTAGCAGCATCCTGAGTGGATTTAGGTACGATCATCCTCAGTGAAATAAGTCCCACAAAAAAAGAAACTTATGATATCACTTATCGAGGGAATGTAAAAATCGCTCCCCATGCACTGAATCCCCAAACAGAACAGAGTCACGCTTTTAGAAAACACACTTATGCCTGCTTCAGGGGAAAGGTGAGGTGGGGTGACGCATAAAACTCGAGTTTGAAATGAGCACAGATACCCTTCCGAAAACCGAATATGGAATGGACACGACCTACTCCTTGCTCAATCAACTGGACTCACCAGACCCTGTTCATCGCACAAGTATCTATCCGACTAGTAAGCATCTTAAAAGCTAAGTCTTGATATCTCTGTGTAAGTGCATCAAGTGTGTGTAAAGCGGCCTAAAACCAGCAGGGAAAATCAGCTCAGACCCATTCTGAGGATACATTTCCAACATAAAGAAGAAACAAGCAGGGCAAAACAGAGAGAAATTCTTCCAAAATGCGTTCAGGGACTGGCATGCAACCAGGATTGACCACATCTACAGCCCCAGCGGCAGAAGACAGAAGGCTGGACACTCTTGGGGCTGAGACGATTGGTGAGGTTGGGAAAGCAAATGCAGACCCTTGAAAGGAATCCTGCGTGCTCCCCATTCCATGGGTCCCAACTCTCCAGGTTCAACGCAATCTTCCGACAGCGAAAGCACTCATTGGAAACCCAGCGGATGCTACACCGTGGGATCGGGAAAGCTTTCTGAAACTCACCTCAGTTTTCATCTCCTGGTGCTCGTGTTCTCCATTCAGGCCCCCTTACTAACAATCTCCCCACTTGGAGACTCGGCGCCTTTCCATGCCTCTTTCGTACCGTCTGCAATTTGTCCGCAGGATGAACTGCAAGAGGGGGAACCAATGAGAGACTCGCTGGAGGTGTTTGGTCGGGCACATGTCACTCTCATTTCCCATCACGAAGAAGAATTCACCAGCGGTTCAGCCTGCCACCCCGGATCGACAATAGGGCGTGAAGCCATCCAGCCGTGTTGCGTCCCACTCACAAAAAAGCGACTTGGGAAATGGAGCTCAGGGGCACTGCACTTCCCAAACCTGCAGAGTTCTAAACGATAACTATCGCCCCAAAATATATTGAGGTCAGGCTACGAAGAGGCGCTGAACGCAAGGCAGAACTGCAGGAAACGGATGTCAACGGGTACATCGGAATGGCCCCGATAGCACATGAAAAGCGCCAGAACGTGGACAATGATGCGGTTGGCCAAAAAGGGCGTATGCGTTTTTTCCTGAATATATTCAGGAAAAAACGCATACGCCCTTTTTGGCCAACCAAGCAACCTGGGAGAGCAAATCAGCACTACAAAGAAATCTCTCGCCCCCCCCCCCCCCCGGGGCAAAAGGGCCAGGCGAAAAAAGTCTAAAAACCAGAAAGGCAGGACAGGCCACGGAGTCAAGGGAGCCTTGTTAAGCTGATGGGCGGGATGTCAATGGCCAACAGCCAATCTTCACAAGTGTATCCTCTTTCCCAAACCATGGAAAACACAGAACCACAGAGCATAGGGCACTTCCACACATGGGCGTTGACCTTGGGAAAATCAAAAAATCAACCAGACACAGGGACCCCAAAGTTGAGGGCTGCTGTCTTGACAAGAACCTCCACTCCGGTACACGTTTCATATCCCAGGAAAGAGCCAAGTGGACAAAGACGAGTGGACAAGTGGACAAAGACAAGTGGACAAGTGGACAAGTGGTGCTACGTAGGTCCAATGGAGTGTCACTCAGCCATGAAATCCACGTCATGAGGCTGGTAGCAGCATCCTGAGTGGATTTAGGTACGATCATCCTCAGTGAAATAAGTCCCACAAAAAAAGAAACTTATGATATCACTTATCGAGGGAATGTAAAAATCGCTCCCCATGCACTGAATCCCCAAACAGAACAGAGTCACGCTTTTAGAAAACACACTTATGCCTGCTTCAGGGGAAAGGTGAGGTGGGGTGACGCATAAAACTCGAGTTTGAAATGAGCACAGATACCCTTCCGAAAACCGAATATGGAATGGACACGACCTACTCCTTGCTCAATCAACTGGACTCACCAGACCCTGTTCATCGCACAAGTATCTATCCGACTAGTAAGCATCTTAAAAGCTAAGTCTTGATATCTCTGTGTAAGTGCATCAAGTGTGTGTAAAGCGGCCTAAAACCAGCAGGGAAAATCAGCTCAGACCCATTCTGAGGATACATTTCCAACATAAAGAAGAAACAAGCAGGGCAAAACAGAGAGAAATTCTTCCAAAATGCGTTCAGGGACTGGCATGCAACCAGGATTGACCACATCTACAGCCCCAGCGGCAGAAGACATAAGGCTGGACACTCTTGGGGCTGAGACGATTGGTGAGGTTGGGAAAGCAAATGCAGACCCTTGAAAGGAATCCTGCGTGCTCCCCATTCCATGGGTCCCAACTCTCCAGGTTCAACGCAATCTTCCGACAGCGAAAGCACTCATTGGAAACCCAGCGGATGCTACACCGTGGGATCGGGAAAGCTTTCTGAAACTCACCTCAGTTTTCATCTCCTGGTGCTCGTGTTCTCCATTCAGGCCCCCTTACTAACAATCTCCCCACTTGGAGACTCGGCGCCTTTCCATGCCTCTTTCGTACCGTCTGCAATTTGTCCGCAGGATGAACTGCAAGAGGGGGAACCAATGAGAGACTCGCTGGAGGTGTTTGGTCGGGCACATGTCACTCTCATTTCCCATCACGAAGAAGAATTCACCAGCGGTTCAGCCTGCCACCCCGGATCGACAATAGGGCGTGAAGCCATCCAGCCGTGTTGCGTCCCACTCACAAAAAAGCGACTTGGGAAATGGAGCTCAGGGGCACTGCACTTCCCAAACCTGCAGAGTTCTAAACGATAACTATCGCCCCAAAATATATTGAGGTCAGGCTACGAAGAGGCGCTGAACGCAAGGCAGAACTGCAGGAAACGGATGTCAACGGGTACATCGGAATGGCCCCGATAGCACATGAAAAGCGCCAGAACGTGGACAATGATGCGGTTGGCCAAAAAGGGCGTATGCGTTTTTTCCTGAATATATTCAGGAAAAAACGCATACGCCCTTTTTGGCCAACCAAGCAACCTGGGAGAGCAAATCAGCACTACAAAGAAATCTCTCGCCCCCCCCCCCCCCGGGGCAAAAGGGCCAGGCGAAAAAAGGCTAAAAACCAGAAAGGCAGGACAGGCCACGGAGTCAAGGGAGCCTTGTTAAGCTGATGGGCGGGATGTCAATGGCCAACAGCCAATCTTCACAAGTGTATCCTCTTTCCCAAACCATGTAAAACACAGAACCACAGAGCATAGGGCACTTCCACACATGGGCGTTGACCTTGGGAAAATGAAAAAATCAACCAGACACAGGGACCCCAAAGTTGAGGGCTGCTGTCTTGACAAGAACCTCCACTCCAGTACACGTTTCATATCCCAGGAAAGAGCCAAGTGGACAAAGACGAGTGGACAAGTGGACAAAGACAAGTGGACAAGTGGACAAGTGGTGCTACGTAGGTCCAATGGAGTGTCACTCAGCCATGAAATCCACGTCATGAGGCTGGTAGCAGCATCCTGAGTGGATTTAGGTACGATCATCCTCAGTGAAATAAGTCCCACAAAAAAAGAAACTTATGATATCACTTATCGAGGGAATGTAAAAATCGCTCCCCATGCACTGAATCCCCAAACAGAACAGAGTCACGCTTTTAGAAAACACACTTATGCCTGCTTCAGGGGAAAGGTGAGGTGGGGTGACGCATAAAACTCGAGTTTGAAATGAGCACAGATACCCTTCCGAAAACCGAATATGGAATGGACACGACCTACTCCTTGCTCAATCAACTGGACTCACCAGACCCTGTTCATCGCACAAGTATCTATCCGACTAGTAAGCATCTTAAAAGCTAAGTCTTGATATCTCTGTGTAAGTGCATCAAGTGTGTGTAAAGCGGCCTAAAACCAGCAGGGAAAATCAGCTCAGACCCATTCTGAGGATACATTTCCAACATAAAGAAGAAACAAGCAGGGCAAAACAGAGAGAAATTCTTCCAAAATGCGTTCAGGGACTGGCATGCAACCAGGATTGACCACATCTACAGCCCCAGCGGCAGAAGACATAAGGCTGGACACTCTTGGGGCTGAGACGATTGGTGAGGTTGGGAAAGCAAATGCAGACCCTTGAAAGGAATCCTGCGTGCTCCCCATTCCATGGGTCCCAACTCTCCAGGTTCAACGCAATCTTCCGACAGCGAAAGCACTCATTGGAAACCCAGCGGATGCTACACCGTGGGATCGGGAAAGCTTTCTGAAACTCACCTCAGTTTTCATCTCCTGGTGCTCGTGTTCTCCATTCAGGCCCCCTTACTAACAATCTCCCCACTTGGAGACTCGGCGCCTTTCCATGCCTCTTTCGTACCGTCTGCAATTTGTCCGCAGGATGAACTGCAAGAGGGGGAACCAATGAGAGACTCGCTGGAGGTGTTTGGTCGGGCACATGTCACTCTCATTTCCCATCACGAAGAAGAATTCACCAGCGGTTCAGCCTGCCACCCCGGATCGACAATAGGGCGTGAAGCCATCCAGCCGTGTTGCGTCCCACTCACAAAAAAGCGACTTGGGAAATGGAGCTCAGGGGCACTGCACTTCCCAAACCTGCAGAGTTCTAAACGATAACTATCGCCCCAAAATATATTGAGGTCAGGCTACGAAGAGGCGCTGAACGCAAGGCAGAACTGCAGGAAACGGATGTCAACGGGTACATCGGAATGGCCCCGATAGCACATGAAAAGCGCCAGAACGTGGACAATGATGCGGTTGGCCAAAAAGGGCGTATGCGTTTTTTCCTGAATATATTCAGGAAAAAACGCATACGCCCTTTTTGGCCAACCAAGCAACCTGGGAGAGCAAATCAGCACTACAAAGAAATCTCTCGCCCCCCCCCCCCGGGGCAAAAGGGCCAGGCGAAAAAAGGCTAAAAACCAGAAAGGCAGGACAGCCCACGGAGTCAAGGGAGCCTTGTTAAGCTGATGGGCGGGATGTCAATGGCCAACAGCCAATCTTCACAAGTGTATCCTCTTTCCCAAACCATGGAAAACACAGAACCACAGAGCATAGGGCACTTCCACACATGGGCGTTGACCTTGGGAAAATGAAAAAATCAACCAGACACAGGGACCCCAAAGTTGAGGGCTGCTGTCTTGACAAGAACCTCCACTCCGGTACACGTTTCATATCCCAGGAAAGAGCCAAGTGGACAAGTGGACAAAGACAAGTGGACAAGTGGACAAGTGGTGCTACGTAGGTCCAATGGAGTGTCACTCAGCCATGAAATCCACGTCATGAGGCTGGTAGCAGCATCCTGAGTGGATTTAGGTACGATCATCCTCAGTGAAATAAGTCCCACAAAAAAAGAAACTTATGATATCACTTATCGAGGGAATGTAAAAATCGCTCCCCATGCACTGAATCCCCAAACAGAACAGAGTCACGCTTTTAGAAAACACACTTATGCCTGCTTCAGGGGAAAGGTGAGGTGGGGTGACGCATAAAACTCGAGTTTGAAATGAGCACAGATACCCTTCCGAAAACCGAATATGGAATGGACACGACCTACTCCTTGCTCAATCAACTGGACTCACCAGACCCTGTTCATCGCACAAGTATCTATCCGACTAGTAAGCATCTTAAAAGCTAAGTCTTGATATCTCTGTGTAAGTGCATCAAGTGTGTGTAAAGCGGCCTAAAACCAGCAGGGAAAATCAGCTCAGACCCATTCTGAGGATACATTTCCAACATAAAGAAGAAACAAGCAGGGCAAAACAGAGAGAAATTCTTCCAAAATGCGTTCAGGGACTGGCATGCAACCAGGATTGACCACATCTACAGCCCCAGCGGCAGAAGACAGAAGGCTGGACACTCTTGGGGCTGAGACGATTGGTGAGGTTGGGAAAGCAAATGCAGACCCTTGAAAGGAATCCTGCGTGCTCCCCATTCCATGGCTCCCAACTCTCCAGGTTCAACGCAATCTTCCGACAGCGAAAGCACTCATTGGAAACCCAGCGGATGCTACACCGTGGGATCGGGAAAGCTTTCTGAAACTCACCTCAGTTTTCATCTCCTGGTGCTCGTGTTCTCCATTCAGGCCCCCTTACTAACAATCTCCCCACTTGGAGACTCGGCGCCTTTCCATGCCTCTTTCGTACCGTCTGCAATTTGTCCGCAGGATGAACTGCAAGAGGGGGAACCAATGAGAGACTCGCTGGAGGTGTTTGGTCGGGCACATGTCACTCTCATTTCCCATCACGAAGAAGAATTCACCAGCGGTTCAGCCTGCCACCCCGGATCGACAATAGGGCGTGAAGCCATCCAGCCGTGTTGCGTCCCACTCACAAAAAAGCGACTTGGGAAATGGAGCTCAGGGGCACTGCACTTCCCAAACCTGCAGAGTTCTAAACGATAACTATCGCCCCAAAATATATTGAGGTCAGGCTACGAAGAGGCGCTGAACGCAAGGCAGAACTGCAGGAAACGGATGTCAACGGGTACATCGGAATGGCCCCGATAGCACATGAAAAGCGCCAGAACGTGGACAATGATGCGGTTGGCCAAAAAGGGCGTATGCGTTTTTTCCTGAATATATTCAGGAAAAAACGCATACGCCCTTTTTGGCCAACCAAGCAACCTGGGAGAGCAAATCAGCACTACAAAGAAATCTCTCGCCCCCCCCCCCCGGGGCAAAAGGGCCAGGCGAAAAAAGGCTAAAAACCAGAAAGGCAGGACAGGCCACGGAGTCAAGGGAGCCTTGTTAAGCTGATGGGCGGGATGTCAATGGCCAACAGCCAATCTTCACAAGTGTATCCTCTTTCCCAAACCATGTAAAACACAGAACCACAGAGCATAGGGCACTTCCACACATGGGCGTTGACCTTGGGAAAATGAAAAAATCAACCAGACACAGGGACCCCAAAGTTGAGGGCTGCTGTCTTGACAAGAACCTCCACTCCGGTACACGTTTCATATCCCAGGAAAGAGCCAAGTGGACAAAGACGAGTGGACAAGTGGACAAAGACAAGTGGACAAGTGGACAAGTGGTGCTACGTAGGTCCAATGGAGTGTCACTCAGCCATGAAATCCACGTCATGAGGCTGGTAGCAGCATCCTGAGTGGATTTAGGTACGATCATCCTCAGTGAAATAAGTCCCACAAAAAAAGAAACTTATGATATCACTTATCGAGGGAATGTAAAAATCGCTCCCCATGCACTGAATCCCCAAACAGAACAGAGTCACGCTTTTAGAAAACACACTTATGCCTGCTTCAGGGGAAAGGTGAGGTGGGGTGACGCATAAAACTCGAGTTTGAAATGAGCACAGATACCCTTCCGAAAACCGAATATGGAATGGACACGACCTACTCCTTGCTCAATCAACTGGACTCACCAGACCCTGTTCATCGCACAAGTATCTATCCGACTAGTAAGCATCTTAAAAGCTAAGTCTTGATATCTCTGTGTAAGTGCATCAAGTGTGTGTAAAGCGGCCTAAAACCAGCAGGGAAAATCAGCTCAGACCCATTCTGAGGATACATTTCCAACATAAAGAAGAAACAAGCAGGGCAAAACAGAGAGAAATTCTTCCAAAATGCGTTCAGGGACTGGCATGCAACCAGGATTGACCACATCTACAGCCCCAGCGGCAGAAGACAGAAGGCTGGACACTCTTGGGGCTGAGACGATTGGTGAGGTTGGGAAAGCAAATGCAGACCCTTGAAAGGAATCCTGCGTGCTCCCCATTCCATGGGTCCCAACTCTCCAGGTTCAACGCAATCTTCCGACAGCGAAAGCACTCATTGGAAACCCAGCGGATGCTACACCGTGGGATCGGGAAAGCTTTCTGAAACTCACCTCAGTTTTCATCTCCTGGTGCTCGTGTTCTCCATTCAGGCCCCCTTACTAACAATCTCCCCACTTGGAGACTCGGCGCCTTTCCATGCCTCTTTCGTACCGTCTGCAATTTGTCCGCAGGATGAACTGCAAGAGGGGGAACCAATGAGAGACTCGCTGGAGGTGTTTGGTCGGGCACATGTCACTCTCATTTCCCATCACGAAGAAGAATTCACCAGCGGTTCAGCCTGCCACCCCGGATCGACAATAGGGCGTGAAGCCATCCAGCCGTGTTGCGTCCCACTCACAAAAAAGCGACTTGGGAAATGGAGCTCAGGGGCACTGCACTTCCCAAACCTGCAGAGTTCTAAACGATAACTATCGCCCCAAAATATATTGAGGTCAGGCTACGAAGAGGCGCTGAACGCAAGGCAGAACTGCAGGAAACGGATGTCAACGGGTACATCGGAATGGCCCCGATAGCACATGAAAAGCGCCAGAAGGTGGACAATGATGCGGTTGGCCAAAAAGGGCGTATGCGTTTTTTCCTGAATATATTCAGGAAAAAACGCATACGCCCTTTTTGGCCAACCAAGCAACCTGGGAGAGCAAATCAGCACTACAAAGAAATCTCTCGCCCCCCCCCCCCCCGGGGCAAAAGGGCCAGGCGAAAAAAGGCTAAAAACCAGAAAGGCAGGACAGGCCACGGAGTCAAGGGAGCCTTGTTAAGCTGATGGGCGGGATGTCAATGGCCAACAGCCAATCTTCACAAGTGTATCCTCTTTCCCAAACCATGTAAAACACAGAACCACAGAGCATAGGGCACTTCCACACATGGGCGTTGACCTTGGGAAAATGAAAAAATCAACCAGACACAGGGACCCCAAAGTTGAGGGCTGCTGTCTTGACAAGAACCTCCACTCCGGTACACGTTTCATATCCCAGGAAAGAGCCAAGTGGACAAAGACGAGTGGACAAGTGGACAAAGACAAGTGGACAAGTGGACAAGTGGTGCTACGTAGGTCCAATGGAGTGTCACTCAGCCATGAAATCCACGTCATGAGGCTGGTAGCAGCATCCTGAGTGGATTTAGGTACGATCATCCTCAGTGAAATAAGTCCCACAAAAAAAGAAACTTATGATATCACTTATCGAGGGAATGTAAAAATCGCTCCCCATGCACTGAATCCCCAAACAGAACAGAGTCACGCTTTTAGAAAACACACTTATGCCTGCTTCAGGGGAAAGGTGAGGTGGGGTGACGCATAAAACTCGAGTTTGAAATGAGCACAGATACCCTTCCGAAAACCGAATATGGAATGGACACGACCTACTCCTTGCTCAATCAACTGGACTCACCAGACCCTGTTCATCGCACAAGTATCTATCCGACTAGTAAGCATCTTAAAAGCTAAGTCTTGATATCTCTGTGTAAGTGCATCAAGTGTGTGTAAAGCGGCCTAAAACCAGCAGGGAAAATCAGCTCAGACCCATTCTGAGGATACATTTCCAACATAAAGAAGAAACAAGCAGGGCAAAACAGAGAGAAATTCTTCCAAAATGCGTTCAGGGACTGGCATGCAACCAGGATTGACCACATCTACAGCCCCAGCGGCAGAAGACAGAAGGCTGGACACTCTTGGGGCTGAGACGATTGGTGAGGTTGGGAAAGCAAATGCAGACCCTTGAAAGGAATCCTGCGTGCTCCCCATTCCATGGGTACCAACTCTCCAGGTTCAACGCAATCTTCCGACAGCGAAAGCACTCATTGGAAACCCAGCGGATGCTACACCGTGGGATCGGGAAAGCTTTCTGAAACTCACCTCAGTTTTCATCTCCTGGTGCTCGTGTTCTCCATTCAGGCCCCCTTACTAACAATCTCCCCACTTGGAGACTCGGCGCCTTTCCATGCCTCTTTCGTACCGTCTGCAATTTGTCCGCAGGATGAACTGCAAGAGGGGGAACCAATGAGAGACTCGCTGGAGGTGTTTGGTCGGGCACATGTCACTCTCATTTCCCATCACGAAGAAGAATTCACCAGCGGTTCAGCCTGCCACCCCGGATCGACAATAGGGCGTGAAGCCATCCAGCCGTGTTGCGTCCCACTCACAAAAAAGCGACTTGGGAAATGGAGCTCAGGGGCACTGCACTTCCCAAACCTGCAGAGTTCTAAACGATAACTATCGCCCCAAAATATATTGAGGTCAGGCTACGAAGAGGCGCTGAACGCAAGGCAGAACTGCAGGAAACGGATGTCAACGGGTACATCGGAATGGCCCCGATAGCACATGAAAAGCGCCAGAACGTGGACAATGATGCGGTTGGCCAAAAAGGGCGTATGCGTTTTTTCCTGAATATATTCAGGAAAAAACGCATACGCCCTTTTTGGCCAACCAAGCAACCTGGGAGAGCAAATCAGCACTACAAAGAAATCTCTCGCCCCCCCCCCACCCCCGGGGCAAAAGGGCCAGGCGAAAAAAGTCTAAAAACCAGAAAGGCAGGACAGGCCACGGAGTCAAGGGAGCCTTGTTAAGCTGATGGGCGGGATGTCAATGGCCAACAGCCAATCTTCACAAGTGTATCCTCTTTCCCAAACCATGGAAAACACAGAACCACAGAGCATAGGGCACTTCCACACATGGGCGTTGACCTTGGGAAAATGAAAAAATCAACCAGACACAGGGACCCCAAAGTTGAGGGCTGCTGTCTTGACAAGAACCTCCACTCCGGTACACGTTTCATATCCCAGGAAAGAGCCAAGTGGACAAAGACGAGTGGACAAGTGGACAAAGACAAGTGGACAAGTGGACAAGTGGTGCTACGTAGGTCCAATGGAGTGTCACTCAGCCATGAAATCCACGTCATGAGGCTGGTAGCAGCATCCTGAGTGGATTTAGGTACGATCATCCTCAGTGAAATAAGTCCCACAAAAAAAGAAACTTATGATATCACTTATCGAGGGAATGTAAAAATCGCTCCCCATGCACTGAATCCCCAAACAGAACAGAGTCACGCTTTTAGAAAACACACTTATGCCTGCTTCAGGGGAAAGGTGAGGTGGGGTGACGCATAAAACTCGAGTTTGAAATGAGCACAGATACCCTTCCGAAAACCGAATATGGAATGGACACGACCTACTCCTTGCTCAATCAACTGGACTCACCAGACCCTGTTCATCGCACAAGTATCTATCCGACTAGTAAGCATCTTAAAAGCTAAGTCTTGATATCTCTGTGTAAGTGCATCAAGTGTGTGTAAAGCGGCCTAAAACCAGCAGGGAAAATCAGCTCAGACCCATTCTGAGGATACATTTCCAACATAAAGAAGAAACAAGCAGGGCAAAACAGAGAGAAATTCTTCCAAAATGCGTTCAGGGACTGGCATGCAACCAGGATTGACCACATCTACAGCCCCAGCGGCAGAAGACATAAGGCTGGACACTCTTGGGGCTGAGACGATTGGTGAGGTTGGGAAAGCAAATGCAGACCCTTGAAAGGAATCCTGCGTGCTCCCCATTCCATGGCTCCCAACTCTCCAGGTTCAACGCAATCTTCCGACAGCGAAAGCACTCATTGGAAACCCAGCGGATGCTACACCGTGGGATCGGGAAAGCTTTCTGAAACTCACCTCAGTTTTCATCTCCTGGTGCTCGTGTTCTCCATTCAGGCCCCCTTACTAACAATCTCCCCACTTGGAGACTCGGCGCCTTTCCATGCCTCTTTCGTACCGTCTGCAATTTGTCCGCAGGATGAACTGCAAGAGGGGGAACCAATGAGAGACTCGCTGGAGGTGTTTGGTCGGGCACATGTCACTCTCATTTCCCATCACGAAGAAGAATTCACCAGCGGTTCAGCCTGCCACCCCGGATCGACAATAGGGCGTGAAGCCATCCAGCCGTGTTGCGTCCCACTCACAAGAAAGCAACTTGGGAAATGGAGCTCAGGGGCACTGCACTTCCCAAACCTGCAGAGTTCTAAACGATAACTATCGCCCCAAAATATATTGAGGTCAGGCTACGAAGAGGCGCTGAACGCAAGGCAGAACTGCAGGAAACGGATGTCAACGGGTACATCGGAATGGCCCCGATAGCACATGAAAAGCGCCAGAACGTGGACAATGATGCGGTTGGCCAAAAAGGGCGTATGCGTTTTTTCCTGAATATATTCAGGAAAAAACGCATACGCCCTTTTTGGCCAACCAAGCAACCTGGGAGAGCAAATCAGCACTACAAAGAAATCTCTCGCCCCCCCCCCCCCGGGGCAAAAGGGCCAGGCGAAAAAAGGCTAAAAACCAGAAAGGCAGGACAGGCCACGGAGTCAAGGGAGCCTTGTTAAGCTGATGGGCGGGATGTCAATGGCCAACAGCCAATCTTCACAAGTGTATCCTCTTTCCCAAACCATGTAAAACACAGAACCACAGAGCATAGGGCACTTCCACACATGGGCGTTGACCTTGGGAAAATGAAAAAATCAACCAGACACAGGGACCCCAAAGTTGAGGGCTGCTGTCTTGACAAGAACCTCCACTCCGGTACACGTTTCATATCCCAGGAAAGAGCCAAGTGGACAAAGACGAGTGGACAAGTGGACAAAGACAAGTGGACAAGTGGACAAGTGGTGCTACGTAGGTCCAATGGAGTGTCACTCAGCCATGAAATCCACGTCATGAGGCTGGTAGCAGCATCCTGAGTGGATTTAGGTACGATCATCCTCAGTGAAATAAGTCCCACAAAAAAAGAAACTTATGATATCACTTATCGAGGGAATGTAAAAATCGCTCCCCATGCACTGAATCCCCAAACAGAACAGAGTCACGCTTTTAGAAAACACACTTATGCCTGCTTCAGGGGAAAGGTGAGGTGGGGTGACGCATAAAACTCGAGTTTGAAATGAGCACAGATACCCTTCCGAAAACCGAATATGGAATGGACACGACCTACTCCTTGCTCAATCAACTGGACTCACCAGACCCTGTTCATCGCACAAGTATCTATCCGACTAGTAAGCATCTTAAAAGCTAAGTCTTGATATCTCTGTGTAAGTGCATCAAGTGTGTGTAAAGCGGCCTAAAACCAGCAGGGAAAATCAGCTCAGACCCATTCTGAGGATACATTTCCAACATAAAGAAGAAACAAGCAGGGCAAAACAGAGAGAAATTCTTCCAAAATGCGTTCAGGGACTGGCATGCAACCAGGATTGACCACATCTACAGCCCCAGCGGCAGAAGACAGAAGGCTGGACACTCTTGGGGCTGAGACGATTGGTGAGGTTGGGAAAGCAAATGCAGACCCTTGAAAGGAATCCTGCGTGCTCCCCATTCCATGGCTCCCAACTCTCCAGGTTCAACGCAATCTTCCGACAGCGAAAGCACTCATTGGAAACCCAGCGGATGCTACACCGTGGGATCGGGAAAGCTTTCTGAAACTCACCTCAGTTTTCATCTCCTGGTGCTCGTGTTCTCCATTCAGGCCCCCTTACTAACAATCTCCCCACTTGGAGACTCGGCGCCTTTCCATGCCTCTTTCGTACCGTCTGCAATTTGTCCGCAGGATGAACTGCAAGAGGGGGAACCAATGAGAGACTCGCTGGAGGTGTTTGGTCGGGCACATGTCACTCTCATTTCCCATCACGAAGAAGAATTCACCAGCGGTTCAGCCTGCCACCCCGGATCGACAATAGGGCGTGAAGCCATCCAGCCGTGTTGCGTCCCACTCACAAAAAAGCGACTTGGGAAATGGAGCTCAGGGGCACTGCACTTCCCAAACCTGCAGAGTTCTAAACGATAACTATCGCCCCAAAATATATTGAGGTCAGGCTACGAAGAGGCGCTGAACGCAAGGCAGAACTGCAGGAAACGGATGTCAACGGGTACATCGGAATGGCCCCGATAGCACATGAAAAGCGCCAGAACGTGGACAATGATGCGGTTGGCCAAAAAGGGCGTATGCGTTTTTTCCTGAATATATTCAGGAAAAAACGCATACGCCCTTTTTGGCCAACCAAGCAACCTGGGAGAGCAAATCAGCACTACAAAGAAATCTCTCGCCCCCCCCCCCCCGGGGCAAAAGGGCCAGGCGAAAAAAGGCTAAAAACCAGAAAGGCAGGACAGGCCACGGAGTCAAGGGAGCCTTGTTAAGCTGATGGGCGGGATGTCAATGGCCAACAGCCAATCTTCACAAGTGTATCCTCTTTCCCAAACCATGTAAAACACAGAACCACAGAGCATAGGGCACTTCCACACATGGGCGTTGACCTTGGGAAAATGAAAAAATCAACCAGACACAGGGACCCCAAAGTTGAGGGCTGCTGTCTTGACAAGAACCTCCACTCCGGTACACGTTTCATATCCCAGGAAAGAGCCAAGTGGACAAAGACGAGTGGACAAGTGGACAAAGACAAGTGGACAAGTGGACAAGTGGTGCTACGTAGGTCCAATGGAGTGTCACTCAGCCATGAAATCCACGTCATGAGGCTGGTAGCAGCATCCTGAGTGGATTTAGGTACGATCATCCTCAGTGAAATAAGTCCCACAAAAAAAGAAACTTATGATATCACTTATCGAGGGAATGTAAAAATCGCTCCCCATGCACTGAATCCCCAAACAGAACAGAGTCACGCTTTTAGAAAACACACTTATGCCTGCTTCAGGGGAAAGGTGAGGTGGGGTGACGCATAAAACTCGAGTTTGAAATGAGCACAGATACCCTTCCGAAAACCGAATATGGAATGGACACGACCTACTCCTTGCTCAATCAACTGGACTCACCAGACCCTGTTCATCGCACAAGTATCTATCCGACTAGTAAGCATCTTAAAAGCTAAGTCTTGATATCTCTGTGTAAGTGCATCAAGTGTGTGTAAAGCGGCCTAAAACCAGCAGGGAAAATCAGCTCAGACCCATTCTGAGGATACATTTCCAACATAAAGAAGAAACAAGCAGGGCAAAACAGAGAGAAATTCTTCCAAAATGCGTTCAGGGACTGGCATGCAACCAGGATTGACCACATCTACAGCCCCAGCGGCAGAAGACATAAGGCTGGACACTCTTGGGGCTGAGACGATTGGTGAGGTTGGGAAAGCAAATGCAGACCCTTGAAAGGAATCCTGCGTGCTCCCCATTCCATGGGTCCCAACTCTCCAGGTTCAACGCAATCTTCCGACAGCGAAAGCACTCATTGGAAACCCAGCGGATGCTACACCGTGGGATCGGGAAAGCTTTCTGAAACTCACCTCAGTTTTCATCTCCTGGTGCTCGTGTTCTCCATTCAGGCCCCCTTACTAACAATCTCCCCACTTGGAGACTCGGCGCCTTTCCATGCCTCTTTCGTACCGTCTGCAATTTGTCCGCAGGATGAACTGCAAGAGGGGGAACCAATGAGAGACTCGCTGGAGGTGTTTGGTCGGGCACATGTCACTCTCATTTCCCATCACGAAGAAGAATTCACCAGCGGTTCAGCCTGCCACCCCGGATCGACAATAGGGCGTGAAGCCATCCAGCCGTGTTGCGTCCCACTCACAAAAAAGCGACTTGGGAAATGGAGCTCAGGGGCACTGCACTTCCCAAACCTGCAGAGTTCTAAACGATAACTATCGCCCCAAAATATATTGAGGTCAGGCTACGAAGAGGCGCTGAACGCAAGGCAGAACTGCAGGAAACGGATGTCAACGGGTACATCGGAATGGCCCCGATAGCACATGAAAAGCGCCAGAACGTGGACAATGATGCGGTTGGCCAAGAAGGGCGTATGCGTTTTTTCCTGAATATATTCAGGAAAAAACGCATACGCCCTTTTTGGCCAACCAAGCAACCTGGGAGAGCAAATCAGCACTACAAAGAAATCTCTCGGCCCCCCCCCCCGGGGCAAAAGGGCCAGGCGAAAAAAGTCTAAAAACCAGAAAGGCAGGACAGCCCACGGAGTCAAGGGAGCCTTGTTAAGCTGATGGGCGGGATGTCAATGGCCAACAGCCAATCTTCACAAGTGTATCCTCTTTCCCAAACCATGTAAAACACAGAACCACAGAGCATAGGGCACTTCCACACATGGGCGTTGACCTTGGGAAAATGAAAAAATCAACCAGACACAGGGACCCCAAAGTTGAGGGCTGCTGTCTTGACAAGAACCTCCACTCCGGTACACGTTTCATATCCCAGGAAAGAGCCAAGTGGACAAAGACGAGTGGACAAGTGGACAACGACAAGTGGACAAGTGGACAAGTGGTGCTACGTAGGTCCAATGGAGTGTCACTCAGCCATGAAATCCACGTCATGAGGCTGGTAGCAGCATCCTGAGTGGATTTAGGTACGATCATCCTCAGTGAAATAAGTCCCACAAAAAAAGAAACTTATGATATCACTTATCGAGGGAATGTAAAAATCGCTCCCCATGCACTGAATCCCCAAACAGAACAGAGTCACGCTTTTAGAAAACACACTTATGCCTGCTTCAGGGGAAAGGTGAGGTGGGGTGACGCATAAAACTCGAGTTTGAAATGAGCACAGATACCCTTCCGAAAACCGAATATGGAATGGACACGACCTACTCCTTGCTCAATCAACTGGACTCACCAGACCCTGTTCATCGCACAAGTATCTATCCGACTAGTAAGCATCTTAAAAGCTAAGTCTTGATATCTCTGTGTAAGTGCATCAAGTGTGTGTAAAGCGGCCTAAAACCAGCAGGGAAAATCAGCTCAGACCCATTCTGAGGATACATTTCCAACATAAAGAAGAAACAAGCAGGGCAAAACAGAGAGAAATTCTTCCAAAATGCGTTCAGGGACTGGCATGCAACCAGGATTGACCACATCTACAGCCCCAGCGGCAGAAGACATAAGGCTGGACACTCTTGGGGCTGAGACGATTGGTGAGGTTGGGAAAGCAAATGCAGACCCTTGAAAGGAATCCTGCGTGCTCCCCATTCCATGGGTCCCAACTCTCCAGGTTCAACGCAATCTTCCGACAGCGAAAGCACTCATTGGAAACCCAGCGGATGCTACACCGTGGGATCGGGAAAGCTTTCTGAAACTCACCTCAGTTTTCATCTCCTGGTGCTCGTGTTCTCCATTCAGGCCCCCTTACTAACAATCTCCCCACTTGGAGACTCGGCGCCTTTCCATGCCTCTTTCGTACCGTCTGCAATTTGTCCGCAGGATGAACTGCAAGAGGGGGAACCAATGAGAGACTCGCTGGAGGTGTTTGGTCGGGCACATGTCACTCTCATTTCCCATCACGAAGAAGAATTCACCAGCGGTTCAGCCTGCCACCCCGGATCGACAATAGGGCGTGAAGCCATCCAGCCGTGTTGCGTCCCACTCACAAAAAAGCGACTTGGGAAATGGAGCTCAGGGGCACTGCACTTCCCAAACCTGCAGAGTTCTAAACGATAACTATCGCCCCAAAATATATTGAGGTCAGGCTACGAAGAGGCGCTGAACGCAAGGCAGAACTGCAGGAAACGGATGTCAACGGGTACATCGGAATGGCCCCGATAGCACATGAAAAGCGCCAGAACGTGGACAATGATGCGGTTGGCCAAAAAGGGCGTATGCGTTTTTTCCTGAATATATTCAGGAAAAAACGCATACGCCCTTTTTGGCCAACCAAGCAACCTGGGAGAGCAAATCAGCACTACAAAGAAATCTCTCGGCCCCCCCCCCCGGGGCAAAAGGGCCAGGCGAAAAAAGTCTAAAAACCAGAAAGGCAGGACAGCCCACGGAGTCAAGGGAGCCTTGTTAAGCTGATGGGCGGGATGTCAATGGCCAACAGCCAATCTTCACAAGTGTATCCTCTTTCCCAAACCATGTAAAACACAGAACCACAGAGCATAGGGCACTTCCACACATGGGCGTTGACCTTGGGAAAATGAAAAAATCAACCAGACACAGGGACCCCAAAGTTGAGGGCTGCTGTCTTGACAAGAACCTCCACTCCGGTACACGTTTCATATCCCAGGAAAGAGCCAAGTGGACAAAGACGAGTGGACAAGTGGACAACGACAAGTGGACAAGTGGACAAGTGGTGCTACGTAGGTCCAATGGAGTGTCACTCAGCCATGAAATCCACGTCATGAGGCTGGTAGCAGCATCCTGAGTGGATTTAGGTACGATCATCCTCAGTGAAATAAGTCCCACAAAAAAAGAAACTTATGATATCACTTATCGAGGGAATGTAAAAATCGCTCCCCATGCACTGAATCCCCAAACAGAACAGAGTCACGCTTTTAGAAAACACACTTATGCCTGCTTCAGGGGAAAGGTGAGGTGGGGTGACGCATAAAACTCGAGTTTGAAATGAGCACAGATACCCTTCCGAAAACCGAATATGGAATGGACACGACCTACTCCTTGCTCAATCAACTGGACTCACCAGACCCTGTTCATCGCACAAGTATCTATCCGACTAGTAAGCATCTTAAAAGCTAAGTCTTGATATCTCTGTGTAAGTGCATCAAGTGTGTGTAAAGCGGCCTAAAACCAGCAGGGAAAATCAGCTCAGACCCATTCTGAGGATACATTTCCAACATAAAGAAGAAACAAGCAGGGCAAAACAGAGAGAAATTCTTCCAAAATGCGTTCAGGGACTGGCATGCAACCAGGATTGACCACATCTACAGCCCCAGCGGCAGAAGACATAAGGCTGGACACTCTTGGGGCTGAGACGATTGGTGAGGTTGGGAAAGCAAATGCAGACCCTTGAAAGGAATCCTGCGTGCTCCCCATTCCATGGCTCCCAACTCTCCAGGTTCAACGCAATCTTCCGACAGCGAAAGCACTCATTGGAAACCCAGCGGATGCTACACCGTGGGATCGGGAAAGCTTTCTGAAACTCACCTCAGTTTTCATCTCCTGGTGCTCGTGTTCTCCATTCAGGCCCCCTTACTAACAATCTCCCCACTTGGAGACTCGGCGCCTTTCCATGCCTCTTTCGTACCGTCTGCAATTTGTCCGCAGGATGAACTGCAAGAGGGGGAACCAATGAGAGACTCGCTGGAGGTGTTTGGTCGGGCACATGTCACTCTCATTTCCCATCACGAAGAAGAATTCACCAGCGGTTCAGCCTGCCACCCCGGATCGACAATAGGGCGTGAAGCCATCCAGCCGTGTTGCGTCCCACTCACAAAAAAGCGACTTGGGAAATGGAGCTCAGGGGCACTGCACTTCCCAAACCTGCAGAGTTCTAAACGATAACTATCGCCCCAAAATATATTGAGGTCAGGCTACGAAGAGGCGCTGAACGCAAGGCAGAACTGCAGGAAACGGATGTCAACGGGTACATCGGAATGGCCCCGATAGCACATGAAAAGCGCCAGAACGTGGACAATGATGCGGTTGGCCAAGAAGGGCGTATGCGTTTTTTCCTGAATATATTCAGGAAAAAACGCATACGCCCTTTTTGGCCAACCAAGCAACCTGGGAGAGCAAATCAGCACTACAAAGAAATCTCTCGGCCCCCCCCCCCGGGGCAAAAGGGCCAGGCGAAAAAAGTCTAAAAACCAGAAAGGCAGGACAGCCCACGGAGTCAAGGGAGCCTTGTTAAGCTGATGGGCGGGATGTCAATGGCCAACAGCCAATCTTCACAAGTGTATCCTCTTTCCCAAACCATGTAAAACACAGAACCACAGAGCATAGGGCACTTCCACACATGGGCGTTGACCTTGGGAAAATGAAAAAATCAACCAGACACAGGGACCCCAAAGTTGAGGGCTGCTGTCTTGACAAGAACCTCCACTCCGGTACACGTTTCATATCCCAGGAAAGAGCCAAGTGGACAAAGACGAGTGGACAAGTGGACAACGACAAGTGGACAAGTGGACAAGTGGTGCTACGTAGGTCCAATGGAGTGTCACTCAGCCATGAAATCCACGTCATGAGGCTGGTAGCAGCATCCTGAGTGGATTTAGGTACGATCATCCTCAGTGAAATAAGTCCCACAAAAAAAGAAACTTATGATATCACTTATCGAGGGAATGTAAAAATCGCTCCCCATGCACTGAATCCCCAAACAGAACAGAGTCACGCTTTTAGAAAACACACTTATGCCTGCTTCAGGGGAAAGGTGAGGTGGGGTGACGCATAAAACTCGAGTTTGAAATGAGCACAGATACCCTTCCGAAAACCGAATATGGAATGGACACGACCTACTCCTTGCTCAATCAACTGGACTCACCAGACCCTGTTCATCGCACAAGTATCTATCCGACTAGTAAGCATCTTAAAAGCTAAGTCTTGATATCTCTGTGTAAGTGCATCAAGTGTGTGTAAAGCGGCCTAAAACCAGCAGGGAAAATCAGCTCAGACCCATTCTGAGGATACATTTCCAACATAAAGAAGAAACAAGCAGGGCAAAACAGAGAGAAATTCTTCCAAAATGCGTTCAGGGACTGGCATGCAACCAGGATTGACCACATCTACAGCCCCAGCGGCAGAAGACATAAGGCTGGACACTCTTGGGGCTGAGACGATTGGTGAGGTTGGGAAAGCAAATGCAGACCCTTGAAAGGAATCCTGCGTGCTCCCCATTCCATGGGTCCCAACTCTCCAGGTTCAACGCAATCTTCCGACAGCGAAAGCACTCATTGGAAACCCAGCGGATGCTACACCGTGGGATCGGGAAAGCTTTCTGAAACTCACCTCAGTTTTCATCTCCTGGTGCTCGTGTTCTCCATTCAGGCCCCCTTACTAACAATCTCCCCACTTGGAGACTCGGCGCCTTTCCATGCCTCTTTCGTACCGTCTGCAATTTGTCCGCAGGATGAACTGCAAGAGGGGGAACCAATGAGAGACTCGCTGGAGGTGTTTGGTCGGGCACATGTCACTCTCATTTCCCATCACGAAGAAGAATTCACCAGCGGTTCAGCCTGCCACCCCGGATCGACAATAGGGCGTGAAGCCATCCAGCCGTGTTGCGTCCCACTCACAAAAAAGCGACTTGGGAAATGGAGCTCAGGGGCACTGCACTTCCCAAACCTGCAGAGTTCTAAACGATAACTATCGCCCCAAAATATATTGAGGTCAGGCTACGAAGAGGCGCTGAACGCAAGGCAGAACTGCAGGAAACGGATGTCAACGGGTACATCGGAATGGCCCCGATAGCACATGAAAAGCGCCAGAACGTGGACAATGATGCGGTTGGCCAAAAAGGGCGTATGCGTTTTTTCCTGAATATATTCAGGAAAAAACGCATACGCCCTTTTTGGCCAACCAAGCAACCTGGGAGAGCAAATCAGCACTACAAAGAAATCTCTCGGCCCCCCCCCCCCGGGGCAAAAGGGCCAGGCGAAAAAAGTCTAAAAACCAGAAAGGCAGGACAGCCCACGGAGTCAAGGGAGCCTTGTTAAGCTGATGGGCGGGATGTCAATGGCCAACAGCCAATCTTCACAAGTGTATCCTCTTTCCCAAACCATGTAAAACACAGAACCACAGAGCATAGGGCACTTCCACACATGGGCGTTGACCTTGGGAAAATGAAAAAATCAACCAGACACAGGGACCCCAAAGTTGAGGGCTGCTGTCTTGACAAGAACCTCCACTCCGGTACACGTTTCATATCCCAGGAAAGAGCCAAGTGGACAAAGACGAGTGGACAAGTGGACAACGACAACTGGACAAGTCGACAAGTGGTGCTACGTAGGTCCAATGGAGTGTCACTCAGCCATGAAATCCACGTCATGAGGCTGGTAGCAGCATCCTGAGTGGATTTAGGTACGATCATCCTCAGTGAAATAAGTCCCACAAAAAAAGAAACTTATGATATCACTTATCGAGGGAATGTAAAAATCGCTCCCCATGCACTGAATCCCCAAACAGAACAGAGTCACGCTTTTAGAAAACACACTTATGCCTGCTTCAGGGGAAAGGTGAGGTGGGGTGACGCATAAAACTCGAGTTTGAAATGAGCACAGATACCCTTCCGAAAACCGAATATGGAATGGACACGACCTACTCCTTGCTCAATCAACTGGACTCACCAGACCCTGTTCATCGCACAAGTATCTATCCGACTAGTAAGCATCTTAAAAGCTAAGTCTTGATATCTCTGTGTAAGTGCATCAAGTGTGTGTAAAGCGGCCTAAAACCAGCAGGGAAAATCAGCTCAGACCCATTCTGAGGATACATTTCCAACATAAAGAAGAAACAAGCAGGGCAAAACAGAGAGAAATTCTTCCAAAATGCGTTCAGGGACTGGCATGCAACCAGGATTGACCACATCTACAGCCCCAGCGGCAGAAGACATAAGGCTGGACACTCTTGGGGCTGAGACGATTGGTGAGGTTGGGAAAGCAAATGCAGACCCTTGAAAGGAATCCTGCGTGCTCCCCATTCCATGGCTCCCAACTCTCCAGGTTCAACGCAATCTTCCGACAGCGAAAGCACTCATTGGAAACCCAGCGGATGCTACACCGTGGGATCGGGAAAGCTTTCTGAAACTCACCTCAGTTTTCATCTCCTGGTGCTCGTGTTCTCCATTCAGGCCCCCTTACTAACAATCTCCCCACTTGGAGACTCGGCGCCTTTCCATGCCTCTTTCGTACCGTCTGCAATTTGTCCGCAGGATGAACTGCAAGAGGGGGAACCAATGAGAGACTCGCTGGAGGTGTTTGGTCGGGCACATGTCACTCTCATTTCCCATCACGAAGAAGAATTCACCAGCGGTTCAGCCTGCCACCCCGGATCGACAATAGGGCGTGAAGCCATCCAGCCGTGTTGCGTCCCACTCACAAAAAAGCGACTTGGGAAATGGAGCTCAGGGGCACTGCACTTCCCAAACCTGCAGAGTTCTAAACGATAACTATCGCCCCAAAATATATTGAGGTCAGGCTACGAAGAGGCGCTGAACGCAAGGCAGAACTGCAGGAAACGGATGTCAACGGGTACATCGGAATGGCCCCGATAGCACATGAAAAGCGCCAGAACGTGGACAATGATGCGGTTGGCCAAAAAGGGCGTATGCGTTTTTTCCTGAATATATTCAGGAAAAAACGCATACGCCCTTTTTGGCCAACCAAGCAACCTGGGAGAGCAAATCAGCACTACAAAGAAATCTCTCGCCCCCCCCCCGGGGCAAAAGGGCCAGGCGAAAAAAGTCTAAAAACCAGAAAGGCAGGACAGCCCACGGAGTCAAGGGAGCCTTGTTAAGCTGATGGGCGGGATGTCAATGGCCAACAGCCAATCTTCACAAGTGTATCCTCTTTCCCAAACCATGTAAAACACAGAACCACAGAGCATAGGGCACTTCCACACATGGGCGTTGACCTTGGGAAAATGAAAAAATCAACCAGACACAGGGACCCCAAAGTTGAGGGCTGCTGTCTTGACAAGAACCTCCACTCCGGTACACGTTTCATATCCCAGGAAAGAGCCAAGTGGACAAAGACGAGTGGACAAGTGGACAAAGACAAGTGGACAAGTGGACAAGTGGTGCTACGTAGGTCCAATGGAGTGTCACTCAGCCATGAAATCCACGTCATGAGGCTGGTAGCAGCATCCTGAGTGGATTTAGGTACGATCATCCTCAGTGAAATAAGTCCCACAAAAAAAGAAACTTATGATATCACTTATCGAGGGAATGTAAAAATCGCTCCCCATGCACTGAATCCCCAAACAGAACAGAGTCACGCTTTTAGAAAACACACTTATGCCTGCTTCAGGGGAAAGGTGAGGTGGGGTGACGCATAAAACTCGAGTTTGAAATGAGCACAGATACCCTTCCGAAAACCGAATATGGAATGGACACGACCTACTCCTTGCTCAATCAACTGGACTCACCAGACCCTGTTCATCGCACAAGTATCTATCCGACTAGTAAGCATCTTAAAAGCTAAGTCTTGATATCTCTGTGTAAGTGCATCAAGTGTGTGTAAAGCGGCCTAAAACCAGCAGGGAAAATCAGCTCAGACCCATTCTGAGGATACATTTCCAACATAAAGAAGAAACAAGCAGGGCAAAACAGAGAGAAATTCTTCCAAAATGCGTTCAGGGACTGGCATGCAACCAGGATTGACCACATCTACAGCCCCAGCGGCAGAAGACATAAGGCTGGACACTCTTGGGGCTGAGACGATTGGTGAGGTTGGGAAAGCAAATGCAGACCCTTGAAAGGAATCCTGCGTGCTCCCCATTCCATGGCTCCCAACTCTCCAGGTTCAACGCAATCTTCCGACAGCGAAAGCACTCATTGGAAACCCAGCGGTTGCTACACCGTGGGATCGGGAAAGCCTTCTGAAACTCACCTCAGTTTTCATCTCCTGGTGCTCGTGTTCTCCATTCAGGCCCCCTTACTAACAATCTCCCCACTTGGAGACTCGGCGCCTTTCCATGCCTCTTTCGTACCGTCTGCAATTTGTCCGCAGGATGAACTGCAAGAGGGGGAACCAATGAGAGACTCGCTGGAGGTGTTTGGTCGGGCACATGTCACTCTCATTTCCCATCACGAAGAAGAATTCACCAGCGGTTCAGCCTGCCACCCCGGATCGACAATAGGGCGTGAAGCCATCCAGCCGTGTTGCGTCCCACTCACAAAAAAGCGACTTGGGAAATGGAGCTCAGGGGCACTGCACTTCCCAAACCTGCAGAGTTCTAAACGATAACTATCGCCCCAAAATATATTGAGGTCAGGCTACGAAGAGGCGCTGAACGCAAGGCAGAACTGCAGGAAACGGATGTCAACGGGTACATCGGAATGGCCCCGATAGCACATGAAAAGCGCCAGAACGTGGACAATGATGCGGTTGGCCAAAAAGGGCGTATGCGTTTTTTCCTGAATATATTCAGGAAAAAACGCATACGCCCTTTTTGGCCAACCAAGCAACCTGGGAGAGCAAATCAGCACTACAAAGAAATCTCTCGGCCCCCCCCCCCGGGGCAAAAGGGCCAGGCGAAAAAAGTCTAAAAACCAGAAAGGCAGGACAGCCCACGGAGTCAAGGGAGCCTTGTTAAGCTGATGGGCGGGATGTCAATGGCCAACAGCCAATCTTCACAAGTGTATCCTCTTTCCCAAACCATGGAAAACACAGAACCACAGAGCATAGGGCACTTCCACACATGGGCGTTGACCTTGGGAAAATGAAAAAATCAACCAGACACAGGGACCCCAAAGTTGAGGGCTGCTGTCTTGACAAGAACCTCCACTCCGGTACACGTTTCATATCCCAGGAAAGAGCCAAGTGGACAAAGACGAGTGGACAAGTGGACAAAGACAAGTGGACAAGTGGACAAGTGGTGCTACGTAGGTCCAATGGAGTGTCACTCAGCCATGAAATCCACGTCATGAGGCTGGTAGCAGCATCCTGAGTGGATTTAGGTACGATCATCCTCAGTGAAATAAGTCCCACAAAAAAAGAAACTTATGATATCACTTATCGAGGGAATGTAAAAATCGCTCCCCATGCACTGAATCCCCAAACAGAACAGAGTCACGCTTTTAGAAAACACACTTATGCCTGCTTCAGGGGAAAGGTGAGGTGGGGTGACGCATAAAACTCGAGTTTGAAATGAGCACAGATACCCTTCCGAAAACCGAATATGGAATGGACACGACCTACTCCTTGCTCAATCAACTGGACTCACCAGACCCTGTTCATCGCACAAGTATCTATCCGACTAGTAAGCATCTTAAAAGCTAAGTCTTGATATCTCTGTGTAAGTGCATCAAGTGTGTGTAAAGCGGCCTAAAACCAGCAGGGAAAATCAGCTCAGACCCATTCTGAGGATACATTTCCAACATAAAGAAGAAACAAGCAGGGCAAAACAGAGAGAAATTCTTCCAAAATGCGTTCAGGGACTGGCATGCAACCAGGATTGACCACATCTACAGCCCCAGCGGCAGAAGACATAAGGCTGGACACTCTTGGGGCTGAGACGATTGGTGAGGTTGGGAAAGCAAATGCAGACCCTTGAAAGGAATCCTGCGTGCTCCCCATTCCATGGCTCCCAACTCTCCAGGTTCAACGCAATCTTCCGACAGCGAAAGCACTCATTGGAAACCCAGCGGATGCTACACCGTGGGATCGGGAAAGCTTTCTGAAACTCACCTCAGTTTTCATCTCCTGGTGCTCGTGTTCTCCATTCAGGCCCCCTTACTAACAATCTCCCCACTTGGAGACTCGGCGCCTTTCCATGCCTCTTTCGTACCGTCTGCAATTTGTCCGCAGGATGAACTGCAAGAGGGGGAACCAATGAGAGACTCGCTGGAGGTGTTTGGTCGGGCACATGTCACTCTCATTTCCCATCACGAAGAAGAATTCACCAGCGGTTCAGCCTGCCACCCCGGATCGACAGTAGGGCGTGAAGCCATCCAGCCGTGTTGCGTCCCACTCACAAAAAAGCGACTTGGGAAATGGAGCTCAGGGGCACTGCACTTCCCAAACCTGCAGAGTTCTAAACGATAACTATCGCCCCAAAATATATTGAGGTCAGGCTACGAAGAGGCGCTGAACGCAAGGCAGAACTGCAGGAAACGGATGTCAACGGGTACATCGGAATGGCCCCGATAGCACATGAAAAGCGCCAGAACGTGGACAATGATGCGGTTGGCCAAAAAGGGCGTATGCGTTTTTTCCTGAATATATTCAGGAAAAAACGCATACGCCCTTTTTGGCCAACCAAGCAACCTGGGAGAGCAAATCAGCACTACAAAGAAATCTCTCGCCCTCCCCCCCGGGGCAAAAGGGCCAGGCGAAAAAAGTCTAAAAACCAGAAAGGCAGGACAGCCCACGGAGTCAAGGGAGCCTTGTTAAGCTGATGGGCGGGATGTCAATGGCCAACAGCCAATCTTCACAAGTGTATCCTCTTTCCCAAACCATGTAAAACACAGAACCACAGAGCATAGGGCACTTCCACACATGGGCGTTGACCTTGGGAAAATGAAAAAATCAACCAGACACAGGGACCCCAAAGTTGAGGGCTGCTGTCTTGACAAGAACCTCCACTCCGGTACACGTTTCATATCCCAGGAAAGAGCCAAGTGGACAAAGACGAGTGGACAAGTGGACAAAGACAAGTGGACAAGTGGACAAGTGGTGCTACGTAGGTCCAATGGAGTGTCACTCAGCCATGAAATCCACGTCATGAGGCTGGTAGCAGCATCCTGAGTGGATTTAGGTACGATCATCCTCAGTGAAATAAGTCCCACAAAAAAAGAAACTTATGATATCACTTATCGAGGGAATGTAAAAATCGCTCCCCATGCACTGAATCCCCAAACAGAACAGAGTCACGCTTTTAGAAAACACACTTATGCCTGCTTCAGGGGAAAGGTGAGGTGGGGTGACGCATAAAACTCGAGTTTGAAATGAGCACAGATACCCTTCCGAAAACCGAATATGGAATGGACACGACCTACTCCTTGCTCAATCAACTGGACTCACCAGACCCTGTTCATCGCACAAGTATCTATCCGACTAGTAAGCATCTTAAAAGCTAAGTCTTGATATCTCTGTGTAAGTGCATCAAGTGTGTGTAAAGCGGCCTAAAACCAGCAGGGAAAATCAGCTCAGACCCATTCTGAGGATACATTTCCAACATAAAGAAGAAACAAGCAGGGCAAAACAGAGAGAAATTCTTCCAAAATGCGTTCAGGGACTGGCATGCAACCAGGATTGACCACATCTACAGCCCCAGCGGCAGAAGACATAAGGCTGGACACTCTTGGGGCTGAGACGATTTGTGAGGTTGGGAAAGCAAATGCAGACCCTTGAAAGGAATCCTGCATGCTCCCCATTCCATGGGTCCCAACTCTCCAGGTTCAACGCAATCTTCCGACAGCGAAAGCACTCATTGGAAACCCAGCGGATGCTACACCGTGGGATCGGGAAAGCTTTCTGAAACTCACCTCAGTTTTCATCTCCTGGTGCTCGTGTTCTCCATTCAGGCCCCCTTACTAACAATCTCCCCACTTGGATACTCGGCGCCTTTCCATGCCTCTTTCGTACCGTCTGCAATTTGTCCGCAGGATGAACTGCAAGAGGGGGAACCAATGAGAGACTCCCTGGAGGTGTTTGGTCGGGCACATGTCACTCTCATTTCCCATCACGAAGAAGAATTCACCAGCGGTTCAGCCTGCCACCCCGGATCGACAATAGGGCGTGAAGCCATCCAGCCGTGTTGCGTCCCACTCACAAAAAAGCGACTTGGGAAATGGAGCTCAGGGGCACTGCACTTCCCAAACCTGCAGAGTTCTAAACGATAACTATCGCCCCAAAATATATTGAGGTCAGGCTACGAAGAGGCGCTGAACGCAAGGCAGAACTGCAGGAAACGGATGTCAACGGGTACATCGGAATGGCCCCGATAGCACATGAAAAGCGCCAGAACGTGGACAATGATGCGGTTGGCCAAAAAGGGCGTATGCGTTTTTTCCTGAATATATTCAGGAAAAAACGCATACGCCCTTTTTGGCCAACCAAGCAACCTGGGAGAGCAAATCAGCACTACAAAGAAATCTCTCGCCCCCCCCCGGGGCAAAAGGGCCATGCGAAAAAAGTCTAAAAACCAGAAAGGCAGGACAGCCCACGGAGTCAAGGGAGCCTTGTTAAGCTGATGGGCGGGATGTCAATGGCCAACAGCCAATCTTCACAAGTGTATCCTCTTTCCCAAACCATGTAAAACACAGAACCACAGAGCATAGGGCACTTCCACACATGGGCGTTGACCTTGGGAAAATGAAAAAATCAACCAGACACAGGGACCCCAAAGTTGAGGGCTGCTGTCTTGACAAGAACCTCCACTCCGGTACACGTTTCATATGCCAGGAAAGAGCCAAGTGGACAAAGACGAGTGGACAAGTGGACAAAGACAAGTGGACAAGTGGACAAGTGGTGCTACGTAGGTCCAATGGAGTGTCACTCAGCCATGAAATCCACGTCATGAGGCTGGTAGCAGCATCCTGAGTGGATTTAGGTACGATCATCCTCAGTGAAATAAGTCCCACAAAAAAAGAAACTTATGATATCACTTATCGAGGGAATGTAAAAATCGCTCCCCATGAACGGAATCCCCAAACAGAACAGAGTCACGCTTTTAGAAAACACACTTATGCCTGCTTCAGGGGAAAGGTGAGGTGGGGTGACGCATAAAACTCGAGTTTGAAATGAGCACAGATACCCTTCCGAAAACCGAATATGGAATGGACACGACCTACTCCTTGCTCAATCAACTGGACTCACCAGACCCTGTTCATCGCACAAGTATCTATCCGACTAGTAAGCATCTTAAAAGCTAAGTCTTGATATCTCTGTGTAAGTGCATCAAGTGTGTGTAAAGCGGCCTAAAACCAGCAGGGAAAATCAGCTCAGACCCATTCTGAGGATACATTTCCAACATAAAGAAGAAACAAGCAGGGCAAAACAGAGAGAAATTCTTCCAAAATGCGTTCAGGGACTGGCATGCAACCAGGATTGACCACATCTACAGCCCCAGCGGCAGAAGACATAAGGCTGGACACTCTTGGGGCTGAGACGATTGGTGAGGTTGGGAAAGCAAATGCAGACCCTTGAAAGGAATCCTGCGTGCTCCCCATTCCATGGCTCCCAACTCTCCAGGTTCAACGCAATCTTCCGACAGCGAAAGCACTCATTGGAAACCCAGCGGATGCTACACCGTGGGATCGGGAAAGCTTTCTGAAACTCACCTCAGTTTTCATCTCCTGGTGCTCGTGTTCTCCATTCAGGCCCCCTTACTAACAATCTCCCCACTTGGAGACTCGGCGCCTTTCCATGCCTCTTTCGTACCGTCTGCAATTTGTCCGCAGGATGAACTGCAAGAGGGGGAACCAATGAGAGACTCGCTGGAGGTGTTTGGTCGGGCACATGTCACTCTCATTTCCCATCACGAAGAAGAATTCACCAGCGGTTCAGCCTGCCACCCCGGATCGACAATAGGGCGTGAAGCCATCCAGCCGTGTTGCGTCCCACTCACAAAAAAGCGACTTGGGAAATGGAGCTCAGGGGCACTGCACTTCCCAAACCTGCAGAGTTCTAAACGATAACTATCGCCCCAAAATATATTGAGGTCAGGCTACGAAGAGGCGCTGAACGCAAGGCAGAACTGCAGGAAACGGATGTCAACGGGTACATCGGAATGGCCCCGATAGCACATGAAAAGCGCCAGAACGTGGACAATGATGCGGTTGGCCAAAAAGGGCGTATGCGTTTTTTCCTGAATATATTCAGGAAAAAACGCATACGCCCTTTTTGGCCAACCAAGCAACCTGGGAGAGCAAATCAGCACTACAAAGAAATCTCTCGCCCTCCCCCCCGGGGCAAAAGGGCCAGGCGAAAAAAGTCTAAAAACCAGAAAGGCAGGACAGCCCACGGAGTCAAGGGAGCCTTGTTAAGCTGATGGGCGGGATGTCAATGGCCAACAGCCAATCTTCACAAGTGTATCCTCTTTCCCAAACCATGTAAAACACAGAACCACAGAGCATAGGGCACTTCCACACATGGGCGTTGACCTTGGGAAAATGAAAAAATCAACCAGACACAGGGACCCCAAAGTTGAGGGCTGCTGTCTTGACAAGAACCTCCACTCCGGTACACGTTTCATATCCCAGGAAAGAGCCAAGTGGACAAAGACGAGTGGACAAGTGGACAACGACAACTGGACAAGTCGACAAGTGGTGCTACGTAGGTCCAATGGAGTGTCACTCAGCCATGAAATCCACGTCATGAGGCTGGTAGCAGCATCCTGAGTGGATTTAGGTACGATCATCCTCAGTGAAATAAGTCCCACAAAAAAAGAAACTTATGATATCACTTATCGAGGGAATGTAAAAATCGCTCCCCATGCACTGAATCCCCAAACAGAACAGAGTCACGCTTTTAGAAAACACACTTATGCCTGCTTCAGGGGAAAGGTGAGGTGGGGTGACGCATAAAACTCGAGTTTGAAATGAGCACAGATACCCTTCCGAAAACCGAATATGGAATGGACACGACCTACTCCTTGCTCAATCAACTGGACTCAGCAGACCCTGTTCATCGCACAAGTATCTATCCGACTAGTAAGCATCTTAAAAGCTAAGTCTTGATATCTCTGTGTAAGTGCATCAAGTGTGTGTAAAGCGGCCTAAAACCAGCAGGGAAAATCAGCTCAGACCCATTCTGAGGATACATTTCCAACATAAAGAAGAAACAAGCAGGGCAAAACAGAGAGAAATTCTTCCAAAATGCGTTCAGGGACTGGCATGCAACCAGGATTGACCACATCTACAGCCCCAGCGGCAGAAGACATAAGGCTGGACACTCTTGGGGCTGAGACGATTGGTGAGGTTGGGAAAGCAAATGCAGACCCTTGAAAGGAATCCTGCGTGCTCCCCATTCCATGGCTCCCAACTCTCCAGGTTCAACGCAATCTTCCGACAGCGAAAGCACTCATTGGAAACCCAGCGGATGCTACACCGTGGGATCGGGAAAGCTTTCTGAAACTCACCTCAGTTTTCATCTCCTGGTGCTCGTGTTCTCCATTCAGGCCCCCTTACTAACAATCTCCCCACTTGGAGACTCGGCGCCTTTCCATGCCTCTTTCGTACCGTCTGCAATTTGTCCGCAGGATGAACTGCAAGAGGGGGAACCAATGAGAGACTCGCTGGAGGTGTTTGGTCGGGCACATGTCACTCTCATTTCCCATCACGAAGAAGAATTCACCAGCGGTTCAGCCTGCCACCCCGGATCGACAGTAGGGCGTGAAGCCATCCAGCCGTGTTGCGTCCCACTCACAAAAAAGCGACTTGGGAAATGGAGCTCAGGGGCACTGCACTTCCCAAACCTGCAGAGTTCTAAACGATAACTATCGCCCCAAAATATATTGAGGTCAGGCTACGAAGAGGCGCTGAACGCAAGGCAGAACTGCAGGAAACGGATGTCAACGGGTACATCGGAATGGCCCCGATAGCACATGAAAAGCGCCAGAACGTGGACAATGATGCGGTTGGCCAAAAAGGGCGTATGCGTTTTTTCCTGAATATATTCAGGAAAAAACGCATACGCCCTTTTTGGCCAACCAAGCAACCTGGGAGAGCAAATCAGCACTACAAAGAAATCTCTCGCCCCCCCCCCCCGGGGCAAAAGGGCCAGGCGAAAAAAGTCTAAAAACCAGAAAGGCAGGACAGCCCACGGAGTCAAGGGAGCCTTGTTAAGCTGATGGGCGGGATGTCAATGGCCAACAGCCAATCTTCACAAGTGTATCCTCTTTCCCAAACCATGTAAAACACAGAACCACAGAGCATAGGGCACTTCCACACATGGGCGTTGACCTTGGGAAAATGAAAAAATCAACCAGACACAGGGACCCCAAAGTTGAGGGCTGCTGTCTTGACAAGAACCTCCACTCCGGTACACGTTTCATATCCCAGGAAAGAGCCAAGTGGACAAAGACGAGTGGACAAGTGGACAACGACAACTGGACATGTGGACAAGTGGTGCTACGTAGGTCCAATGGAGTGTCACTCAGCCATGAAATCCACGTCATGAGGCTGGTAGCAGCATCCTGAGTGGATTTAGGTACGATCATCCTCAGTGAAATAAGTCCCACAAAAAAAGAAACTTATGATATCACTTATCGAGGGAATGTAAAAATCGCTCCCCATGCACTGAATCCCCAAACAGAACAGAGTCACGCTTTTAGAAAACACACTTATGCCTGCTTCAGGGGAAAGGTGAGGTGGGGTGACGCATAAAACTCGAGTTTGAAATGAGCACAGATACCCTTCCGAAAACCGAATATGGAATGGACACGACCTACTCCTTGCTCAATCAACTGGACTCACCAGACCCTGTTCATCGCACAAGTATCTATCCGACTAGTAAGCATCTTAAAAGCTAAGTCTTGATATCTCTGTGTAAGTGCATCAAGTGTGTGTAAAGCGGCCTAAAACCAGCAGGGAAAATCAGCTCAGACCCATTCTGAGGATACATTTCCAACATAAAGAAGAAACAAGCAGGGCAAAACAGAGAGAAATTCTTCCAAAATGCGTTCAGGGACTGGCATGCAACCAGGATTGACCACATCTACAGCCCCAGCGGCAGAAGACATAAGGCTGGACACTCTTGGGGCTGAGACGATTGGTGAGGTTGGGAAAGCAAATGCAGACCCTTGAAAGGAATCCTGCGTGCTCCCCATTCCATGGCTCCCAACTCTCCAGGTTCAACGCAATCTTCCGACAGCGAAAGCACTCATTGGAAACCCAGCGGATGCTACACCGTGGGATCGGGAAAGCTTTCTGAAACTCACCTCAGTTTTCATCTCCTGGTGCTCGTGTTCTCCATTCAGGCCCCCTTACTAACAATCTCCCCACTTGGAGACTCGACGCCTTTCCATGCCTCTTTCGTACCGTCTGCAATTTGTCCGCAGGATGAACTGCAAGAGGGGGAACCAATGAGAGACTCGCTGGAGGTGTTTGGTCGGGCACATGTCACTCTCATTTCCCATCACGAAGAAGAATTCACCAGCGGTTCAGCCTGCCACCCCGGATCGACAGTAGGGCGTGAAGCCATCCAGCCGTGTTGCGTCCCACTCACAAAAAAGCGACTTGGGAAATGGAGCTCAGGGGCACTGCACTTCCCAAACCTGCAGAGTTCTAAACGATAACTATCGCCCCAAAATATATTGAGGTCAGGCTACGAAGAGGCGCTGAACGCAAGGCAGAACTGCAGGAAACGGATGTCAACGGGTACATCGGAATGGCCCCGATAGCACATGAAAAGCGCCAGAACGTGGACAATGATGCGGTTGGCCAAAAAGGGCGTATGCGTTTTTTCCTGAATATATTCAGGAAAAAACGCATACGCCCTTTTTGGCCAACCAAGCAACCTGGGAGAGCAAATCAGCACTACAAAGAAATCTCTCGCCCCCCCCCCCGGGGCAAAAGGGCCAGGCGAAAAAAGTCTAAAAACCAGAAAGGCAGGACAGCCCACGGAGTCAAGGGAGCCTTGTTAAGCTGATGGGCGGGATGTCAATGGCCAACAGCCAATCTTCACAAGTGTATCCTCTTTCCCAAACCATGTAAAACACAGAACCACAGAGCATAGGGCACTTCCACACATGGGCGTTGACCTTGGGAAAATGAAAAAATCAACCAGACACAGGGACCCCAAAGTTGAGGGCTGCTGTCTTGACAAGAACCTCCACTCCGGTACACGTTTCATATCCCAGGAAAGAGCCAAGTGGACAAAGACGAGTGGACAAGTGGACAAAGACAAGTGGACAAGTGGACAAGTGGTGCTACGTAGGTCCAATGGAGTGTCACTCAGCCATGAAATCCACGTCATGAGGCTGGTAGCAGCATCCTGAGTGGATTTAGGTACGATCATCCTCAGTGAAATAAGTCCCACAAAAAAAGAAACTTATGATATCACTTATCGAGGGAATGTAAAAATCGCTCCCCATGAACGGAATCCCCAAACAGAACAGAGTCACGCTTTTAGAAAACACACTTATGCCTGCTTCAGGGGAAAGGTGAGGTGGGGTGACGCATAAAACTCGAGTTTGAAATGAGCACAGATACCCTTCCGAAAACCGAATATGGAATGGACACGACCTACTCCTTGCTCAATCAACTGGACTCACCAGACCCTGTTCATCGCACAAGTATCTATCCGACTAGTAAGCATCTTAAAAGCTAAGTCTTGATATCTCTGTGTAAGTGCATCAAGTGTGTGTAAAGCGGCCTAAAACCAGCAGGGAAAATCAGCTCAGACCCATTCTGAGGATACATTTCCAACATAAAGAAGAAACAAGCAGGGCAAAACAGAGAGAAATTCTTCCAAAATGCGTTCAGGGACTGGCATGCAACCAGGATTGACCACATCTACAGCCCCAGCGGCAGAAGACATAAGGCTGGACACTCTTGGGGCTGAGACGATTGGTGAGGTTGGGAAAGCAAATGCAGACCCTTGAAAGGAATCCTGCGTGCTCCCCATTCCATGGCTCCCAACTCTCCAGGTTCAACGCAATCTTCCGACAGCGAAAGCACTCATTGGAAACCCAGCGGATGCTACACCGTGGGATCGGGAAAGCTTTCTGAAACTCACCTCAGTTTTCATCTCCTGGTGCTCGTGTTCTCCATTCAGGCCCCCTTACTAACAATCTCCCCACTTGGAGACTCGACGCCTTTCCATGCCTCTTTCGTACCGTCTGCAATTTGTCCGCAGGATGAACTGCAAGAGGGGGAACCAATGAGAGACTCGCTGGAGGTGTTTGGTCGGGCACATGTCACTCTCATTTCCCATCACGAAGAAGAATTCACCAGCGGTTCAGCCTGCCACCCCGGATCGACAGTAGGGCGTGAAGCCATCCAGCCGTGTTGCGTCCCACTCACAAAAAAGCGACTTGGGAAATGGAGCTCAGGGGCACTGCACTTCCCAAACCTGCAGAGTTCTAAACGATAACTATCGCCCCAAAATATATTGAGGTCAGGCTACGAAGAGGCGCTGAACGCAAGGCAGAACTGCAGGAAACGGATGTCAACGGGTACATCGGAATGGCCCCGATAGCACATGAAAAGCGCCAGAACGTGGACAATGATGCGGTTGGCCAAAAAGGGCGTATGCGTTTTTTCCTGAATATATTCAGGAAAAAACGCATACGCCCTTTTTGGCCAACCAAGCAACCTGGGAGAGCAAATCAGCACTACAAAGAAATCTCTCGCCCCCCCCCCGGGGCAAAAGGGCCAGGCGAAAAAAGTCTAAAAACCAGAAAGGCAGGACAGCCCACGGAGTCAAGGGAGCCTTGTTAACCTGATGGGCGGGATGTCAATGGCCAACAGCCAATCTTCACAAGTGTATCCTCTTTCCCAAACCATGTAAAACACAGAACCACAGAGCATAGGGCACTTCCACACATGGGCGTTGACCTTGGGAAAATGAAAAAATCAACCAGACACAGGGACCCCAAAGTTGAGGGCTGCTGTCTTGACAAGAACCTCCACTCCGGTACACGTTTCATATCCCAGGAAAGAGCCAAGTGGACAAAGACGAGTGGACAAGTGGACAAAGACAAGTGGACAAGTGGACAAGTGGTGCTACGTAGGTCCAATGGAGTGTCACTCAGCCATGAAATCCACGTCATGAGGCTGGTAGCAGCATCCTGAGTGGATTTAGGTACGATCATCCTCAGTGAAATAAGTCCCACAAAAAAAGAAACTTATGATATCACTTATCGAGGGAATGTAAAAATCGCTCCCCATGAACGGAATCCCCAAACAGAACAGAGTCACGCTTTTAGAAAACACACTTATGCCTGCTTCAGGGGAAAGGTGAGGTGGGGTGACGCATAAAACTCGAGTTTGAAATGAGCACAGATACCCTTCCGAAAACCGAATATGGAATGGACACGACCTACTCCTTGCTCAATCAACTGGACTCACCAGACCCTGTTCATCGCACAAGTATCTATCCGACTAGTAAGCATCTTAAAAGCTAAGTCTTGATATCTCTGTGTAAGTGCATCAAGTGTGTGTAAAGCGGCCTAAAACCAGCAGGGAAAATCAGCTCAGACCCATTCTGAGGATACATTTCCAACATAAAGAAGAAACAAGCAGGGCAAAACAGAGAGAAATTCTTCCAAAATGCGTTCAGGGACTGGCATGCAACCAGGATTGACCACATCTACAGCCCCAGCGGCAGAAGACATAAGGCTGGACACTCTTGGGGCTGAGACGATTGGTGAGGTTGGGAAAGCAAATGCAGACCCTTGAAAGGAATCCTGCGTGCTCCCCATTCCATGGGTCCCAACTCTCCAGGTTCAACGCAATCTTCCGACAGCGAAAGCACTCATTGGAAACACAGCGGTTGCTACACCGTGGGATCGGGAAAGCTTTCTGAAACTCACCTCAGTTTTCATCTCCTGGTGCTCGTGTTCTCCATTCAGGCCCCCTTACTAACAATCTCCCCACTTGGAGACTCGGCGCCTTTCCATGCCTCTTTCGTACCGTCTGCAATTTGTCCGCAGGATGAACTGCAAGAGGGGGAACCAATGAGAGACTCGCTGGAGGTGTTTGGTCGGGCACATGTCACTCTCATTTCCCATCACGAAGAAGAATTCACCAGCGGTTCAGCCTGCCACCCCGGATCGACAATAGGGCGTGAAGCCATCCAGCCGTGTTGCGTCCCACTCACAAAAAAGCGACTTGGGAAATGGAGCTCAGGGGCCCTGCACTTCCCAAACCTGCAGAGTTCTAAACGATAACTATCGCCCCAAAATATATTGAGGTCAGGCTACGAAGAGGCGCTGAACGCAAGGCAGAACTGCAGGAAACGGATGTCAACGGGTACATCGGAATGGCCCCGATAGCACATGAAAAGCGCCAGAACGTGGACAATGATGCGGTTGGCCAAAAAGGGCGTATGCGTTTTTTCCTGAATATATTCAGGAAAAAACGCATACGCCCTTTTTGGCCAACCAAGCAACCTGGGAGAGCAAATCAGCACTACAAAGAAATCTCTCGCCCTCCCCCCCGGGGCAAAAGGGCCAGGCGAAAAAAGTCTAAAATCCAGAAAGGCAGGACAGCCCACGGAGTCAAGGGAGCCTTGTTAAGCTGATGGGCGGGATGTCAATGGCCAACAGCCAATCTTCACAAGTGTATCCTCTTTCCCAAACCATGGAAAACACAGAACCACAGAGCATAGGGCACTTCCACACATGGGCGTTGACCTTGGGAAAATGAAAAAATCAACCAGACACAGGGACCCCAAAGTTGAGGGCTGCTGTCTTGACAAGAACCTCCACTCCGGTACACGTTTCATATCCCAGGAAAGAGCCAAGTGGACAAAGACGAGTGGACAAGTGGACAAAGACAAGTGGACAAGTGGACAAGTGGTGCTACGTAGGTCCAATGGAGTGTCACTCAGCCATGAAATCCACGTCATGAGGCTGGTAGCAGCATCCTGAGTGGATTTAGGTACGATCATCCTCAGTGAAATAAGTCCCACAAAAAAAGAAACTTATGATATCACTTATCGAGGGAATGTAAAAATCGCTCCCCATGAACGGAATCCCCAAACAGAACAGAGTCACGCTTTTAGAAAACACACTTATGCCTGCTTCAGGGGAAAGGTGAGGTGGGGTGACGCATAAAACTCGAGTTTGAAATGAGCACAGATACCCTTCCGAAAACCGAATATGGAATGGACACGACCTACTCCTTGCTCAATCAACTGGACTCACCAGACCCTGTTCATCGCACAAGTATCTATCCGACTAGTAAGCATCTTAAAAGCTAAGTCTTGATATCTCTGTGTAAGTGCATCAAGTGTGTGTAAAGCGGCCTAAAACCAGCAGGGAAAATCAGCTCAGACCCATTCTGAGGATACATTTCCAACATAAAGAAGAAACAAGCAGGGCAAAACAGAGAGAAATTCTTCCAAAATGCGTTCAGGGACTGGCATGCAACCAGGATTGACCACATCTACAGCCCCAGCGGCAGAAGACATAAGGCTGGACACTCTTGGGGCTGAGACGATTGGTGAGGTTGGGAAAGCAAATGCAGACCCTTGAAAGGAATCCTGCGTGCTCCCCATTCCATGGGTCCCAACTCTCCAGGTTCAACGCAATCTTCCGACAGCGAAAGCACTCATTGGAAACACAGCGGTTGCTACACCGTGGGATCGGGAAAGCTTTCTGAAACTCACCTCAGTTTTCATCTCCTGGTGCTCGTGTTCTCCATTCAGGCCCCCTTACTAACAATCTCCCCACTTGGAGACTCGGCGCCTTTCCATGCCTCTTTCGTACCGTCTGCAATTTGTCCGCAGGATGAACTGCAAGAGGGGGAACCAATGAGAGACTCGCTGGAGGTGTTTGGTCGGGCACATGTCACTCTCATTTCCCATCACGAAGAAGAATTCACCAGCGGTTCAGCCTGCCACCCCGGATCGACAATAGGGCGTGAAGCCATCCAGCCGTGTTGCGTCCCACTCACAAAAAAGCGACTTGGGAAATGGAGCTCAGGGGCCCTGCACTTCCCAAACCTGCAGAGTTCTAAACGATAACTATCGCCCCAAAATATATTGAGGTCAGGCTACGAAGAGGCGCTGAACGCAAGGCAGAACTGCAGGAAACGGATGTCAACGGGTACATCGGAATGGCCCCGATAGCACATGAAAAGCGCCAGAACGTGGACAATGATGCGGTTGGCCAAAAAGGGCGTATGCGTTTTTTCCTGAATATATTCAGGAAAAAACGCATACGCCCTTTTTGGCCAACCAAGCAACCTGGGAGAGCAAATCAGCACTACAAAGAAATCTCTCGCCCTCCCCCCCGGGGCAAAAGGGCCAGGCGAAAAAAGTCTAAAAACCAGAAAGGCAGGACAGCCCACGGAGTCAAGGGAGCCTTGTTAAGCTGATGGGCGGGACGTCAATGGCCAACAGCCAATCTTCACAAGTGTATCCTCTTTCCCAAACCATGGAAAACACAGAACCACAGAGCATAGGGCACTTCCACACATGGGCGTTGACCTTGGGAAAATGAAAAAATCAACCAGACACAGGGACCCCAAAGTTGAGGGCTGCTGTCTTGACAAGAACCTCCACTCCGGTACACGTTTCATATCCCAGGAAAGAGCCAAGTGGACAAAGACGAGTGGACAAGTGGACAAAGACAAGTGGACAAGTGGACAAGTGGTGCTACGTAGGTCCAATGGAGTGTCACTCAGCCATGAAATCCACGTCATGAGGCTGGTAGCAGCATCCTGAGTGGATTTAGGTACGATCATCCTCAGTGAAATAAGTCCCACAAAAAAAGAAACTTATGATATCACTTATCGAGGGAATGTAAAAATCGCTCCCCATGCACTGAATCCCCAAACAGAACAGAGTCACGCTTTTAGAAAACACACTTATGCCTGCTTCAGGGGAAAGGTGAGGTGGGGTGACGCATAAAACTCGAGTTTGAAATGAGCACAGATACCCTTCCGAAAACCGAATATGGAATGGACACGACCTACTCCTTGCTCAATCAACTGGACTCACCAGACCCTGTTCATCGCACAAGTATCTATCCGACTAGTAAGCATCTTAAAAGCTAAGTCTTGATATCTCTGTGTAAGTGCATCAAGTGTGTGTAAAGCGGCCTAAAACCAGCAGGGAAAATCAGCTCAGACCCATTCTGAGGATACATTTCCAACATAAAGAAGAAACAAGCAGGGCAAAACAGAGAGAAATTCTTCCAAAATGCGTTCAGGGACTGGCATGCAACCAGGATTGACCACATCTACAGCCCCAGCGGCAGAAGACATAAGGCTGGACACTCTTGGGGCTGAGACGATTGGTGAGGTTGGGAAAGCAAATGCAGACCCTTGAAAGGAATCCTGCGTGCTCCCCATTCCATGGCTCCCAACTCTCCAGGTTCAACGCAATCTTCCGACAGCGAAAGCACTCATTGGAAACCCAGCGGTTGCTACACCGTGGGATCGGGAAAGCTTTCTGAAACTCACCTCAGTTTTCATCTCCTGGTGCTCGTGTTCTCCATTCAGGCCCCCTTACTAACAATCTCCCCACTTGGAGACTCGGCGCCTTTCCATGCCTCTTTCGTACCGTCTGCAATTTGTCCGCAGGATGAACTGCAAGAGGGGGAACCAATGAGAGACTCGCTGGAGGTGTTTGGTCGGGCACATGTCACTCTCATTTCCCATCACGAAGAAGAATTCACCAGCGGTTCAGCCTGCCACCCCGGATCGACAATAGGGCGTGAAGCCATCCAGCCGTGTTGCGTCCCACTCACAAAAAAGCGACTTGGGAAATGGAGCTCAGGGGCACTGCACTTCCCAAACCTGCAGAGTTCTAAACGATAACTATCGCCCCAAAATATATTGAGGTCAGGCTACGAAGAGGCGCTGAACGCAAGGCAGAACTGCAGGAAAGGGATGTCAACGGGTACATCGGAATGGCCCCGATAGCACATGAAAAGCGACAGAACGTGGACAATGATGCGGTTGGCCAAAAAGGGCGTATGCGTTTTTTCCTGAATATATTCAGGAAAAAACGCATACGCCCTTTTTGGCCAACCAAGCAACCTGGGAGAGCAAATCAGCACTACAAAGAAATCTCTCGCCCCCCCCCCCGGGGCAAAAGGGCCAGGCGAAAAAAGTCTAAAAACCAGAAAGGCAGGACAGCCCACGGAGTCAAGGGAGCCTTGTTAAGCTGATGGGCGGGATGTCAATGGCCAACAGCCAATCTTCACAAGTGTATCCTCTTTCCCAAACCATGGAAAACACAGAACCACAGAGCATAGGGCACTTCCACACATGGGCGTTGACCTTGGGAAAATGAAAACATCAACCAGACACAGGGACCCCAAAGTTGAGGGCTGCTGTCTTGACAAGAACCTCCACTCCGGTACACGTTTCATATCCCAGGAAAGAGCCAAGTGGACAAAGACGAGTGGACAAGTGGACAAAGACAAGTGGACAAGTGGACAAGTGGTGCTACGTAGGTCCAATGGAGTGTCACTCAGCCATGAAATCCACGTCATGAGGGTGGTAGCAGCATCCTGAGTGGATTTAGGTACGATCATCCTCAGTGAAATAAGTCCCACAAAAAAAGAAACTTATGATATCACTTATCGAGGGAATGTAAAAATCGCTCCCCATGCACTGAATCCCCAAACAGAACAGAGTCACGCTTTTAGAAAACACACTTATGCCTGCTTCAGGGGAAAAGTGAGGTGCGGTGACGCATAAAACTCGAGTTTGAAATGAGCACAGATACCCTTCCGAAAACCGAATATGGAATGGACACGACCTACTCCTTGCTCAATCAAGTGGACTCACCAGACCCTGTTCATCGCACAAGTATCTATCCGACTAGTAAGCATCTTAAAAGCTAAGTCTTGATATCTCTGTGTAAGTGCATCAAGTGTGTGTAAAGCGGCCTAAAACCAGCAGGGAAAATCAGCTCAGACCCATTCTGAGGATACATTTCCAACATAAAGAAGAAACAAGCAGGGCAAAACAGAGAGAAATTCTTCCAAAATGCGTTCAGGGACTGGCATGCAACCAGGATTGACCACATCTACAGCCCCAGCGGCAGAAGACATAAGGCTGGACACTCTTGGGGCTGAGACGATTGGTGAGGTTGGGAAAGCAAATGCAGACCCTTGAAAGGAATCCTGCGTGCTCCCCATTCCATGGCTCCCAACTCTCCAGGTTCAACGCAATCTTCCGACAGCGAAAGCACTCATTGGAAACCCAGCGGATGCTACACCGTGGGATCGGGAAAGCTTTCTGAAACTCACCTCAGTTTTCATCTCCTGGTGCTCGTGTTCTCCATTCAGGCCCCCTTACTAACAATCTCCCCACTTGGAGACTCGGCGCCTTTCCATGCCTCTTTCGTACCGTCTGCAATTTGTCCGCAGGATGAACTGCAAGAGGGGGAACCAATGAGAGACTCGCTGGAGGTGTTTGGTCGGGCACATGTCACTCTCATTTCCCATCACGAAGAAGAATTCACCAGCGGTTCAGCCTGCCACCCCGGATCGACAATAGGGCGTGAAGCCATCCAGCCGTGTTGCGTCCCACTCACAAAAAAGCGACTTGGGAAATGGAGCTCAGGGGCACTGCACTTCCCAAACCTGCAGAGTTCTAAACGATAACTATCGCCCCAAAATATATTGAGGTCAGGCTACGAAGAGGCGCTGAACGCAAGGCAGAACTGCAGGAAACGGATGTCAACGGGTACATCGGAATGGCCCCGATAGCACATGAAAAGCACCAGAACGTGGACAATGATGCGGTTGGCCAAAAAGGGCGTATGCGTTTTTTCCTGAATATATTCAGGAAAAAACGCATACGCCCTTTTTGGCCAACCAAGCAACCTGGGAGAGCAAATCAGCACTACAAAGAAATCTCTCGCCCCCCCCCGGGGCAAAAGGGCCAGGCGAAAAAAGTCTAAAAACCAGAAAGGCAGGACAGCCCACGGAGTCAAGGGAGCCTTGTTAAGCTGATGGGCGGGATGTCAATGGCCAACAGCCAATCTTCACAAGTGTATCCTCTTTCCCAAACCATGGAAAACACAGAACCACAGAGCATAGGGCACTTCCACACATGGGCGTTGACCTTGGGAAAATGAAAAAATCAACCAGACACAGGGACCCCAAAGTTGAGGGCTGCTGTCTTGACAAGAACCTCCACTCCGGTACACGTTTCATATCCCAGGAAAGAGCCAAGTGGACAAAGACGAGTGGACAAGTGGACAACGACAACTGGACAAGTGGACAAGTGGTGCTACGTAGGTCCAATGGAGTGTCACTCAGCCATGAAATCCACGTCATGAGGCTGGTAGCAGCATCCTGAGTGGATTTAGGTACGATCATCCTCAGTGAAATAAGTCCCACAAAAAAAGAAACTTATGATATCACTTATCGAGGGAATGTAAAAATCGCTCCCCATGCACTGAATCCCCAAACAGAACAGAGTCACGCTTTTAGAAAACACACTTATGCCTGCTTCAGGGGAAAGGTGAGGTGGGGTGACGCATAAAACTCGAGTTTGAAATGAGCACAGATACCCTTCCGAAAACCGAATATGGAATGGACACGACCTACTCCTTGCTCAATCAACTGGACTCACCAGACCCTGTTCATCGCACAAGTATCTATCCGACTAGTAAGCATCTTAAAAGCTAAGTCTTGATATCTCTGTGTAAGTGCATCAAGTGTGTGTAAAGCGGCCTAAAACCAGCAGGGAAAATCAGCTCAGACCCATTCTGAGGATACATTTCCAACATAAAGAAGAAACAAGCAGGGCAAAACAGAGAGAAATTCTTCCAAAATGCGTTCAGGGACTGGCATGCAACCAGGATTGACCACATCTACAGCCCCAGCGGCAGAAGACATAAGGCTGGACACTCTTGGGGCTGAGACGATTGGTGAGGTTGGGAAAGCAAATGCAGACCCTTGAAAGGAATCCTGCGTGCTCCCCATTCCATGGCTCCCAACTCTCCAGGTTCAACGCAATCTTCCGACAGCGAAAGCACTCATTGGAAACCCAGCGGATGCTACACCGTGGGATCGGGAAAGCTTTCTGAAACTCACCTCAGTTTTCCTCTCCTGGTGCTCGTGTTCTCCATTCAGGCCCCCTTACTAACAATCTCCCCACTTGGAGACTCGGCGCCTTTCCATGCCTCTTTCGTACCGTCTGCAATTTGTCCGCAGGATGAACTGCAAGAGGGGGAACCAATGAGAGACTCGCTGGAGGTGTTTGGTCGGGCACATGTCACTCTCATTTCCCATCACGAAGAAGAATTCACCAGCGGTTCAGCCTGCCACCCCGGATCGACAATAGGGCGTGAAGCCATCCAGCCGTGTTGCGTCCCACTCACAAAAAAGCGACTTGGGAAATGGAGCTCAGGGGCACTGCACTTCCCAAACCTGCAGAGTTCTAAACGATAACTATCGCCCCAAAATATATTGAGGTCAGGCTACGAAGAGGCGCTGAACGCAAGGCAGAACTGCAGGAAAGGGATGTCAACGGGTACATCGGAATGGCCCCGATAGCACATGAAAAGCGCCAGAACGTGGACAATGATGCGGTTGGCCAAAAAGGGCGTATGCGTTTTTTCCTGAATATATTCAGGAAAAAACGCATACGCCCTTTTTGGCCAACCAAGCAACCTGGGAGAGCAAATCAGCACTACAAAGAAATCTCTCGCCCCCCCCCCGGGGCAAAAGGGCCAGGCGAAAAAAGTCTAAAAACCAGAAAGGCAGGACAGCCCACGGAGTCAAGGGAGCCTTGTTAAGCTGATGGGCGGGATGTCAATGGCCAACAGCCAATCTTCACAAGTGTATCCTCTTTCCCAAACCATGGAAAACACAGAACCACAGAGCATAGGGCACTTCCACACATGGGCGTTGACCTTGGGAAAATGAAAAAATCAACCAGACACAGGGACCCCAAAGTTGAGGGCTGCTGCCTTGACAAGAACCTCCACTCCGGTACACGTTTCATATCCCAGGAAAGAGCCAAGTGGACAAAGACGAGTGGACAAGTGGACAAAGACAAGTGGACAAGTGGACAAGTGGTGCTACGTAGGTCCAATGGAGTGTCACTCAGCCATGAAATCCACGTCATGAGGCTGGTAGCAGCATCCTGAGTGGATTTAGGTACGATCATCCTCAGTGAAATAAGTCCCACAAAAAAAGAAACTTATGATATCACTTATCGAGGGAATGTAAAAATCGCTCCCCATGAACGGAATCCCCAAACAGAACAGAGTCACGCTTTTAGAAAACACACTTATGCCTGCTTCAGGGGAAAGGTGAGGTGCGGTGACGCATAAAACTCGAGTTTGAAATGAGCACAGATACCCTTCCGAAAACCGAATATGGAATGGACACGACCTACTCCTTGCTCAATCAACTGGACTCACCAGACCCTGTTCATCGCACAAGTATCTATCCGACTAGTAAGCATCTTAAAAGCTAAGTCTTGATATCTCTGTGTAAGTGCATCAAGTGTGTGTAAAGCGGCCTAAAACCAGCAGGGAAAATCAGCTCAGACCCATTCTGAGGATACATTTCCAACATAAAGAAGAAACAAGCAGGGCAAAACAGAGAGAAATTCTTCCAAAATGCGTTCAGGGACTGGCATGCAACCAGGATTGACCACATCTACAGCCCCAGCGGCAGAAGACATAAGGCTGGACACTCTTGGGGCTGAGACGATTGGTGAGGTTGGGAAAGCAAATGCAGACCCTTGAAAGGAATCCTGCGTGCTCCCCATTCCATGGCTCCCAACTCTCCAGGTTCAACGCAATCTTCCGACAGCGAAAGCACTCATTGGAAACCCAGCGGATGCTACACCGTGGGATCGGGAAAGCTTTCTGAAACTCACCTCAGTTTTCCTCTCCTGGTGCTCGTGTTCTCCATTCAGGCCCCCTTACTAACAATCTCCCCACTTGGAGACTCGGCGCCTTTCCATGCCTCTTTCGTACCGTCTGCAATTTGTCCGCAGGATGAACTGCAAGAGGGGGAACCAATGAGAGACTCGCTGGAGGTGTTTGGTCGGGCACATGTCACTCTCATTTCCCATCACGAAGAAGAATTCACCAGCGGTTCAGCCTGCCACCCCGGATCGACAATAGGGCGTGAAGCCATCCAGCCGTGTTGCGTCCCACTCACAAAAAAGCGACTTGGGAAATGGAGCTCAGGGGCACTGCACTTCCCAAACCTGCAGAGTTCTAAACGATAACTATCGCCCCAAAATATATTGAGGTCAGGCTACGAAGAGGCGCTGAACGCAAGGCAGAACTGCAGGAAAGGGATGTCAACGGGTACATCGGAATGGCCCCGATAGCACATGAAAAGCGCCAGAACGTGGACAATGATGCGGTTGGCCAAAAAGGGCGTATGCGTTTTTTCCTGAATATATTCAGGAAAAAACGCATACGCCCTTTTTGGCCAACCAAGCAACCTGGGAGAGCAAATCAGCACTACAAAGAAATCTCTCGCCCCCCCCCCGGGGCAAAAGGGCCAGGCGAAAAAAGTCTAAAAACCAGAAAGGCAGGACAGCCCACGGAGTCAAGGGAGCCTTGTTAAGCTGATGGGCGGGATGTCAATGGCCAACAGCCAATCTTCACAAGTGTATCCTCTTTCCCAAACCATGGAAAACACAGAACCACAGAGCATAGGGCACTTCCACACATGGGCGTTGACCTTGGGAAAATGAAAAAATCAACCAGACACAGGGACCCCAAAGTTGAGGGCTGCTGCCTTGACAAGAACCTCCACTCCGGTACACGTTTCATATCCCAGGAAAGAGCCAAGTGGACAAAGACGAGTGGACAAGTGGACAAAGACAAGTGGACAAGTGGACAAGTGGTGCTACGTAGGTCCAATGGAGTGTCACTCAGCCATGAAATCCACGTCATGAGGCTGGTAGCAGCATCCTGAGTGGATTTAGGTACGATCATCCTCAGTGAAATAAGTCCCACAAAAAAAGAAACTTATGATATCACTTATCGAGGGAATGTAAAAATCGCTCCCCATGAACGGAATCCCCAAACAGAACAGAGTCACGCTTTTAGAAAACACACTTATGCCTGCTTCAGGGGAAAGGTGAGGTGCGGTGACGCATAAAACTCGAGTTTGAAATGAGCACAGATACCCTTCCGAAAACCGAATATGGAATGGACACGACCTACTCCTTGCTCAATCAACTGGACTCACCAGACCCTGTTCATCGCACAAGTATCTATCCGACTAGTAAGCATCTTAAAAGCTAAGTCTTGATATCTCTGTGTAAGTGCATCAAGTGTGTGTAAAGCGGCCTAAAACCAGCAGGGAAAATCAGCTCAGACCCATTCTGAGGATACATTTCCAACATAAAGAAGAAACAAGCAGGGCAAAACAGAGAGAAATTCTTCCAAAATGCGTTCAGGGACTGGCATGCAACCAGGATTGACCACATCTACAGCCCCAGCGGCAGAAGACATAAGGCTGGACACTCTTGGGGCTGAGACGATTGGTGAGGTTGGGAAAGCAAATGCAGACCCTTGAAAGGAATCCTGCGTGCTCCCCATTCCATGGCTCCCAACTCTCCAGGTTCAACGCAATCTTCCGACAGCGAAAGCACTCATTGGAAACCCAGCGGATGCTACACCGTGGGATCGGGAAAGCTTTCTGAAACTCACCTCAGTTTTCATCTCCTGGTGCTCGTGTTCTCCATTCAGGCCCCCTTACTAACAATCTCCCCACTTGGAGACTCGGCGCCTTTCCATGCCTCTTTCGTACCGTCTGCAATTTGTCCGCAGGATGAACTGCAAGAGGGGGAACCAATGAGAGACTCGCTGGAGGTGTTTGGTCGGGCACATGTCACTCTCATTTCCCATCACGAAGAAGAATTCACCAGCGGTTCAGCCTGCAACCGCGGATCGACAATAGGGCGTGAAGCCATCCAGCCGTGTTGCGTCCCACTCACAAAAAAGCGACTTGGGAAATGGAGCTCAGGGGCCCTGCACTTCCCAAACCTGCAGAGTTCTAAACGATAACTATCGCCCCAAAATATATTGAGGGCAGGCTACGAAGAGGCGCTGAACGCAAGGCAGAACTGCAGGAAACGGATGTCAACGGGTACATCGGAATGGCCCCGATAGCACATGAAAAGCGCCAGAACGTGGACAATGATGCGGTTGGCCAAAAAGGGCGTATTCAGGAAAAAACGCATACGCCCTTTTTGGCCAACCAAGCAACCTGGGAGAGCAAATCAGCACTACAAAGAAATCTCTCGCCCCCCCCCCCTGGGGCAAAAGGGCCAGGCGAAAAAAGTCTAAAAACCAGAAAGGCAGGACAGCCCACGGAGTCAAGGGAGCCTTGTTAAGCTGATGGGCGGGATGTCAATGGCCAACAGCCAATCTTCACAAGTGTATCCTCTTTCCCAAACCATGGAAAACACAGAACCACAGAGCATAGGGCACTTCCACACATGGGCGTTGACCTTGGGAAAATGAAAAAATCAACCAGACACAGGGACCCCAAAGTTGAGGGCTGCTGTCTTGACAAGAACCTCCACTCCGGTACACGTTTCATATCCCAGGAAAGAGCCAAGTGGACAAAGACGAGTGGACAAGTGGACAACGACAACTGGACAAGTGGACAAGTGGTGCTACGTAGGTCCAATGGAGTGTCACTCAGCCATGAAATCCACGTCATGAGGCTGGTAGCAGCATCCTGAGTGGATTTAGGTACGATCATCCTCAGTGAAATAAGTCCCACAAAAAAAGAAACTTATGATATCACTTATCGAGGGAATGTAAAAATCGCTCCCCATGCACTGAATCCCCAAACAGAACAGAGTCACGCTTTTAGAAAACACACTTATGCCTGCTTCAGGGGAAAGGTGAGGTGGGGTGACGCATAAAACTCGAGTTTGAAATGAGCACAGATACCCTTCCGAAAACCGAATATGGAATGGACACGACCTACTCCTTGCTCAATCAACTGGACTCACCAGACCCTGTTCATCGCACAAGTATCTATCCGACTAGTAAGCATCTTAAAAGCTAAGTCTTGATATCTCTGTGTAAGTGCATCAAGTGTGTGTAAAGCGGCCTAAAACCAGCAGGGAAAATCAGCTCAGACCCATTCTGAGGATACATTTCCAACATAAAGAAGAAACAAGCAGGGCAAAACAGAGAGAAATTCTTCCAAAATGCGTTCAGGGACTGGCATGCAACCAGGATTGACCACATCTACAGCCCCAGCGGCAGAAGACATAAGGCTGGACACTCTTGGGGCTGAGACGATTGGTGAGGTTGGGAAAGCAAATGCAGACCCTTGAAAGGAATCCTGCGTGCTCCCCATTCCATGGCTCCCAACTCTCCAGGTTCAACGCAATCTTCCGACAGCGAAAGCACTCATTGGAAACCCAGCGGATGCTACACCGTGGGATCGGGAAAGCTTTCTGAAACTCACCTCAGTTTTCATCTCCTGGTGCTCGTGTTCTCCATTCAGGCCCCCTTACTAACAATCTCCCCACTTGGAGACTCGGCGCCTTTCCATGCCTCTTTCGTACCGTCTGCAATTTGTCCGCAGGATGAACTGCAAGAGGGGGAACCAATGAGAGACTCGCTGGAGGTGTTTGGTCGGGCACATGTCACTCTCATTTCCCATCACGAAGAAGAATTCACCAGCGGTTCAGCCTGCCACCCCGGATCGACAATAGGGCGTGAAGCCATCCAGCCGTGTTGCGTCCCACTCACAAAAAAGCGACTTGGGAAATGGAGCTCAGGGGCACTGCACTTCCCAAACCTGCAGAGTTCTAAACGATAACTATCGCCCCAAAATATATTGAGGTCAGGCTACGAAGAGGCGCTGAACGCAAGGCAGAACTGCAGGAAACGGATGTCAACGGGTACATCGGAATGGCCCCGATAGCACATGAAAAGCGCCAGAACGTGGACAATGATGCGGTTGGCCAAAAAGGGCGTATGCGTTTTTTCCTGAATATATTCAGGAAAAAACGCATACGCCCTTTTTGGCCAACCAAGCAACCTGGGAGAGCAAATCAGCACTACAAAGAAATCTCTCGCCCCCCCCCCCGGGGCAAAAGGGCCAGGCGAAAAAAGTCTAAAAACCAGAAAGGCAGGACAGCCCACGGAGTCAAGGGAGCCTTGTTAAGCTGATGGGCGGGATGTCAATGGCCAACAGCCAATCTTCACAAGTGTATCCTCTTTCCCAAACCATGGAAAACACAGAACCACAGAGCATAGGGCACTTCCACACATGGGCGTTGACCTTGGGAAAATGAAAAAATCAACCAGACACAGGGACCCCAAAGTTGAGGGCTGCTGCCTTGACAAGAACCTCCACTCCGGTACACGTTTCATATCCCAGGAAAGAGCCAAGTGGACAAAGACGAGTGGACAAGTGGACAAAGACAAGTGGACAAGTGGACAAGTGGTGCTACGTAGGTCCAATGGAGTGTCACTCAACCATGAAATCCACGTCATGAGGCTGGTAGCAGCATCCTGAGTGGATTTAGGTACGATCATCCTCAGTGAAATAAGTCCCACAAAAAAAGAAACTTATGATATCACTTATCGAGGGAATGTAAAAATCGCTCCCCATGAACGGAATCCCCAAACAGAACAGAGTCACGCTTTTAGAAAACACACTTATGCCTGCTTCAGGGGAAAGGTGAGGTGCGGTGACGCATAAAACTCGAGTTTGAAATGAGCACAGATACCCTTCCGAAAACCGAATATGGAATGGACACGACCTACTCCTTGCTCAATCAACTGGACTCACCAGACCCTGTTCATCGCACAAGTATCTATCCGACTAGTAAGCATCTTAAAAGCTAAGTCTTGATATCTCTGTGTAAGTGCATCAAGTGTGTGTAAAGCGGCCTAAAACCAGCAGGGAAAATCAGCTCAGACCCATTCTGAGGATACATTTCCAACACAAAGAAGAAACAAGCAGGGCAAAACAGAGAGAAATTCTTCCAAAATGCGTTCAGGGACTGGCATGCAACCAGGATTGACCACATCTACAGCCCCAGCGGCAGAAGACATAAGGCTGGACACTCTTGGGGCTGAGACGATTGGTGAGGTTGGGAAAGCAAATGCAGACCCTTGAAAGGAATCCTGCGTGCTCCCCATTCCATGGGTCCCAACTCTCCAGGTTCAACGCAATCTTCCGACAGCGAAAGCACTCATTGGAAACCCAGCGGATGCTACACCGTGGGATCGGGAAAGCTTTCTGAAACTCACCTCAGTTTTCATCTCCTGGTGCTCGTGTTCTCCATTCAGGCCCCCTTACTAACAATCTCCCCACTTGGAGACTCGGCGCCTTTCCATGCCTCTTTCGTACCGTCTGCAATTTGTCCGCAGGATGAACTGCAAGAGGGGGAACCAATGAGAGACTCGCTGGAGGTGTTTGGTCGGGCACATGTCACTCTCATTTCCCATCACGAAGAAGAATTCACCAGCGGTTCAGCCTGCCACCCCGGATCGACAATAGGGCGTGAAGCCATCCAGCCGTGTTGCGTCCCACTCACAAAAAAGCGACTTGGGAAATGGAGCTCAGGGGCACTGCACTTCCCAAACCTGCAGAGTTCTAAACGATAACTATCGCCCCAAAATATATTGAGGTCAGGCTACGAAGAGGCGCTGAACGCAAGGCAGAACTGCAGGAAACGGATGTCAACGGGTACATCGGAATGGCCCCGATAGCACATGAAAAGCGCCAGAACGTGGACAATGATGCGGTTGGCCAAAAAGGGCGTATGCGTTTTTTCCTGAATATATTCAGGAAAAAACGCATACGCCCTTTTTGGCCAACCAAGCAACCTGGGAGAGCAAATCAGCACTACAAAGAAATCTCTCGCCCCCCTCCCGGGGCAAAAGGGCCAGGCGAAAAAAGTCTAAAAACCAGAAAGGCAGGACAGCCCACGGAGTCAAGGGAGCCTTGTTAAGCTGATGGGCGGGATGTCAATGGCCAACAGCCAATCTTCACAAGTGTATCCTCTTTCCCAAACCATGGAAAACACAGAACCACAGAGCATAGGGCACTTCCACACATGGGCGTTGACCTTGGGAAAATGAAAAAATCAACCAGACACAGGGACCCCAAAGTTGAGGGCTGCTGCCTTGACAAGAACCTCCACTCCGGTACACGTTTCATATCCCAGGAAAGAGCCAAGTGGACAAAGACGAGTGGACAAGTGGACAAAGACAAGTGGACAAGTGGACAAGTGGTGCTACGTAGGTCCAATGGAGTGTCACTCAGCCATGAAATCCACGTCATGAGGCTGGTAGCAGCATCCTGAGTGGATTTAGGTACGATCATCCTCAGTGAAATAAGTCCCACAAAAAAAGAAACTTATGATATCACTTATCGAGGGAATGTAAAAATCGCTCCCCATGAACGGAATCCCCAAACAGAACAGAGTCACGCTTTTAGAAAACACACTTATGCCTGCTTCAGGGGAAAGGTGAGGTGCGGTGACGCATAAAACTCGAGTTTGAAATGAGCACAGATACCCTTCTGAAAACCGAATATGGAATGGACACGACCTACTCCTTGCTCAATCAACTGGACTCACCAGACCCTGTTCATCGCACAAGTATCTATCCGACTAGTAAGCATCTTAAAAGCTAAGTCTTGATATCTCTGTGTAAGTGCATCAAGTGTGTGTAAAGCGGCCTAAAACCAGCAGGGAAAATCAGCTCAGACCCATTCTGAGGATACATTTCCAACATAAAGAAGAAACAAGCAGGGCAAAACAGAGAGAAATTCTTCCAAAATGCGTTCAGGGACTGGCATGCAACCAGGATTGACCACATCTACAGCCCCAGCGGCAGAAGACATAAGGCTGGACACTCTTGGGGCTGAGACGATTGGTGAGGTTGGGAAAGCAAATGCAGACCCTTGAAAGGAATCCTGCGTGCTCCCCATTCCATGGGTCCCAACTCTCCAGGTTCAACGCAATCTTCCGACAGCGAAAGCACTCATTGGAAACCCAGCGGATGCTACACCGTGGGATCGGGAAAGCTTTCTGAAACTCACCTCAGTTTTCATCTCCTGGTGCTCGTGTTCTCCATTCAGGCCCCCTTACTAACAATCTCCCCACTTGGAGACTCGGCGCCTTTCCATGCCTCTTTCGTACCGTCTGCAATTTGTCCGCAGGATGAACTGCAAGAGGGGGAACCAATGAGAGACTCGCTGGAGGTGTTTGGTCGGGCACATGTCACTCTCATTTCCCATCACGAAGAAGAATTCACCAGCGGTTCAGCCTGCCACCGCGGATCGACAATAGGGCGTGAAGCCATCCAGCCGTGTTGCGTCCCACTCACAAAAAAGCGACTTGGGAAATGGAGCTCAGGGGCCCTGCACTTCCCAAACCTGCAGAGTTCTAAACGATAACTATCGCCCCAAAATATATTGAGGTCAGGCTACGAAGAGGCGCTGAACGCAAGGCAGAACTGCAGGAAACGGATGTCAACGGGTACATCGGAATGGCCCCGATAGCACATGAAAAGCGCCAGAACGTGGACAATGATGCGGTTGGCCAAAAAGGGCGAATTCAGGAAAAAACGCATACGCCCTTTTTGGCCAACCAAGCAACCTGGGAGAGCAAATCAGCACTACAAAGAAATCTCTCGCCCCCCCCCCCCGGGGCAAAAGGGCCAGGCGAAAAAAGTCTAAAAACCAGAAAGGCAGGACAGCCCACGGAGTCAAGGGAGCCTTGTTAAGCTGATGGGCGGGATGTCAATGGCCAACAGCCAATCTTCACAAGTGTATCCTCTTTCCCAAACCATGGAAAACACAGAACCACAGAGCATAGGGCACTTCCACACATGGGCGTTGACCTTGGGAAAATGAAAAAATCAACCAGACACAGGGACCCCAAAGTTGAGGGCTGCTGCCTTGACAAGAACCTCCACTCCGGTACACGTTTCATATCCCAGGAAAGAGCCAAGTGGACAAAGACGAGTGGACAAGTGGACAAAGACAAGTGGACAAGTGGACAAGTGGTGCTACGTAGGTCCAATGGAGTGTCACTCAGCCATGAAATCCACGTCATGAGGCTGGTAGCAGCATCCTGAGTGGATTTAGGTACGATCATCCTCAGTGAAATAAGTCCCACAAAAAAAGAAACTTATGATATCACTTATCGAGGGAATGTAAAAATCGCTCCCCATGAACGGAATCCCCAAACAGAACAGAGTCACGCTTTTAGAAAACACACTTATGCCTGCTTCAGGGGAAAGGTGAGGTGCGGTGACGCATAAAACTCGAGTTTGAAATGAGCACAGATACCCTTCCGAAAACCGAATATGGAATGGACACGACCTACTCCTTGCTCAATCAACTGGACTCACCAGACCCTGTTCATCGCACAAGTATCTATCCGACTAGTAAGCATTTTAAAAGCTAAGTCTTGATATCTCTGTGTAAGTGCATCAAGTGTGTGTAAAGCGGCCTAAAACCAGCAGGGAAAATCAGCTCAGACCCATTCTGAGGATACATTTCCAACATAAAGAAGAAACAAGCAGGGCAAAACAGAGAGAAATTCTTCCAAAATGCGTTCAGGGACTGGCATGCAACCAGGATTGACCACATCTACAGCCCCAGCGGCAGAAGACATAAGGCTGGACACTCTTGGGGCTGAGACGATTGGTGAGGTTGGGAAAGCAAATGCAGACCCTTGAAAGGAATCCGTCGTGCTCCCCATTCCATGGGTCCCAACTCTCCAGGTTCAACGCAATCTTCCGACAGCGAAAGCACTCATTGGAAACCCAGCGGATGCTACACCGTGGGATCGGGAAAGCTTTCTGAAACTCACCTCAGTTTTCATCTCCTGGTGCTCGTGTTCTCCATTCAGGCCCCCTTACTAACAATCTCCCCACTTGGAGACTCGGCGCCTTTCCATGCCTCTTTCGTACCGTCTGCAATTTGTCCGCAGGATGAACTGCAAGAGGGGGAACCAATGAGAGACTCGCTGGAGGTGTTTGGTCGGGCACATGTCACTCTCATTTCCCATCACGAAGAAGAATTCACCAGCGGTTCAGCCTGCCACCCCGGATCGACAGTAGGTCGTGAAGCCATCCAGCCGTGTTGCGTCCCACTCACAAAAAAGCGACTTGGGAAATGGAGCTCAGGGGCACTGCACTTCCCAAACCTGCAGAGTTCTAAACGATAACTATCGCCCCAAAATATATTGAGGTCAGGCTACGAAGAGGCGCTGAACGCAAGGCAGAACTGCAGGAAACGGATGTCAACGGGTACATCGGAATGGCCCCGATAGCACATGAAAAGCGCCAGAACGTGGACAATGATGCGGTTGGCCAAAAAGGGCGTATGCGTTTTTTCCTGAATATATTCAGGAAAAAACGCATACGCCCTTTTTGGCCAACCAAGCAACCTGGGAGAGCAAATCAGCACTACAAAGAAATCTCTCGCCCCCCCCCCCCGGGGCAAAAGGGCCAGGCGAAAAAAGTCTAAAAACCAGAAAGGCAGGACAGCCCACGGAGTCAAGGGAGCCTTGTTAAGCTGATGGGCGGGATGTCAATGGCCAACAGCCAATCTTCACAAGTGTATCCTCTTTCCCAAACCATGTAAAACACAGAACCACAGAGCATAGGGCACTTCCACACATGGGCGTTGACCTTGGGAAAATGAAAAAATCAACCAGACACAGGGACCCCAAAGTTGAGGGCTGCTGCCTTGACAAGAACCTCCACTCCGGTACACGTTTCATATCCCAGGAAAGAGCCAAGTGGACAAAGACGAGTGGACAAGTGGACAAAGACAAGTGGACAAGTGGACAAGTGGTGCTACGTAGGTCCAATGGAGTGTCACTCAGCCATGAAATCCACGTCATGAGGCTGGTAGCAGCATCCTGAGTGGATTTAGGTACGATCATCCTCAGTGAAATAAGTCCCACAAAAAAAGAAACTTATGATATCACTTATCGAGGGAATGTAAAAATCGCTCCCCATGAACGGAATCCCCAAACAGAACAGAGTCACGCTTTTAGAAAACACACTTATGCCTGCTTCAGGGGAAAGGTGAGGTGCGGTGACGCATAAAACTCGAGTTTGAAATGAGCACAGATACCCTTCCGAAAACCGAATATGGAATGGACACGACCTACTCCTTGCTCAATCAACTGGACTCACCAGACCCTGTTCATCGCACAAGTATCTATCCGACTAGTAAGCATCTTAAAAGCTAAGTCTTGATATCTCTGTGTAAGTGCATCAAGTGTGTGTAAAGCGGCCTAAAACCAGCAGGGAAAATCAGCTCAGACCCATTCTGAGGATACATTTCCAACATAAAGAAGAAACAAGCAGGGCAAAACAGAGAGAAATTCTTCCAAAATGCGTTCAGGGACTGGCATGCAACCAGGATTGACCACATCTACAGCCCCAGCGGCAGAAGACATAAGGCTGGACACTCTTGGGGCTGAGACGATTGGTGAGGTTGGGAAAGCAAATGCAGACCCTTGAAAGGAATCCTGCGTGCTCCCCATTCCATGGGTCCCAACTCTCCAGGTTCAACGCAATCTTCCGACAGCGAAAGCACTCATTGGAAACCCAGCGGATGCTACACCGTGGGATCGGGAAAGCTTTCTGAAACTCACCTCAGTTTTCCTCTCCTGGTGCTCGTGTTCTCCATTCAGGCCCCCTTACTAACAATCTCCCCACTTGGAGACTCGGCGCCTTTCCATGCCTCTTTCGTACCGTCTGCAATTTGTCCGCAGGATGAACTGCAAGAGGGGGAACCAATGAGAGACTCGCTGGAGGTGTTTGGTCGGGCACATGTCACTCTCATTTCCCATCACGAAGAAGAATTCACCAGCGGTTCAGCCTGCCACCCCGGATCGACAATAGGGCGTGAAGCCATCCAGCCGTGTTGCGTCCCACTCACAAAAAAGCGACTTGGGAAATGGAGCTCAGGGGCACTGCACTTCCCAAACCTGCAGAGTTCTAAACGATAACTATCGCCCCAAAATATATTGAGGTCAGGCTACGAAGAGGCGCTGAACGCAAGGCAGAACTGCAGGAAACGGATGTCAACGGGTACATCGGAATGGCCCCGATAGCACATGAAAAGCGCCAGAACGTGGACAATGATGCGGTTGGCCAAAAAGGGCGTATGCGTTTTTTCCTGAATATATTCAGGAAAAAACGCATACGCCCTTTTTGGCCAACCAAGCAACCTGGGAGAGCAAATCAGCACTACAAAGAAATCTCTCGCCCCCCCCCCCCCGGGGGCAAAAGGGCCAGGCGAAAAAAGTCTAAAAACCAGAAAGGCAGGACAGGCCACGGAGTCAAGGGAGCCTTGTTAAGCTGATGGGCGGGATGTCAATGGCCAACAGCCAATCTTCACAAGTGTATCCTCTTTCCCAAACCATGGAAAACACAGAACCACAGAGCATAGGGCACTTCCACACATGGGCGTTGACCTTGGGAAAATGAAAAAATCAACCAGACACAGGGACCCCAAAGTTGAGGGCTGCTGTCTTGACAAGAACCTCCACTCCGGTACACGTTTCATATCCCAGGAAAGAGCCAAGTGGACAAAGACGAGTGGACAAGTGGACAAAGACAAGTGGACAAGTGGTGCTACGTAGGTCCAATGGAGTGTCACTCAGCCATGAAATCCACGTCATGAGGCTGGTAGCAGCATCCTGAGTGGATTTAGGTACGATCATCCTCAGTGAAATAAGTCCCACAAAAAAAGAAACTTATGATATCACTTATCGAGGGAATGTAAAAATCGCTCCCCATGCACTGAATCCCCAAACAGAACAGAGTCACGCTTTTAGAAAACACACTTATGCCTGCTTCAGGGGAAAGGTGAGGTGGGGTGACGCATAAAACTCGAGTTTGAAATGAGCACAGATACCCTTCCGAAAACCAAATATGGAATGGACACGACCTACTCCTTGCTCAATCAACTGGACTCACCAGACCCTGTTCATCGCACAAGTATCTATCCGACTAGTAAGCATCTTAAAAGCTAAGTCTTGATATCTCTGTGTAAGTGCATCAAGTGTGTGTAAAGCGGCCTAAAACCAGCAGGGAAAATCAGCTCAGACCCATTCTGAGGATACATTTCCAACATAAAGAAGAAACAAGCAGGGCAAAACAGAGAGAAATTCTTCCAAAATGCGTTCAGGGACTGGCATGCAACCAGGATTGACCACATCTACAGCCCCAGCGGCAGAAGACATAAGGCTGGACACTCTTGGGGCTGAGACGATTGGTGAGGTTGGGAAAGCAAATGCAGACCCTTGAAAGGAATCCTGCGTGCTCCCCATTCCATGGGTCCCAACTCTCCAGGTTCAACGCAATCTTCCGACAGCGAAAGCACTCATTGGAAACCCAGCGGATGCTACACCGTGGGATCGGGAAAGCTTTCTGAAACTCACCTCAGTTTTCATCTCCTGGTGCTCGTGTTCTCCATTCAGGCCCCCTTACTAACAATCTCCCCACTTGGAGACTCGGCGCCTTTCCATGCCTCTTTCGTACCGTCTGCAATTTGTCCGCAGGATGAACTGCAAGAGGGGGAACCAATGAGAGACTCGCTGGAGGTGTTTGGTCGGGCACATGTCACTCTCATTTCCCATCACGAAGAAGAATTCACCAGCGGTTCAGCCTGCCACCCCGGATCGACAATAGGGCGTGAAGCCATCCAGCCGTGTTGCGTCCCACTCACAAAAAAGCGACTTGGGAAATGGAGCTCAGGGGCACTGCACTTCCCAAACCTGCAGAGTTCTAAACGATAACTATCGCCCCAAAATATATTGAGGTCAGGCTACGAAGAGGCGCTGAACGCAAGGCAGAACTGCAGGAAACGGATGTCAACGGGTACATCGGAATGGCCCCGATAGCACATGAAAAGCGCCAGAACGTGGACAATGATGCGGTTGGCCAAAAAGGGCGTATGCGTTTTTTTCCTGAATATATTCAGGAAAAAACGCATACGCCCTTTTTGGCCAACCAAGCAACCTGGGAGAGCAAATCAGCACTACAAAGAAATCTCTCGCCCCCCCCCCACCCCCGGGGCAAAAGGGCCAGGCGAAAAAAGTCTAAAAACCAGAAAGGCAGGACAGCCCACGGAGTCAAGGGAGCCTTGTTAAGCTGATGGGCGGGATGTCAATGGCCAACAGCCAATCTTCACAAGTGTATCCTCTTTCCCAAACCATGTAAAACACAGAACCACAGAGCATAGGGCACTTCCACACATGGGCGTTGACCTTGGGAAAATGAAAAAATCAACCAGACACAGGGACCCCAAAGTTGAGGGCTGCTGTCTTGACAAGAACCTCCACTCCGGTACACGTTTCATATCCCAGGAAAGAGCCAAGTGGACAAAGACGAGTGGACAAGTGGACAAAGACAAGTGGACAAGTGGACAAGTGGTGCTACGTAGGTCCAATGGAGTGTCACTCAGCCATGAAATCCACGTCATGAGGCTGGTAGCAGCATCCTGAGTGGATTTAGGTACGATCATCCTCAGTGAAATAAGTCCCACAAAAAAAGAAACTTATGATATCACTTATCGAGGGAATGTAAAAATCGCTCCCCATGAACGGAATCCCCAAACAGAACAGAGTCACGCTTTTAGAAAACACACTTATGCCTGCTTCAGGGGAAAGGTGAGGTGCGGTGACGCATAAAACTCGAGTTTGAAATGAGCACAGATACCCTTCCGAAAACCGAATATGGAATGGACACGACCTACTCCTTGCTCAATCAACTGGACTCACCAGACCCTGTTCATCGCACAAGTATCTATCCGACTAGTAAGCATCTTAAAAGCTAAGTCTTGATATCTCTGTGTAAGTGCATCAAGTGTGTGTAAAGCGGCCTAAAACCAGCAGGGAAAATCAGCTCAGACCCATTCTGAGGATACATTTCCAACATAAAGAAGAAACAAGCAGGGCAAAACAGAGAGAAATTCTTCCAAAATGCGTTCAGGGACTGGCATGCAACCAGGATTGACCACATCTACAGCCCCAGCGGCAGAAGACATAAGGCTGGACACTCTTGGGGCTGAGACGATTGGTGAGGTTGGGAAAGCAAATGCAGACCCTTGAAAGGAATCCTGCGTGCTCCCCATTCCATGGGTCCCAACTCTCCAGGTTCAACGCAATCTTCCGACAGCGAAAGCACTCATTGGAAACCCAGCGGTTGCTACACCGTGGGATCGGGAAAGCTTTCTGAAACTCACCTCAGTTTTCCTCTCCTGGTGCTCGTGTTCTCCATTCAGGCCCCCTTACTAACAATCTCCCCACTTGGAGACTCGGCGCCTTTCCATGCCTCTTTCGTACCGTCTGCAATTTGTCCGCAGGATGAACTGCAAGAGGGGGAACCAATGAGAGACTCGCTGGAGGTGTTTGGTCGGGCACATGTCACTCTCATTTCCCATCACGAAGAAGAATTCACCAGCGGTTCAGCCTGCCACCCCGGATCGACAATAGGGCGTGAAGCCATCCAGCCGTGTTGCGTCCCACTCACAAAAAAGCGACTTGGGAAATGGAGCTCAGGGGCACTGCACTTCCCAAACCTGCAGAGTTCTAAACGATAACTATCGCCCCAAAATATATTGAGGTCAGGCTACGAAGAGGCGCTGAACGCAAGGCAGAACTGCAGGAAACGGATGTCAACGGGTACATCGGAATGGCCCCGATAGCACATGAAAAGCGCCAGAACGTGGACAATGATGCGGTTGGCCAAAAAGGGCGTATGCGTTTTTTCCTGAATATATTCAGGAAAAAACGCATACGCCCTTTTTGGCCAACCAAGCAACCTGGGAGAGCAAATCAGCACTACAAAGAAATCTCTCGCCCCCCCCCCCCCCGGGGGCAAAAGGGCCAGGCGAAAAAAGTCTAAAAACCAGAAAGGCAGGACAGGCCACGGAGTCAAGGGAGCCTTGTTAAGCTGATGGGCGGGATGTCAATGGCCAACAGCCAATCTTCACAAGTGTATCCTCTTTCCCAAACCATGGAAAACACAGAACCACAGAGCATAGGGCACTTCCACACATGGGCGTTGACCTTGGGAAAATGAAAAAATCAACCAGACACAGGGACCCCAAAGTTGAGGGCTGCTGTCTTGACAAGAACCTCCACTCCGGTACACGTTTCATATCCCAGGAAAGAGCCAAGTGGACAAAGACGAGTGGACAAGTGGACAAAGACAAGTGGACAAGTGGTGCTACGTAGGTCCAATGGAGTGTCACTCAGCCATGAAATCCACGTCATGAGGCTGGTAGCAGCATCCTGAGTGGATTTAGGTACGATCATCCTCAGTGAAATAAGTCCCACAAAAAAAGAAACTTATGATATCACTTATCGAGGGAATGTAAAAATCGCTCCCCATGCACTGAATCCCCAAACAGAACAGAGTCACGCTTTTAGAAAACACACTTATGCCTGCTTCAGGGGAAAGGTGAGGTGGGGTGACGCATAAAACTCGAGTTTGAAATGAGCACAGATACCCTTCCGAAAACCAAATATGGAATGGACACGACCTACTCCTTGCTCAATCAACTGGACTCACCAGACCCTGTTCATCGCACAAGTATCTATCCGACTAGTAAGCATCTTAAAAGCTAAGTCTTGATATCTCTGTGTAAGTGCATCAAGTGTGTGTAAAGCGGCCTAAAACCAGCAGGGAAAATCAGCTCAGACCCATTCTGAGGATACATTTCCAACATAAAGAAGAAACAAGCAGGGCAAAACAGAGAGAAATTCTTCCAAAATGCGTTCAGGGACTGGCATGCAACCAGGATTGACCACATCTACAGCCCCAGCGGCAGAAGACATAAGGCTGGACACTCTTGGGGCTGAGACGATTGGTGAGGTTGGGAAAGCAAATGCAGACCCTTGAAAGGAATCCTGCGTGCTCCCCATTCCATGGGTCCCAACTCTCCAGGTTCAACGCAATCTTCCGACAGCGAAAGCACTCATTGGAAACCCAGCGGATGTTACACCGTGGGATCGGGAAAGCTTTCTGAAACTCACCTCAGTTTTCATCTCCTGGTGCTCGTGTTCTCCATTCAGGCCCCCTTACTAACAATCTCCCCACTTGGAGACTCGGCGCCTTTCCATGCCTCTTTCGTACCGTCTGCAATTTGTCCGCAGGATGAACTGCAAGAGGGGGAACCAATGAGAGACTCGCTGGAGGTGTTTGGTCGGGCACATGTCACTCTCATTTCCCATCACGAAGAAGAATTCACCAGCGGTTCAGCCTGCCACCCCGGATCGACAATAGGGCGTGAAGCCATCCAGCCGTGTTGCGTCCCACTCACAAAAAAGCGACTTGGGAAATGGAGCTCAGGGGCACTGCACTTCCCAAACCTGCAGAGTTCTAAACGATAACTATCGCCCCAAAATATATTGAGGGCAGGCTACGAAGAGGCGCTGAACGCAAGGCAGAACTGCAGGAAACGGATGTCAACGGGTACATCGGAATGGCCCCGATAGCACATGAAAAGCGCCAGAACGTGGACAATGATGCGGTTGGCCAAAAAGGGCGTATGCGTTTTTTTCCTGAATATATTCAGGAAAAAACGCATACGCCCTTTTTGGCCAACCAAGCAACCTGGGAGAGCAAATCAGCACTACAAAGAAATCTCTCGCCCCCCCCCCACCCCCGGGGCAAAAGGGCCAGGCGAAAAAAGTCTAAAAACCAGAAAGGCAGGACAGCCCACGGAGTCAAGGGAGCCTTGTTAAGCTGATGGGCGGGATGTCAATGGCCAACAGCCAATCTTCACAAGTGTATCCTCTTTCCCAAACCATGTAAAACACAGAACCACAGAGCATAGGGCACTTCCACACATGGGCGTTGACCTTGGGAAAATGAAAAAATCAACCAGACACAGGGACCCCAAAGTTGAGGGCTGCTGTCTTGACAAGAACCTCCACTCCGGTACACGTTTCATATCCCAGGAAAGAGCCAAGTGGACAAAGACGAGTGGACAAGTGGACAAAGACAAGTGGACAAGTGGACAAGTGGTGCTACGTAGGTCCAATGGAGTGTCACTCAGCCATGAAATCCACGTCATGAGGCTGGTAGCAGCATCCTGAGTGGATTTAGGTACGATCATCCTCAGTGAAATAAGTCCCACAAAAAAAGAAACTTATGATATCACTTATCGAGGGAATGTAAAAATCGCTCCCCATGAACGGAATCCCCAAACAGAACAGAGTCACGCTTTTAGAAAACACACTTATGCCTGCTTCAGGGGAAAGGTGAGGTGCGGTGACGCATAAAACTCGAGTTTGAAATGAGCACAGATACCCTTCCGAAAACCGAATATGGAATGGACACGACCTACTCCTTGCTCAATCAACTGGACTCACCAGACCCTGTTCATCGCACAAGTATCTATCCGACTAGTAAGCATCTTAAAAGCTAAGTCTTGATATCTCTGTGTAAGTGCATCAAGTGTGTGTAAAGCGGCCTAAAACCAGCAGGGAAAATCAGCTCAGACCCATTCTGAGGATACATTTCCAACATAAAGAAGAAACAAGCAGGGCAAAACAGAGAGAAATTCTTGCAAAATGCGTTCAGGGACTGGCATGCAACCAGGATTGACCACATCTACAGCCCCAGCGGCAGAAGACATAAGGCTGGACACTCTTGGGGCTTAGACGATTGGTGAGGTTGGGAAAGCAAATGCAGACCCTTGAAAGGAATCCTGCGTGCTCCCCATTCCATGGCTCCCAACTCTCCAGGTTCAACGCAATCTTCCGACAGCGAAAGCACTCATTGGAAACCCAGCGGATGCTACACCGTGGGATCGGGAAAGCTTTCTGAAACTCACCTCAGTTTTCCTCTCCTGGTGCTCGTGTTCTCCATTCAGGCCCCCTTACTAACAATCTCCCCACTTGGAGACTCGGCGCCTTTCCATGCCTCTTTCGTACCGTCTGCAATTTGTCCGCAGGATGAACTGCAAGAGGGGGAACCAATGAGAGACTCGCTGGAGGTGTTTGGTCGGGCACATGTCACTCTCATTTCCCATCACGAAGAAGAATTCACCAGCGGTTCAGCCTGCCACCCCGGATCGACAATAGGGCGTGAAGCCATCCAGCCGTGTTGCGTCCCACTCACAAAAAAGCGACTTGGGAAATGGAGCTCAGGGGCACTGCACTTCCCAAACCTGCAGAGTTCTAAACGATAACTATCGCCCCAAAATATATTGAGGTCAGGCTACGAAGAGGCGCTGAACGCAAGGCAGAACTGCAGGAAACGGATGTCAACGGGTACATCGGAATGGCCCCGATAGCACATGAAAAGCGCCAGAACGTGGACAATGATGCGGTTGGCCAAAAAGGGCGTATGCGTTTTTTCCTGAATATATTCAGGAAAAAACGCATACGCCCTTTTTGGCCAACCAAGCAACCTGGGAGAGCAAATCAGCACTACAAAGAAATCTCTCGCCCCCCCCCCCCGGGGCAAAAGGGCCAGGCGAAAAAAGTCTAAAAACCAGAAAGGCAGGACAGCCCACGGAGTCAAGGGAGCCTTGTTAAGCTGATGGGCGGGATGTCAATGGCCAACAGCCAATCTTCACAAGTGTATCCTCTTTCCCAAACCATGGAAAACACAGAACCACAGAGCATAGGGCACTTCCACACATGGGCGTTGACCTTGGGAAAATGAAAAAATCAACCAGACACAGGGACCCCAAAGTTGAGGGCTGCTGTCTTGACAAGAACCTCCACTCCGGTACACATTTCATATCCCAGGAAAGAGCCAAGTGGACAAAGACGAGTGGACAAGTGGACAAAGACAAGTGGACAAGTGGACAAGTGGTGCTACGTAGGTCCAATGGAGTGTCACTCAGCCATGAAATCCACGTCATGAGGCTGGTAGCAGCATCCTGAGTGGATTTAGGTACGATCATCCTCAGTGAAATAAGTCCCACAAAAAAAGAAACTTATGATATCACTTATCGAGGGAATGTAAAAATCGCTCCCCATGAACGGAATCCCCAAACAGAACAGAGTCACGCTTTTAGAAAACACACTTATGCCTGCTTCAGGGGAAAGGTGAGGTGGGGTGACGCATAAAACTCGAGTTTGAAATGAGCACAGATACCCTTCCAAAAACCGAATATGGAATGGACACGACCTACTCCTTGCTCAATCAACTGGACTCACCAGACCCTGTTCATCGCACAAGTATCTATCCGACTAGTAAGCATCTTAAAAGCTAAGTCTTGATATCTCTGTGTAAGTGCATCAAGTGTGTGTAAAGCGGCCTAAAACCAGCAGGGAAAATCAGCTCAGACCCATTCTGAGGATACATTTCCAACATAAAGAAGAAACAAGCAGGGCAAAACAGAGAGAAATTCTTGCAAAATGCGTTCAGGGACTGGCATGCAACCAGGATTGACCACATCTACAGCCCCAGCGGCAGAAGACATAAGGCTGGACACTCTTGGGGCTTAGACGATTGGTGAGGTTGGGAAAGCAAATGCAGACCCTTGAAAGGAATCCTGCGTGCTCCCCATTCCATGGCTCCCAACTCTCCAGGTTCAACGCAATCTTCCGACAGCGAAAGCACTCATTGGAAACCCAGCGGATGCTACACCGTGGGATCGGGAAAGCTTTCTGAAACTCACCTCAGTTTTCCTCTCCTGGTGCTCGTGTTCTCCATTCAGGCCCCCTTACTAACAATCTCCCCACTTGGAGACTCGGCGCCTTTCCATGCCTCTTTGGTACCGTCTGCAATTTGTCCGCAGGATGAACTGCAAGAGGGGGAACCAATGAGAGACTCGCTGGAGGTGTTTGGTCGGGCACATGTCACTCTCATTTCCCATCACGAAGAAGAATTCACCAGCGGTTCAGCCTGCCACCCCGGATCGACAATAGGGCGTGAAGCCATCCAGCCGTGTTGCGTCCCACTCACAAAAAAGCGACTTGGGAAATGGAGCTCAGGGGCACTGCACTTCCCAAACCTGCAGAGTTCTAAACGATAACTATCGCCCCAAAATATATTGAGGTCAGGCTACGAAGAGGCGCTGAACGCAAGGCAGAACTGCAGGAAACGGATGTCAACGGGTACATCGGAATGGCCCCGATAGCACATGAAAAGCGCCAGAACGTGGACAATGATGCGGTTGGCCAAAAAGGGCGTATGCGTTTTTTCCTGAATATATTCAGGAAAAAACGCATACGCCCTTTTTGGCCAACCAAGCAACCTGGGAGAGCAAATCAGCACTACAAAGAAATCTCTCGCCCCCCCCCCCGGGGCAAAAGGGCCAGGCGAAAAAAGTCTAAAAACCAGAAAGGCAGGACAGCCCACGGAGTCAAGGGAGCCTTGTTAAGCTGATGGGCGGGATGTCAATGGCCAACAGCCAATCTTCACAAGTGTATCCTCTTTCCCAAACCATGGAAAACACAGAAACACAGAGCATAGGGCACTTCCACACATGGGCGTTGACCTTGGGAAAATGAAAAAATCAACCAGACACAGGGACCCCAAAGTTGAGGGCTGCTGTCTTGACAAGAACCTCCACTCCGGTACACGTTTCATATCCCAGGAAAGAGCCAAGTGGACAAAGACGAGTGGACAAGTGGACAAAGACAAGTGGACAAGTGGACAAGTGGTGCTACGTAGGTCCAATGGAGTGTCACTCAGCCATGAAATCCACGTCATGAGGCTGGTAGCAGCATCCTGAGTGGATTTAGGTACGATCATCCTCAGTGAAATAAGTCCCACAAAAAAAGAAACTTATGATATCACTTATCGAGGGAATGTAAAAATCGCTCCCCATGAACGGAATCCCCAAACAGAACAGAGTCACGCTTTTAGAAAACACACTTATGCCTGCTTCAGGGGAAAGGTGAGGTGGGGTGACGCATAAAACTCGAGTTTGAAATGAGCACAGATACCCTTCCGAAAACCGAATATGGAATGGACACGACCTACTCCTTGCTCAATCAACTGGACTCACCAGACCCTGTTCATCGCACAAGTATCTATCCGACTAGTAAGCATCTTAAAATCTAAGTCTTGATATCTCTGTGTAAGTGCATCAAGTGTGTGTAAAGCGGCCTAAAACCAGCAGGGAAAATCAGCTCAGACCCATTCTGAGGATACATTTCCAACATAAAGAAGAAACAAGCAGGGCAAAACAGAGAGAAATTCTTCCAAAATGCGTTCAGGGACTGGCATGCAACCAGGATTGACCACATCTACAGCCCCAGCGGCAGAAGACATAAGGTTGGACACTCTTGGGGCTGAGACGATTGGTGAGGTTGGGAAAGCAAATGCAGACCCTTGAAAGGAATCCTGCGTGCTCCCCATTCCATGGGTCCCAACTCTCCAGGTTCAACGCAATCTTCCGACAGCGAAAGCACTCATTGGAAACCCAGCGGATGCTACACCGTGGGATCGGGAAAGCTTTCTGAAACTCACCTCAGTTTTCATCTCCTGGTGCTCGTGTTCTCCATTCAGGCCCCCTAACTAACAATCTCCCCACTTGGAGACTCGGCGCCTTTCCATGCCTCTTTCGTACCGTCTGCAATTTGTCCGCAGGATGAACTGCAAGAGGGGGAACCAATGAGAGACTCGCTGGAGGTGTTTGGTCGGGCACATGTCACTCTCATTTCCCATCACGAAGAAGAATTCACCAGCGGTTCAGCCTGCCACCCCGGATCGACAGTAGGGCGTGAAGCCATCCAGCCGTGTTGCGTCCCACTCACAAAAAAGCGACTTGGGAAATGGAGCTCAGGGGCACTGCACTTCCCAAACCTGCAGAGTTCTAAACGATAACTATCGCCCCAAAATATATTGAGGTCAGGCTACGAAGAGGCGCTGAACGCAAGGCAGAACTGCAGGAAACGGATGTCAACGGGTACATCGGAATGGCCCCGATAGCACATGAAAAGCGCCAGAACGTGGACAATGATGCGGTTGGCCAAAAAGGGCGTATGCGTTTTTTCCTGAATATATTCAGGAAAAAACGCATACGCCCTTTTTGGCCAACCAAGCAACCTGGGAGAGCAAATCAGCACTACAAAGAAATCTCTCGCCCCCCCCCCCGGGGCAAAAGGGCCAGGCGAAAAAAGTCTAAAAACCAGAAAGGCAGGACAGCCCACGGAGTCAAGGGAGCCTTGTTAAGCTGATGGGCGGGATGTCAATGGCCAACAGCCAATCTTCACAAGTGTATCCTCTTTCCCAAACCATGGAAAACACAGAACCACAGAGCATAGGGCACTTCCACACATGGGCGTTGACCTTGGGAAAATGAAAAAATCAACCAGACACAGGGACCCCAAAGTTGAGGGCTGCTGTCTTGACAAGAACCTCCACTCCGGTACACGTTTCATATCCCAGGAAAGAGCCAAGTGGACAAAGACGAGTGGACAAGTGGACAAAGACAAGTGGACAAGTGGACAAGTGGTGCTACGTAGGTCCAATGGAGTGTCACTCAGCCATGAAATCCACGTCATGAGGCTGGTAGCAGCATCCTGAGTGGATTTAGGTACGATCATCCTCAGTGAAATAAGTCCCACAAAAAAAGAAACTTATGATATCACTTATCGAGGGAATGTAAAAATCGCTCCCCATGCACTGAATCCCCAAACAGAACAGAGTCACGCTTTTAGAAAACACACTTATGCCTGCTTCAGGGGAAAGGTGAGGTGGGGTGACGCATAAAACTCGAGTTTGAAATGAGCACAGATACCCTTCCGAAAACCGAATATGGAATGGACACGACCTACTCCTTGCTCAATCAACTGGACTCACCAGACCCTGTTCATCGCACAAGTATCTATCCGACTAGTAAGCATCTTAAAAGCTAAGTCTTGATATCTCTGTGTAAGTGCATCAAGTGTGTGTAAAGCGGCCTAAAACCAGCAGGGAAAATCAGCTCAGACCCATTCTGAGGATACATTTCCAACATAAAGAAGAAACAAGCAGGGCAAAACAGAGAGAAATTCTTCCAAAATGCGTTCAGGGACTGGCATGCAACCAGGATTGACCACATCTACAGCCCCAGCGGCAGAAGACATAAGGCTGGACACTCTTGGGGCTGAGACGATTGGTGAGGTTGGGAAAGCAAATGCAGACCCTTGAAAGGAATCCTGCGTGCTCCCCATTCCATGGGTCCCAACTCTCCAGGTTCAACGCAATCTTCCGACAGCGAAAGCACTCATTGGAAACCCAGCGGTTGCTACACCGTGGGATCGGGAAAGCTTTCTGAAACTCACCTCAGTTTTCATCTCCTGGTGCTCGTGTTCTCCATTCAGGCCCCCTTACTAACAATCTCCCCACTTGGAGACTCGGCGCCTTTCCATGCCTCTTTCGTACCGTCTGCAATTTGTCCGCAGGATGAACTGCAAGAGGGGGAACCAATGAGAGACTCGCTGGAGGTGTTTGGTCGGGCACATGTCACTCTCATTTCCCATCACGAAGAAGAATTCACCAGCGGTTCAGCCTGCCACCCCGGATCGACAATAGGGCGTGAAGCCATCCAGCCGTGTTGCGTCCCACTCACAAAAAAGCGACTTGGGAAATGGAGCTCAGGGGCACTGCACTTCCCAAACCTGCAGAGTTCTAAACGATAACTATCGCCCCAAAATATATTGAGGTCAGGCTACGAAGGGGCGCTGAACGCAAGGCAGAACTGCAGGAAACGGATGTCAACGGGTACATCGGAATGGCCCCGATAGCACATGAAAAGCGCCAGAACGTGGACAATGATGCGGTTGGCCAAAAAGGGCGTATGCGTTTTTTCCTGAATATATTCAGGAAAAAACGCATACGCCCTTTTTGGCCAACCAAGCAACCTGGGAGAGCAAATCAGCACTACAAAGAAATCTCTCGCCCCCCCCCCCCCCCCCCGGGGCAAAAGGGCCAGGCGAAAAAAGTCTAAAAACCAGAAAGGCAGGACAGCCCACGGAGTCAAGGGAGCGTTGTTAAGCTGATGGGCGGGATGTCAATGGCCAACAGCCAATCTTCACAAGTGTATCCTCTTTCCCAAACCATGGAAAACACAGAACCACAGAGCATAGGGCACTTCCACACATGGGCGTTGACCTTGGGAAAATGAAAAAATCAACCAGACACAGGGACCCCAAAGTTGAGGGCTGCTGTCTTGACAAGAACCTCCACTCCGGTACACGTTTCATATCCCAGGAAAGAGCCAAGTGGACAAAGACGAGTGGACAAGTGGACAAAGACAAGTGGACAAGTGGACAAGTGGTGCTACGTAGGTCCAATGGAGTGTCACTCAGCCATGAAATCCACGTCATGAGGCTGGTAGCAGCATCCTGAGTGGATTTAGGTACGATCATCCTCAGTGAAATAAGTCCCACAAAAAAAGAAACTTATGATATCACTTATCGAGGGAATGTAAAAATCGCTCCCCATGCACTGAATCCCCAAACAGAACAGAGTCACGCTTTTAGAAAACACACTTATGCCTGCTTCAGGGGAAAAGTGAGGTGCGGTGACGCATAAAACTCGAGTTTGAAATGAGCACAGATACCCTTCCGAAAACCGAATATGGAATGGACACGACCTACTCCTTGCTCAATCAAGTGGACTCACCAGACCCTGTTCATCGCACAAGTATCTATCCGACTAGTAAGCATCTTAAAAGCTAAGTCTTGATATCTCTGTGTAAGTGCATCAAGTGTGTGTAAAGCGGCCTAAAACCAGCAGGGAAAATCAGCTCAGACCCATTCTGAGGATACATTTCCAACATAAAGAAGAAACAAGCAGGGCAAAACAGAGAGAAATTCTTCCAAAATGCGTTCAGGGACTGGCATGCAACCAGGATTGACCACATCTACAGCCCCAGCGGCAGAAGACATAAGGCTGGACACTCTTGGGGCTGAGACGATTGGTGAGGTTGGGAAAGCAAATGCAGACCCTTGAAAGGAATCCTGCGTGCTCCCCATTCCATGGCTCCCAACTCTCCAGGTTCAACGCAATCTTCCGACAGCGAAAGCACTCATTGGAAACCCAGCGGATGCTACACCGTGGGATCGGGAAAGCTTTCTGAAACTCACCTCAGTTTTCATCTCCTGGTGCTCGTGTTCTCCATTCAGGCCCCCTTACTAACAATCTCCCCACTTGGAGACTCGGCACCTTTCCATGCCTCTTTCGTACCGTCTGCAATTTGTCCGCAGGATGAACTGCAAGAGGGGGAACCAATGAGAGACTCGCTGGAGGTGTTTGGTCGGGCACATGTCACTCTCATTTCCCATCACGAAGAAGAATTCACCAGCGGTTCAGCCTGCCACCCCGGATCGACAATAGGGCGTGAAGCCATCCAGCCGTGTTGCGTCCCACTCACAAAAAAGCGACTTGGGAAATGGAGCTCAGGGGCCCTGCACTTCCCAAACCTGCAGAGTTCTAAACGATAACTATCGCCCCAAAATATATTGAGGTCAGGCTACGAAGAGGCGCTGAACGCAAGGCAGAACTGCAGGAAACGGATGTCAACGGGTACATCGGAATGGCCCCGATAGCACATGAAAAGCGCCAGAACGTGGACAATGATGCGGTTGGCCAAAAAGGGCGTATGCGTTTTTTCCTGAATATATTCAGGAAAAAACGCATACGCCCTTTTTGGCCAACCAAGCAACCTGGGAGAGCAAATCAGCACTACAAAGAAATCTCTCGCCCCCCCCCCCCGGGGCAAAAGGGCCAGGCGAAAAAAGTCTAAAAACCAGAAAGGCAGGACAGCCCACGGAGTCAAGGGAGCCTTGTTAAGCTGATGGGCGGGATGTCAATGGCCAACAGCCAATCTTCACAAGTGTATCCTCTTTCCCAAACCATGGAAAACACAGAACCACAGAGCATAGGGCACTTCCACACATGGGCGTTGACCTTGGGAAAATGAAAAAATCAACCAGACACAGGGACCCCAAAGTTGAGGGCTGCTGTCTTGACAAGAACCTCCACTCCGGTACACGTTTCATATCCCAGGAGAGAGCCAAGTGGACAAAGACGAGTGGACAAGTGGACAACGACAACTGGACAAGTGGACAAGTGGTGCTACGTAGGTCCAATGGAGTGTCACTCAGCCATGAAATCCACGTCATGAGGCTGGTAGCAGCATCCTGAGTGGATTTAGGTACGATCATCCTCAGTGAAATAAGTCCCACAAAAAAAGAAACTTATGATATCACTTATCGAGGGAATGTAAAAATCGCTCCCCATGCACTGAATCCCCAAACAGAACAGAGTCACGCTTTTAGAAAACACACTTATGCCTGCTTCAGGGGAAAGGTGAGGTGGGGTGACGCATAAAACTCGAGTTTGAAATGAGCACAGATACCCTTCCGAAAACCGAATATGGAATGGACACGACCTACTCCTTGCTCAATCAACTGGACTCACCAGACCCTGTTCATCGCACAAGTATCTATCCGACTAGTAAGCATCTTAAAAGCTAAGTCTTGATATCTCTGTGTAAGTGCATCAAGTGTGTGTAAAGCGGCCTAAAACCAGCAGGGAAAATCAGCTCAGACCCATTCTGAGGATACATTTCCAACACAAAGAAGAAACAAGCAGGGCAAAACAGAGAGAAATTCTTCCAAAATGCGTTCAGGGACTGGCATGCAACCAGGATTGACCACATCTACAGCCCCAGCGGCAGAAGACATAAGGCTGGACACTCTTGGGGCTGAGACGATTGGTGAGGTTGGGAAAGCAAATGCAGACCCTTGAAAGGAATCCTGCGTGCTCCCCATTCCATGGGTCCCAACTCTCCAGGTTCAACGCAATCTTCCGACAGCGAAAGCACTCATTGGAAACCCAGCGGTTGCTACACCGTGGGATCGGGAAAGCTTTCTGAAACTCACCTCAGTTTTCATCTCCTGGTGCTCGTGTTCTCCATTCAGGCCCCCTTACTAACAATCTCCCCACTTGGAGACTCGGCGCCTTTCCATGCCTCTTTCGTACCGTCTGCAATTTGTCCGCAGGATGAACTGCAAGAGGGGGAACCAATGAGAGACTCGCTGGAGGTGTTTGGTCGGGCACATGTCACTCTCATTTCCCATCACGAAGAAGAATTCACCAGCGGTTCAGCCTGCCACCCCGGATCGACAATAGGGCGTGAAGCCATCCAGCCGTGTTGCGTCCCACTCACAAAAAAGCGACTTGGGAAATGGAGCTCAGGGGCCCTGCACTTCCCAAACCTGCAGAGTTCTAAACGATAACTATCGCCCCAAAATATATTGAGGTCAGGCTACGAAGAGGCGCTGAACGCAAGGCAGAACTGCAGGAAACGGATGTCAACGGGTACATCGGAATGGCCCCGATAGCACATGAAAAGCGCCAGAACGTGGACAATGATGCGGTTGGCCAAAAAGGGCGTATGCGTTTTTTCCTGAATATATTCAGGAAAAAACGCATACGCCCTTTTTGGCCAACCAAGCAACCTGGGAGAGCAAATCAGCACTACAAAGAAATCTCTCGCCCCCCCCCCCGGGGCAAAAGGGCCAGGCGAAAAAAGTCTAAAAACCAGAAAGGCAGGACAGCCCACGGAGTCAAGGGAGCGTTGTTAAGCTGATGGGCGGGATGTCAATGGCCAACAGCCAATCTTCACAAGTGTATCCTCTTTCCCAAACCATGGAAAACACAGAACCACAGAGCATAGGGCACTTCCACACATGGGCGTTGACCTTGGGAAAATGAAAAAATCAACCAGACACAGGGACCCCAAAGTTGAGGGCTGCTGTCTTGACAAGAACCTCCACTCCGGTACACGTTTCATATCCCAGGAAAGAGCCAAGTGGACAAAGACGAGTGGACAAGTGGACAAAGACAAGTGGACAAGTGGACAAGTGGTGCTACGTAGGTCCAATGGAGTGTCACTCAGCCATGAAATCCACGTCATGAGGCTGGTAGCAGCATCCTGAGTGGATTTAGGTACGATCATCCTCAGTGAAATAAGTCCCACAAAAAAAGAAACTTATGATATCACTTATCGAGGGAATGTAAAAATCGCTCCCCATGCACGGAATCCCCAAACAGAACAGAGTCACGCTTTTAGAAAACACACTTATGCCTGCTTCAGGGGAAAGGTGAGGTGGGGTGACGCATAAAACTCGAGTTTGAAATGAGCACAGATACCCTTCCAAAAACCGAATATGGAATGGACACGACCTACTCCTTGCTCAATCAACTGGACTCACCAGACCCTGTTCATCGCACAAGTATCTATCCGACTAGTAAGCATCTTAAAAGCTAAGTCTTGATATCTCTGTGTAAGTGCATCAAGTGTGTGTAAAGCGGCCTAAAACCAGCAGGGAAAATCAGCTCAGACCCATTCTGAGGATACATTTCCAACATAAAGAAGAAACAAGCAGGGCAAAACAGAGAGAAATTCTTGCAAAATGCGTTCAGGGACTGGCATGCAACCAGGATTGACCACATCTACAGCCCCAGCGGCAGAAGACATAAGGCTGGACACTCTTGGGGCTTAGACGATTGGTGAGGTTGGGAAAGCAAATGCAGACCCTTGAAAGGAATCCTGCGTGCTCCCCATTCCATGGCTCCCAACTCTCCAGGTTCAACGCAATCTTCCGACAGCGAAAGCACTCATTGGAAACCCAGCGGATGCTACACCGTGGGATCGGGAAAGCTTTCTGAAACTCACCTCAGTTTTCCTCTCCTGGTGCTCGTGTTCTCCATTCAGGCCCCCTTACTAACAATCTCCCCACTTGGAGACTCGGCGCCTTTCCATGCCTCTTTCGTACCGTCTGCAATTTGTCCGCAGGATGAACTGCAAGAGGGGGAACCAATGAGAGACTCGCTGGAGGTGTTTGGTCGGGCACATGTCACTCTCATTTCCCATCACGAAGAAGAATTCACCAGCGGTTCAGCCTGCCACCCCGGATCGACAATAGGGCGTGAAGCCATCCAGCCGTGTTGCGTCCCACTCACAAAAAAGCGACTTGGGAAATGGAGCTCAGGGGCACTGCACTTCCCAAACCTGCAGAGTTCTAAACGATAACTATCGCCCCAAAATATATTGAGGTCAGGCTACGAAGAGGCGCTGAACGCAAGGCAGAACTGCAGGAAACGGATGTCAACGGGTACATCGGAATGGCCCCGATAGCACATGAAAAGCGCCAGAACGTGGCCAACCAAGCAACCTGGGAGAGCAAATCAGCACTACAAAGAAATCTCTCGCCCCCCCCCCCCGGGGCAAAAGGGCCAGGCGAAAAAAGTCTAAAAACCAGAAAGGCAGGACAGCCCACGGAGTCAAGGGAGCCTTGTTAAGCTGATGGGCGGGATGTCAATGGCCAACAGCCAATCTTCACAAGTGTATCCTCTTTCCCAAACCATGGAAAACACAGAACCACAGAGCATAGGGCACTTCCACACATGGGCGTTGACCTTGGGAAAATGAAAAAATCAACCAGACACAGGGACCCCAAAGTTGAGGGCTGCTGTCTTGACAAGAACCTCCACTCCGGTACACGTTTCATATCCCAGGAGAGAGCCAAGTGGACAAAGACGAGTGGACAAGTGGACAACGACAACTGGACAAGTGGACAAGTGGTGCTACGTAGGTCCAATGGAGTGTCACTCAGCCATGAAATCCACGTCATGAGGCTGGTAGCAGCATCCTGAGTGGATTTAGGTACGATCATCCTCAGTGAAATAAGTCCCACAAAAAAAGAAACTTATGATATCACTTATCGAGGGAATGTAAAAATCGCTCCCCATGCACTGAATCCCCAAACAGAACAGAGTCACGCTTTTAGAAAACACACTTATGCCTGCTTCAGGGGAAAGGTGAGGTGGGGTGACGCATAAAACTCGAGTTTGAAATGAGCACAGATACCCTTCCGAAAACCGAATATGGAATGGACACGACCTACTCCTTGCTCAATCAACTGGACTCACCAGACCCTGTTCATCGCACAAGTATCTATCCGACTAGTAAGCATCTTAAAAGCTAAGTCTTGATATCTCTGTGTAAGTGCATCAAGTGTGTGTAAAGCGGCCTAAAACCAGCAGGGAAAATCAGCTCAGACCCATTCTGAGGATACATTTCCAACACAAAGAAGAAACAAGCAGGGCAAAACAGAGAGAAATTCTTCCAAAATGCGTTCAGGGACTGGCATGCAACCAGGATTGACCACATCTACAGCCCCAGCGGCAGAAGACATAAGGCTGGACACTCTTGGGGCTGAGACGATTGGTGAGGTTGGGAAAGCAAATGCAGACCCTTGAAAGGAATCCTGCGTGCTCCCCATTCCATGGGTCCCAACTCTCCAGGTTCAACGCAATCTTCCGACAGCGAAAGCACTCATTGGAAACCCAGCGGTTGCTACACCGTGGGATCGGGAAAGCTTTCTGAAACTCACCTCAGTTTTCATCTCCTGGTGCTCGTGTTCTCCATTCAGGCCCCCTTACTAACAATCTCCCCACTTGGAGACTCGGCGCCTTTCCATGCCTCTTTCGTACCGTCTGCAATTTGTCCGCAGGATGAACTGCAAGAGGGGGAACCAATGAGAGACTCGCTGGAGGTGTTTGGTCGGGCACATGTCACTCTCATTTCCCATCACGAAGAAGAATTCACCAGCGGTTCAGCCTGCCACCCCGGATCGACAATAGGGCGTGAAGCCATCCAGCCGTGTTGCGTCCCACTCACAAAAAAGCGACTTGGGAAATGGAGCTCAGGGGCACTGCACTTCCCAAACCTGCAGAGTTCTAAACGATAACTATCGCCCCAAAATATATTGAGGTCAGGCTACGAAGAGGCGCTGAACGCAAGGCAGAACTGCAGGAAACGGATGTCAACGGGTACATCGGAATGGCCCCGATAGCACATGAAAAGCGCCAGAACGTGGACAATGATGCGGTTGGCCAAAAAGGGCGTATGCGTTTTTTCCTGAATATATTCAGGAAAAAACGCATACGCCCTTTTTGGCCAACCAAGCAACCTGGGAGAGCAAATCAGCACTACAAAGAAATCTCTCGCCCCCCCCCCCGGGGCAAAAGGGCCAGGCGAAAAAAGTCTAAAAACCAGAAAGGCAGGACAGCCCACGGAGTCAAGGGAGCCTTGTTAAGCTGATGGGCGGGATGTCAATGGCCAACAGCCAATCTTCACAAGTGTATCCTCTTTCCCAAACCATGGAAAACACAGAACCACAGAGCATAGGGCACTTCCACACATGGGCGTTGACCTTGGGAAAATGAAAAAATCAACCAGACACAGGGACCCCAAAGTTGAGGGCTGCTGTCTTGACAAGAACCTCCACTCCGGTACACGTTTCATATCCCAGGAAAGAGCCAAGTGGACAAAGACGAGTGGACAAGTGGACAAAGACAAGTGGACAAGTGGACAAGTGGTGCTACGTAGGTCCAATGGAGTGTCACTCAGCCATGAAATCCACGTCATGAGGCTGGTAGCAGCATCCTGAGTGGATTTAGGTACGATCATCCTCAGTGAAATAAGTCCCACAAAAAAAGAAACTTATGATATCACTTATCGAGGGAATGTAAAAATCGCTCCCCATGAACGGAATCCCCAAACAGAACAGAGTCACGCTTTTAGAAAACACACTTATGCCTGCTTCAGGGGAAAGGTGAGGTGGGGTGACGCATAAAACTCGAGTTTGAAATGAGCACAGATACCCTTCCAAAAACCGAATATGGAATGGACACGACCTACTCCTTGCTCAATCAACTGGACTCACCAGACCCTGTTCATCGCACAAGTATCTATCCGACTAGTAAGCATCTTAAAAGCTAAGTCTTGATATCTCTGTGTAAGTGCATCAAGTGTGTGTAAAGCGGCCTAAAACCAGCAGGGAAAATCAGCTCAGACCCATTCTGAGGATACATTTCCAACATAAAGAAGAAACAAGCAGGGCAAAACAGAGAGAAATTCTTGCAAAATGCGTTCAGGGACTGGCATGCAACCAGGATTGACCACATCTACAGCCCCAGCGGCAGAAGACATAAGGCTGGACACTCTTGGGGCTTAGACGATTGGTGAGGTTGGGAAAGCAAATGCAGACCCTTGAAAGGAATCCTGCGTGCTCCCCATTCCATGGCTCCCAACTCTCCAGGTTCAACGCAATCTTCCGACAGCGAAAGCACTCATTGGAAACCCAGCGGATGCTACACCGTGGGATCGGGAAAGCTTTCTGAAACTCACCTCAGTTTTCCTCTCCTGGTGCTCGTGTTCTCCATTCAGGCCCCCTTACTAACAATCTCCCCACTTGGAGACTCGGCGCCTTTCCATGCCTCTTTCGTACCGTCTGCAATTTGTCCGCAGGATGAACTGCAAGAGGGGGAACCAATGAGAGACTCGCTGGAGGTGTTTGGTCGGGCACATGTCACTCTCATTTCCCATCACGAAGAAGAATTCACCAGCGGTTCAGCCTGCCACCCCGGATCGACAATAGGGCGTGAAGCCATCCAGCCGTGTTGCGTCCCACTCACAAAAAAGCGACTTGGGAAATGGAGCTCAGGGGCACTGCACTTCCCAAACCTGCAGAGTTCTAAACGATAACTATCGCCCCAAAATATATTGAGGTCAGGCTACGAAGAGGCGCTGAACGCAAGGCAGAACTGCAGGAAACGGATGTCAACGGGTACATCGGAATGGCCCCGATAGCACATGAAAAGCGCCAGAACGTGGCCAACCAAGCAACCTGGGAGAGCAAATCAGCACTACAAAGAAATCTCTCGCCCCCCCCCCGGGGCAAAAGGGCCAGGCGAAAAAAGTCTAAAAACCAGAAAGGCAGGACAGCCCACGGAGTCAAGGGAGCCTTGTTAAGCTGATGGGCGGGATGTCAATGGCCAACAGCCAATCTTCACAAGTGTATCCTCTTTCCCAAACCATGGAAAACACAGAACCACAGAGCATAGGGCACTTCCACACATGGGCGTTGACCTTGGGAAAATGAAAAAATCAACCAGACACAGGGACCCCAAAGTTGAGGGCTGCTGTCTTGACAAGAACCTCCACTCCGGTACACGTTTCATATCCCAGGAAAGAGCCAAGTGGACAAAGACGAGTGGACAAGTGGACAAAGACAAGTGGACAAGTGGACAAGTGGTGCTACGTAGGTCCAATGGAGTGTCACTCAGCCATGAAATCCACGTCATGAGGCTGGTAGCAGCATCCTGAGTGGATTTAGGTACGATCATCCTCAGTGAAATAAGTCCCACAAAAAAAGAAACTTATGATATCACTTATCGAGGGAATGTAAAAATCGCTCCCCATGAACGGAATCCCCAAACAGAACAGAGTCACGCTTTTAGAAAACACACTTATGCCTGCTTCAGGGGAAAGGTGAGGTGCGGTGACGCATAAAACTCGAGTTTGAAATGAGCACAGATACCCTTCCGAAAACCGAATATGGAATGGACACGACCTACTCCTTGCTCAATCAACTGGACTCACCAGACCCTGTTCATCGCACAAGTATCTATCCGACTAGTAAGCATCTTAAAAGCTAAGTCTTGATATCTCTGTGTAAGTGCATCAAGTGTGTGTAAAGCGGCCTAAAACCAGCAGGGAAAATCAGCTCAGACCCATTCTGAGGATACATTTCCAACATAAAGAAGAAACAAGCAGGGCAAAACAGAGAGAAATTCTTCCAAAATGCGTTCAGGGACTGGCATGCAACCAGGATTGACCACATCTACAGCCCCAGCGGCAGAAGACATAAGGCTGGACACTCTTGGGGCTGAGACGATTGGTGAGGTTGGGAAAGCAAATGCAGACCCTTGAAAGGAATCCTGCGTGCTCCCCATTCCATGGGTCCCAACTCTCCAGGTTCAACGCAATCTTCCGACAGCGAAAGCACTCATTGGAAACCCAGCGGATGCTACACCGTGGGATCGGGAAAGCTTTCTGAAACTCACCTCAGTTTTCATCTCCTGGTGCTCGTGTTCTCCATTCAGGCCCCCTTACTAACAATCTCCCCACTTGGAGACTCGGCGCCTTTCCATGCCTCTTTCGTACCGTCTGCAATTTGTCCGCAGGATGAACTGCAAGAGGGGGAACCAATGAGAGACTCGCTGGAGGTGTTTGGTCGGGCACATGTCACTCTCATTTCCCATCACGAAGAAGAATTCACCAGCGGTTCAGCCTGCCACCCCGGATCGACAGTAGGGCGTGAAGCCATCCAGCCGTGTTGCGTCCCACTCACAAAAAAGCGACTTGGGAAATGGAGCTCAGGGGCACTGCACTTCCCAAACCTGCAGAGTTCTAAACGATAACTATCGCCCCAAAATATATTGAGGTCAGGCTACGAAGAGGCGCTGAACGCAAGGCAGAACTGCAGGAAACGGATGTCAACGGGTACATCGGAATGGCCCCGATAGCACATGAAAAGCGCCAGAACGTGGACAATGATGCGGTTGGCCAAAAAGGGCGTATGCGTTTTTTCCTGAATATATTCAGGAAAAAACGCATACGCCCTTTTTGGCCAACCAAGCAACCTGGGAGAGCAAATCAGCACTACAAAGAAATCTCTCGCCCCCCCCCCCCGGGGCAAAAGGGCCAGGCGAAAAAAGTCTAAAAACCAGAAAGGCAGGACAGGCCACGGAGTCAAGGGAGCCTTGTTAAGCTGATGGGCGGGATGTCAATGGCCAACAGCCAATCTTCACAAGTGTATCCTCTTTCCCAAACCATGTAAAACACAGAACCACAGAGCATAGGGCACTTCCACACATGGGCGTTGACCTTGGGAAAATGAAAAAATCAACCAGACACAGGGACCCCAAAGTTGAGGGCTGCTGTCTTGACAAGAACCTCCACTCCGGTACACGTTTCATATCCCAGGAAAGAGCCAAGTGGACAAAGACGAGTGGACAAGTGGACAAAGACAAGTGGACAAGTGGACAAGTGGTGCTACGTAGGTCCAATGGAGTGTCACTCAGCCATGAAATCCACGTCATGAGGCTGGTAGCAGCATCCTGAGTGGATTTAGGTACGATCATCCTCAGTGAAATAAGTCCCACAAAAAAAGAAACTTATGATATCACTTATCGAGGGAATGTAAAAATCGCTCCCCATGCACTGAATCCCCAAACAGAACAGAGTCACGCTTTTAGAAAACACACTTATGCCTGCTTCAGGGGAAAGGTGAGGTGGGGTGACGCATAAAACTCGAGTTTGAAATGAGCACAGATACCCTTCCGAAAACCGAATATGGAATGGACACGACCTACTCCTTGCTCAATCAACTGGACTCACCAGACCCTGTTCATCGCACAAGTATCTATCCGACTAGTAAGCATCTTAAAAGCTAAGTCTTGATATCTCTGTGTAAGTGCATCAAGTGTGTGTAAAGCGGCCTAAAACCAGCAGGGAAAATCAGCTCAGACCCATTCTGAGGATACATTTCCAACATAAAGAAGAAACAAGCAGGGCAAAACAGAGAGAAATTCTTCCAAAATGCGTTCAGGGACTGGCATGCAACCAGGATTGACCACATCTACAGCCCCAGCGGCAGAAGACATAAGGCTGGACACTCTTGGGGCTGAGACGATTGGTGAGGTTGGGAAAGCAAATGCAGACCCTTGAAAGGAATCCTGCGTGCTCCCCATTCCATGGGTCCCAACTCTCCAGGTTCAACGCAATCTTCCGACAGCGAAAGCACTCATTGGAAACCCAGCGGTTGCTACACCGTGGGATCGGGAAAGCTTTCTGAAACTCACCTCAGTTTTCATCTCCTGGTGCTCGTGTTCTCCATTCAGGCCCCCTTACTAACAATCTCCCCACTTGGAGACTCGGCGCCTTTCCATGCCTCTTTCGTACCGTCTGCAATTTGTCCGCAGGATGAACTGCAAGAGGGGGAACCAATGAGAGACTCGCTGGAGGTGTTTGGTCGGGCACATGTCACTCTCATTTCCCATCACGAAGAAGAATTCACCAGCGGTTCAGCCTGCCACCCCGGATCGACAATAGGGCGTGAAGCCATCCAGCCGTGTTGCGTCCCACTCACAAAAAAGCGACTTGGGAAATGGAGCTCAGGGGCACTGCACTTCCCAAACCTGCAGAGTTCTAAACGATAACTATCGCCCCAAAATATATTGAGGTCAGGCTACGAAGGGGCGCTGAACGCAAGGCAGAACTGCAGGAAACGGATGTCAACGGGTACATCGGAATGGCCCCGATAGCACATGAAAAGCGCCAGAACGTGGACAATGATGCGGTTGGCCAAAAAGGGCGTATGCGTTTTTTCCTGAATATATTCAGGAAAAAACGCATACGCCCTTTTTGGCCAACCAAGCAACCTGGGAGAGCAAATCAGCACTACAAAGAAATCTCTCGCCCCCCCCCCCCGGGGCAAAAGGGCCAGGCGAAAAAAGTCTAAAAACCAGAAAGGCAGGACAGCCCACGGAGTCAAGGGAGCGTTGTTAAGCTGATGGGCGGGATGTCAATGGCCAACAGCCAATCTTCACAAGTGTATCCTCTTTCCCAAACCATGGAAAACACAGAACCACAGAGCATAGGGCACTTCCACACATGGGCGTTGACCTTGGGAAAATGAAAAAATCAACCAGACACAGGGACCCCAAAGTTGAGGGCTGCTGTCTTGACAAGAACCTCCACTCCGGTACACGTTTCATATCCCAGGAAAGAGCCAAGTGGACAAAGACGAGTGGACAAGTGGACAAAGACAAGTGGACAAGTGGACAAGTGGTGCTACGTAGGTCCAATGGAGTGTCACTCAGCCATGAAATCCACGTCATGAGGCTGGTAGCAGCATCCTGAGTGGATTTAGGTACGATCATCCTCAGTGAAATAAGTCCCACAAAAAAAGAAACTTATGATATCACTTATCGAGGGAATGTAAAAATCGCTCCCCATGCACTGAATCCCCAAACAGAACAGAGTCACGCTTTTAGAAAACACACTTATGCCTGCTTCAGGGGAAAAGTGAGGTGCGGTGACGCATAAAACTCGAGTTTGAAATGAGCACAGATACCCTTCCGAAAACCGAATATGGAATGGACACGACCTACTCCTTGCTCAATCAAGTGGACTCACCAGACCCTGTTCATCGCACAAGTATCTATCCGACTAGTAAGCATCTTAAAAGCTAAGTCTTGATATCTCTGTGTAAGTGCATCAAGTGTGTGTAAAGCGGCCTAAAACCAGCAGGGAAAATCAGCTCAGACCCATTCTGAGGATACATTTCCAACATAAAGAAGAAACAAGCAGGGCAAAACAGAGAGAAATTCTTCCAAAATGCGTTCAGGGACTGGCATGCAACCAGGATTGACCACATCTACAGCCCCAGCGGCAGAAGACATAAGGCTGGACACTCTTGGGGCTGAGACGATTGGTGAGGTTGGGAAAGCAAATGCAGACCCTTGAAAGGAATCCTGCGTGCTCCCCATTCCATGGGTCCCAACTCTCCAGGTTCAACGCAATCTTCCGACAGCGAAAGCACTCATTGGAAACCCAGCGGATGCTACACCGTGGGATCGGGAAAGCTTTCTGAAACTCACCTCAGTTTTCATCTCCTGGTGCTCGTGTTCTCCATTCAGGCCCCCTTACTAACAATCTCCCCACTTGGAGACTCGGCGCCTTTCCATGCCTCTTTCGTACCGTCTGCAATTTGTCCGCAGGATGAACTGCAAGAGGGGGAACCAATGAGAGACTCGCTGGAGGTGTTTGGTCGGGCACATGTCACTCTCATTTCCCATCACGAAGAAGAATTCACCAGCGGTTCAGCCTGCCACCCCGGATCGACAATAGGGCGTGAAGCCATCCAGCCGTGTTGCGTCCCACTCACAAAAAAGCGACTTGGGAAATGGAGCTCAGGGGCCCTGCACTTCCCAAACCTGCAGAGTTCTAAACGATAACTATCGCCCCAAAATATATTGAGGTCAGGCTACGAAGAGGCGCTGAACGCAAGGCAGAACTGCAGGAAACGGATGTCAACGGGTACATCGGAATGGCCCCGATAGCACATGAAAAGCGCCAGAACGTGGACAATGATGCGGTTGGCCAAAAAGGGCGTATGCGTTTTTTCCTGAATATATTCAGGAAAAAACGCATACGCCCTTTTTGGCCAACCAAGCAACCTGGGAGAGCAAATCAGCACTACAAAGAAATCTCTCGCCCCCCCCCGGGGCAAAAGGGCCAGGCGAAAAAAGTCTAAAAACCAGAAAGGCAGGACAGCCCACGGAGTCAAGGGAGCCTTGTTAAGCTGATGGGCGGGATGTCAATGGCCAACAGCCAATCTTCACAAGTGTATCCTCTTTCCCAAACCATGTAAAACACAGAACCACAGAGCATAGGGCACTTCCACACATGGGCGTTGACCTTGGGAAAATGAAAAAATCAACCAGACACAGGGACCCCAAAGTTGAGGGCTGCTGTCTTGCCAAGAACCTCCACTCCGGTACACGTTTCATATCCCAGGAGAGAGCCAAGTGGACAAAGACGAGTGGACAAGTGGACAACGACAACTGGACAAGTGGACAAGTGGTGCTACGTAGGTCCAATGGAGTGTCACTCAGCCATGAAATCCACGTCATGAGGCTGGTAGCAGCATCCTGAGTGGATTTAGGTACGATCATCCTCAGTGAAATAAGTCCCACAAAAAAAGAAACTTATGATATCACTTATCGAGGGAATGTAAAAATCGCTCCCCATGCACTGAATCCCCAAACAGAACAGAGTCACGCTTTTAGAAAACACACTTATGCCTGCTTCAGGGGAAAGGTGAGGTGGGGTGACGCATAAAACTCGAGTTTGAAATGAGCACAGATACCCTTCCGAAAACCGAATATGGAATGGACACGACCTACTCCTTGCTCAATCAACTGGACTCACCAGACCCTGTTCATCGCACAAGTATCTATCCGACTAGTAAGCATCTTAAAAGCTAAGTCTTGATATCTCTGTGTAAGTGCATCAAGTGTGTGTAAAGCGGCCTAAAACCAGCAGGGAAAATCAGCTCAGACCCATTCTGAGGATACATTTCCAACATAAAGAAGAAACAAGCAGGGCAAAACAGAGAGAAATTCTTCCAAAATGCGTTCAGGGACTGGCATGCAACCAGGATTGACCACATCTACAGCCCCAGCGGCAGAAGACATAAGGCTGGACACTCTTGGGGCTGAGACGATTGGTGAGGTTGGGAAAGCAAATGCAGACCCTTGAAAGGAATCCTGCGTGCTCCCCATTCCATGGGTCCCAACTCTCCAGGTTCAACGCAATCTTCCGACAGCGAAAGCACTCATTGGAAACCCAGCGGTTGCTACACCGTGGGATCGGGAAAGCTTTCTGAAACTCACCTCAGTTTTCATCTCCTGGTGCTCGTGTTCTCCATTCAGGCCCCCTTACTAACAATCTCCCCACTTGGAGACTCGGCGCCTTTCCATGCCTCTTTCGTACCGTCTGCAATTTGTCCGCAGGATGAACTGCAAGAGGGGGAACCAATGAGAGACTCGCTGGAGGTGTTTGGTCGGGCACATGTCACTCTCATTTCCCATCACGAAGAAGAATTCACCAGCGGTTCAGCCTGCCACCCCGGATCGACAATAGGGCGTGAAGCCATCCAGCCGTGTTGCGTCCCACTCACAAAAAAGCGACTTGGGAAATGGAGCTCAGGGGCACTGCACTTCCCAAACCCGCAGAGTTCTAAACGATAACTATCGCCCCAAAATATATTGAGGTCAGGCTACGAAGAGGCGCTGAACGCAAGGCAGAACTGCAGGAAACGGATGTCAACGGGTACATCGGAATGGCCCCGATAGCACATGAAAAGCGCCAGAACGTGGACAATGATGCGGTTGGCCAAAAAGGGCGTATGCGTTTTTTCCTGAATATATTCAGGAAAAAACGCATACGCCCTTTTTGGCCAACCAAGCAACCTGGGAGAGCAAATCAGCACTACAAAGAAATCTCTCGCCCCCCCCCCCCGGGGCAAAAGGGCCAGGCGAAAAAAGTCTAAAAACCAGAAAGGCAGGACAGCCCACGGAGTCAAGGGAGCGTTGTTAAGCTGATGGGCGGGATGTCAATGGCCAACAGCCAATCTTCACAAGTGTATCCTCTTTCCCAAACCATGGAAAACACAGAACCACAGAGCATAGGGCACTTCCACACATGGGCGTTGACCTTGGGAAAATGAAAAAATCAACCAGACACAGGGACCCCAAAGTTGAGGGCTGCTGTCTTGACAAGAACCTCCACTCCGGTACACGTTTCATATCCCAGGAAAGAGCCAAGTGGACAAAGACGAGTGGACAAGTGGACAAAGACAAGTGGACAAGTGGACAAGTGGTGCTACGTAGGTCCAATGGAGTGTCACTCAGCCATGAAATCCACGTCATGAGGCTGGTAGCAGCATCCTGAGTGGATTTAGGTACGATCATCCTCAGTGAAATAAGTCCCACAAAAAAAGAAACTTATGATATCACTTATCGAGGGAATGTAAAAATCGCTCCCCATGCACTGAATCCCCAAACAGAACAGAGTCACGCTTTTAGAAAACACACTTATGCCTGCTTCAGGGGAAAGGTGAGGTGGGGTGACGCATAAAACTCGAGTTTGAAATGAGCACAGATACCCTTCCGAAAACCGAATATGGAATGGACACGACCTACTCCTTGCTCAATCAACTGGACTCACCAGACCCTGTTCATCGCACAAGTATCTATCCGACTAGTAAGCATCTTAAAAGCTAAGTCTTGATATCTCTGTGTAAGTGCATCAAGTGTGTGTAAAGCGGCCTAAAACCAGCAGGGAAAATCAGCTCAGACCCATTCTGAGGATACATTTCCAACATAAAGAAGAAACAAGCAGGGCAAAACAGAGAGAAATTCTTCCAAAATGCGTTCAGGGACTGGCATGCAACCAGGATTGACCACATCTACAGCCCCAGCGGCAGAAGACATAAGGCTGGACACTCTTGGGGCTGAGACGATTGGTGAGGTTGGGAAAGCAAATGCAGACCCTTGAAAGGAATCCTGCGTGCTCCCCATTCCATGGGTCCCAACTCTCCAGGTTCAACGCAATCTTCCGACAGCGAAAGCACTCATTGGAAACCCAGCGGTTGCTACACCGTGGGATCGGGAAAGCTTTCTGAAACTCACCTCAGTTTTCATCTCCTGGTGCTCGTGTTCTCCATTCAGGCCCCCTTACTAACAATCTCCCCACTTGGAGACTCGGCGCCTTTCCATGCCTCTTTCGTACCGTCTGCAATTTGTCCGCAGGATGAACTGCAAGAGGGGGAACCAATGAGAGACTCGCTGGAGGTGTTTGGTCGGGCACATGTCACTCTCATTTCCCATCACGAAGAAGAATTCACCAGCGGTTCAGCCTGCCACCCCGGATCGACAATAGGGCGTGAAGCCATCCAGCCGTGTTGCGTCCCACTCACAAAAAAGCGACTTGGGAAATGGAGCTCAGGGGCACTGCACTTCCCAAACCCGCAGAGTTCTAAACGATAACTATCGCCCCAAAATATATTGAGGTCAGGCTACGAAGAGGCGCTGAACGCAAGGCAGAACTGCAGGAAACGGATGTCAACGGGTACATCGGAATGGCCCCGATAGCACATGAAAAGCGCCAGAACGTGGACAATGATGCGGTTGGCCAAAAAGGGCGTATGCGTTTTTTCCTGAATATATTCAGGAAAAAACGCATACGCCCTTTTTGGCCAACCAAGCAACCTGGGAGAGCAAATCAGCACTACAAAGAAATCTCTCGCCCCCCCCCCCCGGGGCAAAAGGGCCAGGCGAAAAAAGTCTAAAAACCAGAAAGGCAGGACAGCCCACGGAGTCAAGGGAGCGTTGTTAAGCTGATGGGCGGGATGTCAATGGCCAACAGCCAATCTTCACAAGTGTATCCTCTTTCCCAAACCATGGAAAACACAGAACCACAGAGCATAGGGCACTTCCACACATGGGCGTTGACCTTGGGAAAATGAAAAAATCAACCAGACACAGGGACCCCAAAGTTGAGGGCTGCTGTCTTGACAAGAACCTCCACTCCGGTACACGTTTCATATCCCAGGAAAGAGCCAAGTGGACAAAGACGAGTGGACAAGTGGACAAAGACAAGTGGACAAGTGGACAAGTGGTGCTACGTAGGTCCAATGGAGTGTCACTCAGCCATGAAATCCACGTCATGAGGCTGGTAGCAGCATCCTGAGTGGATTTAGGTACGATCATCCTCAGTGAAATAAGTCCCACAAAAAAAGAAACTTATGATATCACTTATCGAGGGAATGTAAAAATCGCTCCCCATGCACTGAATCCCCAAACAGAACAGAGTCACGCTTTTAGAAAACACACTTATGCCTGCTTCAGGGGAAAAGTGAGGTGCGGTGACGCATAAAACTCGAGTTTGAAATGAGCACAGATACCCTTCCGAAAACCGAATATGGAATGGACACGACCTACTCCTTGCTCAATCAACTGGACTCACCAGACCCTGTTCATCGCACAAGTATCTATCCGACTAGTAAGCATCTTAAAAGCTAAGTCTTGATATCTCTGTGTAAGTGCATCAAGTGTGTGTAAAGCGGCCTAAAACCAGCAGGGAAAATCAGCTCAGACCCATTCTGAGGATACATTTCCAACACAAAGAAGAAACAAGCAGGGCAAAACAGAGAGAAATTCTTCCAAAATGCGTTCAGGGACTGGCATGCAACCAGGATTGACCACATCTACAGCCCCAGCGGCAGAAGACATAAGGCTGGACACTCTTGGGGCTGAGACGATTGGTGAGGTTGGGAAAGCAAATGCAGACCCTTGAAAGGAATCCTGCGTGCTCCCCATTCCATGGCTCCCAACTCTCCAGGTTCAACGCAATCTTCCGACAGCGAAAGCACTCATTGGAAACCCAGCGGATGCTACACCGTGGGATCGGGAAAGCTTTCTGAAACTCACCTCAGTTTTCATCTCCTGGTGCTCGTGTTCTCCATTCAGGCCCCCTTACTAACAATCTCCCCACTTGGAGACTCGGCGCCTTTCCATGCCTCTTTCGTACCGTCTGCAATTTGTCCGCAGGATGAACTGCAAGAGGGGGAACCAATGAGAGACTCGCTGGAGGTGTTTGGTCGGGCACATGTCACTCTCATTTCCCATCACGAAGAAGAATTCACCAGCGGTTCAGCCTGCCACCCCGGATCGACAATAGGGCGTGAAGCCATCCAGCCGTGTTGCGTCCCACTCACAAAAAAGCGACTTGGGAAATGGAGCTCAGGGGCACTGCACTTCCCAAACCTGCAGAGTTCTAAACGATAACTATCGCCCCAAAATATATTGAGGTCAGGCTACGAAGAGGCGCTGAACGCAAGGCAGAACTGCAGGAAACGGATGTCAACGGGTACATCGGAATGGCCCCGATAGCACATGAAAAGCGCCAGAACGTGGACAATGATGCGGTTGGCCAAAAAGGGCGTATGCGTTTTTTCCTGAATATATTCAGGAAAAAACGCATACGCCCTTTTTGGCCAACCAAGCAACCTGGGAGAGCAAATCAGCACTACAAAGAAATCTCTCGCCCCGCCCCGGGGCAAAAGGGCCAGGCGAAAAAAGTCTAAAAACCAGAAAGGCAGGACAGCCCACGGAGTCAAGGGAGCCTTGTTAAGCTGATGGGCGGGATGTCAATGGCCAACAGCCAATCTTCACAAGTGTATCCTCTTTCCCAAACCATGGAAGACACAGAACCACAGAGCATAGGGCACTTCCACACATGGGCGTTGACCTTGGGAAAATGAAAAAATCAACCAGACACAGGGACCCCAAAGTTGAGGGCTGCTGTCTTGACAAGAACCTCCACTCCGGTACACGTTTCATATCCCAGGAAAGAGCCAAGTGGACAAAGACGAGTGGACAAGTGGACAACGACAACTGGACAAGTGGACAAGTGGTGCTACGTAGGTCCAATGGAGTGTCACTCAGCCATGAAATCCACGTCATGAGGCTGGTAGCAGCATCCTGAGTGGATTTAGGTACGATCATCCTCAGTGAAATAAGTCCCACAAAAAAAGAAACTTATGATATCACTTATCGAGGGAATGTAAAAATCGCTCCCCATGAACGGAATCCCCAAACAGAACAGAGTCACGCTTTTAGAAAACACACTTATGCCTGCTTCACGGGAAAGGTGAGGTGCGGTGACGCATAAAACTCGAGTTTGAAATGAGCACAGATACCCTTCCGAAAACCGAATATGGAATGGACACGACCTACTCCTTGCTCAATCAACTGGACTCACCAGACCCTGTTCATCGCACAAGTATCTATCCGACTAGTAAGCATCTTAAAAGCTAAGTCTTGATATCTCTGTGTAAGTGCATCAAGTGTGTGTAAAGCGGCCTAAAACCAGCAGGGAAAATCAGCTCAGACCCATTCTGAGGATACATTTCCAACATAAAGAAGAAACAAGCAGGGCAAAACAGAGAGAAATTCTTCCAAAATGCGTTCAGGGACTGGCATGCAACCAGGATTGACCACATCTACAGCCCCAGCGGCAGAAGACATAAGGCTGGACACTCTTGGGGCTGAGACGATTGGTGAGGTTGGGAAAGCAAATGCAGACCCTTGAAAGGAATCCTGCGTGCTCCCCATTCCATGGCTCCCAACTCTCCAGGTTCAACGCAATCTTCCGACAGCGAAAGCACTCATTGGAAACCCAGCGGATGCTACACCGTGGGATCGGGAAAGCTTTCTGAAACTCACCTCAGTTTTCATCTCCTGGTGCTCGTGTTCTCCATTCAGGCCCCCTTACTAACAATCTCCCCACTTGGAGACTCGGCGCCTTTCCATGCCTCTTTCGTACCGTCTGCAATTTGTCCGCAGGATGAACTGCAAGAGGGGGAACCAATGAGAGACTCGCTGGAGGTGTTTGGTCGGGCACATGTCACTCTCATTTCCCATCACGAAGAAGAATTCACCAGCGGTTCAGCCTGCCACCCCGGATCGACAGTAGGGCGTGAAGCCATCCAGCCGTGTTGCGTCCCACTCACAAAAAAGCGACTTGGGAAATGGAGCTCAGGGGCACTGCACTTCCCAAACCTGCAGAGTTCTAAACGATAACTATCGCCCCAAAATATATTGAGGGCAGGCTACGAAGAGGCGCTGAACGCAAGGCAGAACTGCAGGAAACGGATGTCAACGGGTACATCGGAATGGCCCCGATAGCACATGAAAAGCGCCAGAACGTGGACAATGATGCGGTTGGCCAAAAAGGGCGTATGCGTTTTTTCCTGAATATATTCAGGAAAAAACGCATACGCCCTTTTTGGCCAACCAAGCAACCTGGGAGAGCAAATCAGCACTACAAAGAAATCTCTCGCCCCCCCCCCCCGGGGCAAAAGGGCCAGGCGAAAAAAGTCTAAAAACCAGAAAGGCAGGACAGCCCACGGAGTCAAGGGAGCCTTGTTAAGCTGATGGGCGGGATGTCAATGGCCAACAGCCAATCTTCACAAGTGTATCCTCTTTCCCAAACCATGGAAAACACAGAACCACAGAGCATAGGGCACTTCCACACATGGGCGTTGACCTTGGGAAAATGAAAAAATCAACCAGACACAGGGACCCCAAAGTTGAGGGCTGCTGTCTTGACAAGAACCTCCACTCCGGTACACGTTTCATATCCCAGGAAAGAGCCAAGTGGACAAAGACGAGTGGACAAGTGGACAAAGACAAGTGGACAAGTGGACAAGTGGTGCTACGTAGGTCCAATGGAGTGTCACTCAGCCATGAAATCCACGTCATGAGGCTGGTAGCAGCATCCTGAGTGGATTTAGGTACGATCATCCTCAGTGAAATAAGTCCCACAAAAAAAGAAACTTATGATATCACTTATCGAGGGAATGTAAAAATCGCTCCCCATGCACTGAATCCCCAAACAGAACAGAGTCACGCTTTTAGAAAACACACTTATGCCTGCTTCAGGGGAAAGGTGAGGTGGGGTGACGCATAAAACTCGAGTTTGAAATGAGCACAGATACCCTTCCGAAAACCGAATATGGAATGGACACGACCTACTCCTTGCTCAATCAACTGGACTCACCAGACCCTGTTCATCGCACAAGTATCTATCCGACTAGTAAGCATCTTAAAAGCTAAGTCTTGATATCTCTGTGTAAGTGCATCAAGTGTGTGTAAAGCGGCCTAAAACCAGCAGGGAAAATCAGCTCAGACCCATTCTGAGGATACATTTCCAACATAAAGAAGAAACAAGCAGGGCAAAACAGAGAGAAATTCTTCCAAAATGCGTTCAGGGACTGGCATGCAACCAGGATTGACCACATCTACAGCCCCAGCGGCAGAAGACATAAGGCTGGACACTCTTGGGGCTGAGACGATTGGTGAGGTTGGGAAAGCAAATGCAGACCCTTGAAAGGAATCCTGCGTGCTCCCCATTCCATGGGTCCCAACTCTCCAGGTTCAACGCAATCTTCCGACAGCGAAAGCACTCATTGGAAACCCAGCGGTTGCTACACCGTGGGATCGGGAAAGCTTTCTGAAACTCAACTCAGTTTTCATCTCCTGGTGCTCGTGTTCTCCATTCAGGCCCCCTTACTAACAATCTCCCCACTTGGAGACTCGGCGCCTTTCCATGCCTCTTTCGTACCGTCTGCAATTTGTCCGCAGGATGAACTGCAAGAGGGGGAACCAATGAGAGACTCGCTGGAGGTGTTTGGTCGGGCACATGTCACTCTCATTTCCCATCACGAAGAAGAATTCACCAGCGGTTCAGCCTGCCACCCCGGATCGACAATAGGGCGTGAAGCCATCCAGCCGTGTTGCGTCCCACTCACAAAAAAGCGACTTGGGAAATGGAGCTCAGGGGCACTGCACTTCCCAAACCTGCAGAGTTCTAAACGATAACTATCGCCCCAAAATATATTGAGGTCAGGCTACGAAGAGGCGCTGAACGCAAGGCAGAACTGCAGGAAACGGATGTCAACGGGTACATCGGAATGGCCCCGATAGCACATGAAAAGCGCCAGAACGTGGACAATGATGCGGTTGGCCAAAAAGGGCGTATGCGTTTTTTCCTGAATATATTCAGGAAAAAACGCATACGCCCTTTTTGGCCAACCAAGCAACCTGGGAGAGCAAATCAGCACTACAAAGAAATCTCTCGCCCCCCCCCCCCGGGGCAAAAGGGCCAGGCGAAAAAAGTCTAAAAACCAGAAAGGCAGGACAGCCCACGGAGTCAAGGGAGCGTTGTTAAGCTGATGGGCGGGATGTCAATGGCCAACAGCCAATCTTCACAAGTGTATCCTCTTTCCCAAACCATGGAAAACACAGAACCACAGAGCATAGGGCACTTCCACACATGGGCGTTGACCTTGGGAAAATGAAAAAATCAACCAGACACAGGGACCCCAAAGTTGAGGGCTGCTGTCTTGACAAGAACCTCCACTCCGGTACACGTTTCATATCCCAGGAAAGAGCCAAGTGGACAAAGACGAGTGGACAAGTGGACAAAGACAAGTGGACAAGTGGACAAGTGGTGCTACGTAGGTCCAATGGAGTGTCACTCAGCCATGAAATCCACGTCATGAGGCTGGTAGCAGCATCCTGAGTGGATTTAGGTACGATCATCCTCAGTGAAATAAGTCCCACAAAAAAAGAAACTTATGATATCACTTATCGAGGGAATGTAAAAATCGCTCCCCATGCACTGAATCCCCAAACAGAACAGAGTCACGCTTTTAGAAAACACACTTATGCCTGCTTCAGGGGAAAAGTGAGGTGCGGTGACGCATAAAACTCGAGTTTGAAATGAGCACAGATACCCTTCCGAAAACCGAATATGGAATGGACACGACCTACTCCTTGCTCAATCAAGTGGACTCACCAGACCCTGTTCATCGCACAAGTATCTATCCGACTAGTAAGCATCTTAAAAGCTAAGTCTTGATATCTCTGTGTAAGTGCATCAAGTGTGTGTAAAGCGGCCTAAAACCAGCAGGGAAAATCAGCTCAGACCCATTCTGAGGATACATTTCCAACATAAAGAAGAAACAAGCAGGGCAAAACAGAGAGAAATTCTTCCAAAATGCGTTCAGGGACTGGCATGCAACCAGGATTGACCACATCTACAGCCCCAGCGGCAGAAGACATAAGGCTGGACACTCTTGGGGCTGAGACGATTGGTGAGGTTGGGAAAGCAAATGCAGACCCTTGAAAGGAATCCTGCGTGCTCCCCATTCCATGGCTCCCAACTCTCCAGGTTCAACGCAATCTTCCGACAGCGAAAGCACTCATTGGAAACCCAGCGGATGCTACACCGTGGGATCGGGAAAGCTTTCTGAAACTCACCTCAGTTTTCATCTCCTGGTGCTCGTGTTCTCCATTCAGGCCCCCTTACTAACAATCTCCCCACTTGGAGACTCGGCGCCTTTCCATGCCTCTTTCGTACCGTCTGCAATTTGTCCGCAGGATGAACTGCAAGAGGGGGAACCAATGAGAGACTCGCTGGAGGTGTTTGGTCGGGCACATGTCACTCTCATTTCCCATCACGAAGAAGAATTCACCAGCGGTTCAGCCTGCCACCCCGGATCGACAATAGGGCGTGAAGCCATCCAGCCGTGTTGCGTCCCACTCACAAAAAAGCGACTTGGGAAATGGAGCTCAGGGGCACTGCACTTCCCAAACCTGCAGAGTTCTAAACGATAACTATCGCCCCAAAATATATTGAGGTCAGGCTACGAAGAGGCGCTGAACGCAAGGCAGAACTGCAGGAAACGGATGTCAACGGGTACATCGGAATGGCCCCGATAGCACATGAAAAGCGCCAGAACGTGGACAATGATGCGGTTGGCCAAAAAGGGCGTATGCGTTTTTTCCTGAATATATTCAGGAAAAAACGCATACGCCCTTTTTGGCCAACCAAGCAACCTGGGAGAGCAAATCAGCACTACAAAGAAATCTCTGGCCCCCCCCCCGGGGCAAAAGGGCCAGGCGAAAAAAGTCTAAAAACCAGAAAGGCAGGACAGCCCACGGAGTCAAGGGAGCCTTGTTAAGCTGATGGGCGGGATGTCAATGGCCAACAGCCAATCTTCACAAGTGTATCCTCTTTCCCAAACCATGGAAAACACAGAACCACAGAGCATAGGGCACTTCCACACATGGGCGTTGACCTTGGGAAAATGAAAAAATCAACCAGACACAGGGACCCCAAAGTTGAGGGCTGCTGTCTTGACAAGAACCTCCACTCCGGTACACGTTTCATATCCCAGGAAAGAGCCAAGTGGACAAAGACGAGTGGACAAGTGGACAAAGACAAGTGGACAAGTGGACAAGTGGTGCTACGTAGGTCCAATGGAGTGTCACTCAGCCATGAAATCCACGTCATGAGGCTGGTAGCAGCATCCTGAGTGGATTTAGGTACGATCATCCTCAGTGAAATAAGTCCCACAAAAAAAGAAACTTATGATATCACTTATCGAGGGAATGTAAAAATCGCTCCCCATGCACTGAATCCCCAAACAGAACAGTCACGCTTTTAGAAAACACACTTATGCCTGCTTCAGGGGAAAGGTGAGGTGGGGTGACGCATAAAACTCGAGTTTGAAATGAGCACAGATACCCTTCCGAAAACCGAATATGGAATGGACACGACCTACTCCTTGCTCAATCAACTGGACTCACCAGACCCTGTTCATCGCACAAGTATCTATCCGACTAGTAAGCATCTTAAAAGCTAAGTCTTGATATCTCTGTGTAAGTGCATCAAGTGTGTGTAAAGCGGCCTAAAACCAGCAGGGAAAATCAGCTCAGACCCATTCTGAGGATACATTTCCAACATAAAGAAGAAACAAGCAGGGCAAAACAGAGAGAAATTCTTCCAAAATGCGTTCAGGGACTGGCATGCAACCAGGATTGACCACATCTACAGCCCCAGCGGCAGAAGACATAAGGCTGGACACTCTTGGGGCTGAGACGATTGGTGAGGTTGGGAAAGCAAATGCAGACCCTTGAAAGGAATCCTGCGTGCTCCCCATTCCATGGCTCCCAACTCTCCAGGTTCAACGCAATCTTCCGACAGCGAAAGCACTCATTGGAAACCCAGCGGATGCTACACCGTGGGATCGGGAAAGCTTTCTGAAACTCACCTCAGTTTTCATCTCCTGGTGCTCGTGTTCTCCATTCAGGCCCCCTTACTAACAATCTCCCCACTTGGAGACTCGGCGCCTTTCCATGCCTCTTTCGTACCGTCTGCAATTTGTCCGCAGGATGAACTGCAAGAGGGGGAACCAATGAGAGACTCGCTGGAGGTGTTTGGTCGGGCACATGTCACTCTCATTTCCCATCACGAAGAAGAATTCACCAGCGGTTCAGCCTGCCACCCCGGATCGACAATAGGGCGTGAAGCCATCCAGCTGTGTTGCGTCCCACTCACAAAAAAGCGACTTGGGAAATGGAGCTCAGGGGCACTGCACTTCCCAAACCTGCAGAGTTCTAAACGATAACTATCGCCCCAAAATATATTGAGGTCAGGCTACGAAGAGGCGCTGAACGCAAGGCAGAACTGCAGGAAACGGATGTCAACGGGTACATCGGAATGGCCCCGATAGCACATGAAAAGCGCCAGAACGTGGACAATGATGCGGTTGGCCAAAAAGGGCGTATGCGTTTTTTCCTGAATATATTCAGGAAAAAACGCATACGCCCTTTTTGGCCAACCAAGCAACCTGGGAGAGCAAATCAGCACTACAAAGAAATCTCTCGCCCCCCCCCCCGGGGCAAAAGGGCCAGGCGAAAAAAGTCTAAAAACCAGAAAGGCAGGACAGCCCACGGAGTCAAGGGAGCCTTGTTAAGCTGATGGGCGGGATGTCAATGGCCAACAGCCAATCTTCACAAGTGTATCCTCTTTCCCAAACCATGGAAAACACAGAACCACAGAGCATAGGGCACTTCCACACATGGGCGTTGACCTTGGGAAAATGAAAAAATCAACCAGACACAGGGACCCCAAAGTTGAGGGCTGCTGTCTTGACAAGAACCTCCACTCCGGTACACGTTTCATATCCCAGGAAAGAGCCAAGTGGACAAAGACGAGTGGACAAGTGGACAAAGACAAGTGGACAAGTGGACAAGTGGTGCTACGTAGGTCCAATGGAGTGTCACTCAGCCATGAAATCCACGTCATGAGGCTGGTAGCAGCATCCTGAGTGGATTTAGGTACGATCATCCTCAGTGAAATAAGTCCCACAAAAAAAGAAACTTATGATATCACTTATCGAGGGAATGTAAAAATCGCTCCCCATGAACGGAATCCCCAAACAGAACAGAGTCACGCTTTTAGAAAACACACTTATGCCTGCTTCAGGGGAAAGGTGAGGTGCGGTGACGCATAAAACTCGAGTTTGAAATGAGCACAGATACCCTTCCGAAAACCGAATATGGAATGGACACGACCTACTCCTTGCTCAATCAACTGGACTCACCAGACCCTGTTCATCGCACAAGTATCTATCCGACTAGTAAGCATCTTAAAAGCTAAGTCTTGATATCTCTGTGTAAGTGCATCAAGTGTGTGTAAAGCGGCCTAAAACCAGCAGGGAAAATCAGCTCAGACCCATTCTGAGGATACATTTCCAACATAAAGAAGAAACAAGCAGGGCAAAACAGAGAGAAATTCTTCCAAAATGCGTTCAGGGACTGGCATGCAACCAGGATTGACCACATCTACAGCCCCAGCGGCAGAAGACATAAGGCTGGACACTCTTGGGGCTGAGACGATTGGTGAGGTTGGGAAAGCAAATGCAGACCCTTGAAAGGAATCCTGCGTGCTCCCCATTCCATGGCTCCCAACTCTCCAGGTTCAACGCAATCTTCCGACAGCGAAAGCACTCATTGGAAACCCAGCGGATGCTACACCGTGGGATCGGGAAAGCTTTCTGAAACTCACCTCAGTTTTCATCTCCTGGTGCTCGTGTTCTCCATTCAGGCCCCCTTACTAACAATCTCCCCACTTGGAGACTCGGCGCCTTTCCATGCCTCTTTCGTACCGTCTGCAATTTGTCCGCAGGATGAACTGCAAGAGGGGGAACCAATGAGAGACTCGCTGGAGGTGTTTGGTCGGGCACATGTCACTCTCATTTCCCATCACGAAGAAGAATTCACCAGCGGTTCAGCCTGCCACCCCGGATCGACAATAGGGCGTGAAGCCATCCAGCCGTGTTGCGTCCCACTCACAAAAAAGCGACTTGGGAAATGGAGCTCAGGGGCACTGCACTTCCCAAACCTGCAGAGTTCTAAACGATAACTATCGCCCCAAAATATATTGAGGTCAGGCTACGAAGAGGCGCTGAACGCAAGGCAGAACTGCAGGAAACGGATGTCAACGGGTACATCGGAATGGCCCCGATAGCACATGAAAAGCGCCAGAACGTGGACAATGATGCGGTTGGCCAAAAAGGGCGTATGCGTTTTTTCCTGAATATATTCAGGAAAAAACGCATACGCCCTTTTTGGCCAACCAAGCAACCTGGGAGAGCAAATCAGCACTACAAAGAAATCTCTCGCCCCCCCCCCCCCCCGGGGCAAAAGGGCCAGGCGAAAAAAGTCTAAAAACCAGAAAGGCAGGACAACCCACGGAGTCAAGGGAGCCTTGTTAAGCTGATGGGCGGGATGTCAATGGCCAACAGCCAATCTTCACAAGTGTATCCTCTTTCCCAAACCATGTAAAACACAGAACCACAGAGCATAGGGCACTTCCACACATGGGCGTTGACCTTGGGAAAATGAAAAAATCAACCAGACACTGGGACCCCAAAGTTGAGGGCTGCTGTCTTGACAAGAACCTCCACTCCGGTACACGTTTCATATCCCAGGAAAGAGCCAAGTGGACAAAGACGAGTGGACAAGTGGACAACGACAACTGGACAAGTGGACAAGTGGTGCTACGTAGGTCCAATGGAGTGTCACTCAGCCATGAAATCCACGTCATGAGGCTGGTAGCAGCATCCTGAGTGGATTTAGGTACGATCATCCTCAGTGAAATAAGTCCCACAAAAAAAGAAACTTATGATATCACTTATCGAGGGAATGTAAAAATCGCTCCCCATGAACGGAATCCCCAAACAGAACAGAGTCACGCTTTTAGAAAACACACTTATGCCTGCTTCAGGGGAAAGGTGAGGTGCGGTGACGCATAAAACTCGAGTTTGAAATGAGCACAGATACCCTTCCGAAAACCGAATATGGAATGGACACGACCTACTCCTTGCTCAATCAACTGGACTCACCAGACCCTGTTCATCGCACAAGTATCTATCCGACTAGTAAGCATCTTAAAAGCTAAGTCTTGATATCTCTGTGTAAGTGCATCAAGTGTGTGTAAAGCGGCCTAAAACCAGCAGGGAAAATCAGCTCAGACCCATTCTGAGGATACATTTCCAACATAAAGAAGAAACAAGCAGGGCAAAACAGAGAGAAATTCTTCCAAAATGCGTTCAGGGACTGGCATGCAACCAGGATTGACCACATCTACAGCCCCAGCGGCAGAAGACATAAGGCTGGACACTCTTGGGGCTGAGACGATTGGTGAGGTTGGGAAAGCAAATGCAGACCCTTGAAAGGAATCCTGCGTGCTCCCCATTCCATGGCTCCCAACTCTCCAGGTTCAACGCAATCTTCCGACAGCGAAAGCACTCATTGGAAACCCAGCGGATGCTACACCGTGGGATCGGGAAAGCTTTCTGAAACTCACCTCAGTTTTCATCTCCTGGTGCTCGTGTTCTCCATTCAGGCCCCCTTACTAACAATCTCCCCACTTGGAGACTCGGCGCCTTTCCATGCCTCTTTCGTACCGTCTGCAATTTGTCCGCAGGATGAACTGCAAGAGGGGGAACCAATGAGAGACTCGCTGGAGGTGTTTGGTCGGGCACATGTCACTCTCATTTCCCATCACGAAGAAGAATTCACCAGCGGTTCAGCCTGCCACCCCGGATCGACAATAGGGCGTGAAGCCATCCAGCCGTGTTGCGTCCCACTCACAAAAAAGCGACTTGGGAAATGGAGCTCAGGGGCACTGCACTTCCCAAACCTGCAGAGTTCTAAACGATAACTATCGCCCCAAAATATATTGAGGTCAGGCTACGAAGAGGCGCTGAACGCAAGGCAGAACTGCAGGAAACGGATGTCAACGGGTACATCGGAATGGCCCCGATAGCACATGAAAAGCGCCAGAACGTGGACAATGATGCGGTTGGCCAAAAAGGGCGTATGCGTTTTTTCCTGAATATATTCAGGAAAAAACGCATACGCCCTTTTTGGCCAACCAAGCAACCTGGGAGAGCAAATCAGCACTACAAAGAAATCTCTCGCCCCCCCCCCCACCGGGGCAAAAGGGCCAGGCGAAAAAAGTCTAAAAACCAGAAAGGCAGGACAACCCACGGAGTCAAGGGAGCCTTGTTAAGCTAATGGGCGGGATGTCAATGGCCAACAGCCAATCTTCACAAGTGTATCCTCTTTCCCAAACCATGTAAAACACAGAACCACAGAGCATAGGGCACTTCCACACATGGGCGTTGACCTTGGGAAAATGAAAAAATCAACCAGACACTGGGACCCCAAAGTTGAGGGCTGCTGTCTTGACAAGAACCTCCACTCCGGTACACGTTTCATATCCCAGGAAAGAGCCAAGTGGACAAAGACGAGTGGACAAGTGGACAACGACAACTGGACAAGTGGACAAGTGGTGCTACGTAGGTCCAATGGAGTGTCACTCAGCCATGAAATCCACGTCATGAGGCTGGTAGCAGCATCCTGAGTGGATTTAGGTACGATCATCCTCAGTGAAATAAGTCCCACAAAAAAAGAAACTTATGATATCACTTATCGAGGGAATGTAAAAATCGCTCCCCATGAACGGAATCCCCAAACAGAACAGAGTCACGCTTTTAGAAAACACACTTATGCCTGCTTCAGGGGAAAAGTGAGGTGCGGTGACGCATAAAACTCGAGTTTGAAATGAGCACAGATACCCTTCCGAAAACCGAATATGGAATGGACACGACCTACTCCTTGCTCAATCAACTGGACTCACCAGACCCTGTTCATCGCACAAGTATCTATCCGACTAGTAAGCATCTTAAAAGCTAAGTCTTGATATCTCTGTGTAAGTGCATCAAGTGTGTGTAAAGCGGCCTAAAACCAGCAGGGAAAATCAGCTCAGACCCATTCTGAGGATACATTTCCAACACAAAGAAGAAACAAGCAGGGCAAAACAGAGAGAAATTCTTCCAAAATGCGTTCAGGGACTGGCATGCAACCAGGATTGACCACATCTACAGCCCCAGCGGCAGAAGACATAAGGCTGGACACTCTTGGGGCTGAGACGATTGGTGAGGTTGGGAAAGCAAATGCAGACCCTTGAAAGGAATCCTGCGTGCTCCCCATTCCATGGCTCCCAACTCTCCAGGTTCAACGCAATCTTCCGACAGCGAAAGCACTCATTGGAAACCCAGCGGATGCTACACCGTGGGATCGGGAAAGCTTTCTGAAACTCACCTCAGTTTTCCTCTCCTGGTGCTCGTGTTCTCCATTCAGGCCCCCTTACTAACAATCTCCCCACTTGGAGACTCGGCGCCTTTCCATGCCTCTTTCGTACCGTCTGCAATTTGTCCGCAGGATGAACTGCAAGAGGGGGAACCAATGAGAGACTCGCTGGAGGTGTTTGGTCGGGCACATGTCACTCTCATTTCCCATCACGAAGAAGAATTCACCACAGGTTCAGCCTGCAACCGCGGATCGACAATAGGGCGTGAAGCCATCCAGCCGTGTTGCGTCCCACTCACAAAAAAGCGACTTGGGAAATGGAGCTCAGGGGCCCTGCACTTCCCAAACCTGCAGAGTTCTAAACGATAACTATCGCCCCAAAATATATTGAGGTCAGGCTACGAAGAGGCGCTGAACGCAAGGCAGAACTGCAGGAAACGGATGTCAACGGGTACATCGGAATGGCCCCGATAGCACATGAAAAGCGCCAGAACGTGGACAATGATGCGGTTGGCCAAAAAGGGCGTATTCAGGAAAAAACTCATACGCCCTTTTTGGCCAACCAAGCAACCTGGGAGAGCAAATCAGCACTACAAAGAAATCTCTCGCCCCCCCCCCCCCGGGGCAAAAGGGCCAGGCGAAAAAAGTCTAAAAACCAGAAAGGCAGGACAGCCCACGGAGTCAAGGGAGCCTTGTTAATCTGATGGGCGGGATGTCAATGGCCAACAGCCAATCTTCACAAGTGTATCCTCTTTCCCAAACCATGTAAAACACAGAACCACAGAGCATAGGGCACTTCCACACATGGGCGTTGACCTTGGGAAAATGAAAAAATCAACCAGACACAGGGACCCCAAAGTTGAGGGCTGCTGTCTTGACAAGAACCTCCACTCCGGTACACGTTTCATATCCCAGGAAAGAGCCAAGTGGACAAAGACGAGTGGACAAGTGGACAAAGACAAGTGGACAAGTGGACAAGTGGTGCTACGTAGGTCCAATGGAGTGTCACTCAGCCATGAAATCCACGTCATGAGGCTGGTAGCAGCATCCTGAGTGGATTTAGGTACGATCATCCTCAGTGAAATAAGTCCCACAAAAAAAGAAACTTATGATATCACTTATCGAGGGAATGTAAAAATCGCTCCCCATGAACGGAATCCCCAAACAGAACAGAGTCACGCTTTTAGAAAACACACTTATGCCTGCTTCAGGGGAAAGGTGAGGTGCGGTGACGCATAAAACTCGAGTTTGAAATGAGCACAGATACCCTTCCGAAAACCGAATATGGAATGGACACGACCTACTCCTTGCTCAATCAACTGGACTCACCAGACCCTGTTCATCGCACAAGTATCTATCCGACTAGTAAGCATCTTAAAAGCTAAGTCTTGATATCTCTGTGTAAGTGCATCAAGTGTGTGTAAAGCGGCCTAAAACCAGCAGGGAAAATCAGCTCAGACCCATTCTGAGGATACATTTCCAACACAAAGAAGAAACAAGCAGGGCAAAACAGAGAGAAATTCTTCCAAAATGCGTTCAGGGACTGGCATGCAACCAGGATTGACCACATCTACAGCCCCAGCGGCAGAAGACATAAGGCTGGACACTATTGGGGCTGAGACGATTGGTGAGGTTGGGAAAGCAAATGCAGACCCTTGAAAGGAATCCTGCGTGCTCCCCATTCCATGGGTCCCAACTCTCCAGGTTCAACGCAATCTTCCGACAGCGAAAGCACTCATTGGAAACCCAGCGGTTGCTACACCGTGGGATCGGGAAAGCTTTCTGAAACTCACCTCAGTTTTCATCTCCTGGTGCTCGTGTTCTCCATTCAGGCCCCCTTACTAACAATCTCCCCACTTGGAGACTCGGCGCCTTTCCATGCCTCTTTCGTACCGTCTGCAATTTGTCCGCAGGATGAACTGCAAGAGGGGGAACCAATGAGAGACTCGCTGGAGGTGTTTGGTCGGGCACATGTCACTCTCATTTCCCATCACGAAGAAGAATTCACCAGCGGTTCAGCCTGCCACCCCGGATCGACAATAGGGCGTGAAGCCATCCAGCCGTGTTGCGTCCCACTCACAAAAAAGCGACTTGGGAAATGGAGCTCAGGGGCACTGCACTTCCCAAACCTGCAGAGTTCTAAACGATAACTATCGCCCCAAAATATATTGAGGTCAGGCTACGAAGAGGCGCTGAACGCAAGGCAGAACTGCAGGAAACGGATGTCAACGGGTACATCGGAATGGCCCCGATAGCACATGAAAAGCGCCAGAACGTGGACAATGATGCGGTTGGCCAAAAAGGGCGTATGCGTTTTTTCCTGAATATATTCAGGAAAAAACGCATACGCCCTTTTTGGCCAACCAAGCAACCAGGGAGAGCAAATCAGCACTACAAAGAAATCTCTCGCCCCCCCCCCCGGGGCAAAAGGGCCAGGCGAAAAAAGTCTAAAAACCAGAAAGGCAGGACAGCCCACGGAGTCAAGGGAGCGTTGTTAAGCTGATGGGCGGGATGTCAATGGCCAACAGCCAATCTTCACAAGTGTATCCTCTTTCCCAAACCATGGAAAACACAGAACCACAGAGCATAGGGCACTTCCACACATGGGCGTTGACCTTGGGAAAATGAAAAAATCAACCAGACACAGGGACCCCAAAGTTGAGGGCTGCTGTCTTGACAAGAACCTCCACTCCGGTACACGTTTCATATCCCAGGAAAGAGCCAAGTGGACAAAGACGAGTGGACAAGTGGACAAAGACAAGTGGACAAGTGGACAAGTGGTGCTACGTAGGTCCAATGGAGTGTCACTCAGCCATGAAATCCACGTCATGAGGCTGGTAGCAGCATCCTGAGTGGATTTAGGTACGATCATCCTCAGTGAAATAAGTCCCACAAAAAAAGAAACTTATGATATCACTTATCGAGGGAATGTAAAAATCGCTCCCCATGCACTGAATCCCCAAACAGAACAGAGTCACGCTTTTAGAAAACACACTTATGCCTGCTTCAGGGGAAAAGTGAGGTGCGGTGACGCATAAAACTCGAGTTTGAAATGAGCACAGATACCCTTCCGAAAACCGAATATGGAATGGACACGACCTACTCCTTGCTCAATCAACTGGACTCACCAGACCCTGTTCATCGCACAAGTATCTATCCGACTAGTAAGCATCTTAAAAGCTAAGTCTTGATATCTCTGTGTAAGTGCATCAAGTGTGTGTAAAGCGGCCTAAAACCAGCAGGGAAAATCAGCTCAGACCCATTCTGAGGATACATTTCCAACATAAAGAAGAAACAAGCAGGGCAAAACAGAGAGAAATTCTTGCAAAATGCGTTCAGGGACTGGCATGCAACCAGGATTGACCACATCTACAGCCCCAGCGGCAGAAGACATAAGGCTGGACACTCTTGGGGCTGAGACGATTGGTGAGGTTGGGAAAGCAAATGCAGACCCTTGAAAGGAATCCTGCGTGCTCCCCATTCCATGGCTCCCAACTCTCCAGGTTCAACACAATCTTCCGACAGCGAAAGCACTCATTGGAAACCCAGCGGATGCTACACCGTGGGATCGGGAAAGCTTTCTGAAACTGACCTCAGTTTTCATCTCCTGGTGCTCGTGTTCTCCATTCAGGCCCCCTTACTAACAATCTCCCCACTTGGAGACTCGGCGCCTTTCCATGCCTCTTTCGTACCGTCTGCAATTTGTCCGCAGGATGAACTGCAAGAGGGGGAACCAATGAGAGACTCGCTGGAGGTGTTTGGTCGGGCACATGTCACTCTCATTTCCCATCACGAAGAAGAATTCACCAGCGGTTCAGCCTGCCACCCCGGATCGACAATAGGGCGTGAAGCCATCCAGCCGTGTTGCGTCCCACTCACAAAAAAGCGACTTGGGAAATGGAGCTCAGGGGCACTGCACTTCCCAAACCTGCAGAGTTCTAAATGATAACTATCGCCCCAAAATATATTGAGGTCAGGCTACGAAGAGGCGCTGAACGCAAGGCAGAACTGCAGGAAACGGATGTCAACGGGTACATCGGAATGGCCCCGATAGCACATGAAAAGCGCCAGAACGTGGACAATGATGCGGTTGGCCAAAAAGGGCGTATGCGTTTTTTCCTGAATATATTCAGGAAAAAACGCATACGCCCTTTTTGGCCAACCAAGCAACCTGGGAGAGCAAATCAGCACTACAAAGAAATCTCTCGCCCCCCCCCCCCACGGGGCAAAAGGGCCAGGCGAAAAAAGTCTAAAAACCAGAAAGGCAGGACAGCCCACGGAGTCAAGGGAGCCTTGTTAAGCTGATGGGCGGGATGTCAATGGCCAACAGCCAATCTTCACAAGTGTATCCTCTTTCCCAAACCATGGAAAACACAGAACCACAGAGCATAGGGCACTTCCACACATGGGCGTTGACCTTGGGAAAATGAAAAAATCAACCAGACACAGGGACCCCAAAGTTGAGGGCTGCTGTCTTGACAAGAACCTCCACTCCGGTACACGTTTCATATCCCAGGAAAGAGCCAAGTGGACAAAGACGAGTGGACAAGTGGACAAAGACAAGTGGACAAGTGGACAAGTGGTGCTACGTAGGTCCAATGGAGTGTCACTCAGCCATGAAATCCACGTCATGAGGCTGGTAGCAGCATCCTGAGTGGATTTAGGTACGATCATCCTCAGTGAAATAAGTCCCACAAAAAAAGAAACTTATGATATCACTTATCGAGGGAATGTAAAAATCGCTCCCCATGCACTGAATCCCCAAACAGAACAGAGTCACGCTTTTAGAAAACACACTTATGCCTGCTTCAGGGGAAAGGTGAGGTGGGGTGACGCATAAAACTCGAGTTTGAAATGAGCACAGATACCCTTCCGAAAACCGAATATGGAATGGACACGACCTACTCCTTGCTCAATCAACTGGACTCACCAGACCCTGTTCATCGCACAAGTATCTATCCGACTAGTAAGCATCTTAAAAGCTAAGTCTTGATATCTCTGTGTAAGTGCATCAAGTGTGTGTAAAGCGGCCTAAAACCAGCAGGGAAAATCAGCTCAGACCCATTCTGAGGATACATTTCCAACATAAAGAAGAAACAAGCAGGGCAAAACAGAGAGAAATTCTTCCAAAATGCGTTCAGGGACTGGCATGCAACCAGGATTGACCACATCTACAGCCCCAGCGGCAGAAGACATAAGGCTGGACACTCTTGGGGCTGAGACGATTGGTGAGGTTGGGAAAGCAAATGCAGACCCTTGAAAGGAATCCTGCGTGCTCCCCATTCCATGGGTCCCAACTCTCCAGGTTCAACGCAATCTTCCGACAGCGAAAGCACTCATTGGAAACCCAGCGGATGCTACACCGTGGGATCGGGAAAGCTTTCTGAAACTCACCTCAGTTTTCATCTCCTGGTGCTCGTGTTCTCCATTCAGGCCCCCTTACTAACAATCTCCCCACTTGGAGACTCGGCGCCTTTCCATGCCTCTTTCGTACCGTCTGCAATTTGTCCGCAGGATGAACTGCAAGAGAGGGAAACAATGAGAGACTCGCTGGAGGTGTTTGGTCGGGCACATGTCACTCTCATTTCCCATCACGAAGAAGAATTCACCAGCGGTTCAGCCTGCCACCCCGGATCGACAATAGGGCGTGAAGCCATCCAGCCGTGTTGCGTCCCACTCACAAAAAAGCGACTTGGGAAATGGAGCTCAGGGGCACTGCACTTCCCAAACCTGCAGAGTTCTAAACGATAACTATCGCCCCAAAATATATTGAGGTCAGGCTACGAAGAGGCGCTGAACGCAAGGCAGAACTGCAGGAAACGGATGTCAACGGGTACATCGGAATGGCCCCGATAGCACATGAAAAGCGCCAGAACGTGGACAATGATGCGGTTGGCCAAAAAGGGCGTATGCGTTTTTTCCTGAATATATTCAGGAAAAAACGCATACGCCCTTTTTGGCCAACCAAGCAACCTGGGAGAGCAAATCAGCACTACAAAGAAATCTCTCGCCCCCCCCCCCCCGGGGCAAAAGGGCCAGGCGAAAAAAGTCTAAAAACCAGAAAGGCAGGACAACCCACGGAGTCAAGGGAGCCTTGTTAAGCTGATGGGCGGGATGTCAATGGCCAACAGCCAATCTTCACAAGTGTATCCTCTTTCCCAAACCATGTAAAACACAGAACCACAGAGCATAGGGCACTTCCACACATGGGCGTTGACCTTGGGAAAATGAAAAAATCAACCAGACACAGGGACCCCAAAGTTGAGGGCTGCTGTCTTGACAAGAACCTCCACTCCGGTACACGTTTCATATCCCAGGAAAGAGCCAAGTGGACAAAGACGAGTGAACAAGTGGACAAAGACAAGTGGACAAGTGGTGCTACGTAGGTCCAATGGAGTGTCACTCAGCCATGAAATCCACGTCATGAGGCTGGTAGCAGCATCCTGAGTGGATTTAGGTACGATCATCCTCAGTGAAATAAGTCCCACAAAAAAAGAAACTTATGATATCACTTATCGAGGGAATGTAAAAATCGCTCCCCATGAACGGAATCCCCAAACAGAACAGAGTCACGCTTTTAGAAAACACACTTATGCCTGCTTCAGGGGAAAGGTGAGGTGCGGTGACGCATAAAACTCGAGTTTGAAATGAGCACAGATACCCTTCCGAAAACCGAATATGGAATGGACACGACCTACTCCTTGCTCAATCAACTGGACTCACCAGACCCTGTTCATCGCACAAGTATCTATCCGACTAGTAAGCATCTTAAAAGCTAAGTCTTGATATCTCTGTGTAAGTGCATCAAGTGTGTGTAAAGCGGCCTAAAACCAGCAGGGAAAATCAGCTCAGACCCATTCTGAGGATACATTTCCAACACAAAGAAGAAACAAGCAGGGCAAAACAGAGAGAAATTCTTCCAAAATGCGTTCAGGGACTGGCATGCAACCAGGATTGACCACATCTACAGCCCCAGCGGCAGAAGACATAAGGCTGGACACTCTTGGGGCTGAGACGATTGGTGAGGTTGGGAAAGCAAATGCAGACCCTTGAAAGGAATCCTGCGTCCTCCCCATTCCATGGGTCCCAACTCTCCAGGTTCAACGCAATCTTCCGACAGCGAAAGCACTCATTGGAAACCCAGCGGATGCTACACCGTGGGATCGGGAAAGCTTTCTGAAACTCACCTCAGTTTTCCTCTCCTGGTGCTCGTGTTCTCCATTCAGGCCCCCTTACTAACAATCTCCCCACTTGGAGACTCGGCGCCTTTCCATGCCTCTTTCGTACCGTCTGCAATTTGTCCGCAGGATGAACTGCAAGAGGGGGAACCAATGAGAGACTCGCTGGAGGTGTTTGGTCGGGCACATGTCACTCTCATTTCCCATCACGAAGAAGAATTCACCAGCGGTTCAGCCTGCAACCGCGGATCGACAATAGGGCGTGAAGCCATCCAGCCGTGTTGCGTCCCACTCACAAAAAAGCGACTTGGGAAATGGAGCTCAGGGGCCCTGCACTTCCCAAACCTGCAGAGTTCTAAACGATAACTATCGCCCCAAAATATATTGAGGTCAGGCTACGAAGAGGCGCTGAACGCAAGGCAGAACTGCAGGAAACGGATGTCAACGGGTACATCGGAATGGCCCCGATAGCACATGAAAAGCGCCAGAACGTGGACAATGATGCGGTTGGCCAAAAAGGGCGTATTCAGGAAAAAACGCATACGCCCTTTTTGGCCAACCAAGCAACCTGGGAGAGCAAATCAGCACTACAAAGAAATCTCTCGCCCCCCCCCCCGGGGCAAAAGGGCCAGGCGAAAAAAGTCTAAAAACCAGAAAGGCAGGACAGCCCACGGAGTCAAGGGAGCGTTGTTAAGCTGATGGGCGGGATGTCAATGGCCAACAGCCAATCTTCACAAGTGTATCCTCTTTCCCAAACCATGGAAAACACAGAACCACAGAGCATAGGGCACTTCCACACATGGGCGTTGACCTTGGGAAAATGAAAAAATCAACCAGACACAGGGACCCCAAAGTTGAGGGCTGCTGTCTTGACAAGAACCTCCACTCCGGTACACGTTTCATATCCCAGGAAAGAGCCAAGTGGACAAAGACGAGTGGACAAGTGGACAACGACAAGTGGACAAGTGGACAAGTGGTGCTACGTAGGTCCAATGGAGTGTCACTCAGCCATGAAATCCACGTCATGAGGCTGGTAGCAGCATCCTGAGTGGATTTAGGTACGATCATCCTCAGTGAAATAAGTCCCACAAAAAAAGAAACTTATGATATCACTTATCGAGGGAATGTAAAAATCGCTCCCCATGCACTGAATCCCCAAACAGAACAGAGTCACGCTTTTAGAAAACACACTTATGCCTGCTTCAGGGGAAAGGTGAGGTGGGGTGACGCATAAAACTCGAGTTTGAAATGAGCACAGATACCCTTCCGAAAACCAAATATGGAATGGACACGACCTACTCCTTGCTCAATCAACTGGACTCACCAGACCCTGTTCATCGCACAAGTATCTATCCGACTAGTAAGCATCTTAAAAGCTAAGTCTTGATATCTCTGTGTAAGTGCATCAAGTGTGTGTAAAGCGGCCTAAAACCAGCAGGGAAAATCAGCTCAGACCCATTCTGAGGATACATTTCCAACATAAAGAAGAAACAAGCAGGGCAAAACAGAGAGAAATTCTTCCAAAATGCGTTCAGGGACTGGCATGCAACCAGGATTGACCACATCTACAGCCCCAGCGGCAGAAGACATAAGGCTGGACACTCTTGGGGCTGAGACGATTGGTGAGGTTGGGAAAGCAAATGCAGACCCTTGAAAGGAATCCTGCGTGCTCCCCATTCCATGGGTCCCAACTCTCCAGGTTCAACGCAATCTTCCGACAGCGAAAGCACTCATTGGAAACCCAGCGGATGCTACACCGTGGGATCGGGAAAGCTTTCTGAAACTCACCTCAGTTTTCATCTCCTGGTGCTCGTGTTCTCCATTCAGGCCCCCTTACTAACAATCTCCCCACTTGGAGACTCGGCGCCTTTCCATGCCTCTTTCGTACCGTCTGCAATTTGTCCGCAGGATGAACTGCAAGAGGGGGAACCAATGAGAGACTCGCTGGAGGTGTTTGGTCGGGCACATGTCACTCTCATTTCCCATCACGAAGAAGAATTCACCAGCGGTTCAGCCTGCCACCCCGGATCGACAATAGGGCGTGAAGCCATCCAGCCGTGTTGCGTCCCACTCAAAAAAAAGCGACTTGGGAAATGGAGCTCAGGGGCACTGCACTTCCCAAACCTGCAGAGTTCTAAATGATAACTATCGCCCCAAAATATATTGAGGTCAGGCTACGAAGAGGCGCTGAACGCAAGGCAGAACTGCAGGAAACGGATGTCAACGGGTACATCGGAATGGCCCCGATAGCACATGAAAAGCGCCAGAACGTGGACAATGATGCGGTTGGCCAAAAAGGGCGTATGCGTTTTTTCCTGAATATATTCAGGAAAAAACGCATACGCCCTTTTTGGCCAACCAAGCAACCTGGGAGAGCAAATCAGCACTACAAAGAAATCTCTCGCCCCCCCCCCCGGGGCAAAAGGGCCAGGCGAAAAAAGTCTAAAAACCAGAAAGGCAGGACAGCCCACGGAGTCAAGGGAGCCTTGTTAAGCTGATGGGCGGGATGTCAATGGCCAACAGCCAATCTTCACAAGTGTATCCTCTTTCCCAAACCATGGAAAACACAGAACCACAGAGCATAGGGCACTTCCACACATGGGCGTTGACCTTGGGAAAATGAAAAAATCAACCAGACACAGGGACCCCAAAGTTGAGGGCTGCTGTCTTGACAAGAACCTCCACTCCGGTACACGTTTCATATCCCAGGAAAGAGCCAAGTGGACAAAGACGAGTGGACAAGTGGACAAAGACAAGTGGACAAGTGGACAAGTGGTGCTACGTAGGTCCAATGGAGTGTCACTCAGCCATGAAATCCACGTCATGAGGCTGGTAGCAGCATCCTGAGTGGATTTAGGTACGATCATCCTCAGTGAAATAAGTCCCACAAAAAAAGAAACTTATGATATCACTTATCGAGGGAATGTAAAAATCGCTCCCCATGCACTGAATCCCCAAACAGAACAGAGTCACGCTTTTAGAAAACACACTTATGCCTGCTTCAGGGGAAAGGTGAGGTGGGGTGACGCATAAAACTCGAGTTTGAAATGAGCACAGATACCCTTCCGAAAACCGAATATGGAATGGACACGACCTACTCCTTGCTCAATCAACTGGACTCACCAGACCCTGTTCATCGCACAAGTATCTATCCGACTAGTAAGCATCTTAAAAGCTAAGTCTTGATATCTCTGTGTAAGTGCATCAAGTGTGTGTAAAGCGGCCTAAAACCAGCAGGGAAAATCAGCTCAGACCCATTCTGAGGATACATTTCCAACATAAAGAAGAAACAAGCAGGGCAAAACAGAGAGAAATTCTTCCAAAATGCGTTCAGGGACTGGCATGCAACCAGGATTGACCACATCTACAGCCCCAGCGGCAGAAGACATAAGGCTGGACACTCTTGGGGCTGAGACGATTGGTGAGGTTGGGAAAGCAAATGCAGACCCTTGAAAGGAATCCTGCGTGCTCCCCATTCCATGGGTCCCAACTCTCCAGGTTCAACGCAATCTTCCGACAGCGAAAGCACTCATTGGAAACCCAGCGGATGCTACACCGTGGGATCGGGAAAGCTTTCTGAAACTCACCTCAGTTTTCCTCTCCTGGTGCTCGTGTTCTCCATTCAGGCCCCCTTACTAACAATCTCCCCACTTGGAGACTCGGCGCCTTTCCATGCCTCTTTCGTACCGTCTGCAATTTGTCCGCAGGATGAACTGCAAGAGGGGGAACCAATGAGAGACTCGCTGGAGGTGTTTGGTCGGGCACATGTCACTCTCATTTCCCATCACGAAGAAGAATTCACCAGCGGTTCAGCCTGCAACCGCGGATCGACAATAGGGCGTGAAGCCATCCAGCCGTGTTGCGTCCCACTCACAAAAAAGCGACTTGGGAAATGGAGCTCAGGGGCACTGCACTTCCCAAACCTGCAGAGTTCTAAACGATAACTATCGCCCCAAAATATATTGAGGTCAGGCTACGAAGAGGCGCTGAACGCAAGGCAGAACTGCAGGAAACGGATGTCAACGGGTACATCGGAATGGCCCCGATAGCACATGAAAAGCGCCAGAACGTGGACAATGATGCGGTTGGCCAAAAAGGGCGTATTCAGGAAAAAACGCATACGCCCTTTTTGGCCAACCAAGCAACCTGGGAGAGCAAATCAGCACTACAAAGAAATCTCTCGCCCCCCCCCCCCCCGGGGCAAAAGGGCCAGGCGAAAAAAGTCTAAAAACCAGAAAGGCAGGACAGCCCACGGAGTCAAGGGAGCCTTGTTAAGCTGATGGGCGGGATGTCAATGGCCAACAGCCAATCTTCACAAGTGTATCCTCTTTCCCAAACCATGGAAAACACAGAACCACAGAGCATAGGGCACTTCCACACATGGGCGTTGACCTTGGGAAAATGAAAAAATCAACCAGACACAGGGACCCCAAAGTTGAGGGCTCCTGTCTTGACAAGAACCTCCACTCCGGTACACGTTTCATATCCCAGGAAAGAGCCAAGTGGACAAAGACGAGTGGACAAGTGGACAACAACTGGACAAGTGGACAAGTGGTGCTACGTAGGTCCAATGGAGTGTCACTCAGCCATGAAATCCACGTCATGAGGCTGGTAGCAGCATCCTGAGTGGATTTAGGTACGATCATCCTCAGTGAAATAAGTCCCACAAAAAAAGAAACTTATGATATCACTTATCGAGGGAATGTAAAAATCGCTCCCCATGCACTGAATCCCCAAACAGAACAGAGTCACGCTTTTAGAAAACACACTTATGCCTGCTTCAGGGGAAAGGTGAGGTGGGGTGACGCATAAAACTCGAGTTTGAAATGAGCACAGATACCCTTCCGAAAACCGAATATGGAATGGACACGACCTACTCCTTGCTCAATCAACTGGACTCACCAGACCCTGTTCATCGCACAAGTATCTATCCGACTAGTAAGCATCTTAAAAGCTAAGTCTTGATATCTCTGTGTAAGTGCATCAAGTGTGTGTAAAGCGGCCTAAAACCAGCAGGGAAAATCAGCTCAGACCCATTCTGAGGATACATTTCCAACATAAAGAAGAAACAAGCAGGGCAAAACAGAGAGAAATTCTTCCAAAATGCGTTCAGGGACTGGCATGCAACCAGGATTGACCACATCTACAGCCCCAGCGGCAGAAGACATAAGGCTGGACACTCTTGGGGCTGAGACGATTGGTGAGGTTGGGAAAGCAAATGCAGACCCTTGAAAGGAATCCTGCGTGCTCCCCATTCCATGGGTCCCAACTCTCCAGGTTCAACGCAATCTTCCGACAGCGAAAGCACTCATTGGAAACCCAGCGGATGCTACACCGTGGGATCGGGAAAGCTTTCTGAAACTCACCTCAGTTTTCATCTCCTGGTGCTCGTGTTCTCCATTCAGGCCCCCTTACTAACAATCTCCCCACTTGGAGACTCGGCGCCTTTCCATGCCTCTTTCGTACCGTCTGCAATTTGTCCGCAGGATGAACTGCAAGAGAGGGAAACAATGAGAGACTCGCTGGAGGTGTTTGGTCGGGCACATGTCACTCTCATTTCCCATCACGAAGAAGAATTCACCAGCGGTTCAGCCTGCCACCCCGGATCGACAATAGGGCGTGAAGCCATCCAGCCGTGTTGCGTCCCACTCACAAAAAAGCGACTTGGGAAATGGAGCTCAGGGGCACTGCACTTCCCAAACCTGCAGAGTTCTAAACGATAACTATCGCCCCAAAATATATTGAGGTCAGGCTACGAAGAGGCGCTGAACGCAAGGCAGAACTGCAGGAAACGGATGTCAACGGGTACATCGGAATGGCCCCGATAGCACATGAAAAGCGCCAGAACGTGGACAATGATGCGGTTGGCCAAAAAGGGCGTATGCGTTTTTTCCTGAATATATTCAGGAAAAAACGCATACGCCCTTTTTGGCCAACCAAGCAACCTGGGAGAGCAAATCAGCACTACAAAGAAATCTCTCGCCCCCCCCCCCGGGGCAAAAGGGCCAGGCGAAAAAAGTCTAAAAACCAGAAAGGCAGGACAACCCACGGAGTCAAGGGAGCCTTGTTAAGCTGATGGGCGGGATGTCAATGGCCAACAGCCAATCTTCACAAGTGTATCCTCTTTCCCAAACCATGTAAAACACAGAACCACAGAGCATAGGGCACTTCCACACATGGGCGTTGACCTTGGGAAAATGAAAAAATCAACCAGACACAGGGACCCCAAAGTTGAGGGCTGCTGTCTTGACAAGAACCTCCACTCCGGTACACGTTTCATATCCCAGGAAAGAGCCAAGTGGACAAAGACGAGTGGACAAGTGGACAAAGACAAGTGGACAAGTGGTGCTACGTAGGTCCAATGGAGTGTCACTCAGCCATGAAATCCACGTCATGAGGCTGGTAGCAGCATCCTGAGTGGATTTAGGTACGATCATCCTCAGTGAAATAAGTCCCACAAAAAAAGAAACTTATGATATCACTTATCGAGGGAATGTAAAAATCGCTCCCCATGAACGGAATCCCCAAACAGAACAGAGTCACGCTTTTAGAAAACACACTTATGCCTGCTTCAGGGGAAAGGTGAGGTGCGGTGACGCATAAAACTCGAGTTTGAAATGAGCACAGATACCCTTCCGAAAACCGAATATGGAATGGACACGACCTACTCCTTGCTCAATCAACTGGACTCACCAGACCCTGTTCATCGCACAAGTATCTATCCGACTAGTAAGCATCTTAAAAGCTAAGTCTTGATATCTCTGTGTAAGTGCATCAAGTGTGTGTAAAGCGGCCTAAAACCAGCAGGGAAAATCAGCTCAGACCCATTCTGAGGATACATTTCCAACACAAAGAAGAAACAAGCAGGGCAAAACAGAGAGAAATTCTTCCAAAATGCGTTCAGGGACTGGCATGCAACCAGGATTGACCACATCTACAGCCCCAGCGGCAGAAGACATAAGGCTGGACACTCTTGGGGCTGAGACGATTGGTGAGGTTGGGAAAGCAAATGCAGACCCTTGAAAGGAATCCTGCGTGCTCCCCATTCCATGGCTCCCAACTCTCCAGGTTCAACGCAATCTTCCGACAGCGAAAGCACTCATTGGAAACCCAGCGGATGCTACACCGTGGGATCGGGAAAGCTTTCTGAAACTCACCTCAGTTTTCCTCTCCTGGTGCTCGTGTTCTCCATTCAGGCCCCCTTACTAACAATCTCCCCACTTGGAGACTCGGCGCCTTTCCATGCCTCTTTCGTACCGTCTGCAATTTGTCCGCAGGATGAACTGCAAGAGGGGGAACCAATGAGAGACTCGCTGGAGGTGTTTGGTCGGGCACATGTCACTCTCATTTCCCATCACGAAGAAGAATTCACCAGCGGTTCAGCCTGCAACCGCGGATCGACAATAGGGCGTGAAGCCATCCAGCCGTGTTGCGTCCCACTCACAAAAAAGCGACTTGGGAAATGGAGCTCAGGGGCCCTGCACTTCCCAAACCTGCAGAGTTCTAAACGATAACTATCGCCCCAAAATATATTGAGGTCAGGCTACGAAGAGGCGCTGAACGCAAGGCAGAACTGCAGGAAACGGATGTCAACGGGTACATCGGAATGGCCCCGATAGCACATGAAAAGCGCCAGAACGTGGACAATGATGCGGTTGGCCAAAAAGGGCGTATTCAGGAAAAAACGCATACGCCCTTTTTGGCCAACCAAGCAACCTGGGAGAGCAAATCAGCACTACAAAGAAATCTCTCGCCCCCCCCCCCCGGGGCAAAAGGGCCAGGCGAAAAAAGTCTAAAAACCAGAAAGGCAGGACAGCCCACGGAGTCAAGGGAGCCTTGTTAAGCTGATGGGCGGGATGTCAATGGCCAACAGCCAATCTTCACAAGTTTATCCTCTTTCCCAAACCATGGAAAACACAGAACCACAGAGCATAGGGCACTTCCACACATGGGCGTTGACCTTGGGAAAATGAAAAAATCAACCAGACACAGGGACCCCAAAGTTGAGGGCTGCTGTCTTGACAAGAACCTCCACTCCGGTACACGTTTCATATCCCAGGAAAGAGCCAAGTGGACAAAGACGAGTGGACAAGTGGACAACGACAACTGGACAAGTGGACAAGTGGTGCTACGTAGGTCCAATGGAGTGTCACTCAGCCATGAAATCCACGTCATGAGGCTGGTAGCAGCATCCTGAGTGGATTTAGGTACGATCATCCTCAGTGAAATAAGTCCCACAAAAAAAGAAACTTATGATATCACTTATCGAGGGAATGTAAAAATCGCTCCCCATGCACTGAATCCCCAAACAGAACAGAGTCACGCTTTTAGAAAACACACTTATGCCTGCTTCAGGGGAAAGGTGAGGTGGGGTGACGCATAAAACTCGAGTTTGAAATGAGCACAGATACCCTTCCGAAAACCGAATATGGAATGGACACGACCTACTCCTTGCTCAATCAACTGGACTCACCAGACCCTGTTCATCGCACAAGTATCTATCCGACTAGTAAGCATCTTAAAAGCTAAGTCTTGATATCTCTGTGTAAGTGCATCAAGTGTGTGTAAAGCGGCCTAAAACCAGCAGGGAAAATCAGCTCAGACCCATTCTGAGGATACATTTCCAACACAAAGAAGAAACAAGCAGGGCAAAACAGAGAGAAATTCTTCCAAAATGCGTTCAGGGACTGGCATGCAACCAGGATTGACCACATCTACAGCCCCAGCGGCAGAAGACATAAGGCTGGACACTCTTGGGGCTGAGACGATTGGTGAGGTTGGGAAAGCAAATGCAGACCCTTGAAAGGAATCCTGCGTGCTCCCCATTCCATGGGTCCCAACTCTCCAGGTTCAACGCAATCTTCCGACAGCGAAAGCACTCATTGGAAACCCAGCAGATGCTACACCGTGGGATCGGGAAAGCTTTCTGAAACTCACCTCAGTTTTCATCTCCTGGTGCTCGTGTTCTCCATTCAGGCCCCCTTACTAACAATCTCCCCACTTGGAGACTCGGCGCCTTTCCATGCCTCTTTCGTACCGTCTGCAATTTGTCCGCAGGATGAACTGCAAGAGAGGGAAACAATGAGAGACTCGCTGGAGGTGTTTGGTCGGGCACATGTCACTCTCATTTCCCATCACGAAGAAGAATTCACCAGCGGTTCAGCCTGCCACCCCGGATCGACAATAGGGCGTGAAGCCATCCAGCCGTGTTGCGTCCCACTCACAAAAAAGCGACTTGGGAAATGGAGCTCAGGGGCACTGCACTTCCCAAACCTGCAGAGTTCTAAACGATAACTATCGCCCCAAAATATATTGAGGTCAGGCTACGAAGAGGCGCTGAACGCAAGGCAGAACTGCAGGAAACGGATGTCAACGGGTACATCGGAATGGCCCCGATAGCACATGAAAAGCGCCAGAACGTGGACAATGATGCGGTTGGCCAAAAAGGGCGTATGCGTTTTTTCCTGAATATATTCAGGAAAAAACGCATACGCCCTTTTTGGCCAACCAAGCAACCTGGGAGAGCAAATCAGCACTACAAAGAAATCTCTCGCCCCCCCCCCCCGGGGCAAAAGGGCCAGGCGAAAAAAGTCTAAAAACCAGAAAGGCAGGACAACCCACGGAGTCAAGGGAGCCTTGTTAAGCTGATGGGCGGGATGTCAATGGCCAACAGCCAATCTTCACAAGTGTATCCTCTTTCCCAAACCATGTAAAACACAGAACCACAGAGCATAGGGCACTTCCACACATGGGCGTTGACCTTGGGAAAATGAAAAAATCAACCAGACACAGGGACCCCAAAGTTGAGGGCTGCTGTCTTGACAAGAACCTCCACTCCGGTACACGTTTCATATCCCAGGAAAGAGCCAAGTGGACAAAGACGAGTGGACAAGTGGACAAAGACAAGTGGACAAGTGGTGCTACGTAGGTCCAATGGAGTGTCACTCAGCCATGAAATCCACGTCATGAGGCTGGTAGCAGCATCCTGAGTGGATTTAGGTACGATCATCCTCAGTGAAATAAGTCCCACAAAAAAAGAAACTTATGATATCACTTATCGAGGGAATGTAAAAATCGCTCCCCATGAACGGAATCCCCAAACAGAACAGAGTCACGCTTTTAGAAAACACACTTATGCCTGCTTCAGGGGAAAGGTGAGGTGCGGTGACGCATAAAACTCGAGTTTGAAATGAGCACAGATACCCTTCCGAAAACCGAATATGGAATGGACACGACCTACTCCTTGCTCAATCAACTGGACTCACCAGACCCTGTTCATCGCACAAGTATCTATCCGACTAGTAAGCATCTTAAAAGCTAAGTCTTGATATCTCTGTGTAAGTGCATCAAGTGTGTGTAAAGCGGCCTAAAACCAGCAGGGAAAATCAGCTCAGACCCATTCTGAGGATACATTTCCAACACAAAGAAGAAACAAGCAGGGCAAAACAGAGAGAAATTCTTCCAAAATGCGTTCAGGGACTGGCATGCAACCAGGATTGACCACATCTACAGCCCCAGCGGCAGAAGACATAAGGCTGGACACTCTTGGGGCTGAGACGATTGGTGAGGTTGGGAAAGCAAATGCAGACCCTTGAAAGGAATCCTGCGTGCTCCCCATTCCATGGGTCCCAACTCTCCAGGTTCAACGCAATCTTCCGACAGCGAAAGCACTCATTGGAAACCCAGCGGATGCTACACCGTGGGATCGGGAAAGCTTTCTGAAACTCACCTCAGTTTTCATCTCCTGGTGCTCGTGTTCTCCATTCAGGCCCCCTTACTAACAATCTCCCCACTTGGAGACTCGGCGCCTTTCCATGCCTCTTTCGTACCGTCTGCAATTTGTCCGCAGGATGAACTGCAAGAGGGGGAACCAATGAGAGACTCGCTGGAGGTGTTTGGTCGGGCACATGTCACTCTCATTTCCCATCACGAAGAAGAATTCACCAGCGGTTCAGCCTGCCACCCCGGATCGACAATAGGGCGTGAAGCCATCCAGCCGTGTTGCGTCCCACTCACAAAAAAGCGACTTGGGAAATGGAGCTCAGGGGCACTGCACTTCCCAAACCTGCAGAGTTCTAAACGATAACTATCGCCCCAAAATATATTGAGGTCAGGCTACGAAGAGGCGCTGAACGCAAGGCAGAACTGCAGGAAAGGGATGTCAACGGGTACATCGGAATGGCCCCGATAGCACATGAAAAGCGCCAGAACGTGGACAATGATGCGGTTGGCCAAAAAGGGCGTATGCGTTTTTTCCTGAATATATTCAGGAAAAAACGCATACGCCCTTTTTGGCCAACCAAGCAACCTGGGAGAGCAAATCAGCACTACAAAGAAATCTCTCGCCCCCCCCCCCCCCCGGGGCAAAAGGGCCAGGCGAAAAAAGTCTAAAAACCAGAAAGGCAGGACAGCCCACGGAGTCAAGGGAGCCTTGTTAAGCTGATGGGCGGGATGTCAATGGCCAACAGCCAATCTTCACAAGTGTATCCTCTTTCCCAAACCATGGAAAACACAGAACCACAGAGCATAGGGCACTTCCACACATGGGCGTTGACCTTGGGAAAATGAAAAAATCAACCAGACACAGGGACCCCAAAGTTGAGGGCTGCTGCCTTGACAAGAACCTCCACTCCGGTACACGTTTCATATCCCAGGAAAGAGCCAAGTGGACAAAGACGAGTGGACAAGTGGACAAAGACAAGTGGACAAGTGGACAAGTGGTGCTACGTAGGTCCAATGGAGTGTCACTCAGCCATGAAATCCACGTCATGAGGCTGGTAGCAGCATCCTGAGTGGATTTAGGTACGATCATCCTCAGTGAAATAAGTCCCACAAAAAAAGAAACTTATGATATCACTTATCGAGGGAATGTAAAAATCGCTCCCCATGAACGGAATCCCCAAACAGAACAGAGTCACGCTTTTAGAAAACACACTTATGCCTGCTTCAGGGGAAAGGTGAGGTGCGGTGACGCATAAAACTCGAGTTTGAAATGAGCACAGATACCCTTCCGAAAACCGAATATGGAATGGACACGACCTACTCCTTGCTCAATCAACTGGACTCACCAGACCCTGTTCATCGCACAAGTATCTATCCGACTAGTAAGCATCTTAAAAGCTAAGTCTTGATATCTCTGTGTAAGTGCATCAAGTGTGTGTAAAGCGGCCTAAAACCAGCAGGGAAAATCAGCTCAGACCCATTCTGAGGATACATTTCCAACATAAAGAAGAAACAAGCAGGGCAAAACAGAGAGAAATTCTTCCAAAATGCGTTCAGGGACTGGCATGCAACCAGGATTGACCACATCTACAGCCCCAGCGGCAGAAGACATAAGGCTGGACACTCTTGGGGCTGAGACGATTGGTGAGGTTGGGAAAGCAAATGCAGACCCTTGAAAGGAATCCTGCGTGCTCCCCATTCCATGGCTCCCAACTCTCCAGGTTCAACGCAATCTTCCGACAGCGAAAGCACTCATTGGAAACCCAGCGGATGCTACACCGTGGGATCGGGAAAGCTTTCTGAAACTCACCTCAGTTTTCATCTCCTGGTGCTCGTGTTCTCCATTCAGGCCCCCTTACTAACAATCTCCCCACTTGGAGACTCGGCGCCTTTCCATGCCTCTTTCGTACCGTCTGCAATTTGTCCGCAGGATGAACTGCAAGAGGGGGAACCAATGAGAGACTCGCTGGAGGTGTTTGGTCGGGCACATGTCACTCTCATTTCCCATCACGAAGAAGAATTCACCAGCGGTTCAGCCTGCAACCGCGGATCGACAATAGGGCGTGAAGCCATCCAGCCGTGTTGCGTCCCACTCACAAAAAAGCGACTTGGGAAATGGAGCTCAGGGGCCCTGCACTTCCCAAACCTGCAGAGTTCTAAACGATAACTATCGCCCCAAAATATATTGAGGGCAGGCTACGAAGAGGCGCTGAACGCAAGGCAGAACTGCAGGAAACGGATGTCAACGGGTACATCGGAATGGCCCCGATAGCACATGAAAAGCGCCAGAACGTGGACAATGATGCGGTTGGCCAAAAAGGGCGTATTCAGGAAAAAACGCATACGCCCTTTTTGGCCAACCAAGCAACCTGGGAGAGCAAATCAGCACTACAAAGAAATCTCTCGCCCCCCCCCCCTGGGGCAAAAGGGCCAGGCGAAAAAAGTCTAAAAACCAGAAAGGCAGGACAGCCCACGGAGTCAAGGGAGCCTTGTTAAGCTGATGGGCGGGATGTCAATGGCCAACAGCCAATCTTCACAAGTGTATCCTCTTTCCCAAACCATGGAAAACACAGAACCACAGAGCATAGGGCACTTCCACACATGGGCGTTGACCTTGGGAAAATGAAAAAATCAACCAGACACAGGGACCCCAAAGTTGAGGGCTGCTGTCTTGACAAGAACCTCCACTCCGGTACACGTTTCATATCCCAGGAAAGAGCCAAGTGGACAAAGACGAGTGGACAAGTGGACAACGACAACTGGACAAGTGGACAAGTGGTGCTACGTAGGTCCAATGGAGTGTCACTCAGCCATGAAATCCACGTCATGAGGCTGGTAGCAGCATCCTGAGTGGATTTAGGTACGATCATCCTCAGTGAAATAAGTCCCACAAAAAAAGAAACTTATGATATCACTTATCGAGGGAATGTAAAAATCGCTCCCCATGCACTGAATCCCCAAACAGAACAGAGTCACGCTTTTAGAAAACACACTTATGCCTGCTTCAGGGGAAAGGTGAGGTGGGGTGACGCATAAAACTCGAGTTTGAAATGAGCACAGATACCCTTCCGAAAACCGAATATGGAATGGACACGACCTACTCCTTGCTCAATCAACTGGACTCACCAGACCCTGTTCATCGCACAAGTATCTATCCGACTAGTAAGCATCTTAAAAGCTAAGTCTTGATATCTCTGTGTAAGTGCATCAAGTGTGTGTAAAGCGGCCTAAAACCAGCAGGGAAAATCAGCTCAGACCCATTCTGAGGATACATTTCCAACATAAAGAAGAAACAAGCAGGGCAAAACAGAGAGAAATTCTTCCAAAATGCGTTCAGGGACTGGCATGCAACCAGGATTGACCACATCTACAGCCCCAGCGGCAGAAGACATAAGGCTGGACACTCTTGGGGCTGAGACGATTGGTGAGGTTGGGAAAGCAAATGCAGACCCTTGAAAGGAATCCTGCGTGCTCCCCATTCCATGGGTCCCAACTCTCCAGGTTCAACGCAATCTTCCGACAGCGAAAGCACTCATTGGAAACCCAGCGGATGCTACACCGTGGGATCGGGAAAGCTTTCTGAAACTCACCTCAGTTTTCATCTCCTGGTGCTCGTGTTCTCCATTCAGGCCCCCTTACTAACAATCTCCCCACTTGGAGACTCGGCGCCTTTCCATGCCTCTTTCGTACCGTCTGCAATTTGTCCGCAGGATGAACTGCAAGAGGGGGAACCAATGAGAGACTCGCTGGAGGTGTTTGGTCGGGCACATGTCACTCTCATTTCCCATCACGAAGAAGAATTCACCAGCGGTTCAGCCTGCCACCCCGGATCGACAATAGGGCGTGAAGCCATCCAGCCGTGTTGCGTCCCACTCACAAAAAAGCGACTTGGGAAATGGAGCTCAGGGGCACTGCACTTCCCAAACCTGCAGAGTTCTAAACGATAACTATCGCCCCAAAATATATTGAGGTCAGGCTACGAAGAGGCGCTGAACGCAAGGCAGAACTGCAGGAAACGGATGTCAACGGGTACATCGGAATGGCCCCGATAGCACATGAAAAGCGCCAGAACGTGGACAATGATGCGGTTGGCCAAAAAGGGCGTATGCGTTTTTTCCTGAATATATTCAGGAAAAAACGCATACGCCCTTTTTGGCCAACCAAGCAACCTGGGAGAGCAAATCAGCACTACAAAGAAATCTCTCGCCCCCCCCCCCGGGGCAAAAGGGCCAGGCGAAAAAAGTCTAAAAACCAGAAAGGCAGGACAGCCCACGGAGTCAAGGGAGCCTTGTTAAGCTGATGGGCGGGATGTCAATGGCCAACAGCCAATCTTCACAAGTGTATCCTCTTTCCCAAACCATGGAAAACACAGAACCACAGAGCATAGGGCACTTCCACACATGGGCGTTGACCTTGGGAAAATGAAAAAATCAACCAGACACAGGGACCCCAAAGTTGAGGGCTGCTGCCTTGACAAGAACCTCCACTCCGGTACACGTTTCATATCCCAGGAAAGAGCCAAGTGGACAAAGACGAGTGGACAAGTGGACAAAGACAAGTGGACAAGTGGACAAGTGGTGCTACGTAGGTCCAATGGAGTGTCACTCAACCATGAAATCCACGTCATGAGGCTGGTAGCAGCATCCTGAGTGGATTTAGGTACGATCATCCTCAGTGAAATAAGTCCCACAAAAAAAGAAACTTATGATATCACTTATCGAGGGAATGTAAAAATCGCTCCCCATGAACGGAATCCCCAAACAGAACAGAGTCACGCTTTTAGAAAACACACTTATGCCTGCTTCAGGGGAAAGGTGAGGTGCGGTGACGCATAAAACTCGAGTTTGAAATGAGCACAGATACCCTTCCGAAAACCGAATATGGAATGGACACGACCTACTCCTTGCTCAATCAACTGGACTCACCAGACCCTGTTCATCGCACAAGTATCTATCCGACTAGTAAGCATCTTAAAAGCTAAGTCTTGATATCTCTGTGTAAGTGCATCAAGTGTGTGTAAAGCGGCCTAAAACCAGCAGGGAAAATCAGCTCAGACCCATTCTGAGGATACATTTCCAACACAAAGAAGAAACAAGCAGGGCAAAACAGAGAGAAATTCTTCCAAAATGCGTTCAGGGACTGGCATGCAACCAGGATTGACCACATCTACAGCCCCAGCGGCAGAAGACATAAGGCTGGACACTCTTGGGGCTGAGACGATTGGTGAGGTTGGGAAAGCAAATGCAGACCCTTGAAAGGAATCCTGCGTGCTCCCCATTCCATGGGTCCCAACTCTCCAGGTTCAACGCAATCTTCCGACAGCGAAAGCACTCATTGGAAACCCAGCGGATGCTACACCGTGGGATCGGGAAAGCTTTCTGAAACTCACCTCAGTTTTCATCTCCTGGTGCTCGTGTTCTCCATTCAGGCCCCCTTACTAACAATCTCCCCACTTGGAGACTCGGCGCCTTTCCATGCCTCTTTCGTACCGTCTGCAATTTGTCCGCAGGATGAACTGCAAGAGGGGGAACCAATGAGAGACTCGCTGGAGGTGTTTGGTCGGGCACATGTCACTCTCATTTCCCATCACGAAGAAGAATTCACCAGCGGTTCAGCCTGCCACCCCGGATCGACAATAGGGCGTGAAGCCATCCAGCCGTGTTGCGTCCCACTCACAAAAAAGAGACTTGGGAAATGGAGCTCAGGGGCACTGCACTTCCCAAACCTGCAGAGTTCTAAACGATAACTATCGCCCCAAAATATATTGAGGTCAGGCTACGAAGAGGCGCTGAACGCAAGGCAGAACTGCAGGAAACGGATGTCAACGGGTACATCGGAATGGCCCCGATAGCACATGAAAAGCGCCAGAACGTGGACAATGATGCGGTTGGCCAAAAAGGGCGTATGCGTTTTTTCCTGAATATATTCAGGAAAAAACGCATACGCCCTTTTTGGCCAACCAAGCAACCTGGGAGAGCAAATCAGCACTACAAAGAAATCTCTCGCCCCCCTCCCGGGGCAAAAGGGCCAGGCGAAAAAAGTCTAAAAACCAGAAAGGCAGGACAGCCCACGGAGTCAAGGGAGCCTTGTTAAGCTGATGGGCGGGATGTCAATGGCCAACAGCCAATCTTCACAAGTGTATCCTCTTTCCCAAACCATGGAAAACACAGAACCACAGAGCATAGGGCACTTCCACACATGGGCGTTGACCTTGGGAAAATGAAAAAATCAACCAGACACAGGGACCCCAAAGTTGAGGGCTGCTGCCTTGACAAGAACCTCCACTCCGGTACACGTTTCATATCCCAGGAAAGAGCCAAGTGGACAAAGACGAGTGGACAAGTGGACAAAGACAAGTGGACAAGTGGACAAGTGGTGCTACGTAGGTCCAATGGAGTGTCACTCAGCCATGAAATCCACGTCATGAGGCTGGTAGCAGCATCCTGAGTGGATTTAGGTACGATCATCCTCAGTGAAATAAGTCCCACAAAAAAAGAAACTTATGATATCACTTATCGAGGGAATGTAAAAATCGCTCCCCATGAACGGAATCCCCAAACAGAACAGAGTCACGCTTTTAGAAAACACACTTATGCCTGCTTCAGGGGAAAGGTGAGGTGCGGTGACGCATAAAACTCGAGTTTGAAATGAGCACAGATACCCTTCTGAAAACCGAATATGGAATGGACACGACCTACTCCTTGCTCAATCAACTGGACTCACCAGACCCTGTTCATCGCACAAGTATCTATCCGACTAGTAAGCATCTTAAAAGCTAAGTCTTGATATCTCTGTGTAAGTGCATCAAGTGTGTGTAAAGCGGCCTAAAACCAGCAGGGAAAATCAGCTCAGACCCATTCTGAGGATACATTTCCAACATAAAGAAGAAACAAGCAGGGCAAAACAGAGAGAAATTCTTCCAAAATGCGTTCAGGGACTGGCATGCAACCAGGATTGACCACATCTACAGCCCCAGCGGCAGAAGACATAAGGCTGGACACTCTTGGGGCTGAGACGATTGGTGAGGTTGGGAAAGCAAATGCAGACCCTTGAAAGGAATCCTGCGTGCTCCCCATTCCATGGGTCCCAACTCTCCAGGTTCAACGCAATCTTCCGACAGCGAAAGCACTCATTGGAAACCCAGCGGATGCTACACCGTGGGATCGGGAAAGCTTTCTGAAACTCACCTCAGTTTTCATCTCCTGGTGCTCGTGTTCTCCATTCAGGCCCCCTTACTAACAATCTCCCCACTTGGAGACTCGGCGCCTTTCCATGCCTCTTTCGTACCGTCTGCAATTTGTCCGCAGGATGAACTGCAAGAGGGGGAACCAATGAGAGACTCGCTGGAGGTGTTTGGTCGGGCACATGTCACTCTCATTTCCCATCACGAAGAAGAATTCACCAGCGGTTCAGCCTGCCACCGCGGATCGACAATAGGGCGTGAAGCCATCCAGCCGTGTTGCGTCCCACTCACAAAAAAGCGACTTGGGAAATGGAGCTCAGGGGCCCTGCACTTCCCAAACCTGCAGAGTTCTAAACGATAACTATCGCCCCAAAATATATTGAGGTCAGGCTACGAAGAGGCGCTGAACGCAAGGCAGAACTGCAGGAAACGGATGTCAACGGGTACATCGGAATGGCCCCGATAGCACATGAAAAGCGCCAGAACGTGGACAATGATGCGGTTGGCCAAAAAGGGCGAATTCAGGAAAAAACGCATACGCCCTTTTTGGCCAACCAAGCAACCTGGGAGAGCAAATCAGCACTACAAAGAAATCTCTCGCCCCCCCCCCCCGGGGCAAAAGGGCCAGGCGAAAAAAGTCTAAAAACCAGAAAGGCAGGACAGCCCACGGAGTCAAGGGAGCCTTGTTAAGCTGATGGGCGGGATGTCAATGGCCAACAGCCAATCTTCACAAGTGTATCCTCTTTCCCAAACCATGGAAAACACAGAACCACAGAGCATAGGGCACTTCCACACATGGGCGTTGACCTTGGGAAAATGAAAAAATCAACCAGACACAGGGACCCCAAAGTTGAGGGCTGCTGTCTTGACAAGAACCTCCACTCCGGTACACGTTTCATATCCCAGGAAAGAGCCAAGTGGACAAAGACGAGTGGACAAGTGGACAACGACAACTGGACAAGTGGACAAGTGGTGCTACGTAGGTCCAATGGAGTGTCACTCAGCCATGAAATCCACGTCATGAGGCTGGTAGCAGCATCCTGAGTGGATTTAGGTACGATCATCCTCAGTGAAATAAGTCCCACAAAAAAAGAAACTTATGATATCACTTATCGAGGGAATGTAAAAATCGCTCCCCATGCACTGAATCCCCAAACAGAACAGAGTCACGCTTTTAGAAAACACACTTATGCCTGCTTCAGGGGAAAGGTGAGGTGGGGTGACGCATAAAACTCGAGTTTGAAATGAGCACAGATACCCTTCCGAAAACCGAATATGGAATGGACACGACCTACTCCTTGCTCAATCAACTGGACTCACCAGACCCTGTTCATCGCACAAGTATCTATCCGACTAGTAAGCATCTTAAAAGCTAAGTCTTGATATCTCTGTGTAAGTGCATCAAGTGTGTGTAAAGCGGCCTAAAACCAGCAGGGAAAATCAGCTCAGACCCATTCTGAGGATACATTTCCAACATAAAGAAGAAACAAGCAGGGCAAAACAGAGAGAAATTCTTCCAAAATGCGTTCAGGGACTGGCATGCAACCAGGATTGACCACATCTACAGCCCCAGCGGCAGAAGACATAAGGCTGGACACTCTTGGGGCTGAGACGATTGGTGAGGTTGGGAAAGCAAATGCAGACCCTTGAAAGGAATCCTGCGTGCTCCCCATTCCATGGGTCCCAACTCTCCAGGTTCAACGCAATCTTCCGACAGCGAAAGCACTCATTGGAAACCCAGCGGATGCTACACCGTGGGATCGGGAAAGCTTTCTGAAACTCACCTCAGTTTTCATCTCCTGGTGCTCGTGTTCTCCATTCAGGCCCCCTTACTAACAATCTCCCCACTTGGAGACTCGGCGCCTTTCCATGCCTCTTTCGTACCGTCTGCAATTTGTCCGCAGGATGAACTGCAAGAGGGGGAACCAATGAGAGACTCGCTGGAGGTGTTTGGTCGGGCACATGTCACTCTCATTTCCCATCACGAAGAAGAATTCACCAGCGGTTCAGCCTGCCACCCCGGATCGACAATAGGGCGTGAAGCCATCCAGCCGTGTTGCGTCCCACTCACAAAAAAGCGACTTGGGAAATGGAGCTCAGGGGCACTGCACTTCCCAAACCTGCAGAGTTCTAAACGATAACTATCGCCCCAAAATATATTGAGGTCAGGCTACGAAGAGGCGCTGAACGCAAGGCAGAACTGCAGGAAACGGATGTCAACGGGTACATCGGAATGGCCCCGATAGCACATGAAAAGCGCCAGAACGTGGACAATGATGCGGTTGGCCAAAAAGGGCGTATGCGTTTTTTCCTGAATATATTCAGGAAAAAACGCATACGCCCTTTTTGGCCAACCAAGCAACCTGGGAGAGCAAATCAGCACTACAAAGAAATCTCTCGCCCCCCCCCCCGGGGCAAAAGGGCCAGGCGAAAAAAGTCTAAAAACCAGAAAGGCAGGACAGCCCACGGAGTCAAGGGAGCCTTGTTAAGCTGATGGGCGGGATGTCAATGGCCAACAGCCAATCTTCACAAGTGTATCCTCTTTCCCAAACCATGGAAAACACAGAACCACAGAGCATAGGGCACTTCCACACATGGGCGTTGACCTTGGGAAAATGAAAAAATCAACCAGACACAGGGACCCCAAAGTTGAGGGCTGCTGCCTTGACAAGAACCTCCACTCCGGTACACGTTTCATATCCCAGGAAAGAGCCAAGTGGACAAAGACGAGTGGACAAGTGGACAAAGACAAGTGGACAAGTGGACAAGTGGTGCTACGTAGGTCCAATGGAGTGTCACTCAGCCATGAAATCCACGTCATGAGGCTGGTAGCAGCATCCTGAGTGGATTTAGGTACGATCATCCTCAGTGAAATAAGTCCCACAAAAAAAGAAACTTATGATATCACTTATCGAGGGAATGTAAAAATCGCTCCCCATGAACGGAATCCCCAAACAGAACAGAGTCACGCTTTTAGAAAACACACTTATGCCTGCTTCAGGGGAAAGGTGAGGTGCGGTGACGCATAAAACTCGAGTTTGAAATGAGCACAGATACCCTTCCGAAAACCGAATATGGAATGGACACGACCTACTCCTTGCTCAATCAACTGGACTCACCAGACCCTGTTCATCGCACAAGTATCTATCCGACTAGTAAGCATTTTAAAAGCTAAGTCTTGATATCTCTGTGTAAGTGCATCAAGTGTGTGTAAAGCGGCCTAAAACCAGCAGGGAAAATCAGCTCAGACCCATTCTGAGGATACATTTCCAACATAAAGAAGAAACAAGCAGGGCAAAACAGAGAGAAATTCTTCCAAAATGCGTTCAGGGACTGGCATGCAACCAGGATTGACCACATCTACAGCCCCAGCGGCAGAAGACATAAGGCTGGACACTCTTGGGGCTGAGACGATTGGTGAGGTTGGGAAAGCAAATGCAGACCCTTGAAAGGAATCCGTCGTGCTCCCCATTCCATGGGTCCCAACTCTCCAGGTTCAACGCAATCTTCCGACAGCGAAAGCACTCATTGGAAACCCAGCGGATGCTACACCGTGGGATCGGGAAAGCTTTCTGAAACTCACCTCAGTTTTCATCTCCTGGTGCTCGTGTTCTCCATTCAGGCCCCCTTACTAACAATCTCCCCACTTGGAGACTCGGCGCCTTTCCATGCCTCTTTCGTACCGTCTGCAATTTGTCCGCAGGATGAACTGCAAGAGGGGGAACCAATGAGAGACTCGCTGGAGGTGTTTGGTCGGGCACATGTCACTCTCATTTCCCATCACGAAGAAGAATTCACCAGCGGTTCAGCCTGCCACCCCGGATCGACAGTAGGTCGTGAAGCCATCCAGCCGTGTTGCGTCCCACTCACAAAAAAGCGACTTGGGAAATGGAGCTCAGGGGCACTGCACTTCCCAAACCTGCAGAGTTCTAAACGATAACTATCGCCCCAAAATATATTGAGGTCAGGCTACGAAGAGGCGCTGAACGCAAGGCAGAACTGCAGGAAACGGATGTCAACGGGTACATCGGAATGGCCCCGATAGCACATGAAAAGCGCCAGAACGTGGACAATGATGCGGTTGGCCAAAAAGGGCGTATGCGTTTTTTCCTGAATATATTCAGGAAAAAACGCATACGCCCTTTTTGGCCAACCAAGCAACCTGGGAGAGCAAATCAGCACTACAAAGAAATCTCTCGCCCCCCCCCCCCGGGGCAAAAGGGCCAGGCGAAAAAAGTCTAAAAACCAGAAAGGCAGGACAGCCCACGGAGTCAAGGGAGCCTTGTTAAGCTGATGGGCGGGATGTCAATGGCCAACAGCCAATCTTCACAAGTGTATCCTCTTTCCCAAACCATGTAAAACACAGAACCACAGAGCATAGGGCACTTCCACACATGGGCGTTGACCTTGGGAAAATGAAAAAATCAACCAGACACAGGGACCCCAAAGTTGAGGGCTGCTGCCTTGACAAGAACCTCCACTCCGGTACACGTTTCATATCCCAGGAAAGAGCCAAGTGGACAAAGACGAGTGGACAAGTGGACAAAGACAAGTGGACAAGTGGACAAGTGGTGCTACGTAGGTCCAATGGAGTGTCACTCAGCCATGAAATCCACGTCATGAGGCTGGTAGCAGCATCCTGAGTGGATTTAGGTACGATCATCCTCAGTGAAATAAGTCCCACAAAAAAAGAAACTTATGATATCACTTATCGAGGGAATGTAAAAATCGCTCCCCATGAACGGAATCCCCAAACAGAACAGAGTCACGCTTTTAGAAAACACACTTATGCCTGCTTCAGGGGAAAGGTGAGGTGCGGTGACGCATAAAACTCGAGTTTGAAATGAGCACAGATACCCTTCCGAAAACCGAATATGGAATGGACACGACCTACTCCTTGCTCAATCAACTGGACTCACCAGACCCTGTTCATCGCACAAGTATCTATCCGACTAGTAAGCATCTTAAAAGCTAAGTCTTGATATCTCTGTGTAAGTGCATCAAGTGTGTGTAAAGCGGCCTAAAACCAGCAGGGAAAATCAGCTCAGACCCATTCTGAGGATACATTTCCAACATAAAGAAGAAACAAGCAGGGCAAAACAGAGAGAAATTCTTCCAAAATGCGTTCAGGGACTGGCATGCAACCAGGATTGACCACATCTACAGCCCCAGCGGCAGAAGACATAAGGCTGGACACTCTTGGGGCTGAGACGATTGGTGAGGTTGGGAAAGCAAATGCAGACCCTTGAAAGGAATCCTGCGTGCTCCCCATTCCATGGGTCCCAACTCTCCAGGTTCAACGCAATCTTCCGACAGCGAAAGCACTCATTGGAAACCCAGCGGATGCTACACCGTGGGATCGGGAAAGCTTTCTGAAACTCACCTCAGTTTTCCTCTCCTGGTGCTCGTGTTCTCCATTCAGGCCCCCTTACTAACAATCTCCCCACTTGGAGACTCGGCGCCTTTCCATGCCTCTTTCGTACCGTCTGCAATTTGTCCGCAGGATGAACTGCAAGAGGGGGAACCAATGAGAGACTCGCTGGAGGTGTTTGGTCGGGCACATGTCACTCTCATTTCCCATCACGAAGAAGAATTCACCAGCGGTTCAGCCTGCCACCCCGGATCGACAATAGGGCGTGAAGCCATCCAGCCGTGTTGCGTCCCACTCACAAAAAAGCGACTTGGGAAATGGAGCTCAGGGGCACTGCACTTCCCAAACCTGCAGAGTTCTAAACGATAACTATCGCCCCAAAATATATTGAGGTCAGGCTACGAAGAGGCGCTGAACGCAAGGCAGAACTGCAGGAAACGGATGTCAACGGGTACATCGGAATGGCCCCGATAGCACATGAAAAGCGCCAGAACGTGGACAATGATGCGGTTGGCCAAAAAGGGCGTATGCGTTTTTTCCTGAATATATTCAGGAAAAAACGCATACGCCCTTTTTGGCCAACCAAGCAACCTGGGAGAGCAAATCAGCACTACAAAGAAATCTCTCGCCCCCCCCCCCCCGGGGGCAAAAGGGCCAGGCGAAAAAAGTCTAAAAACCAGAAAGGCAGGACAGGCCACGGAGTCAAGGGAGCCTTGTTAAGCTGATGGGCGGGATGTCAATGGCCAACAGCCAATCTTCACAAGTGTATCCTCTTTCCCAAACCATGGAAAACACAGAACCACAGAGCATAGGGCACTTCCACACATGGGCGTTGACCTTGGGAAAATGAAAAAATCAACCAGACACAGGGACCCCAAAGTTGAGGGCTGCTGTCTTGACAAGAACCTCCACTCCGGTACACGTTTCATATCCCAGGAAAGAGCCAAGTGGACAAAGACGAGTGGACAAGTGGACAAAGACAAGTGGACAAGTGGTGCTACGTAGGTCCAATGGAGTGTCACTCAGCCATGAAATCCACGTCATGAGGCTGGTAGCAGCATCCTGAGTGGATTTAGGTACGATCATCCTCAGTGAAATAAGTCCCACAAAAAAAGAAACTTATGATATCACTTATCGAGGGAATGTAAAAATCGCTCCCCATGCACTGAATCCCCAAACAGAACAGAGTCACGCTTTTAGAAAACACACTTATGCCTGCTTCAGGGGAAAGGTGAGGTGGGGTGACGCATAAAACTCGAGTTTGAAATGAGCACAGATACCCTTCCGAAAACCAAATATGGAATGGACACGACCTACTCCTTGCTCAATCAACTGGACTCACCAGACCCTGTTCATCGCACAAGTATCTATCCGACTAGTAAGCATCTTAAAAGCTAAGTCTTGATATCTCTGTGTAAGTGCATCAAGTGTGTGTAAAGCGGCCTAAAACCAGCAGGGAAAATCAGCTCAGACCCATTCTGAGGATACATTTCCAACATAAAGAAGAAACAAGCAGGGCAAAACAGAGAGAAATTCTTCCAAAATGCGTTCAGGGACTGGCATGCAACCAGGATTGACCACATCTACAGCCCCAGCGGCAGAAGACATAAGGCTGGACACTCTTGGGGCTGAGACGATTGGTGAGGTTGGGAAAGCAAATGCAGACCCTTGAAAGGAATCCTGCGTGCTCCCCATTCCATGGGTCCCAACTCTCCAGGTTCAACGCAATCTTCCGACAGCGAAAGCACTCATTGGAAACCCAGCGGATGCTACACCGTGGGATCGGGAAAGCTTTCTGAAACTCACCTCAGTTTTCATCTCCTGGTGCTCGTGTTCTCCATTCAGGCCCCCTTACTAACAATCTCCCCACTTGGAGACTCGGCGCCTTTCCATGCCTCTTTCGTACCGTCTGCAATTTGTCCGCAGGATGAACTGCAAGAGGGGGAACCAATGAGAGACTCGCTGGAGGTGTTTGGTCGGGCACATGTCACTCTCATTTCCCATCACGAAGAAGAATTCACCAGCGGTTCAGCCTGCCACCCCGGATCGACAATAGGGCGTGAAGCCATCCAGCCGTGTTGCGTCCCACTCACAAAAAAGCGACTTGGGAAATGGAGCTCAGGGGCACTGCACTTCCCAAACCTGCAGAGTTCTAAACGATAACTATCGCCCCAAAATATATTGAGGTCAGGCTACGAAGAGGCGCTGAACGCAAGGCAGAACTGCAGGAAACGGATGTCAACGGGTACATCGGAATGGCCCCGATAGCACATGAAAAGCGCCAGAACGTGGACAATGATGCGGTTGGCCAAAAAGGGCGTATGCGTTTTTTTCCTGAATATATTCAGGAAAAAACGCATACGCCCTTTTTGGCCAACCAAGCAACCTGGGAGAGCAAATCAGCACTACAAAGAAATCTCTCGCCCCCCCCCCACCCCCGGGGCAAAAGGGCCAGGCGAAAAAAGTCTAAAAACCAGAAAGGCAGGACAGCCCACGGAGTCAAGGGAGCCTTGTTAAGCTGATGGGCGGGATGTCAATGGCCAACAGCCAATCTTCACAAGTGTATCCTCTTTCCCAAACCATGTAAAACACAGAACCACAGAGCATAGGGCACTTCCACACATGGGCGTTGACCTTGGGAAAATGAAAAAATCAACCAGACACAGGGACCCCAAAGTTGAGGGCTGCTGTCTTGACAAGAACCTCCACTCCGGTACACGTTTCATATCCCAGGAAAGAGCCAAGTGGACAAAGACGAGTGGACAAGTGGACAAAGACAAGTGGACAAGTGGACAAGTGGTGCTACGTAGGTCCAATGGAGTGTCACTCAGCCATGAAATCCACGTCATGAGGCTGGTAGCAGCATCCTGAGTGGATTTAGGTACGATCATCCTCAGTGAAATAAGTCCCACAAAAAAAGAAACTTATGATATCACTTATCGAGGGAATGTAAAAATCGCTCCCCATGAACGGAATCCCCAAACAGAACAGAGTCACGCTTTTAGAAAACACACTTATGCCTGCTTCAGGGGAAAGGTGAGGTGCGGTGACGCATAAAACTCGAGTTTGAAATGAGCACAGATACCCTTCCGAAAACCGAATATGGAATGGACACGACCTACTCCTTGCTCAATCAACTGGACTCACCAGACCCTGTTCATCGCACAAGTATCTATCCGACTAGTAAGCATCTTAAAAGCTAAGTCTTGATATCTCTGTGTAAGTGCATCAAGTGTGTGTAAAGCGGCCTAAAACCAGCAGGGAAAATCAGCTCAGACCCATTCTGAGGATACATTTCCAACATAAAGAAGAAACAAGCAGGGCAAAACAGAGAGAAATTCTTCCAAAATGCGTTCAGGGACTGGCATGCAACCAGGATTGACCACATCTACAGCCCCAGCGGCAGAAGACATAAGGCTGGACACTCTTGGGGCTGAGACGATTGGTGAGGTTGGGAAAGCAAATGCAGACCCTTGAAAGGAATCCTGCGTGCTCCCCATTCCATGGGTCCCAACTCTCCAGGTTCAACGCAATCTTCCGACAGCGAAAGCACTCATTGGAAACCCAGCGGTTGCTACACCGTGGGATCGGGAAAGCTTTCTGAAACTCACCTCAGTTTTCCTCTCCTGGTGCTCGTGTTCTCCATTCAGGCCCCCTTACTAACAATCTCCCCACTTGGAGACTCGGCGCCTTTCCATGCCTCTTTCGTACCGTCTGCAATTTGTCCGCAGGATGAACTGCAAGAGGGGGAACCAATGAGAGACTCGCTGGAGGTGTTTGGTCGGGCACATGTCACTCTCATTTCCCATCACGAAGAAGAATTCACCAGCGGTTCAGCCTGCCACCCCGGATCGACAATAGGGCGTGAAGCCATCCAGCCGTGTTGCGTCCCACTCACAAAAAAGCGACTTGGGAAATGGAGCTCAGGGGCACTGCACTTCCCAAACCTGCAGAGTTCTAAACGATAACTATCGCCCCCAAATATATTGAGGTCAGGCTACGAAGAGGCGCTGAACGCAAGGCAGAACTGCAGGAAACGGATGTCAACGGGTACATCGGAATGGCCCCGATAGCACATGAAAAGCGCCAGAACGTGGACAATGATGCGGTTGGCCAAAAAGGGCGTATGCGTTTTTTCCTGAATATATTCAGGAAAAAACGCATACGCCCTTTTTGGCCAACCAAGCAACCTGGGAGAGCAAATCAGCACTACAAAGAAATCTCTCGCCCCCCCCCCCCCCGGGGGCAAAAGGGCCAGGCGAAAAAAGTCTAAAAACCAGAAAGGCAGGACAGGCCACGGAGTCAAGGGAGCCTTGTTAAGCTGATGGGCGGGATGTCAATGGCCAACAGCCAATCTTCACAAGTGTATCCTCTTTCCCAAACCATGGAAAACACAGAACCACAGAGCATAGGGCACTTCCACACATGGGCGTTGACCTTGGGAAAATGAAAAAATCAACCAGACACAGGGACCCCAAAGTTGAGGGCTGCTGTCTTGACAAGAACCTCCACTCCGGTACACGTTTCATATCCCAGGAAAGAGCCAAGTGGACAAAGACGAGTGGACAAGTGGACAAAGACAAGTGGACAAGTGGTGCTACGTAGGTCCAATGGAGTGTCACTCAGCCATGAAATCCACGTCATGAGGCTGGTAGCAGCATCCTGAGTGGATTTAGGTACGATCATCCTCAGTGAAATAAGTCCCACAAAAAAAGAAACTTATGATATCACTTATCGAGGGAATGTAAAAATCGCTCCCCATGCACTGAATCCCCAAACAGAACAGAGTCACGCTTTTAGAAAACACACTTATGCCTGCTTCAGGGGAAAGGTGAGGTGGGGTGACGCATAAAACTCGAGTTTGAAATGAGCACAGATACCCTTCCGAAAACCAAATATGGAATGGACACGACCTACTCCTTGCTCAATCAACTGGACTCACCAGACCCTGTTCATCGCACAAGTATCTATCCGACTAGTAAGCATCTTAAAAGCTAAGTCTTGATATCTCTGTGTAAGTGCATCAAGTGTGTGTAAAGCGGCCTAAAACCAGCAGGGAAAATCAGCTCAGACCCATTCTGAGGATACATTTCCAACATAAAGAAGAAACAAGCAGGGCAAAACAGAGAGAAATTCTTCCAAAATGCGTTCAGGGACTGGCATGCAACCAGGATTGACCACATCTACAGCCCCAGCGGCAGAAGACATAAGGCTGGACACTCTTGGGGCTGAGACGATTGGTGAGGTTGGGAAAGCAAATGCAGACCCTTGAAAGGAATCCTGCGTGCTCCCCATTCCATGGGTCCCAACTCTCCAGGTTCAACGCAATCTTCCGACAGCGAAAGCACTCATTGGAAACCCAGCGGTTGCTACACCGTGGGATCGGGAAAGCTTTCTGAAACTCACCTCAGTTTTCATCTCCTGGTGCTCGTGTTCTCCATTCAGGCCCCCTTACTAACAATCTCCCCACTTGGAGACTCGGCGCCTTTCCATGCCTCTTTCGTACCGTCTGCAATTTGTCCGCAGGATGAACTGCAAGAGGGGTAACCAATGAGAGACTCGCTGGAGGTGTTTGGTCGGGCACATGTCACTCTCATTTCCCATCACGAAGAAGAATTCACCAGCGGTTCAGCCTGCCACCCCGGATCGACAATAGGGCGTGAAGCCATCCAGCCGTGTTGCGTCCCACTCACAAAAAAGCGACTTGGGAAATGGAGCTCAGGGGCACTGCACTTCCCAAACCTGCAGAGTTCTAAACGATAACTATCGCCCCAAAATATATTGAGGTCAGGCTACGAAGAGGCGCTGAACGCAAGGCAGAACTGCAGGAAACGGATGTCAACGGGTACATCGGAATGGCCCCGATAGCACATGAAAAGCGCCAGAACGTGGACAATGATGCGGTTGGCCAAAAAGGGCGTATGCGTTTTTTCCTGAATATATTCAGGAAAAAACGCATACGCCCTTTTTGGCCAACCAAGCAACCTGGGAGAGCAAATCAGCACTACAAAGAAATCTCTCGCCCCCCCCCCCCGGGGCAAAAGGGCCAGGCGAAAAAAGTCTAAAAACCAGAAAGGCAGGACAGCCCACGGAGTCAAGGGAGCGTTGTTAAGCTGATGGGCGGGATGTCAATGGCCAACAGCCAATCTTCACAAGTGTATCCTCTTTCCCAAACCATGGAAAACACAGAACCACAGAGCATAGGGCACTTCCACACATGGGCGTTGACCTTGGGAAAATGAAAAAATCAACCAGACACAGGGACCCCAAAGTTGAGGGCTGCTGTCTTGACAAGAACCTCCACTCCGGTACACGTTTCATATCCCAGGAAAGAGCCAAGTGGACAAAGACGAGTGGACAAGTGGACAAAGACAAGTGGACAAGTGGACAAGTGGTGCTACGTAGGTCCAATGGAGTGTCACTCAGCCATGAAATCCACGTCATGAGGCTGGTAGCAGCATCCTGAGTGGATTTAGGTACGATCATCCTCCGTGAAATAAGTCCCACAAAAAAAGAAACTTATGATATCACTTATCGAGGGAATGTAAAAATCGCTCCCCATGCACTGAATCCCCAAACAGAACAGAGTCACGCTTTTAGAAAACACACTTATGCCTGCTTCAGGGGAAAAGTGAGGTGCGGTGACGCATAAAACTCGAGTTTGAAATGAGCACAGATACCCTTCCGAAAACCGAATATGGAATGGACACGACCTACACCTTGCTCAATCAACTGGACTCACCAGACCCTGTTCATCGCACAAGTATCTATCCGACTAGTAAGCATCTTAAAAGCTAAGTCTTGATATCTCTGTGTAAGTGCATCAAGTGTGTGTAAAGCGGCCTAAAACCAGCAGGGAAAATCAGCTCAGACCCATTCTGAGGATACATTTCCAACATAAAGAAGAAACAAGCAGGGCAAAACAGAGAGAAATTCTTGCAAAATGCGTTCAGGGACTGGCATGCAACCAGGATTGACCACATCTACAGCCCCAGCGGCAGAAGACATAAGGCTGGACACTCTTGGGGCTTAGACGATTGGTGAGGTTGGGAAAGCAAATGCAGACCCTTGAAAGGAATCCTGCGTGCTCCCCATTCCATGGCTCCCAACTCTCCAGGTTCAACGCAATCTTCCGACAGCGAAAGCACTCATTGGAAACCCAGCGGATGCTACACCGTGGGATCGGGAAAGCTTTCTGAAACTCACCTCAGTTTTCCTCTCCTGGTGCTCGTGTTCTCCATTCAGGCCCCCTTACTAACAATCTCCCCACTTGGAGACTCGGCGCCTTTCCATGCCTCTTTGGTACCGTCTGCAATTTGTCCGCAGGATGAACTGCAAGAGGGGGAACCAATGAGAGACTCGCTGGAGGTGTTTGGTCGGGCACATGTCACTCTCATTTCCCATCACGAAGAAGAATTCACCAGCGGTTCAGCCTGCCACCCCGGATCGACAATAGGGCGTGAAGCCATCCAGCCGTGTTGCGTCCCACTCACAAAAAAGCGACTTGGGAAATGGAGCTCAGGGGCACTGCACTTCCCAAACCTGCAGAGTTCTAAACGATAACTATCGCCCCAAAATATATTGAGGTCAGGCTACGAAGAGGCGCTGAACGCAAGGCAGAACTGCAGGAAACGGATGTCAACGGGTACATCGGAATGGCCCCGATAGCACATGAAAAGCGCCAGAACGTGGACAATGATGCGGTTGGCCAAAAAGGGCGTATGCGTTTTTTCCTGAATATATTCAGGAAAAAACGCATACGCCCTTTTTGGCCAACCAAGCAACCTGGGAGAGCAAATCAGCACTACAAAGAAATCTCTCGCCCCCCCCCCCGGGGCAAAAGGGCCAGGCGAAAAAAGTCTAAAAACCAGAAAGGCAGGACAGCCCACGGAGTCAAGGGAGCCTTGTTAAGCTGATGGGCGGGATGTCAATGGCCAACAGCCAATCTTCACAAGTGTATCCTCTTTCCCAAACCATGGAAAACACAGAAACACAGAGCATAGGGCACTTCCACACATGGGCGTTGACCTTGGGAAAATGAAAAAATCAACCAGACACAGGGACCCCAAAGTTGAGGGCTGCTGTCTTGACAAGAACCTCCACTCCGGTACACGTTTCATATCCCAGGAAAGAGCCAAGTGGACAAAGACGAGTGGACAAGTGGACAAAGACAAGTGGACAAGTGGACAAGTGGTGCTACGTAGGTCCAATGGAGTGTCACTCAGCCATGAAATCCACGTCATGAGGCTGGTAGCAGCATCCTGAGTGGATTTAGGTACGATCATCCTCAGTGAAATAAGTCCCACAAAAAAAGAAACTTATGATATCACTTATCGAGGGAATGTAAAAATCGCTCCCCATGAACGGAATCCCCAAACAGAACAGAGTCACGCTTTTAGAAAACACACTTATGCCTGCTTCAGGGGAAAGGTGAGGTGGGGTGACGCATAAAACTCGAGTTTGAAATGAGCACAGATACCCTTCCGAAAACCGAATATGGAATGGACACGACCTACTCCTTGCTCAATCAACTGGACTCACCAGACCCTGTTCATCGCACAAGTATCTATCCGACTAGTAAGCATCTTAAAATCTAAGTCTTGATATCTCTGTGTAAGTGCATCAAGTGTGTGTAAAGCGGCCTAAAACCAGCAGGGAAAATCAGCTCAGACCCATTCTGAGGATACATTTCCAACATAAAGAAGAAACAAGCAGGGCAAAACAGAGAGAAATTCTTCCAAAATGCGTTCAGGGACTGGCATGCAACCAGGATTGACCACATCTACAGCCCCAGCGGCAGAAGACATAAGGTTGGACACTCTTGGGGCTGAGACGATTGGTGAGGTTGGGAAAGCAAATGCAGACCCTTGAAAGGAATCCTGCGTGCTCCCCATTCCATGGGTCCCAACTCTCCAGGTTCAACGCAATCTTCCGACAGCGAAAGCACTCATTGGAAACCCAGCGGATGCTACACCGTGGGATCGGGAAAGCTTTCTGAAACTCACCTCAGTTTTCATCTCCTGGTGCTCGTGTTCTCCATTCAGGCCCCCTAACTAACAATCTCCCCACTTGGAGACTCGGCGCCTTTCCATGCCTCTTTCGTACCGTCTGCAATTTGTCCGCAGGATGAACTGCAAGAGGGGGAACCAATGAGAGACTCGCTGGAGGTGTTTGGTCGGGCACATGTCACTCTCATTTCCCATCACGAAGAAGAATTCACCAGCGGTTCAGCCTGCCACCCCGGATCGACAGTAGGGCGTGAAGCCATCCAGCCGTGTTGCGTCCCACTCACAAAAAAGCGACTTGGGAAATGGAGCTCAGGGGCACTGCACTTCCCAAACCTGCAGAGTTCTAAACGATAACTATCGCCCCAAAATATATTGAGGTCAGGCTACGAAGAGGCGCTGAACGCAAGGCAGAACTGCAGGAAACGGATGTCAACGGGTACATCGGAATGGCCCCGATAGCACATGAAAAGCGCCAGAACGTGGACAATGATGCGGTTGGCCAAAAAGGGCGTATGCGTTTTTTCCTGAATATATTCAGGAAAAAACGCATACGCCCTTTTTGGCCAACCAAGCAACCTGGGAGAGCAAATCAGCACTACAAAGAAATCTCTCGCCCCCCCCCCCCGGGGCAAAAGGGCCAGGCGAAAAAAGTCTAAAAACCAGAAAGGCAGGACAGCCCACGGAGTCAAGGGAGCCTTGTTAAGCTGATGGGCGGGATGTCAATGGCCAACAGCCAATCTTCACAAGTGTATCCTCTTTCCCAAACCATGGAAAACACAGAACCACAGAGCATAGGGCACTTCCACACATGGGCGTTGACCTTGGGAAAATGAAAAAATCAACCAGACACAGGGACCCCAAAGTTGAGGGCTGCTGTCTTGACAAGAACCTCCACTCCGGTACACGTTTCATATCCCAGGAAAGAGCCAAGTGGACAAAGACGAGTGGACAAGTGGACAAAGACAAGTGGACAAGTGGACAAGTGGTGCTACGTAGGTCCAATGGAGTGTCACTCAGCCATGAAATCCACGTCATGAGGCTGGTAGCAGCATCCTGAGTGGATTTAGGTACGATCATCCTCAGTGAAATAAGTCCCACAAAAAAAGAAACTTATGATATCACTTATCGAGGGAATGTAAAAATCGCTCCCCATGCACTGAATCCCCAAACAGAACAGAGTCACGCTTTTAGAAAACACACTTATGCCTGCTTCAGGGGAAAGGTGAGGTGGGGTGACGCATAAAACTCGAGTTTGAAATGAGCACAGATACCCTTCCGAAAACCGAATATGGAATGGACACGACCTACTCCTTGCTCAATCAACTGGACTCACCAGACCCTGTTCATCGCACAAGTATCTATCCGACTAGTAAGCATCTTAAAAGCTAAGTCTTGATATCTCTGTGTAAGTGCATCAAGTGTGTGTAAAGCGGCCTAAAACCAGCAGGGAAAATCAGCTCAGACCCATTCTGAGGATACATTTCCAACATAAAGAAGAAACAAGCAGGGCAAAACAGAGAGAAATTCTTCCAAAATGCGTTCAGGGACTGGCATGCAACCAGGATTGACCACATCTACAGCCCCAGCGGCAGAAGACATAAGGCTGGACACTCTTGGGGCTGAGACGATTGGTGAGGTTGGGAAAGCAAATGCAGACCCTTGAAAGGAATCCTGCGTGCTCCCCATTCCATGGGTCCCAACTCTCCAGGTTCAACGCAATCTTCCGACAGCGAAAGCACTCATTGGAAACCCAGCGGTTGCTACACCGTGGGATCGGGAAAGCTTTCTGAAACTCACCTCAGTTTTCATCTCCTGGTGCTCGTGTTCTCCATTCAGGCCCCCTTACTAACAATCTCCCCACTTGGAGACTCGGCGCCTTTCCATGCCTCTTTCGTACCGTCTGCAATTTGTCCGCAGGATGAACTGCAAGAGGGGGAACCAATGAGAGACTCGCTGGAGGTGTTTGGTCGGGCACATGTCACTCTCATTTCCCATCACGAAGAAGAATTCACCAGCGGTTCAGCCTGCCACCCCGGATCGACAATAGGGCGTGAAGCCATCCAGCCGTGTTGCGTCCCACTCACAAAAAAGCGACTTGGGAAATGGAGCTCAGGGGCACTGCACTTCCCAAACCTGCAGAGTTCTAAACGATAACTATCGCCCCAAAATATATTGAGGTCAGGCTACGAAGGGGCGCTGAACGCAAGGCAGAACTGCAGGAAACGGATGTCAACGGGTACATCGGAATGGCCCCGATAGCACATGAAAAGCGCCAGAACGTGGACAATGATGCGGTTGGCCAAAAAGGGCGTATGCGTTTTTTCCTGAATATATTCAGGAAAAAACGCATACGCCCTTTTTGGCCAACCAAGCAACCTGGGAGAGCAAATCAGCACTACAAAGAAATCTCTCGCCCCCCCCCCCCCCCCCGGGGCAAAAGGGCCAGGCGAAAAAAGTCTAAAAACCAGAAAGGCAGGACAGCCCACGGAGTCAAGGGAGCGTTGTTAAGCTGATGGGCGGGATGTCAATGGCCAACAGCCAATCTTCACAAGTGTATCCTCTTTCCCAAACCATGGAAAACACAGAACCACAGAGCATAGGGCACTTCCACACATGGGCGTTGACCTTGGGAAAATGAAAAAATCAACCAGACACAGGGACCCCAAAGTTGAGGGCTGCTGTCTTGACAAGAACCTCCACTCCGGTACACGTTTCATATCCCAGGAAAGAGCCAAGTGGACAAAGACGAGTGGACAAGTGGACAAAGACAAGTGGACAAGTGGACAAGTGGTGCTACGTAGGTCCAATGGAGTGTCACTCAGCCATGAAATCCACGTCATGAGGCTGGTAGCAGCATCCTGAGTGGATTTAGGTACGATCATCCTCAGTGAAATAAGTCCCACAAAAAAAGAAACTTATGATATCACTTATCGAGGGAATGTAAAAATCGCTCCCCATGCACTGAATCCCCAAACAGAACAGAGTCACGCTTTTAGAAAACACACTTATGCCTGCTTCAGGGGAAAAGTGAGGTGCGGTGACGCATAAAACTCGAGTTTGAAATGAGCACAGATACCCTTCCGAAAACCGAATATGGAATGGACACGACCTACTCCTTGCTCAATCAAGTGGACTCACCAGACCCTGTTCATCGCACAAGTATCTATCCGACTAGTAAGCATCTTAAAAGCTAAGTCTTGATATCTCTGTGTAAGTGCATCAAGTGTGTGTAAAGCGGCCTAAAACCAGCAGGGAAAATCAGCTCAGACCCATTCTGAGGATACATTTCCAACATAAAGAAGAAACAAGCAGGGCAAAACAGAGAGAAATTCTTCCAAAATGCGTTCAGGGACTGGCATGCAACCAGGATTGACCACATCTACAGCCCCAGCGGCAGAAGACATAAGGCTGGACACTCTTGGGGCTGAGACGATTGGTGAGGTTGGGAAAGCAAATGCAGACCCTTGAAAGGAATCCTGCGTGCTCCCCATTCCATGGCTCCCAACTCTCCAGGTTCAACGCAATCTTCCGACAGCGAAAGCACTCATTGGAAACCCAGCGGATGCTACACCGTGGGATCGGGAAAGCTTTCTGAAACTCACCTCAGTTTTCATCTCCTGGTGCTCGTGTTCTCCATTCAGGCCCCCTTACTAACAATCTCCCCACTTGGAGACTCGGCACCTTTCCATGCCTCTTTCGTACCGTCTGCAATTTGTCCGCAGGATGAACTGCAAGAGGGGGAACCAATGAGAGACTCGCTGGAGGTGTTTGGTCGGGCACATGTCACTCTCATTTCCCATCACGAAGAAGAATTCACCAGCGGTTCAGCCTGCCACCCCGGATCGACAATAGGGCGTGAAGCCATCCAGCCGTGTTGCGTCCCACTCACAAAAAAGCGACTTGGGAAATGGAGCTCAGGGGCCCTGCACTTCCCAAACCTGCAGAGTTCTAAACGATAACTATCGCCCCAAAATATATTGAGGTCAGGCTACGAAGAGGCGCTGAACGCAAGGCAGAACTGCAGGAAACGGATGTCAACGGGTACATCGGAATGGCCCCGATAGCACATGAAAAGCGCCAGAACGTGGACAATGATGCGGTTGGCCAAAAAGGGCGTATGCGTTTTTTCCTGAATATATTCAGGAAAAAACGCATACGCCCTTTTTGGCCAACCAAGCAACCTGGGAGAGCAAATCAGCACTACAAAGAAATCTCTCGCCCCCCCCCCCCGGGGCAAAAGGGCCAGGCGAAAAAAGTCTAAAAACCAGAAAGGCAGGACAGCCCACGGAGTCAAGGGAGCCTTGTTAAGCTGATGGGCGGGATGTCAATGGCCAACAGCCAATCTTCACAAGTGTATCCTCTTTCCCAAACCATGGAAAACACAGAACCACAGAGCATAGGGCACTTCCACACATGGGCGTTGACCTTGGGAAAATGAAAAAATCAACCAGACACAGGGACCCCAAAGTTGAGGGCTGCTGTCTTGACAAGAACCTCCACTCCGGTACACGTTTCATATCCCAGGAGAGAGCCAAGTGGACAAAGACGAGTGGACAAGTGGACAACGACAACTGGACAAGTGGACAAGTGGTGCTACGTAGGTCCAATGGAGTGTCACTCAGCCATGAAATCCACGTCATGAGGCTGGTAGCAGCATCCTGAGTGGATTTAGGTACGATCATCCTCAGTGAAATAAGTCCCACAAAAAAAGAAACTTATGATATCACTTATCGAGGGAATGTAAAAATCGCTCCCCATGCACTGAATCCCCAAACAGAACAGAGTCACGCTTTTAGAAAACACACTTATGCCTGCTTCAGGGGAAAGGTGAGGTGGGGTGACGCATAAAACTCGAGTTTGAAATGAGCACAGATACCCTTCCGAAAACCGAATATGGAATGGACACGACCTACTCCTTGCTCAATCAACTGGACTCACCAGACCCTGTTCATCGCACAAGTATCTATCCGACTAGTAAGCATCTTAAAAGCTAAGTCTTGATATCTCTGTGTAAGTGCATCAAGTGTGTGTAAAGCGGCCTAAAACCAGCAGGGAAAATCAGCTCAGACCCATTCTGAGGATACATTTCCAACACAAAGAAGAAACAAGCAGGGCAAAACAGAGAGAAATTCTTCCAAAATGCGTTCAGGGACTGGCATGCAACCAGGATTGACCACATCTACAGCCCCAGCGGCAGAAGACATAAGGCTGGACACTCTTGGGGCTGAGACGATTGGTGAGGTTGGGAAAGCAAATGCAGACCCTTGAAAGGAATCCTGCGTGCTCCCCATTCCATGGGTCCCAACTCTCCAGGTTCAACGCAATCTTCCGACAGCGAAAGCACTCATTGGAAACCCAGCGGTTGCTACACCGTGGGATCGGGAAAGCTTTCTGAAACTCACCTCAGTTTTCATCTCCTGGTGCTCGTGTTCTCCATTCAGGCCCCCTTACTAACAATCTCCCCACTTGGAGACTCGGCGCCTTTCCATGCCTCTTTCGTACCGTCTGCAATTTGTCCGCAGGATGAACTGCAAGAGGGGGAACCAATGAGAGACTCGCTGGAGGTGTTTGGTCGGGCACATGTCACTCTCATTTCCCATCACGAAGAAGAATTCACCAGCGGTTCAGCCTGCCACCCCGGATCGACAATAGGGCGTGAAGCCATCCAGCCGTGTTGCGTCCCACTCACAAAAAAGCGACTTGGGAAATGGAGCTCAGGGGCACTGCACTTCCCAAACCTGCAGAGTTCTAAACGATAACTATCGCCCCAAAATATATTGAGGTCAGGCTACGAAGAGGCGCTGAACGCAAGGCAGAACTGCAGGAAACGGATGTCAACGGGTACATCGGAATGGCCCCGATAGCACATGAAAAGCGCCAGAACGTGGACAATGATGCGGTTGGCCAAAAAGGGCGTATGCGTTTTTTCCTGAATATATTCAGGAAAAAACGCATACGCCCTTTTTGGCCAACCAAGCAACCTGGGAGAGCAAATCAGCACTACAAAGAAATCTCTCGCCCCCCCCCCCGGGGCAAAAGGGCCAGGCGAAAAAAGTCTAAAAACCAGAAAGGCAGGACAGCCCACGGAGTCAAGGGAGCCTTGTTAAGCTGATGGGCGGGATGTCAATGGCCAACAGCCAATCTTCACAAGTGTATCCTCTTTCCCAAACCATGGAAAACACAGAACCACAGAGCATAGGGCACTTCCACACATGGGCGTTGACCTTGGGAAAATGAAAAAATCAACCAGACACAGGGACCCCAAAGTTGAGGGCTGCTGTCTTGACAAGAACCTCCACTCCGGTACACGTTTCATATCCCAGGAAAGAGCCAAGTGGACAAAGACGAGTGGACAAGTGGACAAAGACAAGTGGACAAGTGGACAAGTGGTGCTACGTAGGTCCAATGGAGTGTCACTCAGCCATGAAATCCACGTCATGAGGCTGGTAGCAGCATCCTGAGTGGATTTAGGTACGATCATCCTCAGTGAAATAAGTCCCACAAAAAAAGAAACTTATGATATCACTTATCGAGGGAATGTAAAAATCGCTCCCCATGCACGGAATCCCCAAACAGAACAGAGTCACGCTTTTAGAAAACACACTTATGCCTGCTTCAGGGGAAAGGTGAGGTGGGGTGACGCATAAAACTCGAGTTTGAAATGAGCACAGATACCCTTCCAAAAACCGAATATGGAATGGACACGACCTACTCCTTGCTCAATCAACTGGACTCACCAGACCCTGTTCATCGCACAAGTATCTATCCGACTAGTAAGCATCTTAAAAGCTAAGTCTTGATATCTCTGTGTAAGTGCATCAAGTGTGTGTAAAGCGGCCTAAAACCAGCAGGGAAAATCAGCTCAGACCCATTCTGAGGATACATTTCCAACATAAAGAAGAAACAAGCAGGGCAAAACAGAGAGAAATTCTTGCAAAATGCGTTCAGGGACTGGCATGCAACCAGGATTGACCACATCTACAGCCCCAGCGGCAGAAGACATAAGGCTGGACACTCTTGGGGCTTAGACGATTGGTGAGGTTGGGAAAGCAAATGCAGACCCTTGAAAGGAATCCTGCGTGCTCCCCATTCCATGGCTCCCAACTCTCCAGGTTCAACGCAATCTTCCGACAGCGAAAGCACTCATTGGAAACCCAGCGGATGCTACACCGTGGGATCGGGAAAGCTTTCTGAAACTCACCTCAGTTTTCCTCTCCTGGTGCTCGTGTTCTCCATTCAGGCCCCCTTACTAACAATCTCCCCACTTGGAGACTCGGCGCCTTTCCATGCCTCTTTCGTACCGTCTGCAATTTGTCCGCAGGATGAACTGCAAGAGGGGGAACCAATGAGAGACTCGCTGGAGGTGTTTGGTCGGGCACATGTCACTCTCATTTCCCATCACGAAGAAGAATTCACCAGCGGTTCAGCCTGCCACCCCGGATCGACAATAGGGCGTGAAGCCATCCAGCCGTGTTGCGTCCCACTCACAAAAAAGCGACTTGGGAAATGGAGCTCAGGGGCACTGCACTTCCCAAACCTGCAGAGTTCTAAACGATAACTATCGCCCCAAAATATATTGAGGTCAGGCTACGAAGAGGCGCTGAACGCAAGGCAGAACTGCAGGAAACGGATGTCAACGGGTACATCGGAATGGCCCCGATAGCACATGAAAAGCGCCAGAACGTGGCCAACCAAGCAACCTGGGAGAGCAAATCAGCACTACAAAGAAATCTCTCGCCCCCCCCCCCCGGGGCAAAAGGGCCAGGCGAAAAAAGTCTAAAAACCAGAAAGGCAGGACAGCCCACGGAGTCAAGGGAGCCTTGTTAAGCTGATGGGCGGGATGTCAATGGCCAACAGCCAATCTTCACAAGTGTATCCTCTTTCCCAAACCATGGAAAACACAGAACCACAGAGCATAGGGCACTTCCACACATGGGCGTTGACCTTGGGAAAATGAAAAAATCAACCAGACACAGGGACCCCAAAGTTGAGGGCTGCTGTCTTGACAAGAACCTCCACTCCGGTACACGTTTCATATCCCAGGAGAGAGCCAAGTGGACAAAGACGAGTGGACAAGTGGACAACGACAACTGGACAAGTGGACAAGTGGTGCTACGTAGGTCCAATGGAGTGTCACTCAGCCATGAAATCCACGTCATGAGGCTGGTAGCAGCATCCTGAGTGGATTTAGGTACGATCATCCTCAGTGAAATAAGTCCCACAAAAAAAGAAACTTATGATATCACTTATCGAGGGAATGTAAAAATCGCTCCCCATGCACTGAATCCCCAAACAGAACAGAGTCACGCTTTTAGAAAACACACTTATGCCTGCTTCAGGGGAAAGGTGAGGTGGGGTGACGCATAAAACTCGAGTTTGAAATGAGCACAGATACCCTTCCGAAAACCGAATATGGAATGGACACGACCTACTCCTTGCTCAATCAACTGGACTCACCAGACCCTGTTCATCGCACAAGTATCTATCCGACTAGTAAGCATCTTAAAAGCTAAGTCTTGATATCTCTGTGTAAGTGCATCAAGTGTGTGTAAAGCGGCCTAAAACCAGCAGGGAAAATCAGCTCAGACCCATTCTGAGGATACATTTCCAACACAAAGAAGAAACAAGCAGGGCAAAACAGAGAGAAATTCTTCCAAAATGCGTTCAGGGACTGGCATGCAACCAGGATTGACCACATCTACAGCCCCAGCGGCAGAAGACATAAGGCTGGACACTCTTGGGGCTGAGACGATTGGTGAGGTTGGGAAAGCAAATGCAGACCCTTGAAAGGAATCCTGCGTGCTCCCCATTCCATGGGTCCCAACTCTCCAGGTTCAACGCAATCTTCCGACAGCGAAAGCACTCATTGGAAACCCAGCGGTTGCTACACCGTGGGATCGGGAAAGCTTTCTGAAACTCACCTCAGTTTTCATCTCCTGGTGCTCGTGTTCTCCATTCAGGCCCCCTTACTAACAATCTCCCCACTTGGAGACTCGGCGCCTTTCCATGCCTCTTTCGTACCGTCTGCAATTTGTCCGCAGGATGAACTGCAAGAGGGGGAACCAATGAGAGACTCGCTGGAGGTGTTTGGTCGGGCACATGTCACTCTCATTTCCCATCACGAAGAAGAATTCACCAGCGGTTCAGCCTGCCACCCCGGATCGACAATAGGGCGTGAAGCCATCCAGCCGTGTTGCGTCCCACTCACAAAAAAGCGACTTGGGAAATGGAGCTCAGGGGCACTGCACTTCCCAAACCTGCAGAGTTCTAAACGATAACTATCGCCCCAAAATATATTGAGGTCAGGCTACGAAGAGGCGCTGAACGCAAGGCAGAACTGCAGGAAACGGATGTCAACGGGTACATCGGAATGGCCCCGATAGCACATGAAAAGCGCCAGAACGTGGACAATGATGCGGTTGGCCAAAAAGGGCGTATGCGTTTTTTCCTGAATATATTCAGGAAAAAACGCATACGCCCTTTTTGGCCAACCAAGCAACCTGGGAGAGCAAATCAGCACTACAAAGAAATCTCTCGCCCCCCCCCCCGGGGCAAAAGGGCCAGGCGAAAAAAGTCTAAAAACCAGAAAGGCAGGACAGCCCACGGAGTCAAGGGAGCCTTGTTAAGCTGATGGGCGGGATGTCAATGGCCAACAGCCAATCTTCACAAGTGTATCCTCTTTCCCAAACCATGGAAAACACAGAACCACAGAGCATAGGGCACTTCCACACATGGGCGTTGACCTTGGGAAAATGAAAAAATCAACCAGACACAGGGACCCCAAAGTTGAGGGCTGCTGTCTTGACAAGAACCTCCACTCCGGTACACGTTTCATATCCCAGGAAAGAGCCAAGTGGACAAAGACGAGTGGACAAGTGGACAAAGACAAGTGGACAAGTGGACAAGTGGTGCTACGTAGGTCCAATGGAGTGTCACTCAGCCATGAAATCCACGTCATGAGGCTGGTAGCAGCATCCTGAGTGGATTTAGGTACGATCATCCTCAGTGAAATAAGTCCCACAAAAAAAGAAACTTATGATATCACTTATCGAGGGAATGTAAAAATCGCTCCCCATGAACGGAATCCCCAAACAGAACAGAGTCACGCTTTTAGAAAACACACTTATGCCTGCTTCAGGGGAAAGGTGAGGTGGGGTGACGCATAAAACTCGAGTTTGAAATGAGCACAGATACCCTTCCAAAAACCGAATATGGAATGGACACGACCTACTCCTTGCTCAATCAACTGGACTCACCAGACCCTGTTCATCGCACAAGTATCTATCCGACTAGTAAGCATCTTAAAAGCTAAGTCTTGATATCTCTGTGTAAGTGCATCAAGTGTGTGTAAAGCGGCCTAAAACCAGCAGGGAAAATCAGCTCAGACCCATTCTGAGGATACATTTCCAACATAAAGAAGAAACAAGCAGGGCAAAACAGAGAGAAATTCTTGCAAAATGCGTTCAGGGACTGGCATGCAACCAGGATTGACCACATCTACAGCCCCAGCGGCAGAAGACATAAGGCTGGACACTCTTGGGGCTTAGACGATTGGTGAGGTTGGGAAAGCAAATGCAGACCCTTGAAAGGAATCCTGCGTGCTCCCCATTCCATGGCTCCCAACTCTCCAGGTTCAACGCAATCTTCCGACAGCGAAAGCACTCATTGGAAACCCAGCGGATGCTACACCGTGGGATCGGGAAAGCTTTCTGAAACTCACCTCAGTTTTCCTCTCCTGGTGCTCGTGTTCTCCATTCAGGCCCCCTTACTAACAATCTCCCCACTTGGAGACTCGGCGCCTTTCCATGCCTCTTTCGTACCGTCTGCAATTTGTCCGCAGGATGAACTGCAAGAGGGGGAACCAATGAGAGACTCGCTGGAGGTGTTTGGTCGGGCACATGTCACTCTCATTTCCCATCACGAAGAAGAATTCACCAGCGGTTCAGCCTGCCACCCCGGATCGACAATAGGGCGTGAAGCCATCCAGCCGTGTTGCGTCCCACTCACAAAAAAGCGACTTGGGAAATGGAGCTCAGGGGCACTGCACTTCCCAAACCTGCAGAGTTCTAAACGATAACTATCGCCCCAAAATATATTGAGGTCAGGCTACGAAGAGGCGCTGAACGCAAGGCAGAACTGCAGGAAACGGATGTCAACGGGTACATCGGAATGGCCCCGATAGCACATGAAAAGCGCCAGAACGTGGCCAACCAAGCAACCTGGGAGAGCAAATCAGCACTACAAAGAAATCTCTCGCCCCCCCCCCGGGGCAAAAGGGCCAGGCGAAAAAAGTCTAAAAACCAGAAAGGCAGGACAGCCCACGGAGTCAAGGGAGCCTTGTTAAGCTGATGGGCGGGATGTCAATGGCCAACAGCCAATCTTCACAAGTGTATCCTCTTTCCCAAACCATGGAAAACACAGAACCACAGAGCATAGGGCACTTCCACACATGGGCGTTGACCTTGGGAAAATGAAAAAATCAACCAGACACAGGGACCCCAAAGTTGAGGGCTGCTGTCTTGACAAGAACCTCCACTCCGGTACACGTTTCATATCCCAGGAAAGAGCCAAGTGGACAAAGACGAGTGGACAAGTGGACAAAGACAAGTGGACAAGTGGACAAGTGGTGCTACGTAGGTCCAATGGAGTGTCACTCAGCCATGAAATCCACGTCATGAGGCTGGTAGCAGCATCCTGAGTGGATTTAGGTACGATCATCCTCAGTGAAATAAGTCCCACAAAAAAAGAAACTTATGATATCACTTATCGAGGGAATGTAAAAATCGCTCCCCATGAACGGAATCCCCAAACAGAACAGAGTCACGCTTTTAGAAAACACACTTATGCCTGCTTCAGGGGAAAGGTGAGGTGCGGTGACGCATAAAACTCGAGTTTGAAATGAGCACAGATACCCTTCCGAAAACCGAATATGGAATGGACACGACCTACTCCTTGCTCAATCAACTGGACTCACCAGACCCTGTTCATCGCACAAGTATCTATCCGACTAGTAAGCATCTTAAAAGCTAAGTCTTGATATCTCTGTGTAAGTGCATCAAGTGTGTGTAAAGCGGCCTAAAACCAGCAGGGAAAATCAGCTCAGACCCATTCTGAGGATACATTTCCAACATAAAGAAGAAACAAGCAGGGCAAAACAGAGAGAAATTCTTCCAAAATGCGTTCAGGGACTGGCATGCAACCAGGATTGACCACATCTACAGCCCCAGCGGCAGAAGACATAAGGCTGGACACTCTTGGGGCTGAGACGATTGGTGAGGTTGGGAAAGCAAATGCAGACCCTTGAAAGGAATCCTGCGTGCTCCCCATTCCATGGGTCCCAACTCTCCAGGTTCAACGCAATCTTCCGACAGCGAAAGCACTCATTGGAAACCCAGCGGATGCTACACCGTGGGATCGGGAAAGCTTTCTGAAACTCACCTCAGTTTTCATCTCCTGGTGCTCGTGTTCTCCATTCAGGCCCCCTTACTAACAATCTCCCCACTTGGAGACTCGGCGCCTTTCCATGCCTCTTTCGTACCGTCTGCAATTTGTCCGCAGGATGAACTGCAAGAGGGGGAACCAATGAGAGACTCGCTGGAGGTGTTTGGTCGGGCACATGTCACTCTCATTTCCCATCACGAAGAAGAATTCACCAGCGGTTCAGCCTGCCACCCCGGATCGACAGTAGGGCGTGAAGCCATCCAGCCGTGTTGCGTCCCACTCACAAAAAAGCGACTTGGGAAATGGAGCTCAGGGGCACTGCACTTCCCAAACCTGCAGAGTTCTAAACGATAACTATCGCCCCAAAATATATTGAGGTCAGGCTACGAAGAGGCGCTGAACGCAAGGCAGAACTGCAGGAAACGGATGTCAACGGGTACATCGGAATGGCCCCGATAGCACATGAAAAGCGCCAGAACGTGGACAATGATGCGGTTGGCCAAAAAGGGCGTATGCGTTTTTTCCTGAATATATTCAGGAAAAAACGCATACGCCCTTTTTGGCCAACCAAGCAACCTGGGAGAGCAAATCAGCACTACAAAGAAATCTCTCGCCCCCCCCCCCCGGGGCAAAAGGGCCAGGCGAAAAAAGTCTAAAAACCAGAAAGGCAGGACAGGCCACGGAGTCAAGGGAGCCTTGTTAAGCTGATGGGCGGGATGTCAATGGCCAACAGCCAATCTTCACAAGTGTATCCTCTTTCCCAAACCATGTAAAACACAGAACCACAGAGCATAGGGCACTTCCACACATGGGCGTTGACCTTGGGAAAATGAAAAAATCAACCAGACACAGGGACCCCAAAGTTGAGGGCTGCTGTCTTGACAAGAACCTCCACTCCGGTACACGTTTCATATCCCAGGAAAGAGCCAAGTGGACAAAGACGAGTGGACAAGTGGACAAAGACAAGTGGACAAGTGGACAAGTGGTGCTACGTAGGTCCAATGGAGTGTCACTCAGCCATGAAATCCACGTCATGAGGCTGGTAGCAGCATCCTGAGTGGATTTAGGTACGATCATCCTCAGTGAAATAAGTCCCACAAAAAAAGAAACTTATGATATCACTTATCGAGGGAATGTAAAAATCGCTCCCCATGCACTGAATCCCCAAACAGAACAGAGTCACGCTTTTAGAAAACACACTTATGCCTGCTTCAGGGGAAAGGTGAGGTGGGGTGACGCATAAAACTCGAGTTTGAAATGAGCACAGATACCCTTCCGAAAACCGAATATGGAATGGACACGACCTACTCCTTGCTCAATCAACTGGACTCACCAGACCCTGTTCATCGCACAAGTATCTATCCGACTAGTAAGCATCTTAAAAGCTAAGTCTTGATATCTCTGTGTAAGTGCATCAAGTGTGTGTAAAGCGGCCTAAAACCAGCAGGGAAAATCAGCTCAGACCCATTCTGAGGATACATTTCCAACATAAAGAAGAAACAAGCAGGGCAAAACAGAGAGAAATTCTTCCAAAATGCGTTCAGGGACTGGCATGCAACCAGGATTGACCACATCTACAGCCCCAGCGGCAGAAGACATAAGGCTGGACACTCTTGGGGCTGAGACGATTGGTGAGGTTGGGAAAGCAAATGCAGACCCTTGAAAGGAATCCTGCGTGCTCCCCATTCCATGGGTCCCAACTCTCCAGGTTCAACGCAATCTTCCGACAGCGAAAGCACTCATTGGAAACCCAGCGGTTGCTACACCGTGGGATCGGGAAAGCTTTCTGAAACTCACCTCAGTTTTCATCTCCTGGTGCTCGTGTTCTCCATTCAGGCCCCCTTACTAACAATCTCCCCACTTGGAGACTCGGCGCCTTTCCATGCCTCTTTCGTACCGTCTGCAATTTGTCCGCAGGATGAACTGCAAGAGGGGGAACCAATGAGAGACTCGCTGGAGGTGTTTGGTCGGGCACATGTCACTCTCATTTCCCATCACGAAGAAGAATTCACCAGCGGTTCAGCCTGCCACCCCGGATCGACAATAGGGCGTGAAGCCATCCAGCCGTGTTGCGTCCCACTCACAAAAAAGCGACTTGGGAAATGGAGCTCAGGGGCACTGCACTTCCCAAACCTGCAGAGTTCTAAACGATAACTATCGCCCCAAAATATATTGAGGTCAGGCTACGAAGGGGCGCTGAACGCAAGGCAGAACTGCAGGAAACGGATGTCAACGGGTACATCGGAATGGCCCCGATAGCACATGAAAAGCGCCAGAACGTGGACAATGATGCGGTTGGCCAAAAAGGGCGTATGCGTTTTTTCCTGAATATATTCAGGAAAAAACGCATACGCCCTTTTTGGCCAACCAAGCAACCTGGGAGAGCAAATCAGCACTACAAAGAAATCTCTCGCCCCCCCCCCCCCCGGGGCAAAAGGGCCAGGCGAAAAAAGTCTAAAAACCAGAAAGGCAGGACAGCCCACGGAGTCAAGGGAGCGTTGTTAAGCTGATGGGCGGGATGTCAATGGCCAACAGCCAATCTTCACAAGTGTATCCTCTTTCCCAAACCATGGAAAACACAGAACCACAGAGCATAGGGCACTTCCACACATGGGCGTTGACCTTGGGAAAATGAAAAAATCAACCAGACACAGGGACCCCAAAGTTGAGGGCTGCTGTCTTGACAAGAACCTCCACTCCGGTACACGTTTCATATCCCAGGAAAGAGCCAAGTGGACAAAGACGAGTGGACAAGTGGACAAAGACAAGTGGACAAGTGGACAAGTGGTGCTACGTAGGTCCAATGGAGTGTCACTCAGCCATGAAATCCACGTCATGAGGCTGGTAGCAGCATCCTGAGTGGATTTAGGTACGATCATCCTCAGTGAAATAAGTCCCACAAAAAAAGAAACTTATGATATCACTTATCGAGGGAATGTAAAAATCGCTCCCCATGCACTGAATCCCCAAACAGAACAGAGTCACGCTTTTAGAAAACACACTTATGCCTGCTTCAGGGGAAAAGTGAGGTGCGGTGACGCATAAAACTCGAGTTTGAAATGAGCACAGATACCCTTCCGAAAACCGAATATGGAATGGACACGACCTACTCCTTGCTCAATCAAGTGGACTCACCAGACCCTGTTCATCGCACAAGTATCTATCCGACTAGTAAGCATCTTAAAAGCTAAGTCTTGATATCTCTGTGTAAGTGCATCAAGTGTGTGTAAAGCGGCCTAAAACCAGCAGGGAAAATCAGCTCAGACCCATTCTGAGGATACATTTCCAACATAAAGAAGAAACAAGCAGGGCAAAACAGAGAGAAATTCTTCCAAAATGCGTTCAGGGACTGGCATGCAACCAGGATTGACCACATCTACAGCCCCAGCGGCAGAAGACATAAGGCTGGACACTCTTGGGGCTGAGACGATTGGTGAGGTTGGGAAAGCAAATGCAGACCCTTGAAAGGAATCCTGCGTGCTCCCCATTCCATGGCTCCCAACTCTCCAGGTTCAACGCAATCTTCCGACAGCGAAAGCACTCATTGGAAACCCAGCGGATGCTACACCGTGGGATCGGGAAAGCTTTCTGAAACTCACCTCAGTTTTCATCTCCTGGTGCTCGTGTTCTCCATTCAGGCCCCCTTACTAACAATCTCCCCACTTGGAGACTCGGCGCCTTTCCATGCCTCTTTCGTACCGTCTGCAATTTGTCCGCAGGATGAACTGCAAGAGGGGGAACCAATGAGAGACTCGCTGGAGGTGTTTGGTCGGGCACATGTCACTCTCATTTCCCATCACGAAGAAGAATTCACCAGCGGTTCAGCCTGCCACCCCGGATCGACAATAGGGCGTGAAGCCATCCAGCCGTGTTGCGTCCCACTCACAAAAAAGCGACTTGGGAAATGGAGCTCAGGGGCCCTGCACTTCCCAAACCTGCAGAGTTCTAAACGATAACTATCGCCCCAAAATATATTGAGGTCAGGCTACGAAGAGGCGCTGAACGCAAGGCAGAACTGCAGGAAACGGATGTCAACGGGTACATCGGAATGGCCCCGATAGCACATGAAAAGCGCCAGAACGTGGACAATGATGCGGTTGGCCAAAAAGGGCGTATGCGTTTTTTCCTGAATATATTCAGGAAAAAACGCATACGCCCTTTTTGGCCAACCAAGCAACCTGGGAGAGCAAATCAGCACTACAAAGAAATCTCTCGCCCCCCCCCGGGGCAAAAGGGCCAGGCGAAAAAAGTCTAAAAACCAGAAAGGCAGGACAGCCCACGGAGTCAAGGGAGCCTTGTTAAGCTGATGGGCGGGATGTCAATGGCCAACAGCCAATCTTCACAAGTGTATCCTCTTTCCCAAACCATGTAAAACACAGAACCACAGAGCATAGGGCACTTCCACACATGGGCGTTGACCTTGGGAAAATGAAAAAATCAACCAGACACAGGGACCCCAAAGTTGAGGGCTGCTGTCTTGCCAAGAACCTCCACTCCGGTACACGTTTCATATCCCAGGAGAGAGCCAAGTGGACAAAGACGAGTGGACAAGTGGACAACGACAAGTGGACAAGTGGACAAGTGGTGCTACGTAGGTCCAATGGAGTGTCACTCAGCCATGAAATCCACGTCATGAGGCTGGTAGCAGCATCCTGAGTGGATTTAGGTACGATCATCCTCAGTGAAATAAGTCCCACAAAAAAAGAAACTTATGATATCACTTATCGAGGGAATGTAAAAATCGCTCCCCATGCACTGAATCCCCAAACAGAACAGAGTCACGCTTTTAGAAAACACACTTATGCCTGCTTCAGGGGAAAGGTGAGGTGGGGTGACGCATAAAACTCGAGTTTGAAATGAGCACAGATACCCTTCCGAAAACCGAATATGGAATGGACACGACCTACTCCTTGCTCAATCAACTGGACTCACCAGACCCTGTTCATCGCACAAGTATCTATCCGACTAGTAAGCATCTTAAAAGCTAAGTCTTGATATCTCTGTGTAAGTGCATCAAGTGTGTGTAAAGCGGCCTAAAACCAGCAGGGAAAATCAGCTCAGACCCATTCTGAGGATACATTTCCAACATAAAGAAGAAACAAGCAGGGCAAAACAGAGAGAAATTCTTCCAAAATGCGTTCAGGGACTGGCATGCAACCAGGATTGACCACATCTACAGCCCCAGCGGCAGAAGACATAAGGCTGGACACTCTTGGGGCTGAGACGATTGGTGAGGTTGGGAAAGCAAATGCAGACCCTTGAAAGGAATCCTGCGTGCTCCCCATTCCATGGGTCCCAACTCTCCAGGTTCAACGCAATCTTCCGACAGCGAAAGCACTCATTGGAAACCCAGCGGTTGCTACACCGTGGGATCGGGAAAGCTTTCTGAAACTCACCTCAGTTTTCATCTCCTGGTGCTCGTGTTCTCCATTCAGGCCCCCTTACTAACAATCTCCCCACTTGGAGACTCGGCGCCTTTCCATGCCTCTTTCGTACCGTCTGCAATTTGTCCGCAGGATGAACTGCAAGAGGGGGAACCAATGAGAGACTCGCTGGAGGTGTTTGGTCGGGCACATGTCACTCTCATTTCCCATCACGAAGAAGAATTCACCAGCGGTTCAGCCTGCCACCCCGGATCGACAATAGGGCGTGAAGCCATCCAGCCGTGTTGCGTCCCACTCACAAAAAAGCGACTTGGGAAATGGAGCTCAGGGGCACTGCACTTCCCAAACCCGCAGAGTTCTAAACGATAACTATCGCCCCAAAATATATTGAGGTCAGGCTACGAAGAGGCGCTGAACGCAAGGCAGAACTGCAGGAAACGGATGTCAACGGGTACATCGGAATGGCCCCGATAGCACATGAAAAGCGCCAGAACGTGGACAATGATGCGGTTGGCCAAAAAGGGCGTATGCGTTTTTTCCTGAATATATTCAGGAAAAAACGCATACGCCCTTTTTGTCCAACCAAGCAACCTGGGAGAGCAAATCAGCACTACAAAGAAATCTCTCGCCCCCCCCCCCCGGGGCAAAAGGGCCAGGCGAAAAAAGTCTAAAAACCAGAAAGGCAGGACAGCCCACGGAGTCAAGGGAGCGTTGTTAAGCTGATGGGCGGGATGTCAATGGCCAACAGCCAATCTTCACAAGTGTATCCTCTTTCCCAAACCATGGAAAACACAGAACCACAGAGCATAGGGCACTTCCACACATGGGCGTTGACCTTGGGAAAATGAAAAAATCAACCAGACACAGGGACCCCAAAGTTGAGGGCTGCTGTCTTGACAAGAACCTCCACTCCGGTACACGTTTCATATCCCAGGAAAGAGCCAAGTGGACAAAGACGAGTGGACAAGTGGACAAAGACAAGTGGACAAGTGGACAAGTGGTGCTACGTAGGTCCAATGGAGTGTCACTCAGCCATGAAATCCACGTCATGAGGCTGGTAGCAGCATCCTGAGTGGATTTAGGTACGATCATCCTCAGTGAAATAAGTCCCACAAAAAAAGAAACTTATGATATCACTTATCGAGGGAATGTAAAAATCGCTCCCCATGCACTGAATCCCCAAACAGAACAGAGTCACGCTTTTAGAAAACACACTTATGCCTGCTTCAGGGGAAAGGTGAGGTGGGGTGACGCATAAAACTCGAGTTTGAAATGAGCACAGATACCCTTCCGAAAACCGAATATGGAATGGACACGACCTACTCCTTGCTCAATCAACTGGACTCACCAGACCCTGTTCATCGCACAAGTATCTATCCGACTAGTAAGCATCTTAAAAGCTAAGTCTTGATATCTCTGTGTAAGTGCATCAAGTGTGTGTAAAGCGGCCTAAAACCAGCAGGGAAAATCAGCTCAGACCCATTCTGAGGATACATTTCCAACATAAAGAAGAAACAAGCAGGGCAAAACAGAGAGAAATTCTTCCAAAATGCGTTCAGGGACTGGCATGCAACCAGGATTGACCACATCTACAGCCCCAGCGGCAGAAGACATAAGGCTGGACACTCTTGGGGCTGAGACGATTGGTGAGGTTGGGAAAGCAAATGCAGACCCTTGAAAGGAATCCTGCGTGCTCCCCATTCCATGGGTCCCAACTCTCCAGGTTCAACGCAATCTTCCGACAGCGAAAGCACTCATTGGAAACCCAGCGGTTGCTACACCGTGGGATCGGGAAAGCTTTCTGAAACTCACCTCAGTTTTCATCTCCTGGTGCTCGTGTTCTCCATTCAGGCCCCCTTACTAACAATCTCCCCACTTGGAGACTCGGCGCCTTTCCATGCCTCTTTCGTACCGTCTGCAATTTGTCCGCAGGATGAACTGCAAGAGGGGGAACCAATGAGAGACTCGCTGGAGGTGTTTGGTCGGGCACATGTCACTCTCATTTCCCATCACGAAGAAGAATTCACCAGCGGTTCAGCCTGCCACCCCGGATCGACAATAGGGCGTGAAGCCATCCAGCCGTGTTGCGTCCCACTCACAAAAAAGCGACTTGGGAAATGGAGCTCAGGGGCACTGCACTTCCCAAACCCGCAGAGTTCTAAACGATAACTATCGCCCCAAAATATATTGAGGTCAGGCTACGAAGAGGCGCTGAACGCAAGGCAGAACTGCAGGAAACGGATGTCAACGGGTACATCGGAATGGCCCCGATAGCACATGAAAAGCGCCAGAACGTGGACAATGATGCGGTTGGCCAAAAAGGGCGTATGCGTTTTTTCCTGAATATATTCAGGAAAAAACGCATACGCCCTTTTTGGCCAACCAAGCAACCTGGGAGAGCAAATCAGCACTACAAAGAAATCTCTCGCCCCCCCCCCCCGGGGCAAAAGGGCCAGGCGAAAAAAGTCTAAAAACCAGAAAGGCAGGACAGCCCACGGAGTCAAGGGAGCGTTGTTAAGCTGATGGGCGGGATGTCAATGGCCAACAGCCAATCTTCACAAGTGTATCCTCTTTCCCAAACCATGGAAAACACAGAACCACAGAGCATAGGGCACTTCCACACATGGGCGTTGACCTTGGGAAAATGAAAAAATCAACCAGACACAGGGACCCCAAAGTTGAGGGCTGCTGTCTTGACAAGAACCTCCACTCCGGTACACGTTTCATATCCCAGGAAAGAGCCAAGTGGACAAAGACGAGTGGACAAGTGGACAAAGACAAGTGGACAAGTGGACAAGTGGTGCTACGTAGGTCCAATGGAGTGTCACTCAGCCATGAAATCCACGTCATGAGGCTGGTAGCAGCATCCTGAGTGGATTTAGGTACGATCATCCTCAGTGAAATAAGTCCCACAAAAAAAGAAACTTATGATATCACTTATCGAGGGAATGTAAAAATCGCTCCCCATGCACTGAATCCCCAAACAGAACAGAGTCACGCTTTTAGAAAACACACTTATGCCTGCTTCAGGGGAAAGGTGAGGTGGGGTGACGCATAAAACTCGAGTTTGAAATGAGCACAGATACCCTTCCGAAAACCGAATATGGAATGGACACGACCTACTCCTTGCTCAATCAACTGGACTCACCAGACCCTGTTCATCGCACAAGTATCTATCCGACTAGTAAGCATCTTAAAAGCTAAGTCTTGATATCTCTGTGTAAGTGCATCAAGTGTGTGTAAAGCGGCCTAAAACCAGCAGGGAAAATCAGCTCAGACCCATTCTGAGGATACATTTCCAACATAAAGAAGAAACAAGCAGGGCAAAACAGAGAGAAATTCTTCCAAAATGCGTTCAGGGACTGGCATGCAACCAGGATTGACCACATCTACAGCCCCAGCGGCAGAAGACATAAGGCTGGACACTCTTGGGGCTGAGACGATTGGTGAGGTTGGGAAAGCAAATGCAGACCCTTGAAAGGAATCCTGCGTGCTCCCCATTCCATGGGTCCCAACTCTCCAGGTTCAACGCAATCTTCCGACAGCGAAAGCACTCATTGGAAACCCAGCGGTTGCTACACCGTGGGATCGGGAAAGCTTTCTGAAACTCAACTCAGTTTTCATCTCCTGGTGCTCGTGTTCTCCATTCAGGCCCCCTTACTAACAATCTCCCCACTTGGAGACTCGGCGCCTTTCCATGCCTCTTTCGTACCGTCTGCAATTTGTCCGCAGGATGAACTGCAAGAGGGGGAACCAATGAGAGACTCGCTGGAGGTGTTTGGTCGGGCACATGTCACTCTCATTTCCCATCACGAAGAAGAATTCACCAGCGGTTCAGCCTGCCACCCCGGATCGACAATAGGGCGTGAAGCCATCCAGCCGTGTTGCGTCCCACTCACAAAAAAGCGACTTGGGAAATGGAGCTCAGGGGCACTGCACTTCCCAAACCTGCAGAGTTCTAAACGATAACTATCGCCCCAAAATATATTGAGGTCAGGCTACGAAGAGGCGCTGAACGCAAGGCAGAACTGCAGGAAACGGATGTCAACGGGTACATCGGAATGGCCCCGATAGCACATGAAAAGCGCCAGAACGTGGACAATGATGCGGTTGGCCAAAAAGGGCGTATGCGTTTTTTCCTGAATATATTCAGGAAAAAACGCATACGCCCTTTTTGGCCAACCAAGCAACCTGGGAGAGCAAATCAGCACTACAAAGAAATCTCTCGCCCCCCCCCCCCGGGGCAAAAGGGCCAGGCGAAAAAAGTCTAAAAACCAGAAAGGCAGGACAGCCCACGGAGTCAAGGGAGCGTTGTTAAGCTGATGGGCGGGATGTCAATGGCCAACAGCCAATCTTCACAAGTGTATCCTCTTTCCCAAACCATGGAAAACACAGAACCACAGAGCATAGGGCACTTCCACACATGGGCGTTGACCTTGGGAAAATGAAAAAATCAACCAGACACAGGGACCCCAAAGTTGAGGGCTGCTGTCTTGACAAGAACCTCCACTCCGGTACACGTTTCATATCCCAGGAAAGAGCCAAGTGGACAAAGACGAGTGGACAAGTGGACAAAGACAAGTGGACAAGTGGACAAGTGGTGCTACGTAGGTCCAATGGAGTGTCACTCAGCCATGAAATCCACGTCATGAGGCTGGTAGCAGCATCCTGAGTGGATTTAGGTACGATCATCCTCAGTGAAATAAGTCCCACAAAAAAAGAAACTTATGATATCACTTATCGAGGGAATGTAAAAATCGCTCCCCATGCACTGAATCCCCAAACAGAACAGAGTCACGCTTTTAGAAAACACACTTATGCCTGCTTCAGGGGAAAAGTGAGGTGCGGTGACGCATAAAACTCGAGTTTGAAATGAGCACAGATACCCTTCCGAAAACCGAATATGGAATGGACACGACCTACTCCTTGCTCAATCAAGTGGACTCACCAGACCCTGTTCATCGCACAAGTATCTATCCGACTAGTAAGCATCTTAAAAGCTAAGTCTTGATATCTCTGTGTAAGTGCATCAAGTGTGTGTAAAGCGGCCTAAAACCAGCAGGGAAAATCAGCTCAGACCCATTCTGAGGATACATTTCCAACATAAAGAAGAAACAAGCAGGGCAAAACAGAGAGAAATTCTTCCAAAATGCGTTCAGGGACTGGCATGCAACCAGGATTGACCACATCTACAGCCCCAGCGGCAGAAGACATAAGGCTGGACACTCTTGGGGCTGAGACGATTGGTGAGGTTGGGAAAGCAAATGCAGACCCTTGAAAGGAATCCTGCGTGCTCCCCATTCCATGGCTCCCAACTCTCCAGGTTCAACGCAATCTTCCGACAGCGAAAGCACTCATTGGAAACCCAGCGGATGCTACACCGTGGGATCGGGAAAGCTTTCTGAAACTCACCTCAGTTTTCATCTCCTGGTGCTCGTGTTCTCCATTCAGGCCCCCTTACTAACAATCTCCCCACTTGGAGACTCGGCGCCTTTCCATGCCTCTTTCGTACCGTCTGCAATTTGTCCGCAGGATGAACTGCAAGAGGGGGAACCAATGAGAGACTCGCTGGAGGTGTTTGGTCGGGCACATGTCACTCTCATTTCCCATCACGAAGAAGAATTCACCAGCGGTTCAGCCTGCCACCCCGGATCGACAATAGGGCGTGAAGCCATCCAGCCGTGTTGCGTCCCACTCACAAAAAAGCGACTTGGGAAATGGAGCTCAGGGGCACTGCACTTCCCAAACCTGCAGAGTTCTAAACGATAACTATCGCCCCAAAATATATTGAGGGCAGGCTACGAAGAGGCGCTGAACGCAAGGCAGAACTGCAGGAAACGGATGTCAACGGGTACATCGGAATGGCCCCGATAGCACATGAAAAGCGCCAGAACGTGGACAATGATGCGGTTGGCCAAAAAGGGCGTATGCGTTTTTTCCTGAATATATTCAGGAAAAAACGCATACGCCCTTTTTGGCCAACCAAGCAACCTGGGAGAGCAAATCAGCACTACAAAGAAATCTCTCGCCCCCCCCCCCCGGGGCAAAAGGGCCAGGCGAAAAAAGTCTAAAAACCAGAAAGGCAGGACAGCCCACGGAGTCAAGGGAGCCTTGTTAAGCTGATGGGCGGGATGTCAATGGCCAACAGCCAATCTTCACAAGTGTATCCTCTTTCCCAAACCATGGAAAACACAGAACCACAGAGCATAGGGCACTTCCACACATGGGCGTTGACCTTGGGAAAATGAAAAAATCAACCAGACACAGGGACCCCAAAGTTGAGGGCTGCTGTCTTGACAAGAACCTCCACTCCGGTACACGTTTCATATCCCAGGAAAGAGCCAAGTGGACAAAGACGAGTGGACAAGTGGACAAAGACAAGTGGACAAGTGGACAAGTGGTGCTACGTAGGTCCAATGGAGTGTCACTCAGCCATGAAATCCACGTCATGAGGCTGGTAGCAGCATCCTGAGTGGATTTAGGTACGATCATCCTCAGTGAAATAAGTCCCACAAAAAAAGAAACTTATGATATCACTTATCGAGGGAATGTAAAAATCGCTCCCCATGCACTGAATCCCCAAACAGAACAGAGTCACGCTTTTAGAAAACACACTTATGCCTGCTTCAGGGGAAAGGTGAGGTGGGGTGACGCATAAAACTCGAGTTTGAAATGAGCACAGATACCCTTCCGAAAACCGAATATGGAATGGACACGACCTACTCCTTGCTCAATCAACTGGACTCACCAGACCCTGTTCATCGCACAAGTATCTATCCGACTAGTAAGCATCTTAAAAGCTAAGTCTTGATATCTCTGTGTAAGTGCATCAAGTGTGTGTAAAGCGGCCTAAAACCAGCAGGGAAAATCAGCTCAGACCCATTCTGAGGATACATTTCCAACATAAAGAAGAAACAAGCAGGGCAAAACAGAGAGAAATTCTTCCAAAATGCGTTCAGGGACTGGCATGCAACCAGGATTGACCACATCTACAGCCCCAGCGGCAGAAGACATAAGGCTGGACACTCTTGGGGCTGAGACGATTGGTGAGGTTGGGAAAGCAAATGCAGACCCTTGAAAGGAATCCTGCGTGCTCCCCATTCCATGGCTCCCAACTCTCCAGGTTCAACGCAATCTTCCGACAGCGAAAGCACTCATTGGAAACCCAGCGGATGCTACACCGTGGGATCGGGAAAGCTTTCTGAAACTCACCTCAGTTTTCATCTCCTGGTGCTCGTGTTCTCCATTCAGGCCCCCTTACTAACAATCTCCCCACTTGGAGACTCGGCGCCTTTCCATGCCTCTTTCGTACCGTCTGCAATTTGTCCGCAGGATGAACTGCAAGAGGGGGAACCAATGAGAGACTCGCTGGAGGTGTTTGGTCGGGCACATGTCACTCTCATTTCCCATCACGAAGAAGAATTCACCAGCGGTTCAGCCTGCCACCCCGGATCGACAATAGGGCGTGAAGCCATCCAGCTGTGTTGCGTCCCACTCACAAAAAAGCGACTTGGGAAATGGAGCTCAGGGGCACTGCACTTCCCAAACCTGCAGAGTTCTAAACGATAACTATCGCCCCAAAATATATTGAGGTCAGGCTACGAAGAGGCGCTGAACGCAAGGCAGAACTGCAGGAAACGGATGTCAACGGGTACATCGGAATGGCCCCGATAGCACATGAAAAGCGCCAGAACGTGGACAATGATGCGGTTGGCCAAAAAGGGCGTATGCGTTTTTTCCTGAATATATTCAGGAAAAAACGCATACGCCCTTTTTGGCCAACCAAGCAACCTGGGAGAGCAAATCAGCACTACAAAGAAATCTCTCGCCCCCCCCCCCGGGGCAAAAGGGCCAGGCGAAAAAAGTCTAAAAACCAGAAAGGCAGGACAGCCCACGGAGTCAAGGGAGCCTTGTTAAGCTGATGGGCGGGATGTCAATGGCCAACAGCCAATCTTCACAAGTGTATCCTCTTTCCCAAACCATGGAAAACACAGAACCACAGAGCATAGGGCACTTCCACACATGGGCGTTGACCTTGGGAAAATGAAAAAATCAACCAGACACAGGGACCCCAAAGTTGAGGGCTGCTGTCTTGACAAGAACCTCCACTCCGGTACACGTTTCATATCCCAGGAAAGAGCCAAGTGGACAAAGACGAGTGGACAAGTGGACAAAGACAAGTGGACAAGTGGACAAGTGGTGCTACGTAGGTCCAATGGAGTGTCACTCAGCCATGAAATCCACGTCATGAGGCTGGTAGCAGCATCCTGAGTGGATTTAGGTACGATCATCCTCAGTGAAATAAGTCCCACAAAAAAAGAAACTTATGATATCACTTATCGAGGGAATGTAAAAATCGCTCCCCATGAACGGAATCCCCAAACAGAACAGAGTCACGCTTTTAGAAAACACACTTATGCCTGCTTCAGGGGAAAGGTGAGGTGCGGTGACGCATAAAACTCGAGTTTGAAATGAGCACAGATACCCTTCCGAAAACCGAATATGGAATGGACACGACCTACTCCTTGCTCAATCAACTGGACTCACCAGACCCTGTTCATCGCACAAGTATCTATCCGACTAGTAAGCATCTTAAAAGCTAAGTCTTGATATCTCTGTGTAAGTGCATCAAGTGTGTGTAAAGCGGCCTAAAACCAGCAGGGAAAATCAGCTCAGACCCATTCTGAGGATACATTTCCAACATAAAGAAGAAACAAGCAGGGCAAAACAGAGAGAAATTCTTCCAAAATGCGTTCAGGGACTGGCATGCAACCAGGATTGACCACATCTACAGCCCCAGCGGCAGAAGACATAAGGCTGGACACTCTTGGGGCTGAGACGATTGGTGAGGTTGGGAAAGCAAATGCAGACCCTTGAAAGGAATCCTGCGTGCTCCCCATTCCATGGCTCCCAACTCTCCAGGTTCAACGCAATCTTCCGACAGCGAAAGCACTCATTGGAAACCCAGCGGATGCTACACCGTGGGATCGGGAAAGCTTTCTGAAACTCACCTCAGTTTTCATCTCCTGGTGCTCGTGTTCTCCATTCAGGCCCCCTTACTAACAATCTCCCCACTTGGAGACTCGGCGCCTTTCCATGCCTCTTTCGTACCGTCTGCAATTTGTCCGCAGGATGAACTGCAAGAGGGGGAACCAATGAGAGACTCGCTGGAGGTGTTTGGTCGGGCACATGTCACTCTCATTTCCCATCACGAAGAAGAATTCACCAGCGGTTCAGCCTGCCACCCCGGATCGACAATAGGGCGTGAAGCCATCCAGCCGTGTTGCGTCCCACTCACAAAAAAGCGACTTGGGAAATGGAGCTCAGGGGCACTGCACTTCCCAAACCTGCAGAGTTCTAAACGATAACTATCGCCCCAAAATATATTGAGGTCAGGCTACGAAGAGGCGCTGAACGCAAGGCAGAACTGCAGGAAACGGATGTCAACGGGTACATCGGAATGGCCCCGATAGCACATGAAAAGCGCCAGAACGTGGACAATGATGCGGTTGGCCAAAAAGGGCGTATGCGTTTTTTCCTGAATATATTCAGGAAAAAACGCATACGCCCTTTTTGGCCAACCAAGCAACCTGGGAGAGCAAATCAGCACTACAAAGAAATCTCTGGCCCCCCCCCCGGGGCAAAAGGGCCAGGCGAAAAAAGTCTAAAAACCAGAAAGGCAGGACAGCCCACGGAGTCAAGGGAGCCTTGTTAAGCTGATGGGCGGGATGTCAATGGCCAACAGCCAATCTTCACAAGTGTATCCTCTTTCCCAAACCATGGAAAACACAGAACCACAGAGCATAGGGCACTTCCACACATGGGCGTTGACCTTGGGAAAATGAAAAAATCAACCAGACACAGGGACCCCAAAGTTGAGGGCTGCTGTCTTGACAAGAACCTCCACTCCGGTACACGTTTCATATCCCAGGAAAGAGCCAAGTGGACAAAGACGAGTGGACAAGTGGACAAAGACAAGTGGACAAGTGGACAAGTGGTGCTACGTAGGTCCAATGGAGTGTCACTCAGCCATGAAATCCACGTCATGAGGCTGGTAGCAGCATCCTGAGTGGATTTAGGTACGATCATCCTCAGTGAAATAAGTCCCACAAAAAAAGAAACTTATGATATCACTTATCGAGGGAATGTAAAAATCGCTCCCCATGCACTGAATCCCCAAACAGAACAGTCACGCTTTTAGAAAACACACTTATGCCTGCTTCAGGGGAAAGGTGAGGTGGGGTGACGCATAAAACTCGAGTTTGAAATGAGCACAGATACCCTTCCGAAAACCGAATATGGAATGGACACGACCTACTCCTTGCTCAATCAACTGGACTCACCAGACCCTGTTCATCGCACAAGTATCTATCCGACTAGTAAGCATCTTAAAAGCTAAGTCTTGATATCTCTGTGTAAGTGCATCAAGTGTGTGTAAAGCGGCCTAAAACCAGCAGGGAAAATCAGCTCAGACCCATTCTGAGGATACATTTCCAACATAAAGAAGAAACAAGCAGGGCAAAACAGAGAGAAATTCTTCCAAAATGCGTTCAGGGACTGGCATGCAACCAGGATTGACCACATCTACAGCCCCAGCGGCAGAAGACATAAGGCTGGACACTCTTGGGGCTGAGACGATTGGTGAGGTTGGGAAAGCAAATGCAGACCCTTGAAAGGAATCCTGCGTGCTCCCCATTCCATGGCTCCCAACTCTCCAGGTTCAACGCAATCTTCCGACAGCGAAAGCACTCATTGGAAACCCAGCGGATGCTACACCGTGGGATCGGGAAAGCTTTCTGAAACTCACCTCAGTTTTCATCTCCTGGTGCTCGTGTTCTCCATTCAGGCCCCCTTACTAACAATCTCCCCACTTGGAGACTCGGCGCCTTTCCATGCCTCTTTCGTACCGTCTGCAATTTGTCCGCAGGATGAACTGCAAGAGGGGGAACCAATGAGAGACTCGCTGGAGGTGTTTGGTCGGGCACATGTCACTCTCATTTCCCATCACGAAGAAGAATTCACCAGCGGTTCAGCCTGCCACCCCGGATCGACAATAGGGCGTGAAGCCATCCAGCTGTGTTGCGTCCCACTCACAAAAAAGCGACTTGGGAAATGGAGCTCAGGGGCACTGCACTTCCCAAACCTGCAGAGTTCTAAACGATAACTATCGCCCCAAAATATATTGAGGTCAGGCTACGAAGAGGCGCTGAACGCAAGGCAGAACTGCAGGAAACGGATGTCAACGGGTACATCGGAATGGCCCCGATAGCACATGAAAAGCGCCAGAACGTGGACAATGATGCGGTTGGCCAAAAAGGGCGTATGCGTTTTTTCCTGAATATATTCAGGAAAAAACGCATACGCCCTTTTTGGCCAACCAAGCAACCTGGGAGAGCAAATCAGCACTACAAAGAAATCTCTCGCCCCCCCCCCCGGGGCAAAAGGGCCAGGCGAAAAAAGTCTAAAAACCAGAAAGGCAGGACAGCCCACGGAGTCAAGGGAGCCTTGTTAAGCTGATGGGCGGGATGTCAATGGCCAACAGCCAATCTTCACAAGTGTATCCTCTTTCCCAAACCATGGAAAACACAGAACCACAGAGCATAGGGCACTTCCACACATGGGCGTTGACCTTGGGAAAATGAAAAAATCAACCAGACACAGGGACCCCAAAGTTGAGGGCTGCTGTCTTGACAAGAACCTCCACTCCGGTACACGTTTCATATCCCAGGAAAGAGCCAAGTGGACAAAGACGAGTGGACAAGTGGACAAAGACAAGTGGACAAGTGGACAAGTGGTGCTACGTAGGTCCAATGGAGTGTCACTCAGCCATGAAATCCACGTCATGAGGCTGGTAGCAGCATCCTGAGTGGATTTAGGTACGATCATCCTCAGTGAAATAAGTCCCACAAAAAAAGAAACTTATGATATCACTTATCGAGGGAATGTAAAAATCGCTCCCCATGAACGGAATCCCCAAACAGAACAGAGTCACGCTTTTAGAAAACACACTTATGCCTGCTTCAGGGGAAAGGTGAGGTGCGGTGACGCATAAAACTCGAGTTTGAAATGAGCACAGATACCCTTCCGAAAACCGAATATGGAATGGACACGACCTACTCCTTGCTCAATCAACTGGACTCACCAGACCCTGTTCATCGCACAAGTATCTATCCGACTAGTAAGCATCTTAAAAGCTAAGTCTTGATATCTCTGTGTAAGTGCATCAAGTGTGTGTAAAGCGGCCTAAAACCAGCAGGGAAAATCAGCTCAGACCCATTCTGAGGATACATTTCCAACATAAAGAAGAAACAAGCAGGGCAAAACAGAGAGAAATTCTTCCAAAATGCGTTCAGGGACTGGCATGCAACCAGGATTGACCACATCTACAGCCCCAGCGGCAGAAGACATAAGGCTGGACACTCTTGGGGCTGAGACGATTGGTGAGGTTGGGAAAGCAAATGCAGACCCTTGAAAGGAATCCTGCGTGCTCCCCATTCCATGGCTCCCAACTCTCCAGGTTCAACGCAATCTTCCGACAGCGAAAGCACTCATTGGAAACCCAGCGGATGCTACACCGTGGGATCGGGAAAGCTTTCTGAAACTCACCTCAGTTTTCATCTCCTGGTGCTCGTGTTCTCCATTCAGGCCCCCTTACTAACAATCTCCCCACTTGGAGACTCGGCGCCTTTCCATGCCTCTTTCGTACCGTCTGCAATTTGTCCGCAGGATGAACTGCAAGAGGGGGAACCAATGAGAGACTCGCTGGAGGTGTTTGGTCGGGCACATGTCACTCTCATTTCCCATCACGAAGAAGAATTCACCAGCGGTTCAGCCTGCCACCCCGGATCGACAATAGGGCGTGAAGCCATCCAGCCGTGTTGCGTCCCACTCACAAAAAAGCGACTTGGGAAATGGAGCTCAGGGGCACTGCACTTCCCAAACCTGCAGAGTTCTAAACGATAACTATCGCCCCAAAATATATTGAGGTCAGGCTACGAAGAGGCGCTGAACGCAAGGCAGAACTGCAGGAAACGGATGTCAACGGGTACATCGGAATGGCCCCGATAGCACATGAAAAGCGCCAGAACGTGGACAATGATGCGGTTGGCCAAAAAGGGCGTATGCGTTTTTTCCTGAATATATTCAGGAAAAAACGCATACGCCCTTTTTGGCCAACCAAGCAACCTGGGAGAGCAAATCAGCACTACAAAGAAATCTCTCGCCCCCCCCCCCCCCCGGGGCAAAAGGGCCAGGCGAAAAAAGTCTAAAAACCAGAAAGCCAGGACAACCCACGGAGTCAAGGGAGCCTTGTTAAGCTGATGGGCGGGATGTCAATGGCCAACAGCCAATCTTCACAAGTGTATCCTCTTTCCCAAACCATGTAAAACACAGAACCACAGAGCATAGGGCACTTCCACACATGGGCGTTGACCTTGGGAAAATGAAAAAATCAACCAGACACTGGGACCCCAAAGTTGAGGGCTGCTGTCTTGACAAGAACCTCCACTCCGGTACACGTTTCATATCCCAGGAAAGAGCCAAGTGGACAAAGACGAGTGGACAAGTGGACAACGACAACTGGACAAGTGGACAAGTGGTGCTACGTAGGTCCAATGGAGTGTCACTCAGCCATGAAATCCACGTCATGAGGCTGGTAGCAGCATCCTGAGTGGATTTAGGTACGATCATCCTCAGTGAAATAAGTCCCACAAAAAAAGAAACTTATGATATCACTTATCGAGGGAATGTAAAAATCGCTCCCCATGAACGGAATCCCCAAACAGAACAGAGTCACGCTTTTAGAAAACACACTTATGCCTGCTTCAGGGGAAAGGTGAGGTGCGGTGACGCATAAAACTCGAGTTTGAAATGAGCACAGATACCCTTCCGAAAACCGAATATGGAATGGACACGACCTACTCCTTGCTCAATCAACTGGACTCACCAGACCCTGTTCATCGCACAAGTATCTATCCGACTAGTAAGCATCTTAAAAGCTAAGTCTTGATATCTCTGTGTAAGTGCATCAAGTGTGTGTAAAGCGGCCTAAAACCAGCAGGGAAAATCAGCTCAGACCCATTCTGAGGATACATTTCCAACATAAAGAAGAAACAAGCAGGGCAAAACAGAGAGAAATTCTTCCAAAATGCGTTCAGGGACTGGCATGCAACCAGGATTGACCACATCTACAGCCCCAGCGGCAGAAGACATAAGGCTGGACACTCTTGGGGCTGAGACGATTGGTGAGGTTGGGAAAGCAAATGCAGACCCTTGAAAGGAATCCTGCGTGCTCCCCATTCCATGGCTCCCAACTCTCCAGGTTCAACGCAATCTTCCGACAGCGAAAGCACTCATTGGAAACCCAGCGGATGCTACACCGTGGGATCGGGAAAGCTTTCTGAAACTCACCTCAGTTTTCATCTCCTGGTGCTCGTGTTCTCCATTCAGGCCCCCTTACTAACAATCTCCCCACTTGGAGACTCGGCGCCTTTCCATGCCTCTTTCGTACCGTCTGCAATTTGTCCGCAGGATGAACTGCAAGAGGGGGAACCAATGAGAGACTCGCTGGAGGTGTTTGGTCGGGCACATGTCACTCTCATTTCCCATCACGAAGAAGAATTCACCAGCGGTTCAGCCTGCCACCCCGGATCGACAATAGGGCGTGAAGCCATCCAGCCGTGTTGCGTCCCACTCACAAAAAAGCGACTTGGGAAATGGAGCTCAGGGGCACTGCACTTCCCAAACCTGCAGAGTTCTAAACGATAACTATCGCCCCAAAATATATTGAGGTCAGGCTACGAAGAGGCGCTGAACGCAAGGCAGAACTGCAGGAAACGGATGTCAACGGGTACATCGGAATGGCCCCGATAGCACATGAAAAGCGCCAGAACGTGGACAATGATGCGGTTGGCCAAAAAGGGCGTATGCGTTTTTTCCTGAATATATTCAGGAAAAAACGCATACGCCCTTTTTGGCCAACCAAGCAACCTGGGAGAGCAAATCAGCACTACAAAGAAATCTCTCGCCCCCCCCCCCCCACCGGGGCAAAAGGGCCAGGCGAAAAAAGTCTAAAAACCAGAAAGGCAGGACAACCCACGGAGTCAAGGGAGCCTTGTTAAGCTGATGGGCGGGATGTCAATGGCCAACAGCCAATCTTCACAAGTGTATCCTCTTTCCCAAACCATGTAAAACACAGAACCACAGAGCATAGGGCACTTCCACACATGGGCGTTGACCTTGGGAAAATGAAAAAATCAACCAGACACTGGGACCCCAAAGTTGAGGGCTGCTGTCTTGACAAGAACCTCCACTCCGGTACACGTTTCATATCCCAGGAAAGAGCCAAGTGGACAAAGACGAGTGGACAAGTGGACAACGACAACTGGACAAGTGGACAAGTGGTGCTACGTAGGTCCAATGGAGTGTCACTCAGCCATGAAATCCACGTCATGAGGCTGGTAGCAGCATCCTGAGTGGATTTAGGTACGATCATCCTCAGTGAAATAAGTCCCACAAAAAAAGAAACTTATGATATCACTTATCGAGGGAATGTAAAAATCGCTCCCCATGAACGGAATCCCCAAACAGAACAGAGTCACGCTTTTAGAAAACACACTTATGCCTGCTTCAGGGGAAAGGTGAGGTGCGGTGACGCATAAAACTCGAGTTTGAAATGAGCACAGATACCCTTCCGAAAACCGAATATGGAATGGACACGACCTACTCCTTGCTCAATCAACTGGACTCACCAGACCCTGTTCATCGCACAAGTATCTATCCGACTAGTAAGCATCTTAAAAGCTAAGTCTTGATATCTCTGTGTAAGTGCATCAAGTGTGTGTAAAGCGGCCTAAAACCAGCAGGGAAAATCAGCTCAGACCCATTCTGAGGATACATTTCCAACACAAAGAAGAAACAAGCAGGGCAAAACAGAGAGAAATTCTTCCAAAATGCGTTCAGGGACTGGCATGCAACCAGGATTGACCACATCTACAGCCCCAGCGGCAGAAGACATAAGGCTGGACACTCTTGGGGCTGAGACGATTGGTGAGGTTGGGAAAGCAAATGCAGACCCTTGAAAGGAATCCTGCGTGCTCCCCATTCCATGGCTCCCAACTCTCCAGGTTCAACGCAATCTTCCGACAGCGAAAGCACTCATTGGAAACCCAGCGGATGCTACACCGTGGGATCGGGAAAGCTTTCTGAAACTCACCTCAGTTTTCCTCTCCTGGTGCTCGTGTTCTCCATTCAGGCCCCCTTACTAACAATCTCCCCACTTGGAGACTCGGCGCCTTTCCATGCCTCTTTCGTACCGTCTGCAATTTGTCCGCAGGATGAACTGCAAGAGGGGGAACCAATGAGAGACTCGCTGGAGGTGTTTGGTCGGGCACATGTCACTCTCATTTCCCATCACGAAGAAGAATTCACCACAGGTTCAGCCTGCAACCGCGGATCGACAATAGGGCGTGAAGCCATCCAGCCGTGTTGCGTCCCACTCACAAAAAAGCGACTTGGGAAATGGAGCTCAGGGGCCCTGCACTTCCCAAACCTGCAGAGTTCTAAACGATAACTATCGCCCCAAAATATATTGAGGTCAGGCTACGAAGAGGCGCTGAACGCAAGGCAGAACTGCAGGAAACGGATGTCAACGGGTACATCGGAATGGCCCCGATAGCACATGAAAAGCGCCAGAACGTGGACAATGATGCGGTTGGCCAAAAAGGGCGTATTCAGGAAAAAACTCATACGCCCTTTTTGGCCAACCAAGCAACCTGGGAGAGCAAATCAGCACTACAAAGAAATCTCTCGCCCCCCCCCCCGGGGCAAAAGGGCCAGGCGAAAAAAGTCTAAAAACCAGAAAGGCAGGACAGCCCACGGAGTCAAGGGAGCCTTGTTAATCTGATGGGCGGGATGTCAATGGCCAACAGCCAATCTTCACAAGTGTATCCTCTTTCCCAAACCATGTAAAACACAGAACCACAGAGCATAGGGCACTTCCACACATGGGCGTTGACCTTGGGAAAATGAAAAAATCAACCAGACACAGGGACCCCAAAGTTGAGGGCTGCTGTCTTGACAAGAACCTCCACTCCGGTACACGTTTCATATCCCAGGAAAGAGCCAAGTGGACAAAGACGAGTGGACAAGTGGACAAAGACAAGTGGACAAGTGGACAAGTGGTGCTACGTAGGTCCAATGGAGTGTCACTCAGCCATGAAATCCACGTCATGAGGCTGGTAGCAGCATCCTGAGTGGATTTAGGTACGATCATCCTCAGTGAAATAAGTCCCACAAAAAAAGAAACTTATGATATCACTTATCGAGGGAATGTAAAAATCGCTCCCCATGAACGGAATCCCCAAACAGAACAGAGTCACGCTTTTAGAAAACACACTTATGCCTGCTTCAGGGGAAAGGTGAGGTGCGGTGACGCATAAAACTCGAGTTTGAAATGAGCACAGATACCCTTCCGAAAACCGAATATGGAATGGACACGACCTACTCCTTGCTCAATCAACTGGACTCACCAGACCCTGTTCATCGCACAAGTATCTATCCGACTAGTAAGCATCTTAAAAGCTAAGTCTTGATATCTCTGTGTAAGTGCATCAAGTGTGTGTAAAGCGGCCTAAAACCAGCAGGGAAAATCAGCTCAGACCCATTCTGAGGATACATTTCCAACACAAAGAAGAAACAAGCAGGGCAAAACAGAGAGAAATTCTTCCAAAATGCGTTCAGGGACTGGCATGCAACCAGGATTGACCACATCTACAGCCCCAGCGGCAGAAGACATAAGGCTGGACACTCTTGGGGCTGAGACGATTGGTGAGGTTGGGAAAGCAAATGCAGACCCTTGAAAGGAATCCTGCGTGCTCCCCATTCCATGGCTCCCAACTCTCCAGGTTCAACGCAATCTTCCGACAGCGAAAGCACTCATTGGAAACCCAGCGGATGCTACACCGTGGGATCGGGAAAGCTTTCTGAAACTCACCTCAGTTTTCATCTCCTGGTGCTCGTGTTCTCCATTCAGGCCCCCTTACTAACAATCTCCCCACTTGGAGACTCGGCGCCTTTCCATGCCTCTTTCGTACCGTCTGCAATTTGTCCGCAGGATGAACTGCAAGAGGGGGAACCAATGAGAGACTCGCTGGAGGTGTTTGGTCGGGCACATGTCACTCTCATTTCCCATCACGAAGAAGAATTCACCAGCGGTTCAGCCTGCCACCCCGGATCGACAATAGGGCGTGAAGCCATCCAGCCGTGTTGCGTCCCACTCACAAAAAAGCGACTTGGGAAATGGAGCTCAGGGGCACTGCACTTCCCAAACCTGCAGAGTTCTAAACGATAACTATCGCCCCAAAATATATTGAGGTCAGGCTACGAAGAGGCGCTGAACGCAAGGCAGAACTGCAGGAAACGGATGTCAACGGGTACATCGGAATGGCCCCGATAGCACATGAAAAGCGCCAGAACGTGGACAATGATGCGGTTGGCCAAAAAGGGCGTATGCGTTTTTTCCTGAATATATTCAGGAAAAAACGCATACGCCCTTTTTGGCCAACCAAGCAACCTGGGAGAGCAAATCAGCACTACAAAGAAATCTCTCGCCCCCCCCCCCCCACCGGGGCAAAAGGGCCAGGCGAAAAAAGTCTAAAAACCAGAAAGGCAGGACAACCCACGGAGTCAAGGGAGCCTTGTTAAGCTGATGGGCGGGATGTCAATGGCCAACAGCCAATCTTCACAAGTGTATCCTCTTTCCCAAACCATGTAAAACACAGAACCACAGAGCATAGGGCACTTCCACACATGGGCGTTGACCTTGGGAAAATGAAAAAATCAACCAGACACTGGGACCCCAAAGTTGAGGGCTGCTGTCTTGACAAGAACCTCCACTCCGGTACACGTTTCATATCCCAGGAAAGAGCCAAGTGGACAAAGACGAGTGGACAAGTGGACAACGACAACTGGACAAGTGGACAAGTGGTGCTACGTAGGTCCAATGGAGTGTCACTCAGCCATGAAATCCACGTCATGAGGCTGGTAGCAGCATCCTGAGTGGATTTAGGTACGATCATCCTCAGTGAAATAAGTCCCACAAAAAAAGAAACTTATGATATCACTTATCGAGGGAATGTAAAAATCGCTCCCCATGAACGGAATCCCCAAACAGAACAGAGTCACGCTTTTAGAAAACACACTTATGCCTGCTTCAGGGGAAAGGTGAGGTGCGGTGACGCATAAAACTCGAGTTTGAAATGAGCACAGATACCCTTCCGAAAACCGAATATGGAATGGACACGACCTACTCCTTGCTCAATCAACTGGACTCACCAGACCCTGTTCATCGCACAAGTATCTATCCGACTAGTAAGCATCTTAAAAGCTAAGTCTTGATATCTCTGTGTAAGTGCATCAAGTGTGTGTAAAGCGGCCTAAAACCAGCAGGGAAAATCAGCTCAGACCCATTCTGAGGATACATTTCCAACACAAAGAAGAAACAAGCAGGGCAAAACAGAGAGAAATTCTTCCAAAATGCGTTCAGGGACTGGCATGCAACCAGGATTGACCACATCTACAGCCCCAGCGGCAGAAGACATAAGGCTGGACACTCTTGGGGCTGAGACGATTGGTGAGGTTGGGAAAGCAAATGCAGACCCTTGAAAGGAATCCTGCGTGCTCCCCATTCCATGGCTCCCAACTCTCCAGGTTCAACGCAATCTTCCGACAGCGAAAGCACTCATTGGAAACCCAGCGGATGCTACACCGTGGGATCGGGAAAGCTTTCTGAAACTCACCTCAGTTTTCCTCTCCTGGTGCTCGTGTTCTCCATTCAGGCCCCCTTACTAACAATCTCCCCACTTGGAGACTCGGCGCCTTTCCATGCCTCTTTCGTACCGTCTGCAATTTGTCCGCAGGATGAACTGCAAGAGGGGGAACCAATGAGAGACTCGCTGGAGGTGTTTGGTCGGGCACATGTCACTCTCATTTCCCATCACGAAGAAGAATTCACCACAGGTTCAGCCTGCAACCGCGGATCGACAATAGGGCGTGAAGCCATCCAGCCGTGTTGCGTCCCACTCACAAAAAAGCGACTTGGGAAATGGAGCTCAGGGGCCCTGCACTTCCCAAACCTGCAGAGTTCTAAACGATAACTATCGCCCCAAAATATATTGAGGTCAGGCTACGAAGAGGCGCTGAACGCAAGGCAGAACTGCAGGAAACGGATGTCAACGGGTACATCGGAATGGCCCCGATAGCACATGAAAAGCGCCAGAACGTGGACAATGATGCGGTTGGCCAAAAAGGGCGTATTCAGGAAAAAACTCATACGCCCTTTTTGGCCAACCAAGCAACCTGGGAGAGCAAATCAGCACTACAAAGAAATCTCTCGCCCCCCCCCCCGGGGCAAAAGGGCCAGGCGAAAAAAGTCTAAAAACCAGAAAGGCAGGACAGCCCACGGAGTCAAGGGAGCCTTGTTAATCTGATGGGCGGGATGTCAATGGCCAACAGCCAATCTTCACAAGTGTATCCTCTTTCCCAAACCATGTAAAACACAGAACCACAGAGCATAGGGCACTTCCACACATGGGCGTTGACCTTGGGAAAATGAAAAAATCAACCAGACACAGGGACCCCAAAGTTGAGGGCTGCTGTCTTGACAAGAACCTCCACTCCGGTACACGTTTCATATCCCAGGAAAGAGCCAAGTGGACAAAGACGAGTGGACAAGTGGACAAAGACAAGTGGACAAGTGGACAAGTGGTGCTACGTAGGTCCAATGGAGTGTCACTCAGCCATGAAATCCACGTCATGAGGCTGGTAGCAGCATCCTGAGTGGATTTAGGTACGATCATCCTCAGTGAAATAAGTCCCACAAAAAAAGAAACTTATGATATCACTTATCGAGGGAATGTAAAAATCGCTCCCCATGAACGGAATCCCCAAACAGAACAGAGTCACGCTTTTAGAAAACACACTTATGCCTGCTTCAGGGGAAAGGTGAGGTGCGGTGACGCATAAAACTCGAGTTTGAAATGAGCACAGATACCCTTCCGAAAACCGAATATGGAATGGACACGACCTACTCCTTGCTCAATCAACTGGACTCACCAGACCCTGTTCATCGCACAAGTATCTATCCGACTAGTAAGCATCTTAAAAGCTAAGTCTTGATATCTCTGTGTAAGTGCATCAAGTGTGTGTAAAGCGGCCTAAAACCAGCAGGGAAAATCAGCTCAGACCCATTCTGAGGATACATTTCCAACACAAAGAAGAAACAAGCAGGGCAAAACAGAGAGAAATTCTTCCAAAATGCGTTCAGGGACTGGCATGCAACCAGGATTGACCACATCTACAGCCCCAGCGGCAGAAGACATAAGGCTGGACACTATTGGGGCTGAGACGATTGGTGAGGTTGGGAAAGCAAATGCAGACCCTTGAAAGGAATCCTGCGTGCTCCCCATTCCATGGGTCCCAACTCTCCAGGTTCAACGCAATCTTCCGACAGCGAAAGCACTCATTGGAAACCCAGCGGTTGCTACACCGTGGGATCGGGAAAGCTTTCTGAAACTCACCTCAGTTTTCATCTCCTGGTGCTCGTGTTCTCCATTCAGGCCCCCTTACTAACAATCTCCCCACTTGGAGACTCGGCGCCTTTCCATGCCTCTTTCGTACCGTCTGCAATTTGTCCGCAGGATGAACTGCAAGAGGGGGAACCAATGAGAGACTCGCTGGAGGTGTTTGGTCGGGCACATGTCACTCTCATTTCCCATCACGAAGAAGAATTCACCAGCGGTTCAGCCTGCCACCCCGGATCGACAATAGGGCGTGAAGCCATCCAGCCGTGTTGCGTCCCACTCACAAAAAAGCGACTTGGGAAATGGAGCTCAGGGGCACTGCACTTCCCAAACCTGCAGAGTTCTAAACGATAACTATCGCCCCAAAATATATTGAGGTCAGGCTACGAAGAGGCGCTGAACGCAAGGCAGAACTGCAGGAAACGGATGTCAACGGGTACATCGGAATGGCCCCGATAGCACATGAAAAGCGCCAGAACGTGGACAATGATGCGGTTGGCCAAAAAGGGCGTATGCGTTTTTTCCTGAATATATTCAGGAAAAAACGCATACGCCCTTTTTGGCCAACCAAGCAACCAGGGAGAGCAAATCAGCACTACAAAGAAATCTCTCGCCCCCCCCCCCGGGGCAAAAGGGCCAGGCGAAAAAAGTCTAAAAACCAGAAAGGCAGGACAGCCCACGGAGTCAAGGGAGCGTTGTTAAGCTGATGGGCGGGATGTCAATGGCCAACAGCCAATCTTCACAAGTGTATCCTCTTTCCCAAACCATGGAAAACACAGAACCACAGAGCATAGGGCACTTCCACACATGGGCGTTGACCTTGGGAAAATGAAAAAATCAACCAGACACAGGGACCCCAAAGTTGAGGGCTGCTGTCTTGACAAGAACCTCCACTCCGGTACACGTTTCATATCCCAGGAAAGAGCCAAGTGGACAAAGACGAGTGGACAAGTGGACAAAGACAAGTGGACAAGTGGACAAGTGGTGCTACGTAGGTCCAATGGAGTGTCACTCAGCCATGAAATCCACGTCATGAGGCTGGTAGCAGCATCCTGAGTGGATTTAGGTACGATCATCCTCAGTGAAATAAGTCCCACAAAAAAAGAAACTTAGGATATCACTTATCGAGGGAATGTAAAAATCGCTCCCCATGAACGGAATCCCCAAACAGAACAGAGTCACGCTTTTAGAAAACACACTTATGCCTGCTTCAGGGGAAAGGTGAGGTGCGGTGACGCATAAAACTCGAGTTTGAAATGAGCACAGATACCCTTCCGAAAACCGAATATGGAATGGACACGACCTACTCCTTGCTCAATCAACTGGACTCACCAGACCCTGTTCATCGCACAAGTATCTATCCGACTAGTAAGCATCTTAAAAGCTAAGTCTTGATATCTCTGTGTAAGTGCATCAAGTGTGTGTAAAGCGGCCTAAAACCAGCAGGGAAAATCAGCTCAGACCCATTCTGAGGATACATTTCCAACACAAAGAAGAAACAAGCAGGGCAAAACAGAGAGAAATTCTTCCAAAATGCGTTCAGGGACTGGCATGCAACCAGGATTGACCACATCTACAGCCCCAGCGGCAGAAGACATAAGGCTGGACACTCTTGGGGCTGAGACGATTGGTGAGGTTGGGAAAGCAAATGCAGACCCTTGAAAGGAATCCGTCGTGCTCCCCATTCCATGGGTCCCAACTCTCCAGGTTCAACGCAATCTTCCGACAGCGAAAGCACTCATTGGAAACCCAGCGGATGCTACACCGTGGGATCGGGAAAGCTTTCTGAAACTCACCTCAGTTTTCCTCTCCTGGTGCTCGTGTTCTCCATTCAGGCCCCCTTACTAACAATCTCCCCACTTGGAGACTCGGCGCCTTTCCATGCCTCTTTCGTACGGTCTGCAATTTGTCCGCAGGATGAACTGCAAGAGGGGGAACCAATGAGAGACTCGCTGGAGGTGTTTGGTCGGGCACATGTCACTCTCATTTCCCATCACGAAGAAGAATTCACCAGCGGTTCAGCCTGCAACCGCGGATCGACAATAGGGCGTGAAGCCATCCAGCCGTGTTGCGTCCCACTCACAAAAAAGCGACTTGGGAAATGGAGCTCAGGGGCCCTGCACTTCCCAAACCTGCAGAGTTCTAAACGATAACTATCGCCCCAAAATATATTGAGGTCAGGCTACGAAGAGGCGCTGAACGCAAGGCAGAACTGCAGGAAACGGATGTCAACGGGTACATCGGAATGGCCCCGATAGCACATGAAAAGCGCCAGAACGTGGACAATGATGCGGTTGGCCAAAAAGGGCGTATGCGTTTTTTCCTGAATATATTCAGGAAAAAACGCATACGCCCTTTTTGGCCAACCAAGCAACCTGGGAGAGCAAATCAGCACTACAAAGAAATCTCTCGCCCCCCCCCCCCGGGGCAAAAGGGTCAGGCAAAAAAAGTCTAAAAACCAGAAAGGCAGGACAGCCCACGGAGTCAAGGGAGCCTTGTTAAGCTGATGGGCGGGATGTCAATGGCCAACAGCCAATCTTCACAAGTGTATCCTCTTTCCCAAACCATGTAAAACACAGAACCACAGAGCATAGGGCACTTCCACACATGGGCGTTGACCTTGGGAAAATGAAAAAATCAACCAGACACAGGGACCCCAAAGTTGAGGGCTGCTGTCTTGACAAGAACCTCCACTCCGGTACACGTTTCATATCCCAGGAAAGAGTCAAGTGGACAAAGACGAGTGGACAAGTGGACAAAGACAAGTGGACAAGTGGACAAGTGGTGCTACGTAGGTCCAATGGAGTGTCACTCAGCCATGAAATCCACGTCATGAGGCTGGTAGCAGCATCCTGAGTGGATTTAGGTACGATCATCCTCAGTGAAATAAGTCCCACAAAAAAAGAAACTTATGATATCACTTATCGAGGGAATGTAAAAATCGCTCCCCATGAACGGAATCCCCAAACAGAACAGAGTCACGCTTTTAGAAAACACACTTATGCCTGCTTCAGGGTAAAGGTGAGGTGCGGTGACGCATAAAACTCGAGTTTGAAATGAGCACAGATACCCTTCCGAAAACCGAATATGGAATGGACACGACCTACTCCTTGCTCAATCAACTGGACTCACCAGACCCTGTTCATCGCACAAGTATCTATCCGACTAGTAAGCATCTTAAAAGCTAAGTCTTGATATCTCTGTGTAAGTGCATCAAGTGTGTGTAAAGCGGCCTAAAACCAGCAGGGAAAATCAGCTCAGACCCATTCTGAGGATACATTTCCAACACAAAGAAGAAACAAGCAGGGCAAAACAGAGAGAAATTCTTCCAAAATGCGTTCAGGGACTGGCATGCAACCAGGATTGACCACATCTACAGCCCCAGCGGCAGAAGACATAAGGCTGGACACTCTTGGGGCTGAGACGATTGGTGAGGTTGGGAAAGCAAATGCAGACCCTTGAAAGGAATCCTGCGTGCTCCCCATTCCATGGCTCCCAACTCTCCAGGTTCAACGCAATCTTCCGACAGCGAAAGCACTCATTGGAAACCCAGCGGATGCTACACCGTGGGATCGGGAAAGCTTTCTGAAACTCACCTCAGTTTTCCTCTCCTGGTGCTCGTGTTCTCCATTCAGGCCCCCTTACTAACAATCTCCCCACTTGGAGACTCGGCGCCTTTCCATGCCTCTTTCGTACGGTCTGCAATTTGTCCGCAGGATGAACTGCAAGAGGGGGAACCAATGAGAGACTCGCTGGAGGTGTTTGGTCGGGCACATGTCACTCTCATTTCCCATCACGAAGAAGAATTCACCAGCGGTTCAGCCTGCAACCGCGGATCGACAATAGGGCGTGAAGCCATCCAGCCGTGTTGCGTCCCACTCACAAAAAAGCGACTTGGGAAATGGAGCTCAGGGGCCCTGCACTTCCCAAACCTGCAGAGTTCTAAACGATAACTATCGCCCCAAAATATATTGAGGTCAGGCTACGAAGAGGCGCTGAACGCAAGGCAGAACTGCAGGAAACGGATGTCAACGGGTACATCGGAATGGCCCCGATAGCACATGAAAAGCGCCAGAACGTGGACAATGATGCGGTTGGCCAAAAAGGGCGTATGCGTTTTTTCCTGAATATATTCAGGAAAAAACGCATACGCCCTTTTTGGCCAACCAAGCAACCTGGGAGAGCAAATCAGCACTACAAAGAAATCTCTCGCCCCCCCCCCCCGGGGCAAAAGGGTCAGGCAAAAAAAGTCTAAAAACCAGAAAGGCAGGACAGCCCACGGAGTCAAGGGAGCCTTGTTAAGCTGATGGGCGGGATGTCAATGGCCAACAGCCAATCTTCACAAGTGTATCCTCTTTCCCAAACCATGTAAAACACAGAACCACAGAGCATAGGGCACTTCCACACATGGGCGTTGACCTTGGGAAAATGAAAAAATCAACCAGACACAGGGACCCCAAAGTTGAGGGCTGCTGTCTTGACAAGAACCTCCACTCCGGTACACGTTTCATATCCCAGGAAAGAGTCAAGTGGACAAAGACGAGTGGACAAGTGGACAAAGACAAGTGGACAAGTGGACAAGTGGTGCTACGTAGGTCCAATGGAGTGTCACTCAGCCATGAAATCCACGTCATGAGGCTGGTAGCAGCATCCTGAGTGGATTTAGGTACGATCATCCTCAGTGAAATAAGTCCCACAAAAAAAGAAACTTATGATATCACTTATCGAGGGAATGTAAAAATCGCTCCCCATGAACGGAATCCCCAAACAGAACAGAGTCACGCTTTTAGAAAACACACTTATGCCTGCTTCAGGGTAAAGGTGAGGTGCGGTGACGCATAAAACTCGAGTTTGAAATGAGCACAGATACCCTTCCGAAAACCGAATATGGAATGGACACGACCTACTCCTTGCTCAATCAACTGGACTCACCAGACCCTGTTCATCGCACAAGTATCTATCCGACTAGTAAGCATCTTAAAAGCTAAGTCTTGATATCTCTGTGTAAGTGCATCAAGTGTGTGTAAAGCGGCCTAAAACCAGCAGGGAAAATCAGCTCAGACCCATTCTGAGGATACATTTCCAACACAAAGAAGAAACAAGCAGGGCAAAACAGAGAGAAATTCTTCCAAAATGCGTTCAGGGACTGGCATGCAACCAGGATTGACCACATCTACAGCCCCAGCGGCAGAAGACATAAGGCTGGACACTCTTGGGGCTGAGACGATTGGTGAGGTTGGGAAAGCAAATGCAGACCCTTGAAAGGAATCCTGCGTGCTCCCCATTCCATGGCTCCCAACTCTCCAGGTTCAACGCAATCTTCCGACAGCGAAAGCACTCATTGGAAACCCAGCGGATGCTACACCGTGGGATCGGGAAAGCTTTCTGAAACTCACCTCAGTTTTCATCTCCTGGTGCTCGTGTTCTCCATTCAGGCCCCCTTACTAACAATCTCCCCACTTGGAGACTCGGCGCCTTTCCATGCCTCTTTCGTACCGTCTGCAATTTGTCCGCAGGATGAACTGCAAGAGGGGGAACCAATGAGAGACTCGCTGGAGGTGTTTGGTCGGGCACATGTCACTCTCATTTCCCATCACGAAGAAGAATTCACCAGCGGTTCAGCCTGCAACCGCGGATCGACAATAGGGCGTGAAGCCATCCAGCCGTGTTGCGTCCCACTCACAAAAAAGCGACTTGGGAAATGGAGCTCAGGGGCCCTGCACTTCCCAAACCTGCAGAGTTCTAAACGATAACTATCGCCCCAAAATATATTGAGGTCAGGCTACGAAGAGGCGCTGAACGCAAGGCAGAACTGCAGGAAACGGATGTCAACGGGTACATCGGAATGGCCCCGATAGCACATGAAAAGCGCCAGAACGTGGACAATGATGCGGTTGGCCAAAAAGGGCGTATGCGTTTTTTCCTGAATATATTCAGGAAAAAACGCATACGCCCTTTTTGGCCAACCAAGCAACCTGGGAGAGCAAATCAGCACTACAAAGAAATCTCTCGCCCCCCCCCCGGGGCAAAAGGGCCAGGCGAAAAAAGTCTAAAAACCAGAAAGGCAGGACAGGCCACGGAGTCAAGGGAGACTTGTTAAGCTGATGGGCGGGATGTCAATGGCCAACAGCCAATCTTCACAAGTGTATCCTCTTTCCCAAACCATGGAAAACACAGAACCACAGAGCATAGGGCACTTCCACACATGGGCGTTGACCTTGGGAAAATGAAAAAATCAACCAGACACAGGGACCCCAAAGTTGAGGGCTGCTGTCTTGACAAGAACCTCCACTCCGGTACACGTTTCATATCCCAGGAAAGAGCCAAGTGGACAAAGACGAGTGGACAAGTGGACAAAGACAAGTGGACAAGTGGACAAGTGGTGCTACGTAGGTCCAATGGAGTGTCACTCAGCCATGAAATCCACGTCATGAGGCTGGTAGCAGCATCCTGAGTGGATTTAGGTACGATCATCCTCAGTGAAATAAGTCCCACAAAAAAAGAAACTTATGATATCACTTATCGAGGGAATGTAAAAATCGCTCCCCATGCACTGAATCCCCAAACAGAACAGAGTCACGCTTTTAGAAAACACACTTATGCCTGCTTCAGGGGAAAGGTGAGGTGGGGTGACGCATAAAACTCGAGTTTGAAATGAGCACAGATACCCTTCCGAAAACCGAATATGGAATGGACACGACCTACTCCTTGCTCAATCAACTGGACTCACCAGACCCTGTTCATCGCACAAGTATCTATCCGACTAGTAAGCATCTTAAAAGCTAAGTCTTGATATCTCTGTGTAAGTGCATCAAGTGTGTGTAAAGCGGCCTAAAACCAGCAGGGAAAATCAGCTCAGACCCATTCTGAGGATACATTTCCAACATAAAGAAGAAACAAGCAGGGCAAAACAGAGAGAAATTCTTCCAAAATGCGTTCAGGGACTGGCATGCAACCAGGATTGACCACATCTACAGCCCCAGCGGCAGAAGACATAAGGCTGGACACTCTTGGGGCTGAGACGATTGGTGAGGTTGGGAAAGCAAATGCAGACCCTTGAAAGGAATCCTGCGTGCTCCCCATTCCATGGGTCCCAACTCTCCAGGTTCAACGCAATCTTCCGACAGCGAAAGCACTCATTGGAAACCCAGCGGATGCTACACCGTGGGATCGGGAAAGCTTTCTGAAACTCACCTCAGTTTTCATCTCCTGGTGCTCGTGTTCTCCATTCAGGCCCCCTTACTAACAATCTCCCCACTTGGAGACTCGGCGCCTTTCCATGCCTCTTTCGTACCGTCTGCAATTTGTCCGCAGGATGAACTGCAAGAGGGGGAACCAATGAGAGACTCGCTGGAGGTGTTTGGTCGGGCACATGTCACTCTCATTTCCCATCACGAAGAAGAATTCACCAGCGGTTCAGCCTGCCACCCCGGATCGACAATAGGGCGTGAAGCCATCCAGCCGTGTTGCGTCCCACTCACAAAAAAGCGACTTGGGAAATGGAGCTCAGGGGCCCTGCACTTCCCAAACCTGCAGAGTTCTAAACGATAACTATCGCCCCAAAATATATTGAGGTCAGGCTACGAAGAGGCGCTGAACGCAAGGCAGAACTGCAGGAAACGGATGTCAACGGGTACATCGGAATGGCCCCGATAGCACATGAAAAGCGCCAGAACGTGGACAATGATGCGGTTGGCCAAAAAGGGCGTATTCAGGAAAAAACGCATACGCCCTTTTTGGCCAACCAAGCAACCTGGGAGAGCAAATCAGCACTACAAAGAAATCTCTCGCCCCCCCCCCCCGGGGCAAAAGGGCCAGGCGAAAAAAGTCTAAAAACCAGAAAGGCAGGACAGCCCACGGAGTCAAGGGAGCCTTGTTAAGCTGATGGGCGGGATGTCAATGGCCAACAGCCAATCTTCACAAGTGTATCCTCTTTCCCAAACCATGGAAAACACAGAACCACAGAGCATAGGGCACTTCCACACATGGGCGTTGACCTTGGGAAAATGAAAAAATCAACCAGACACAGGGACCCCAAAGTTGAGGGCTGCTGTCTTGACAAGAACCTCCACTCCGGTACACGTTTCATATCCCAGGAAAGAGCCAAGTGGACAAAGACGAGTGGACAAGTGGACAAAGACAAGTGGACAAGTGGACAAGTGGTGCTACGTAGGTCCAATGGAGTGTCACTCAGCCATGAAATCCACGTCATGAGGCTGGTAGCAGCATCCTGAGTGGATTTAGGTACGATCATCCTCAGTGAAATAAGTCCCACAAAAAAAGAAACTTATGATATCACTTATCGAGGGAATGTAAAAATCGCTCCCCATGAACGGAATCCCCAAACAGAACAGAGTCACGCTTTTAGAAAACACACTTATGCCTGCTTCAGGGGAAAGGTGAGGTGTGGTGACGCATAAAACTCGAGTTTGAAATGAGCACAGATACCCTTCCGAAAACCGAATATGGAATGGACACGACCTACTCCTTGCTCAATCAACTGGACTCACCAGACCCTGTTCATCGCACAAGTATCTATCCGACTAGTAAGCATCTTAAAAGCTAAGTCTTGATATCTCTGTGTAAGTGCATCAAGTGTGTGTAAAGCGGCCTAAAACCAGCAGGGAAAATCAGCTCAGACCCATTCTGAGGATACATTTCCAACACAAAGAAGAAACAAGCAGGGCAAAACAGAGAGAAATTCTTCCAAAATGCGTTCAGGGACTGGCATGCAACCAGGATTGACCACATCTACAGCCCCAGCGGCAGAAGACATAAGGCTGGACACTCTTGGGGCTGAGACGATTGGTGAGGTTGGGAAAGCAAATGCAGACCCTTGAAAGGAATCCTGCGTGCTCCCCATTCCATGGCTCCCAACTCTCCAGGTTCAACGCAATCTTCCGACAGCGAAAGCACTCATTGGAAACCCAGCGGATGCTACACCGTGGGATCGGGAAAGCTTTCTGAAACTCACCTCAGTTTTCCTCTCCTGGTGCTCGTGTTCTCCATTCAGGCCCCCTTACTAACAATCTCCCCACTTGGAGACTCGGCGCCTTTCCATGCCTCTTTCGTACCGTCTGCAATTTGTCCGCAGGATGAACTGCAAGAGGGGGAACCAATGAGAGACTCGCTGGAGGTGTTTGGTCGGGCACATGTCACTCTCATTTCCCATCACGAAGAAGAATTCACCAGCGGTTCAGCCTGCAACCGCGGATCGACAATAGGGCGTGAAGCCATCCAGCCGTGTTGCGTCCCACTCACAAAAAAGCGACTTGGGAAATGGAGCTCAGGGGCCCTGCACTTCCCAAACCTGAAGAGTTCTAAACGATAACTATCGCCCCAAAATATATTGAGGTCAGGCTACGAAGAGGCGCTGAACGCAAGGCAGAACTGCAGGAAACGGATGTCAACGGGTACATCGGAATGGCCCCGATAGCACATGAAAAGCGCCAGAACGTGGACAATGATGCGGTTGGCCAAAAAGGGCGTATGCGTTTTTTCCTGAATATATTCAGGAAAAAACGCATACGCCCTTTTTGGCCAACCAAGCAACCTGGGAGAGCAAATCAGCACTACAAAGAAATCTCTCGCCCCCCCCCCCCCCCGGGGCAAAAGGGCCAGGCGAAAAAAGTCTAAAAACCAGAAAGGCAGGACAGCCCACGGAGTCAAGGGAGCCTTGTTAAGCTGATGGGCGGGATGTCAATGGCCAACAGCCAATCTTCACAAGTGTATCCTCTTTCCCAAACCATGTAAAACACAGAACCACAGAGCATAGGGCACTTCCACACATGGGCGTTGACCTTGGGAAAATGAAAAAATCAACCAGACACAGGGACCCCAAAGTTGAGGGCTGCTGTCTTGACAAGAACCTCCACTCCGGTACACGTTTCATATCCCAGGAAAGAGTCAAGTGGACAAAGACGAGTGGACAAGTGGACAAAGACAAGTGGACAAGTGGACAAGTGGTGCTACGTAGGTCCAATGGAGTGTCACTCAGCCATGAAATCCACGTCATGAGGCTGGTAGCAGCATCCTGAGTGGATTTAGGTACGATCATCCTCAGTGAAATAAGTCCCACAAAAAAAGAAACTTATGATATCACTTATCGAGGGAATGTAAAAATCGCTCCCCATGCACTGAATCCCCAAACAGAACAGAGTCACGCTTTTAGAAAACACACTTATGCCTGCTTCAGGGGAAAGGTGAGGTGGGGTGACGCATAAAACTCGAGTTTGAAATGAGCACAGATACCCTTCCGAAAACCGAATATGGAATGGACACGACCTACTCCTTGCTCAATCAACTGGACTCACCAGACCCTGTTCATCGCACAAGTATCTATCCGACTAGTAAGCATCTTAAAAGCTAAGTCTTGATATCTCTGTGTAAGTGCATCAAGTGTGTGTAAAGCGGCCTAAAACCAGCAGGGAAAATCAGCTCAGACCCATTCTGAGGATACATTTCCAACATAAAGAAGAAACAAGCAGGGCAAAACAGAGAGAAATTCTTCCAAAATGCGTTCAGGGACTGGCATGCAACCAGGATTGACCACATCTACAGCCCCAGCGGCAGAAGACATAAGGCTGGACACTCTTGGGGCTGAGACGATTGGTGAGGTTGGGAAAGCAAATGCAGACCCTTGAAAGGAATCCTGCGTGCTCCCCATTCCATGGGTCCCAACTCTCCAGGTTCAACGCAATCTTCCGACAGCGAAAGCACTCATTGGAAACCCAGCGGATGCTACACCGTGGGATCGGGAAAGCTTTCTGAAACTCACCTCAGTTTTCATCTCCTGGTGCTCGTGTTCTCCATTCAGGCCCCCTTACTAACAATCTCCCCACTTGGAGACTCGGCGCCTTTCCATGCCTCTTTCGTACCGTCTGCAATTTGTCCGCAGGATGAACTGCAAGAGGGGGAACCAATGAGAGACTCGCTGGAGGTGTTTGGTCGGGCACATGTCACTCTCATTTCCCATCACGAAGAAGAATTCACCAGCGGTTCAGCCTGCCACCCCGGATCGACAATAGGGCGTGAAGCCATCCAGCCGTGTTGCGTCCCACTCACAAAAAAGCGACTTGGGAAATGGAGCTCAGGGGCCCTGCACTTCCCAAACCTGCAGAGTTCTAAACGATAACTATCGCCCCAAAATATATTGAGGTCAGGCTACGAAGAGGCGCTGAACGCAAGGCAGAACTGCAGGAAACGGATGTCAACGGGTACATCGGAATGGCCCCGATAGCACATGAAAAGCGCCAGAACGTGGACAATGATGCGGTTGGCCAAAAAGGGCGTATTCAGGAAAAAACGCATACGCCCTTTTTGGCCAACCAAGCAACCTGGGAGAGCAAATCAGCACTACAAAGAAATCTCTCGCCCCCCCCCCCCGGGGCAAAAGGGCCAGGCGAAAAAAGTCTAAAAACCAGAAAGGCAGGACAGCCCACGGAGTCAAGGGAGCCTTGTTAAGCTGATGGGCGGGATGTCAATGGCCAACAGCCAATCTTCACAAGTGTATCCTCTTTCCCAAACCATGGAAAACACAGAACCACAGAGCATAGGGCACTTCCACACATGGGCGTTGACCTTGGGAAAATGAAAAAATCAACCAGACACAGGGACCCCAAAGTTGAGGGCTGCTGTCTTGACAAGAACCTCCACTCCGGTACACGTTTCATATCCCAGGAAAGAGCCAAGTGGACAAAGACGAGTGGACAAGTGGACAAAGACAAGTGGACAAGTGGACAAGTGGTGCTACGTAGGTCCAATGGAGTGTCACTCAGCCATGAAATCCACGTCATGAGGCTGGTAGCAGCATCCTGAGTGGATTTAGGTACGATCATCCTCAGTGAAATAAGTCCCACAAAAAAAGAAACTTAGGATATCACTTATCGAGGGAATGTAAAAATCGCTCCCCATGAACGGAATCCCCAAACAGAACAGAGTCACGCTTTTAGAAAACACACTTATGCCTGCTTCAGGGGAAAGGTGAGGTGTGGTGACGCATAAAACTCGAGTTTGAAATGAGCACAGATACCCTTCCGAAAACCGAATATGGAATGGACACGACCTACTCCTTGCTCAATCAACTGGACTCACCAGACCCTGTTCATCGCACAAGTATCTATCCGACTAGTAAGCATCTTAAAAGCTAAGTCTTGATATCTCTGTGTAAGTGCATCAAGTGTGTGTAAAGCGGCCTAAAACCAGCAGGGAAAATCAGCTCAGACCCATTCTGAGGATACATTTCCAACACAAAGAAGAAACAAGCAGGGCAAAACAGAGAGAAATTCTTCCAAAATGCGTTCAGGGACTGGCATGCAACCAGGATTGACCACATCTACAGCCCCAGCGGCAGAAGACATAAGGCTGGACACTCTTGGGGCTGAGACGATTGGTGAGGTTGGGAAAGCAAATGCAGACCCTTGAAAGGAATCCTGCGTGCTCCCCATTCCATGGCTCCCAACTCTCCAGGTTCAACGCAATCTTCCGACAGCGAAAGCACTCATTGGAAACCCAGCGGATGCTACACCGTGGGATCGGGAAAGCTTTCTGAAACTCACCTCAGTTTTCCTCTCCTGGTGCTCGTGTTCTCCATTCAGGCCCCCTTACTAACAATCTCCCCACTTGGAGACTCGGCGCCTTTCCATGCCTCTTTCGTACCGTCTGCAATTTGTCCGCAGGATGAACTGCAAGAGGGGGAACCAATGAGAGACTCGCTGGAGGTGTTTGGTCGGGCACATGTCACTCTCATTTCCCATCACGAAGAAGAATTCACCAGCGGTTCAGCCTGCAACCGCGGATCGACAATAGGGCGTGAAGCCATCCAGCCGTGTTGCGTCCCACTCACAAAAAAGCGACTTGGGAAATGGAGCTCAGGGGCCCTGCACTTCCCAAACCTGAAGAGTTCTAAACGATAACTATCGCCCCAAAATATATTGAGGTCAGGCTACGAAGAGGCGCTGAACGCAAGGCAGAACTGCAGGAAACGGATGTCAACGGGTACATCGGAATGGCCCCGATAGCACATGAAAAGCGCCAGAACGTGGACAATGATGCGGTTGGCCAAAAAGGGCGTATGCGTTTTTTCCTGAATATATTCAGGAAAAAACGCATACGCCCTTTTTGGCCAACCAAGCAACCTGGGAGAGCAAATCAGCACTACAAAGAAATCTCTCGCCCCCCCCCCCCCCGGGGCAAAAGGGCCAGGCGAAAAAAGTCTAAAAACCAGAAAGGCAGGACAGCCCACGGAGTCAAGGGAGCCTTGTTAAGCTGATGGGCGGGATGTCAATGGCCAACAGCCAATCTTCACAAGTGTATCCTCTTTCCCAAACCATGTAAAACACAGAACCACAGAGCATAGGGCACTTCCACACATGGGCGTTGACCTTGGGAAAATGAAAAAATCAACCAGACACAGGGACCCCAAAGTTGAGGGCTGCTGTCTTGACAAGAACCTCCACTCCGGTACACGTTTCATATCCCAGGAAAGAGTCAAGTGGACAAAGACGAGTGGACAAGTGGACAAAGACAAGTGGACAAGTGGACAAGTGGTGCTACGTAGGTCCAATGGAGTGTCACTCAGCCATGAAATCCACGTCATGAGGCTGGTAGCAGCATCCTGAGTGGATTTAGGTACGATCATCCTCAGTGAAATAAGTCCCACAAAAAAAGAAACTTAGGATATCACTTATCGAGGGAATGTAAAAATCGCTCCCCATGAACGGAATCCCCAAACAGAACAGAGTCACGCTTTTAGAAAACACACTTATGCCTGCTTCAGGGGAAAGGTGAGGTGCGGTGACGCATAAAACTCGAGTTTGAAATGAGCACAGATACCCTTCCGAAAACCGAATATGGAATGGACACGACCTACTCCTTGCTCAATCAACTGGACTCACCAGACCCTGTTCATCGCACAAGTATCTATCCGACTAGTAAGCATCTTAAAAGCTAAGTCTTGATATCTCTGTGTAAGTGCATCAAGTGTGTGTAAAGCGGCCTAAAACCAGCAGGGAAAATCAGCTCAGACCCATTCTGAGGATACATTTCCAACACAAAGAAGAAACAAGCAGGGCAAAACAGAGAGAAATTCTTCCAAAATGCGTTCAGGGACTGGCATGCAACCAGGATTGACCACATCTACAGCCCCAGCGGCAGAAGACATAAGGCTGGACACTCTTGGGGCTGAGACGATTGGTGAGGTTGGGAAAGCAAATGCAGACCCTTGAAAGGAATCCGTCGTGCTCCCCATTCCATGGGTCCCAACTCTCCAGGTTCAACGCAATCTTCCGACAGCGAAAGCACTCATTGGAAACCCAGCGGATGCTACACCGTGGGATCGGGAAAGCTTTCTGAAACTCACCTCAGTTTTCATCTCCTGGTGCTCGTGTTCTCCATTCAGGCCCCCTTACTAACAATCTCCCCACTTGGAGACTCGGCGCCTTTCCATGCCTCTTTCGTACCGTCTGCAATTTGTCCGCAGGATGAACTGCAAGAGGGGGAACCAATGAGAGACTCGCTGGAGGTGTTTGGTCGGGCACATGTCACTCTCATTTCCCATCACGAAGAAGAATTCACCAGCGGTTCAGCCTGCAACCGCGGATCGACAATAGGGCGTGAAGCCATCCAGCCGTGTTGCGTCCCACTCACAAAAAAGCGACTTGGGAAATGGAGCTCAGGGGCCCTGCACTTCCCAAACCTGCAGAGTTCTAAACGATAACTATCGCCCCAAAATATATTGAGGGCAGGCTACGAAGAGGCGCTGAACGCAAGGCAGAACTGCAGGAAACGGATGTCAACGGGTACATCGGAATGGCCCCGATAGCACATGAAAAGCGCCAGAACGTGGACAATGATGCGGTTGGCCAAAAAGGGCGTATGCGTTTTTTCCTGAATATATTCAGGAAAAAACGCATACGCCCTTTTTGGCCAACCAAGCAACCTGGGAGAGCAAATCAGCACTACAAAGAAATCTCTCGCCCCCCCCCCTCCGGGGCAAAAGGGCCAGGCGAAAAAAGTCTAAAAACCAGAAAGGCAGGACAGCCCACGGAGTCAAGGGAGCCTTGTTAAGCTGATGGGCGGGATGTCAATGGCCAACAGCCAATCTTCACAAGTGTATCCTCTTTCCCAAACCATGTAAAACACAGAACCACAGAGCATAGGGCACTTCCACACATGGGCGTTGACCTTGGGAAAATGAAAAAATCAACCAGACACAGGGACCCCAAAGTTGAGGGCTGCTGTCTTGACAAGAACCTCCACTCCGGTACACGTTTCATATCCCAGGAAAGAGTCAAGTGGACAAAGACGAGTGGACAAGTGGACAAAGACAAGTGGACAAGTGGACAAGTGGTGCTACGTAGGTCCAATGGAGTGTCACTCAGCCATGAAATCCACGTCATGAGGCTGGTAGCAGCATCCTGAGTGGATTTAGGTACGATCATCCTCAGTGAAATAAGTCCCACAAAAAAAGAAACTTATGATATCACTTATCGAGGGAATGTAAAAATCGCTCCCCATGAACGGAATCCCCAAACAGAACAGAGTCACGCTTTTAGAAAACACACTTATGCCTGCTTCAGGGGAAAGGTGAGGTGCGGTGACGCATAAAACTCGAGTTTGAAATGAGCACAGATACCCTTCCGAAAACCGAATATGGAATGGACACGACCTACTCCTTGCTCAATCAACTGGACTCACCAGACCCTGTTCATCGCACAAGTATCTATCCGACTAGTAAGCATCTTAAAAGCTAAGTCTTGATATCTCTGTGTAAGTGCATCAAGTGTGTGTAAAGCGGCCTAAAACCAGCAGGGAAAATCAGCTCAGACCCATTCTGAGGATACATTTCCAACACAAAGAAGAAACAAGCAGGGCAAAACAGAGAGAAATTCTTCCAAAATGCGTTCAGGGACTGGCATGCAACCAGGATTGACCACATCTACAGCCCCAGCGGCAGAAGACATAAGGCTGGACACTCTTGGGGCTGAGACGATTGGTGAGGTTGGGAAAGCAAATGCAGACCCTTGAAAGGAATCCTGCGTGCTCCCCATTCCATGGGTCCCAACTCTCCAGGTTCAACGCAATCTTCCGACAGCGAAAGCACTCATTGGAAACCCAGCGGATGCTACACCGTGGGATCGGGAAAGCTTTCTGAAACTCACCTCAGTTTTCCTCTCCTGGTGCTCGTGTTCTCCATTCAGGCCCCCTTACTAACAATCTCCCCACTTGGAGACTCGGCGCCTTTCCATGCCTCTTTCGTACGGTCTGCAATTTGTCCGCAGGATGAACTGCAAGAGGGGGAACCAATGAGAGACTCGCTGGAGGTGTTTGGTCGGGCACATGTCACTCTCATTTCCCATCACGAAGAAGAATTCACCAGCGGTTCAGCCTGCAACCGCGGATCGACAATAGGGCGTGAAGCCATCCAGCCGTGTTGCGTCCCACTCACAAAAAAGCGACTTGGGAAATGGAGCTCAGGGGCCCTGCACTTCCCAAACCTGCAGAGTTCTAAACGATAACTATCGCCCCAAAATATATTGAGGTCAGGCTACGAAGAGGCGCTGAACGCAAGGCAGAACTGCAGGAAACGGATGTCAACGGGTACATCGGAATGGCCCCGATAGCACATGAAAAGCGCCAGAACGTGGACAATGATGCGGTTGGCCAAAAAGGGCGTATGCGTTTTTTCCTGAATATATTCAGGAAAAAACGCATACGCCCTTTTTGGCCAACCAAGCAACCTGGGAGAGCAAATCAGCACTACAAAGAAATCTCTCGCCCCCCCCCCCCCCGGGGCAAAAGGGTCAGGCAAAAAAAGTCTAAAAACCAGAAAGGCAGGACAGCCCACGGAGTCAAGGGAGCCTTGTTAAGCTGATGGGCGGGATGTCAATGGCCAACAGCCAATCTTCACAAGTGTATCCTCTTTCCCAAACCATGTAAAACACAGAACCACAGAGCATAGGGCACTTCCACACATGGGCGTTGACCTTGGGAAAATGAAAAAATCAACCAGACACAGGGACCCCAAAGTTGAGGGCTGCTGTCTTGACAAGAACCTCCACTCCGGTACACGTTTCATATCCCAGGAAAGAGTCAAGTGGACAAAGACGAGTGGACAAGTGGACAAAGACAAGTGGACAAGTGGACAAGTGGTGCTACGTAGGTCCAATGGAGTGTCACTCAGCCATGAAATCCACGTCATGAGGCTGGTAGCAGCATCCTGAGTGGATTTAGGTACGATCATCCTCAGTGAAATAAGTCCCACAAAAAAAGAAACTTATGATATCACTTATCGAGGGAATGTAAAAATCGCTCCCCATGAACGGAATCCCCAAACAGAACAGAGTCACGCTTTTAGAAAACACACTTATGCCTGCTTCAGGGGAAAGGTGAGGTGCGGTGACGCATAAAACTCGAGTTTGAAATGAGCACAGATACCCTTCCGAAAACCGAATATGGAATGGACACGACCTACTCCTTGCTCAATCAACTGGACTCACCAGACCCTGTTCATCGCACAAGTATCTATCCGACTAGTAAGCATCTTAAAAGCTAAGTCTTGATATCTCTGTGTAAGTGCATCAAGTGTGTGTAAAGCGGCCTAAAACCAGCAGGGAAAATCAGCTCAGACCCATTCTGAGGATACATTTCCAACACAAAGAAGAAACAAGCAGGGCAAAACAGAGAGAAATTCTTCCAAAATGCGTTCAGGGACTGGCATGCAACCAGGATTGACCACATCTACAGACCCAGCGGCAGAAGACATAAGGCTGGACACTCTTGGGGCTGAGACGATTGGTGAGGTTGGGAAAGCAAATGCAGACCCTTGAAAGGAATCCTGCGTGCTCCCCATTCCATGGCTCCCAACTCTCCAGGTTCAACGCAATCTTCCGACAGCGAAAGCACTCATTGGAAACCCAGCGGATGCTACACCGTGGGATCGGGAAAGCTTTCTGAAACTCACCTCAGTTTTCCTCTCCTGGTGCTCGTGTTCTCCATTCAGGCCCCCTTACTAACAATCTCCCCACTTGGAGACTCGGCGCCTTTCCATGCCTCTTTCGTACGGTCTGCAATTTGTCCGCAGGATGAACTGCAAGAGGGGGAACCAATGAGAGACTCGCTGGAGGTGTTTGGTCGGGCACATGTCACTCTCATTTCCCATCACGAAGAAGAATTCACCAGCGGTTCAGCCTGCAACCGCGGATCGACAATAGGGCGTGAAGCCATCCAGCCGTGTTGCGTCCCACTCACAAAAAAGCGACTTGGGAAATGGAGCTCAGGGGCCCTGCACTTCCCAAACCTGCAGAGTTCTAAACGATAACTATCGCCCCAAAATATATTGAGGTCAGGCTACGAAGAGGCGCTGAACGCAAGGCAGAACTGCAGGAAACGGATGTCAACGGGTACATCGGAATGGCCCCGATAGCACATGAAAAGCGCCAGAACGTGGACAATGATGCGGTTGGCCAAAAAGGGCGTATGCGTTTTTTCCTGAATATATTCAGGAAAAAACGCATACGCCCTTTTTGGCCAACCAAGCAACCTGGGAGAGCAAATCAGCACTACAAAGAAATCTCTCGCCCCCCCCCCGGGGCAAAAGGGCCAGGCGAAAAAAGTCTAAAAACCAGAAAGGCAGGACAGGCCACGGAGTCAAGGGAGCCTTGTTAAGCTGATGGGCGGGATGTCAATGGCCAACAGCCAATCTTCACAAGTGTATCCTCTTTCCCAAACCATGGAAAACACAGAACCACAGAGCATAGGGCACTTCCACACATGGGCGTTGACCTTGGGAAAATGAAAAAATCAACCAGACACAGGGACCCCAAAGTTGAGGGCTGCTGTCTTGACAAGAACCTCCACTCCGGTACACGTTTCATATCCCAGGAAAGAGCCAAGTGGACAAAGACGAGTGGACAAGTGGACAAAGACAAGTGGACAAGTGGACAAGTGGTGCTACGTAGGTCCAATGGAGTGTCACTCAGCCATGAAATCCACGTCATGAGGCTGGTAGCAGCATCCTGAGTGGATTTAGGTACGATCATCCTCAGTGAAATAAGTCCCACAAAAAAAGAAACTTATGATATCACTTATCGAGGGAATGTAAAAATCGCTCCCCATGCACTGAATCCCCAAACAGAACAGAGTCACGCTTTTAGAAAACACACTTATGCCTGCTTCAGGGGAAAGGTGACGTGGGGTGACGCATAAAACTCGAGTTGGAAATGAGCACAGATACCCTTCCGAAAACCAAATATGGAATGGACACGACCTACTCCTTGCTCAATCAACTGGACTCACCAGACCCTGTTCATCGCACAAGTATCTATCCGACTAGTAAGCATCTTAAAAGCTAAGTCTTGATATCTCTGTGTAAGTGCATCAAGTGTGTGTAAAGCGGCCTAAAACCAGCAGGGAAAATCAGCTCAGACCCATTCTGAGGATACATTTCCAACATAAAGAAGAAACAAGCAGGGCAAAACAGAGAGAAATTCTTCCAAAATGCGTTCAGGGACTGGCATGCAACCAGGATTGACCACATCTACAGCCCCAGCGGCAGAAGACATAAGGCTGGACACTCTTGGGGCTGAGACGATTGGTGAGGTTGGGAAAGCAAATGCAGACCCTTGAAAGGAATCCTGCGTGCTCCCCATTCCATGGGTCCCAACTCTCCAGGTTCAACGCAATCTTCCGACAGCGAAAGCACTCATTGGAAACCCAGCGGATGCTACACCGTGGGATCGGGAAAGCTTTCTGAAACTCACCTCAGTTTTCCTCTCCTGGTGCTCGTGTTCTCCATTCAGGCCCCCTTACTAACAATCTCCCCACTTGGAGACTCGGCGCCTTTCCATGCCTCTTTCGTACCGTCTGCAATTTGTCCGCAGGATGAACTGCAAGAGGGGGAACCAATGAGAGACTCGCTGGAGGTGTTTGGTCGGGCACATGTCACTCTCATTTCCCATCACGAAGAAGAATTCACCAGCGGTTCAGCCTGCCACCCCGGATCGACAATAGGGCGTGAAGCCATCCAGCCGTGTTGCGTCCCACTCACAAAAAAGCGACTTGGGAAATGGAGCTCAGGGGCACTGCACTTCCCAAACCTGCAGAGTTCTAAACGATAACTATCGCCCCAAAATATATTGAGGTCAGGCTACGAAGAGGCGCTGAACGCAAGGCAGAACTGCAGGAAACGTATGTCAACGGGTACATCGGAATGGCCCCGATAGCACATGAAAAGCGCCAGAACGTGGACAATGATGCGGTTGGCCAAAAAGGGCGTATTCAGGAAAAAACGCATACGCCCTTTTTGGCCAACCAAGCAACCTGGGAGAGCAAATCAGCACTACAAAGAAATCTCTCGCCCCCCCCCCCGGGGCAAAAGGGCCAGGCGAAAAAAGTCTAAAAACCAGAAAGGCAGGACAGCCCACGGAGTCAAGGGAGCCTTGTTAAGCTGATGGGCGGGATGTCAATGGCCAACAGCCAATCTTCACAAGTGTATCCTCTTTCCCAAACCATGGAAAACACAGAACCACAGAGCATAGGGCACTTCCACACATGGGCGTTGACCTTGGGAAAATGAAAAAATCAACCAGACACAGGGACCCCAAAGTTGAGGGCTGCTGTCTTGACAAGAACCTCCACTCCGGTACACGTTTCATATCCCAGGAAAGAGCCAAGTGGACAAAGACGAGTGGACAAGTGGACAAAGACAAGTGGACAAGTGGACAAGTGGTGCTACGTAGGTCCAATGGAGTGTCACTCAGCCATGAAATCCACGTCATGAGGCTGGTAGCAGCATCCTGAGTGGATTTAGGTACGATCATCCTCAGTGAAATAAGTCCCACAAAAAAAGAAACTTATGATATCACTTATCGAGGGAATGTAAAAATCGCTCCCCATGAACGGAATCCCCAAACAGAACAGAGTCACGCTTTTAGAAAACACACTTATGCCTGCTTCAGGGGAAAGGTGAGGTGCGGTGACGCATAAAACTCGAGTTTGAAATGAGCACAGATACCCTTCCGAAAACCGAATATGGAATGGACACGACCTACTCCTTGCTCAATCAACTGGACTCACCAGACCCTGTTCATCGCACAAGTATCTATCCGACTAGTAAGCATCTTAAAAGCTAAGTCTTGATATCTCTGTGTAAGTGCATCAAGTGTGTGTAAAGCGGCCTAAAACCAGCAGGGAAAATCAGCTCAGACCCATTCTGAGGATACATTTCCAACACAAAGAAGAAACAAGCAGGGCAAAACAGAGAGAAATTCTTCCAAAATGCGTTCAGGGACTGGCATGCAACCAGGATTGACCACATCTACAGCCCCAGCGGCAGAAGACATAAGGCTGGACACTCTTGGGGCTGAGACGATTGGTGAGGTTGGGAAAGCAAATGCAGACCCTTGAAAGGAATCCTGCGTGCTCCCCATTCCATGGCTCCCAACTCTCCAGGTTCAACGCAATCTTCCGACAGCGAAAGCACTCATTGGAAACCCAGCGGATGCTACACCGTGGGATCGGGAAAGCTTTCTGAAACTCACCTCAGTTTTCCTCTCCTGGTGCTCGTGTTCTCCATTCAGGCCCCCTTACTAACAATCTCCCCACTTGGAGACTCGGCGCCTTTCCATGCCTCTTTCGTACCGTCTGCAATTTGTCCGCAGGATGAACTGCAAGAGGGGGAACCAATGAGAGACTCGCTGGAGGTGTTTGGTCGGGCACATGTCACTCTCATTTCCCATCACGAAGAAGAATTCACCAGCGGTTCAGCCTGCAACCGCGGATCGACAATAGGGCGTGAAGCCATCCAGCCGTGTTGCGTCCCACTCACAAAAAAAGCGACTTGGGAAATGGAGCTCAGGGGCCCTGCACTTCCCAAACCTGCAGAGTTCTAAACGATAACTATCGCCCCAAAATATATTGAGGTCAGGCTACGAAGAGGCGCTGAACGCAAGGCAGAACTGCAGGAAACGTATGTCAACGGGTACATCGGAATGGCCCCGATAGCACATGAAAAGCGCCAGAACGTGGACAATGATGCGGTTGGCCAAAAAGGGCGTATTCAGGAAAAAACGCATACGCCCTTTTTGGCCAACCAAGCAACCTGGGAGAGCAAATCAGCACTACAAAGAAATCTCTCGCCCCCCCCCCGGGGCAAAAGGGCCAGGCGAAAAAAGTCTAAAAACCAGAAAGGCAGGACAGCCCACGGAGTCAAGGGAGCCTTGTTAAGCTGATGGGCGGGATGTCAATGGCCAACAGCCAATCTTCACAAGTGTATCCTCTTTCCCAAACCATGGAAAACACAGAACCACAGAGCATAGGGCACTTCCACACATGGGCGTTGACCTTGGGAAAATGAAAAAATCAACCAGACACAGGGACCCCAAAGTTGAGGGCTGCTGTCTTGACAAGAACCTCCACTCCGGTACACGTTTCATATCCCAGGAAAGAGCCAAGTGGACAAAGACGAGTGGACAAGTGGACAAAGACAAGTGGACAAGTGGACAAGTGGTGCTACGTAGGTCCAATGGAGTGTCACTCAGCCATGAAATCCACGTCATGAGGCTGGTAGCAGCATCCTGAGTGGATTTAGGTACGATCATCCTCAGTGAAATAAGTCCCACAAAAAAAGAAACTTATGATATCACTTATCGAGGGAATGTAAAAATCGCTCCCCATGAACGGAATCCCCAAACAGAACAGAGTCACGCTTTTAGAAAACACACTTATGCCTGCTTCAGGGGAAAGGTGAGGTGCGGTGACGCATAAAACTCGAGTTTGAAATGAGCACAGATACCCTTCCGAAAACCGAATATGGAATGGACACGACCTACTCCTTGCTCAATCAACTGGACTCACCAGACCCAGTTCATCGCACAAGTATCTATCCGACTAGTAAGCATCTTAAAAGCTAAGTCTTGATATCTCTGTGTAAGTGCATCAAGTGTGTGTAAAGCGGCCTAAAACCAGCAGGGAAAATCAGCTCAGACCCATTCTGAGGATACATTTCCAACACAAAGAAGAAACAAGCAGGGCAAAACAGAGAGAAATTCTTCCAAAATGCGTTCAGGGACTGGCATGCAACCAGGATTGACCACATCTACAGCCCCAGCGGCAGAAGACATAAGGCTGGACACTCTTGGGGCTGAGACGATTGGTGAGGTTGGGAAAGCAAATGCAGACCCTTGAAAGGAATCCTGCGTGCTCCCCATTCCATGGCTCCCAACTCTCCAGGTTCAACGCAATCTTCCGACAGCGAAAGCACTCATTGGAAACCCAGCGGATGCTACACCGTGGGATCGGGAAAGCTTTCTGAAACTCACCTCAGTTTTCCTCTCCTGGTGCTCGTGTTCTCCATTCAGGCCCCCTTACTAACAATCTCCCCACTTGGAGACTCGGCGCCTTTCCATGCCTCTTTCGTACCGTCTGCAATTTGTCCGCAGGATGAACTGCAAGAGGGGGAACCAATGAGAGACTCGCTGGAGGTGTTTGGTCGGGCACATGTCACTCTCATTTCCCATCACGAAGAAGAATTCACCAGCGGTTCAGCCTGCAACCGCGGATCGACAATAGGGCGTGAAGCCATCCAGCCGTGTTGCGTCCCACTCACAAAAAAGCGACTTGGGAAATGGAGCTCAGGGGCCCTGCACTTCCCAAACCTGCAGAGTTCTAAACGATAACTATCGCCCCAAAATATATTGAGGTCAGGCTACGAAGAGGCGCTGAACGCAAGGCAGAACTGCAGGAAACGGATGTCAACGGGTACATCGGAATGGCCCCGATAGCACATGAAAAGCGCCAGAACGTGGACAATGATGCGGTTGGCCAAAAAGGGCGTATGCGTTTTTTCCTGAATATATTCAGGAAAAAACGCATACGCCCTTTTTGGCCAACCAAGCAACCTGGGAGAGCAAATCAGCACTACAAAGAAATCTCTCGCCCCCCCACGGGGCAAAAGGGCCAGGCGAAAAAAGTCTAAAAACCAGAAAGGCAGGACAGCCCACGGAGTCAAGGGAGCCTTGTTAAGCTGATGGGCGGGATGTCAATGGCCAACAGCCAATCTTCACAAGTGTATCCTCTTTCCCAAACCATGTAAAACACAGAACCACAGAGCATAGGGCACTTCCACACATGGGCGTTGACCTTGGGAAAATGAAAAAATCAACCAGACACAGGGACCCCAAAGTTGAGGGCTGCTGTCTTGACAAGAACCTCCACTCCGGTACACGTTTCATATCCCAGGAAAGAGCCAAGTGGACAAAGACGAGTGGACAAGTGGACAAAGACAAGTGGACAAGTGGACAAGTGGTGCTACGTAGGTCCAATGGAGTGTCACTCAGCCATGAAATCCACGTCATGAGGCTGGTAGCAGCATCCTGAGTGGATTTAGGTACGATCATCCTCAGTGAAATAAGTCCCACCAAAAAAGAAACTTATGATATCACTTATCAAGGGAATGTAAAAATCGCTCCCCATGCACTGAATCCCCAAACAGAACAGAGTCACGCTTTTAGAAAACACACTTATGCCTGCTTCAGGGGAAAGGTGAGGTGGGGTGACGCATAAAACTCGAGTTTGAAATGAGCACAGATACCCTTCCGAAAACCGAATATGGAATGGACACGACCTACTCCTTGCTCAATCAACTGGACTCACCAGACCCTGTTCATCGCACAAGTATCTATCCGACTAGTAAGCATCTTAAAAGCTAAGTCTTGATATCTCTGTGTAAGTGCATCAAGTGTGTGTAAAGCGGCCTAAAACCAGCAGGGAAAATCAGCTCAGACCCATTCTGAGGATACATTTCCAACATAAAGAAGAAACAAGCAGGGCAAAACAGAGAGAAATTCTTCCAAAATGCGTTCAGGGACTGGCATGCAACCAGGATTGACCACATCTACAGCCCCAGCGGCAGAAGACATAAGGCTGGACACTCTTGGGGCTGAGACGATTGGTGAGGTTGGGAAAGCAAATGCAGACCCTTGAAAGGAATCCTGCGTGCTCCCCATTCCATGGGTCCCAACTCTCCAGGTTCAACGCAATCTTCCGACAGCGAAAGCACTCATTGGAAACCCAGCGGATGCTACACCGTGGGATCGGGAAAGCTTTCTGAAACTCACCTCAGTTTTCCTCTCCTGGTGCTCGTGTTCTCCATTCAGGCCCCCTTACTAACAATCTCCCCACTTGGAGACTCGGCGCCTTTCCATGCCTCTTTCGTACCGTCTGCAATTTGTCCGCAGGATGAACTGCAAGAGGGGGAACCAATGAGAGACTCGCTGGAGGTGTTTGGTCGGGCACATGTCACTCTCATTTCCCATCACGAAGAAGAATTCACCAGCGGTTCAGCCTGCCACCCCGGATCGACAATAGGGCGTGAAGCCATCCAGCCGTGTTGCGTCCCACTCACAAAAAAGCGACTTGGGAAATGGAGCTCAGGGGCACTGCACTTCCCAAACCTGCAGAGTTCTAAACGATAACTATCGCCCCAAAATATATTGAGGTCAGGCTACGAAGAGGCGCTGAACGCAAGGCAGAACTGCAGGAAACGTATGTCAACGGGTACATCGGAATGGCCCCGATAGCACATGAAAAGCGCCAGAACGTGGACAATGATGCGGTTGGCCAAAAAGGGCGTATTCAGGAAAAAACGCATACGCCCTTTTTGGCCAACCAAGCAACCTGGGAGAGCAAATCAGCACTACAAAGAAATCTCTCGCCCCCCCCCCCCGGGGCAAAAGGGCCAGGCGAAAAAAGTCTAAAAACCAGAAAGGCAGGACAGCCCACGGAGTCAAGGGAGCCTTGTTAAGCTGATGGGCGGGATGTCAATGGCCAACAGCCAATCTTCACAAGTGTATCCTCTTTCCCAAACCATGGAAAACACAGAACCACAGAGCATAGGGCACTTCCACACATGGGCGTTGACCTTGGGAAAATGAAAAAATCAACCAGACACAGGGACCCCAAAGTTGAGGGCTGCTGTCTTGACAAGAACCTCCACTCCGGTACACGTTTCATATCCCAGGAAAGAGCCAAGTGGACAAAGACGAGTGGACAAGTGGACAAAGACAAGTGGACAAGTGGACAAGTGGTGCTACGTAGGTCCAATGGAGTGTCACTCAGCCATGAAATCCACGTCATGAGGCTGGTAGCAGCATCCTGAGTGGATTTAGGTACGATCATCCTCAGTGAAATAAGTCCCACAAAAAAAGAAACTTATGATATCACTTATCGAGGGAATGTAAAAATCGCTCCCCATGAACGGAATCCCCAAACAGAACAGAGTCACGCTTTTAGAAAACACACTTATGCCTGCTTCAGGGGAAAGGTGAGGTGCGGTGACGCATAAAACTCGAGTTTGAAATGAGCACAGATACCCTTCCGAAAACCGAATATGGAATGGACACGACCTACTCCTTGCTCAATCAACTGGACTCACCAGACCCTGTTCATCGCACAAGTATCTATCCGACTAGTAAGCATCTTAAAAGCTAAGTCTTGATATCTCTGTGTAAGTGCATCAAGTGTGTGTAAAGCGGCCTAAAACCAGCAGGGAAAATCAGCTCAGACCCATTCTGAGGATACATTTCCAACACAAAGAAGAAACAAGCAGGGCAAAACAGAGAGAAATTCTTCCAAAATGCGTTCAGGGACTGGCATGCAACCAGGATTGACCACATCTACAGCCCCAGCGGCAGAAGACATAAGGCTGGACACTCTTGGGGCTGAGACGATTGGTGAGGTTGGGAAAGCAAATGCAGACCCTTGAAAGGAATCCTGCGTGCTCCCCATTCCATGGCTCCCAACTCTCCAGGTTCAACGCAATCTTCCGACAGCGAAAGCACTCATTGGAAACCCAGCGGATGCTACACCGTGGGATCGGGAAAGCTTTCTGAAACTCACCTCAGTTTTCCTCTCCTGGTGCTCGTGTTCTCCATTCAGGCCCCCTTACTAACAATCTCCCCACTTGGAGACTCGGCGCCTTTCCATGCCTCTTTCGTACCGTCTGCAATTTGTCCGCAGGATGAACTGCAAGAGGGGGAACCAATGAGAGACTCGCTGGAGGTGTTTGGTCGGGCACATGTCACTCTCATTTCCCATCACGAAGAAGAATTCACCAGCGGTTCAGCCTGCAACCGCGGATCGACAATAGGGCGTGAAGCCATCCAGCCGTGTTGGTTCCCACTCACAAAAAAAGCGACTTGGGAAATGGAGCTCAGGGGCCCTGCACTTCCCAAACCTGCAGAGTTCTAAACGATAACTATCGCCCCAAAATATATTGAGGTCAGGCTACGAAGAGGCGCTGAACGCAAGGCAGAACTGCAGGAAACGTATGTCAACGGGTACATCGGAATGGCCCCGATAGCACATGAAAAGCGCCAGAACGTGGACAATGATGCGGTTGGCCAAAAAGGGCGTATTCAGGAAAAAACGCATACGCCCTTTTTGGCCAACCAAGCAACCTGGGAGAGCAAATCAGCACTACAAAGAAATCTCTCGCCCCCCCCCCGGGGCAAAAGGGCCAGGCGAAAAAAGTCTAAAAACCAGAAAGGCAGGACAGCCCACGGAGTCAAGGGAGCCTTGTTAAGCTGATGGGCGGGATGTCAATGGCCAACAGCCAATCTTCACAAGTGTATCCTCTTTCCCAAACCATGGAAAACACAGAACCACAGAGCATAGGGCACTTCCACACATGGGCGTTGACCTTGGGAAAATGAAAAAATCAACCAGACACAGGGACCCCAAAGTTGAGGGCTGCTGTCTTGACAAGAACCTCCACTCCGGTACACGTTTCATATCCCAGGAAAGAGCCAAGTGGACAAAGACGAGTGGACAAGTGGACAAAGACAAGTGGACAAGTGGACAAGTGGTGCTACGTAGGTCCAATGGAGTGTCACTCAGCCATGAAATCCACGTCATGAGGCTGGTAGCAGCATCCTGAGTGGATTTAGGTACGATCATCCTCAGTGAAATAAGTCCCACAAAAAAAGAAACTTATGATATCACTTATCGAGGGAATGTAAAAATCGCTCCCCATGAACGGAATCCCCAAACAGAACAGAGTCACGCTTTTAGAAAACACACTTATGCCTGCTTCAGGGGAAAGGTGAGGTGCGGTGACGCATAAAACTCGAGTTTGAAATGAGCACAGATACCCTTCCGAAAACCGAATATGGAATGGACACGACCTACTCCTTGCTCAATCAACTGGACTCACCAGACCCAGTTCATCGCACAAGTATCTATCCGACTAGTAAGCATCTTAAAAGCTAAGTCTTGATATCTCTGTGTAAGTGCATCAAGTGTGTGTAAAGCGGCCTAAAACCAGCAGGGAAAATCAGCTCAGACCCATTCTGAGGATACATTTCCAACACAAAGAAGAAACAAGCAGGGCAAAACAGAGAGAAATTCTTCCAAAATGCGTTCAGGGACTGGCATGCAACCAGGATTGACCACATCTACAGCCCCAGCGGCAGAAGACATAAGGCTGGACACTCTTGGGGCTGAGACGATTGGTGAGGTTGGGAAAGCAAATGCAGACCCTTGAAAGGAATCCTGCGTGCTCCCCATTCCATGGGTCCCAACTCTCCAGGTTCAACGCAATCTTCCGACAGCGAAAGCACTCATTGGAAACCCAGCGGATGCTACACCGTGGGATCGGGAAAGCTTTCTGAAACTCACCTCAGTTTTCCTCTCCTGGTGCTCGTGTTCTCCATTCAGGCCCCCTTACTAACAATCTCCCCACTTGGAGACTCGGCGCCTTTCCATGCCTCTTTCGTACCGTCTGCAATTTGTCCGCAGGATGAACTGCAAGAGGGGGAACCAATGAGAGACTCGCTGGAGGTGTTTGGTCGGGCACATGTCACTCTCATTTCCCATCACGAAGAAGAATTCACCAGCGGTTCAGCCTGCCACCGCGGATCGACAATAGGGCGTGAAGCCATCCAGCCGTGTTGCGTCCCACTCACAAAAAAGCGACTTGGGAAATGGAGCTCAGGGGCCCTGCACTTCCCAAACCTGCAGAGTTCTAAACGATAACTATCGCCCCAAAATATATTGAGGTCAGGCTACGAAGAGGCGCTGAACGCAAGGCAGAACTGCAGGAAACGGATGTCAACGGGTACATCGGAATGGCCCCGATAGCACATGAAAAGCGCCAGAACGTGGACAATGATGCGGTTGGCCAAAAAGGGCGTATGCGTTTTTTCCTGAATATATTCAGGAAAAAACGCATACGCCCTTTTTGGCCAACCAAGCAACCTGGGAGAGCAAATCAGCACTACAAAGATATCTCTCGCCCCCCCCCCCCCGGGGCAAAAGGGCCAGGCGAAAAAAGTCTAAAAACCAGAAAGGCAGGACAGCCCACGGAGTCAAGGGAGCCTTGTTAAGCTGATGGGCGGGATGTCAATGGCCAACAGCCAATCTTCACAAGTGTATCCTCTTTCCCAAACCATGGAAAACACAGAACCACAGAGCATAGGGCACTTCCACACATGGGCGTTGACCTTGGGAAAATGAAAAAATCAACCAGACACAGGGACCCCAAAGTTGAGGGCTGCTGTCTTGACAAGAACCTCCACTCCGGTACACGTTTCATATCCCAGGAAAGAGCCAAGTGGACAAAGACGAGTGGACAAGTGGACAAAGACAAGTGGACAAGTGGACAAGTGGTGCTACGTAGGTCCAATGGAGTGTCACTCAGCCATGAAATCCACGTCATGAGGCTGGTAGCAGCATCCTGAGTGGATTTAGGTACGATCATCCTCAGTGAAATAAGTCCCACAAAAAAAGAAACTTAGGATATCACTTATCGAGGGAATGTAAAAATCGCTCCCCATGAACGGAATCCCCAAACAGAACAGAGTCACGCTTTTAGAAAACACACTTATGCCTGCTTCAGGGGAAAGGTGAGGTGCGGTGACGCATAAAACTCGAGTTTGAAATGAGCACAGATACCCTTCCGAAAACCGAATATGGAATGGACACGACCTACTCCTTGCTCAATCAACTGGACTCACCAGACCCTGTTCATCGCACAAGTATCTATCCGACTAGTAAGCATCTTAAAAGCTAAGTCTTGATATCTCTGTGTAAGTGCATCAAGTGTGTGTAAAGCGGCCTAAAACCAGCAGGGAAAATCAGCTCAGACCCATTCTGAGGATACATTTCCAACACAAAGAAGAAACAAGCAGGGCAAAACAGAGAGAAATTCTTCCAAAATGCGTTCAGGGACTGGCATGCAACCAGGATTGACCACATCTACAGCCCCAGCGGCAGAAGACATAAGGCTGGACACTCTTGGGGCTGAGACGATTGGTGAGGTTGGGAAAGCAAATGCAGACCCTTGAAAGGAATCCTGCGTGCTCCCCATTCCATGGCTCCCAACTCTCCAGGTTCAACGCAATCTTCCGACAGCGAAAGCACTCATTGGAAACCCAGCGGATGCTACACCGTGGGATCGGGAAAGCTTTCTGAAACTCACCTCAGTTTTCCTCTCCTGGTGCTCGTGTTCTCCATTCAGGCCCCCTTACTAACAATCTCCCCACTTGGAGACTCGGCGCCTTTCCATGCCTCTTTCGTACCGTCTGCAATTTGTCCGCAGGATGAACTGCAAGAGGGGGAACCAATGAGAGACTCGCTGGAGGTGTTTGGTCGGGCACATGTCACTCTCATTTCCCATCACGAAGAAGAATTCACCAGCGGTTCAGCCTGCAACCGCGGATCGACAATAGGGCGTGAAGCCATCCAGCCGTGTTGCGTCCCACTCACAAAAAAAGCGACTTGGGAAATGGAGCTCAGGGGCCCTGCACTTCCCAAACCTGCAGAGTTCTAAACGATAACTATCGCCCCAAAATATATTGAGGTCAGGCTACGAAGAGGCGCTGAACGCAAGGCAGAACTGCAGGAAACGTATGTCAACGGGTACATCGGAATGGCCCCGATAGCACATGAAAAGCGCCAGAACGTGGACAATGATGCGGTTGGCCAAAAAGGGCGTATTCAGGAAAAAACGCATACGCCCTTTTTGGCCAACCAAGCAACCTGGGAGAGCAAATCAGCACTACAAAGAAATCTCTCGCCCCCCCCCCCCGGGGCAAAAGGGCCAGGCGAAAAAAGTCTAAAAACCAGAAAGGCAGGACAGCCCACGGAGTCAAGGGAGCCTTGTTAAGCTGATGGGCGGGATGTCAATGGCCAACAGCCAATCTTCACAAGTGTATCCTCTTTCCCAAACCATGGAAAACACAGAACCACAGAGCATAGGGCACTTCCACACATGGGCGTTGACCTTGGGAAAATGAAAAAATCAACCAGACACAGGGACCCCAAAGTTGAGGGCTGCTGTCTTGACAAGAACCTCCACTCCGGTACACGTTTCATATCCCAGGAAAGAGCCAAGTGGACAAAGACGAGTGGACAAGTGGACAAAGACAAGTGGACAAGTGGACAAGTGGTGCTACGTAGGTCCAATGGAGTGTCACTCAGCCATGAAATCCACGTCATGAGGCTGGTAGCAGCATCCTGAGTGGATTTAGGTACGATCATCCTCAGTGAAATAAGTCCCACAAAAAAAGAAACTTATGATATCACTTATCGAGGGAATGTAAAAATCGCTCCCCATGAACGGAATCCCCAAACAGAACAGAGTCACGCTTTTAGAAAACACACTTATGCCTGCTTCAGGGGAAAGGTGAGGTGCGGTGACGCATAAAACTCGAGTTTGAAATGAGCACAGATACCCTTCCGAAAACCGAATATGGAATGGACACGACCTACTCCTTGCTCAATCAACTGGACTCACCAGACCCTGTTCATCGCACAAGTATCTATCCGACTAGTAAGCATCTTAAAAGCTAAGTCTTGATATCTCTGTGTAAGTGCATCAAGTGTGTGTAAAGCGGCCTAAAACCAGCAGGGAAAATCAGCTCAGACCCATTCTGAGGATACATTTCCAACACAAAGAAGAAACAAGCAGGGCAAAACAGAGAGAAATTCTTCCAAAATGCGTTCAGGGACTGGCATGCAACCAGGATTGACCACATCTACAGCCCCAGCGGCAGAAGACATAAGGCTGGACACTCTTGGGGCTGAGACGATTGGTGAGGTTGGGAAAGCAAATGCAGACCCTTGAAAGGAATCCTGCGTGCTCCCCATTCCATGGGTCCCAACTCTCCAGGTTCAACGCAATCTTCCGACAGCGAAAGCACTCATTGGAAACCCAGCGGATGCTACACCGTGGGATCGGGAAAGCTTTCTGAAACTCACCTCAGTTTTCCTCTCCTGGTGCTCGTGTTCTCCATTCAGGCCCCCTTACTAACAATCTCCCCACTTGGAGACTCGGCGCCTTTCCATGCCTCTTTCGTACCGTCTGCAATTTGTCCGCAGGATGAACTGCAAGAGGGGGAACCAATGAGAGACTCGCTGGAGGTGTTTGGTCGGGCACATGTCACTCTCATTTCCCATCACGAAGAAGAATTCACCAGCGGTTCAGCCTGCAACCGCGGATCGACAATAGGGCGTGAAGCCATCCAGCCGTGTTGCGTCCCACTCACAAAAAAGCGACTTGGGAAATGGAGCTCAGGGGCCCTGCACTTCCCAAACCTGCAGAGTTCTAAACGATAACTATCGCCCCAAAATATATTGAGGTCAGGCTACGAAGAGGCGCTGAACGCAAGGCAGAACTGCAGGAAACGGATGTCAACGGGTACATCGGAATGGCCCCGATAGCACATGAAAAGCGCCAGAACGTGGACAATGATGCGGTTGGCCAAAAAGGGCGTATGCGTTTTTTCCTGAATATATTCAGGAAAAAACGCATACGCCCTTTTTGGCCAACCAAGCAACCTGGGAGAGCAAATCAGCACTACAAAGAAATCTCTCGCCCCCCCCCCCCGGGGCAAAAGGGCCAGGCGAAAAAAGTCTAAAAACCAGAAAGGCAGGACAGCCCACGGAGTCAAGGGAGCCTTGTTAAGCTGATGGGCGGGATGTCAATGGCCAACAGCCAATCTTCACAAGTGTATCCTCTTTCCCAAACCATGTAAAACACAGAACCACAGAGCATAGGGCACTTCCACACATGGGCGTTGACCTTGGGAAAATGAAAAAATCAACCAGACACAGGGACCCCAAAGTTGAGGGCTGCTGTCTTGACAAGAACCTCCACTCCGGTACACGTTTCATATCCCAGGAAAGAGTCAAGTGGACAAAGACGAGTGGACAAGTGGACAAAGACAAGTGGACAAGTGGACAAGTGGTGCTACGTAGGTCCAATGGAGTGTCACTCAGCCATGAAATCCACGTCATGAGGCTGGTAGCAGCATCCTGAGTGGATTTAGGTACGATCATCCTCAGTGAAATAAGTCCCACAAAAAAAGAAACTTATGATATCACTTATCGAGGGAATGTAAAAATCGCTCCCCATGAACGGAATCCCCAAACAGAACAGAGTCACGCTTTTAGAAAACACACTTATGCCTGCTTCAGGGGAAAGGTGAGGTGCGGTGACGCATAAAACTCGAGTTTGAAATGAGCACAGATACCCTTCCGAAAACCGAATATGGAATGGACACGACCTACTCCTTGCTCAATCAACTGGACTCACCAGACCCTGTTCATCGCACAAGTATCTATCCGACTAGTAAGCATCTTAAAAGCTAAGTCTTGATATCTCTGTGTAAGTGCATCAAGTGTGTGTAAAGCGGCCTAAAACCAGCAGGGAAAATCAGCTCAGACCCATTCTGAGGATACATTTCCAACACAAAGAAGAAACAAGCAGGGCAAAACAGAGAGAAATTCTTCCAAAATGCGTTCAGGGACTGGCATGCAACCAGGATTGACCACATCTACAGCCCCAGCGGCAGAAGACATAAGGCTGGACACTCTTGGGGCTGAGACGATTGGTGAGGTTGGGAAAGCAAATGCAGACCCTTGAAAGGAATCCGTCGTGCTCCCCATTCCATGGGTCCCAACTCTCCAGGTTCAACGCAATCTTCCGACAGCGAAAGCACTCATTGGAAACCCAGCGGATGCTACACCGTGGGATCGGGAAAGCTTTCTGAAACTCACCTCAGTTTTCCTCTCCTGGTGCTCGTGTTCTCCATTCAGGCCCCCTTACTAACAATCTCCCCACTTGGAGACTCGGCGCCTTTCCATGCCTCTTTCGTACCGTCTGCAATTTGTCCGCAGGATGAACTGCAAGAGGGGGAACCAATGAGAGACTCGCTGGAGGTGTTTGGTCGGGCACATGTCACTCTCATTTCCCATCACGAAGAAGAATTCACCAGCGGTTCAGCCTGCAACCGCGGATCGACAATAGGGCGTGAAGCCATCCAGCCGTGTTGCGTCCCACTCACAAAAAAGCGACTTGGGAAATGGAGCTCAGGGGCCCTGCACTTCCCAAACCTGCAGAGTTCTAAACGATAACTATCGCCCCAAAATATATTGAGGTCAGGCTACGAAGAGGCGCTGAACGCAAGGCAGAACTGCAGGAAACGGATGTCAACGGGTACATCGGAATGGCCCCGATAGCACATGAAAAGCGCCAGAACGTGGACAATGATGCGGTTGGCCAAAAAGGGCGTATGCGTTTTTTCCTGAATATATTCAGGAAAAAACGCATACGCCCTTTTTGGCCAACCAAGCAACCTGGGAGAGCAAATCAGCACTACAAAGAAATCTCTCGCCCCCCCCCGGGGGCAAAAGGGCCAGGCGAAAAAAGTCTAAAAACCAGAAAGGCAGGACAGCCCACGGAGTCAAGGGAGCCTTGTTAAGCTGATGGGCGGGATGTCAATGGCCAACAGCCAATCTTCACAAGTGTATCCTCTTTCCCAAACCATGGAAAACACAGAACCACAGAGCATAGGGCACTTCCACACATGGGCGTTGACCTTGGGAAAATGAAAAAATCAACCAGACACAGGGACCCCAAAGTTGAGGGCTGCTGTCTTGACAAGAACCTCCACTCCGGTACACGTTTCATATCCCAGGAAAGAGTCAAGTGGACAAAGACGAGTGGACAAGTGGACAAAGACAAGTGGACAAGTGGACAAGTGGTGCTACGTAGGTCCAATGGAGTGTCACTCAGCCATGAAATCCACGTCATGAGGCTGGTAGCAGCATCCTGAGTGGATTTAGGTACGATCATCCTCAGTGAAATAAGTCCCACAAAAAAAGAAACTTAGGATATCACTTATCGAGGGAATGTAAAAATCGCTCCCCATGAACGGAATCCCCAAACAGAACAGAGTCACGCTTTTAGAAAACACACTTATGCCTGCTTCAGGGGAAAGGTGAGGTGCGGTGACGCATAAAACTCGAGTTTGAAATGAGCACAGATACCCTTCCGAAAACCGAATATGGAATGGACACGACCTACTCCTTGCTCAATCAACTGGACTCACCAGACCCTGTTCATCGCACAAGTATCTATCCGACTAGTAAGCATCTTAAAAGCTAAGTCTTGATATCTCTGTGTAAGTGCATCAAGTGTGTGTAAAGCGGCCTAAAACCAGCAGGGAAAATCAGCTCAGACCCATTCTGAGGATACATTTCCAACACAAAGAAGAAACAAGCAGGGCAAAACAGAGAGAAATTCTTCCAAAATGCGTTCAGGGACTGGCATGCAACCAGGATTGACCACATCTACAGCCCCAGCGGCAGAAGACATAAGGCTGGACACTCTTGGGGCTGAGACGATTGGTGAGGTTGGGAAAGCAAATGCAGACCCTTGAAAGGAATCCGTCGTGCTCCCCATTCCATGGGTCCCAACTCTCCAGGTTCAACGCAATCTTCCGACAGCGAAAGCACTCATTGGAAACCCAGCGGATGCTACACCGTGGGATCGGGAAAGCTTTCTGAAACTCACCTCAGTTTTCCTCTCCTGGTGCTCGTGTTCTCCATTCAGGCCCCCTTACTAACAATCTCCCCACTTGGAGACTCGGCGCCTTTCCATGCCTCTTTCGTACCGTCTGCAATTTGTCCGCAGGATGAACTGCAAGAGGGGGAACCAATGAGAGACTCGCTGGAGGTGTTTGGTCGGGCACATGTCACTCTCATTTCCCATCACGAAGAAGAATTCACCAGCGGTTCAGCCTGCCACCGCGGATCGACAATAGGGCGTGAAGCCATCCAGCCGTGTTGCGTCCCACTCACAAAAAAGCGACTTGGGAAATGGAGCTCAGGGGCCCTGCACTTCCCAAACCTGCAGAGTTCTAAACGATAACTATCGCCCCAAAATATATTGAGGTCAGGCTACGAAGAGGCGCTGAACGCAAGGCAGAACTGCAGGAAACGGATGTCAACGGGTACATCGGAATGGCCCCGATAGCACATGAAAAGCGCCAGAACGTGGACAATGATGCGGTTGGCCAAAAAGGGCGTATGCGTTTTTTCCTGAATATATTCAGGAAAAAACGCATACGCCCTTTTTGGCCAACCAAGCAACCTGGGAGAGCAAATCAGCACTACAAAGAAATCTCTCGCCCCCCCCCCTCCGGGGCAAAAGGGCCAGGCGAAAAAAGTCTAAAAACCAGAAAGGCAGGACAGCCCACGGAGTCAAGGGAGCCTTGTTAAACTGATGGGCGGGATGTCAATGGCCAACAGCCAATCTTCACAAGTGTATCCTCTTTCCCAAACCATGTAAAACACAGAACCACAGAGCATAGGGCACTTCCACACATGGGCGTTGACCTTGGGAAAATGAAAAAATCAACCAGACACAGGGACCCCAAAGTTGAGGGCTGCTGTCTTGACAAGAACCTCCACTCCGGTACACGTTTCATATCCCAGGAAAGAGTCAAGTGGACAAAGACGAGTGGACAAGTGGACAAAGACAAGTGGACAAGTGGACAAGTGGTGCTACGTAGGTCCAATGGAGTGTCACTCAGCCATGAAATCCACGTCATGAGGCTGGTAGCAGCATCCTGAGTGGATTTAGGTACGATCATCCTCAGTGAAATAAGTCCCACAAAAAAAGAAACTTATGATATCACTTATCGAGGGAATGTAAAAATCGCTCCCCATGAACGGAATCCCCAAACAGAACAGAGTCACGCTTTTAGAAAACACACTTATGCCTGCTTCAGGGGAAAGGTGAGGTGCGGTGACGCATAAAACTCGAGTTTGAAATGAGCACAGATACCCTTCCGAAAACCGAATATGGAATGGACACGACCTACTCCTTGCTCAATCAACTGGACTCACCAGACCCTCTTCATCGCACAAGTATCTATCCGACTAGTAAGCATCTTAAAAGCTAAGTCTTGATATCTCTGTGTAAGTGCATCAAGTGTGTGTAAAGCGGCCTAAAACCAGCAGGGAAAATCAGCTCAGACCCATTCTGAGGATACATTTCCAACACAAAGAAGAAACAAGCAGGGCAAAACAGAGAGAAATTCTTCCAAAATGCGTTCAGGGACTGGCATGCAACCAGGATTGACCACATCTACAGCCCCAGCGGCAGAAGACATAAGGCTGGACACTCTTGGGGCTGAGACGATTGGTGAGGTTGGGAAAGCAAATGCAGACCCTTGAAAGGAATCCTGCGTGCTCCCCATTCCATGGGTCCCAACTCTCCAGGTTCAACGCAATCTTCCGACAGCGAAAGCACTCATTGGAAACCCAGCGGATGCTACACCGTGGGATCGGGAAAGCTTTCTGAAACTCACCTCAGTTTTCCTCTCCTGGTGCTCGTGTTCTCCATTCAGGCCCCCTTACTAACAATCTCCCCACTTGGAGACTCGGCGCCTTTCCATGCCTCTTTCGTACCGTCTGCAATTTGTCCGCAGGATGAACTGCAAGAGGGGGAACCAATGAGAGACTCGCTGGAGGTGTTTGGTCGGGCACATGTCACTCTCATTTCCCATCACGAAGAAGAATTCACCAGCGGTTCAGCCTGCAACCGCGGATCGACAATAGGGCGTGAAGCCATCCAGCCGTGTTGCGTCCCACTCACAAAAAAGCGACTTGGGAAATGGAGCTCAGGGGCCCTGCACTTCCCAAACCTGCAGAGTTCTAAACGATAACTATCGCCCCAAAATACATTGAGGTCAGGCTACGAAGAGGCGCTGAACGCAAGGCAGAACTGCAGGAAACGGATGTCAACGGGTACATCGGAATGGCCCCGATAGCACATGAAAAGCGCCAGAACGTGGACAATGATGCGGTTGGCCAAAAAGGGCGTATGCGTTTTTTCCTGAATATATTCAGGAAAAAACGCATACGCCCTTTTTGGCCAACCAAGCAACCTGGGAGAGCAAATCAGCACTACAAGGAAATCTCTCGCCCCCCCCCCCCCCGGGGCAAAAGGGCCAGGCGAAAAAAGTCTAAAAACCAGAAAGGCAGGACAGCCCACGGAGTCAAGGGAGCCTTGTTAAGCTGATGGGCGGGATGTCAATGGCCAACAGCCAATCTTCACAAGTGTATCCTCTTTCCCAAACCATGGAAAACACAGAACCACAGAGCATAGGGCACTTCCACACATGGGCGTTGACCTTGGGAAAATGAAAAAATCAACCAGACACAGGGACCCCAAAGTTGAGGGCTGCTGTCTTGACAAGAACCTCCACTCCGGTACACGTTTCATATCCCAGGAAAGAGCCAAGTGGACAAAGACGAGTGGACAAGTGGACAAAGACAAGTGGACAAGTGGACAAGTGGTGCTACGTAGGTCCAATGGAGTGTCACTCAGCCATGAAATCCACGTCATGAGGCTGGTAGCAGCATCCTGAGTGGATTTAGGTACGATCATCCTCAGTGAAATAAGTCCCACAAAAAAAGAAACTTATGATATCACTTATCGAGGGAATGTAAAAATCGCTCCCCATGAACGGAATCCCCAAACAGAACAGAGTCACGCTTTTAGAAAACACACTTATGCCTGCTTCAGGGTAAAGGTGAGGTGCGGTGACGCATAAAACTCGAGTTTGAAATGAGCACAGATACCCTTCCGAAAACCGAATATGGAATGGACACGACCTACTCCTTGCTCAATCAACTGGACTCACCAGACCCTCTTCATCGCACAAGTATCTATCCGACTAGTAAGCATCTTAAAAGCTAAGTCTTGATATCTCTGTGTAAGTGCATCAAGTGTGTGTAAAGCGGCCTAAAACCAGCAGGGAAAATCAGCTCAGACCCATTCTGAGGATACATTTCCAACACAAAGAAGAAACAAGCAGGGCAAAACAGAGAGAAATTCTTCCAAAATGCGTTCAGGGACTGGCATGCAACCAGGATTGACCACATCTACAGCCCCAGCGGCAGAAGACATAAGGCTGGACACTCTTGGGGCTGAGACGATTGGTGAGGTTGGGAAAGCAAATGCAGACCCTTGAAAGGAATCCTGCGTGCTCCCCATTCCATGGGTCCCAACTCTCCAGGTTCAACGCAATCTTCCGACAGCGAAAGCACTCATTGGAAACCCAGTGGATGCTACACCGTGGGATCGGGAAAGCTTTCTGAAACTCACCTCAGTTTTCCTCTCCTGGTGCTCGTGTTCTCCATTCAGGCCCCCTTACTAACAATCTCCCCACTTGGAGACTCGGCGCCTTTCCATGCCTCTTTCGTACCGTCTGCAATTTGTCCGCAGGATGAACTGCAAGAGGGGGAACCAATGAGAGACTCGCTGGAGGTGTTTGGTCGGGCACATGTCACTCTCATTTCCCATCACGAAGAAGAATTCACCAGCGGTTCAGCCTGCCACCGCGGATCGACAATAGGGCGTGAAGCCATCCAGCCGTGTTGCGTCCCACTCACAAAAAAGCGACTTGGGAAATGGAGCTCAGGGGCCCTGCACTTCCCAAACCTGCAGAGTTCTAAACGATAACTATCGCCCCAAAATATATTGAGCGCAGGCTACGAAGAGGCGCTGAACGCAAGGCAGAACTGCAGGAAACGGATGTCAACGGGTACATCGGAATGGCCCCGATAGCACATGAAAAGCGCCAGAACGCGGACAATGATGCGGTTGGCCAAAAAGGGCGTATGCGTTTTTTCCTGAATATATTCAGGAAAAAACGCATACGCCCTTTTTGGCCAACCAAGCAACCTGGGAGAGCAAATCAGCACTACAAAGAAATCTCTCGCCCCCCCCCCCCGGGGCAAAAGGGCCAGGCGAAAAAAGTCTAAAAACCAGAAAGGCAGGACAGCCCACGGAGTCAAGGGAGCCTTGTTAAGCTGATGGGCGGGATGTCAATGGCCAACAGCCAATCTTCACAAGTGTATCCTCTTTCCCAAACCATGGAAAACACAGAACCACAGAGCATAGGGCACTTCCACACATGGGCGTTGACCTTGGGAAAATGAAAAAATCAACCAGACACAGGGACCCCAAAGTTGAGGGCTGCTGTCTTGACAAGAACCTCCACTCCGGTACACGTTTCATATCCCAGGAAAGAGCCAAGTGGACAAAGACGAGTGGACAAGTGGACAAAGACAAGTGGACAAGTGGACAAGTGGTGCTACGTAGGTCCAATGGAGTGTCACTCAGCCATGAAATCCACGTCATGAGGCTGGTAGCAGCATCCTGAGTGGATTTAGGTACGATCATCCTCAGTGAAATAAGTCCCACAAAAAAAGAAACTTATGATATCACTTATCGAGGGAATGTAAAAATCGCTCCCCATGAACGGAATCCCCAAACAGAACAGAGTCACGCTTTTAGAAAACACACTTATGCCTGCTTCAGGGGAAAGGTGAGGTGCGGTGACGCATAAAACTCGAGTTTGAAATGAGCACAGATACCCTTCCGAAAACCGAATATGGAATGGACACGACCTACTCCTTGCTCAATCAACTGGACTCACCAGACCCTGTTCATCGCACAAGTATCTATCCGACTAGTAAGCATCTTAAAAGCTAAGTCTTGATATCTCTGTGTAAGTGCATCAAGTGTGTGTAAAGCGGCCTAAAACCAGCAGGGAAAATCAGCTCAGACCCATTCTGAGGATACATTTCCAACACAAAGAAGAAACAAGCAGGGCAAAACAGAGAGAAATTCTTCCAAAATGCGTTCAGGGACTGGCATGCAACCAGGATTGACCACATCTACAGCCCCAGCGGCAGAAGACATAAGGCTGGACACTCTTGGGGCTGAGACGATTGGTGAGGTTGGGAAAGCAAATGCAGACCCTTGAAAGGAATCCTGCGTGCTCCCCATTCCATGGGTCCCAACTCTCCAGGTTCAACGCAATCTTCCGACAGCGAAAGCACTCATTGGAAACCCAGCGGATGCTACACCGTGGGATCGGGAAAGCTTTCTGAAACTCACCTCAGTTTTCCTCTCCTGGTGCTCGTGTTCTCCATTCAGGCCCCCTTACTAACAATCTCCCCACTTGGAGACTCGGCGCCTTTCCATGCCTCTTTCGTACGGTCTGCAATTTGTCCGCAGGATGAACTGCAAGAGGGGGAACCAATGAGAGACTCGCTGGAGGTGTTTGGTCGGGCACATGTCACTCTCATTTCCCATCACGAAGAAGAATTCACCAGCGGTTCAGCCTGCAACCGCGCATCGACAATAGGGCGTGAAGCCATCCAGCCGTGTTGCGTCCCACTCACAAAAAAGCGACTTGGGAAATGGAGCTCAGGGGCCCTGCACTTCCCAAACCTGCAGAGTTCTAAACGATAACTATCGCCCCAAAATATATTGAGGTCAGGCTACGAAGAGGCGCTGAACGCAAGGCAGAATTGCAGGAAACGGATGTCAACGGGTACATCGGAATGGCCCCGATAGCACATGAAAAGCGCCAGAACGTGGACATTGATGCGGTTGGCCAAAAAGGGCGTATGCGTTTTTTCCTGAATATATTCAGGAAAAAACGCATACGCCCTTTTTGGCCAACCAAGCAACCTGGGAGAGCAAATCAGCACTACAAAGTAATCTCTCGCCCCACCCCCGGGCAAAAGGGCCAGGCGAAAAAAGTCTAAAAACCAGAAAGGCAGGACAGCCCACGGAGTCAAGGGAGCCTTGTTAAGCTGATGGGCGGGATGTCAATGGCCAACAGCCAATCTTCACAAGTGTATCCTCTTTCCCAAACCATGTAAAACACAGAACCACAGAGCATAGGGCACTTCCACACATGGGCGTTGACCTTGGGAAAATGAAAAAATCAACCAGACACAGGGACCCCAAAGTTGAGGGCTGCTGTCTTGACAAGAACCTCCACTCCGGTACACGTTTCATATCCCAGGAAAGAGTCAAGTGGACAAAGACGAGTGGACAAGTGGACAAAGACAAGTGGACAAGTGGACAAGTGGTGCTACGTAGGTCCAATGGAGTGTCACTCAGCCATGAAATCCACGTCATGAGGCTGGTAGCAGCATCCTGAGTGGATTTAGGTACGATCATCCTCAGTGAAATAAGTCCCACAAAAAAAGAAACTTATGATATCACTTATCGAGGGAATGTAAAAATCGCTCCCCATGAACGGAATCCCCAAACAGAACAGAGTCACGCTTTTAGAAAACACACTTATGCCTGCTTCAGGGGAAAGGTGAGGTGCGGTGACGCATAAAACTCGAGTTTGAAATGAGCACAGATACCCTTCCGAAAACCGAATATGGAATGGACACGACCTACTCCTTGCTCAATCAACTGGACTCACCAGACCCTGTTCATCGCACAAGTATCTATCCGACTAGTAAGCATCTTAAAAGCTAAGTCTTGATATCTCTGTGTAAGTGCATCAAGTGTGTGTAAAGCGGCCTAAAACCAGCAGGGAAAATCAGCTCAGACCCATTCTGAGGATACATTTCCAACACAAAGAAGAAACAAGCAGGGCAAAACAGAGAGAAATTCTTCCAAAATGCGTTCAGGGACTGGCATGCAACCAGGATTGACCACATCTACAGCCCCAGCGGCAGAAGACATAAGGCTGGACACTCTTGGGGCTGAGACGATTGGTGAGGTTGGGAAAGCAAATGCAGACCCTTGAAAGGAATCCTGCGTGCTCCCCATTCCATGGCTCCCAACTCTCCAGGTTCAACGCAATCTTCCGACAGCGAAAGCACTCATTGGAAACCCAGCGGATGCTACACCGTGGTATCGGGAAAGCTTTCTGAAACTCACCTCAGTTTTCCTCTCCTGGTGCTCGTGTTCTCCATTCAGGCCCCCTTACTAACAATCTCCCCACTTGGAGACTCGGCGCCTTTCCATGCCTCTTTCGTACCGTCTGCAATTTGTCCGCAGGATGAACTGCAAGAGGGGGAACCAATGAGAGACTCGCTGGAGGTGTTTGGTCGGGCACATGTCACTCTCATTTCCCATCACGAAGAAGAATTCACCAGCGGTTCAGCCTGCAACCACGGATCGACAATAGGGCGTGAAGCCATCCAGCCGTGTTGCGTCCCACTCACAAAAAAGCGACTTGGGAAATGGAGCTCAGGGGCCCTGCACTTCCCAAACCTGCAGAGTTCTAAACGATAACTATCGCCCCAAAATATATTGAGGTCAGGCTACGAAGAGGCGCTGAACGCAAGGCAGAACTGCAGGAAACGGATGTCAACGGGTACATCGGAATGGCCCCGATAGCACATGAAAAGCGCCAGAACGTGGACAATGATGCGGTTGGCCAAAAAGGGCGTATGCGTTTTTTCCTGAATATATTCAGGAAAAAACGCATACGCCCTTTTTGGCCAACCAAGCAACCTGGGAGAGCAAATCAGCACTACAAAGAAATCTCTCGCCCCCCCCCGGGGGCAAAAGGGCCAGGCGAAAAAAGTCTAAAAACCAGAAAGGCAGGACAGCCCACGGAGTCAAGGGAGCCTTCTTAAGCTGATGGGCGGGATGTCAATGGCCAACAGCCAATCTTCACAAGTGTATCCTCTTTCCCAAACCATGGAAAACACAGAACCACAGAGCATAGGGCACTTCCACACATGGGCGTTGACCTTGGGAAAATGAAAAAATCAACCAGACACAGGGACCCCAAAGTTGAGGGCTGCTGTCTTGACAAGAACCTCCACTCTGGTACACGTTTCATATCCCAGGAAAGAGCCAAGTGGACAAAGACGAGTGGACAAGTGGACAAAGACAAGTGGACAAGTGGACAAGTGGTGCTACGTAGGTCCAATGGAGTGTCACTCAGCCATGAAATCCACGTCATGAGGCTGGTAGCAGCATCCTGAGTGGATTTAGGTACGATCATCCTCAGTGAAATAAGTCCCACAAAAAAAGAAACTTATGATATCACTTATCGAGGGAATGTAAAAATCGCTCCCCATGAACGGAATCCCCAAACAGAACAGAGTCACGCTTTTAGAAAACACACTTATGCCTGCTTCAGGGGAAAGGTGAGGTGCGGTGACGCATAAAACTCGAGTTTGAAATGAGCACAGATACCCTTCCGAAAACCGAATATGGAATGGACACGACCTACTCCTTGCTCAATCAACTGGACTCACCAGACCCTGTTCATCGCACAAGTATCTATCCGACTAGTAAGCATCTTAAAAGCTAAGTCTTGATATCTCTGTGTAAGTGCATCAAGTGTGTGTAAAGCGGCCTAAAACCAGCAGGGAAAATCAGCTCAGACCCATTCTGAGGATACATTTCCAACACAAAGAAGAAACAAGCAGGGCAAAACAGAGAGAAATTCTTCCAAAATGCGTTCAGGGACTGGCATGCAACCAGGATTGACCACATCTACAGCCCCAGCGGCAGAAGACATAAGGCTGGACACTCTTGGGGCTGAGACGATTGGTGAGGTTGGGAAAGCAAATGCAGACCCTTGAAAGGAATCCTGCGTGCTCCCCATTCCATGGCTCCCAACTCTCCAGGTTCAACGCAATCTTCCGACAGCGAAAGCACTCATTGGAAACCCAGCGGATGCTACACCGTGGGATCGGGAAAGCTTTCTGAAACTCACCTCAGTTTTCCTCTCCTGGTGCTCGTGTTCTCCATTCAGGCCCCCTTACTAACAATCTCCCCACTTGGAGACTCGGCGCCTTTCCATGCCTCTTTCGTACCGTCTGCAATTTGTCCGCAGGATGAACTGCAAGAGGGGGAACCAATGAGAGACTCGCTGGAGGTGTTTGGTCGGGCACATGTCACTCTCATTTCCCATCACGAAGAAGAATTCACCAGCGGTTCAGCCTGCAACCGCGGATCGACAATAGGGCGTGAAGCCATCCAGCCGTGTTGCGTCCCACTCACAAAAAAGCGACTTGGGAAATGGAGCTCAGGGGCCCTGCACTTCCCAAACCTGCAGAGTTCTAAACGATAACTATCGCCCCAAAATATATTGAGGGCAGGCTACGAAGAGGCGCTGAACGCAAGGCAGAACTGCAGGAAACGGATGTCAACGGGTACATCGGAATGGCCCCGATAGCACATGAAAAGCGCCAGAACGTGGACAATGATGCGGTTGGCCAAAAAGGGCGTATGCGTTTTTTCCTGAATATATTCAGGAAAAAACGCATACGCCCTTTTTGGCCAACCAAGCAACCTGGGAGAGCAAATCAGCACTACAAAGAAATCTCTCGCCCCCCCCCGGGGGCAAAAGGGCCAGGCGAAAAAAGTCTAAAAACCAGAAAGGCAGGACAGCCCACGGAGTCAAGGGAGCCTTGTTAAGCTGATGGGCGGGATGTCAATGGCCAACAGCCAATCTTCACAAGTGTATCCTCTTTCCCAAACCATGGAAAACACAGAACCACAGAGCATAGGGCACTTCCACACATGGACGTTGACCTTGGGAAAATGAAAAAATCAACCAGACACAGGGACCCCAAAGTTGAGGGCTGCTGTCTTGACAAGAACCTCCACTCCGGTACACGTTTCATATCCCAGGAAAGAGCCAAGTGGACAAAGACGAGTGGACAAGTGGACAAAGACAAGTGGACAAGTGGACAAGTGGTGCTACGTAGGCCCAATGGAGTGTCACTCAGCCATGAAATCCACGTCATGAGGCTGGTAGCAGCATCCTGAGTGGATTTAGGTACGATCATCCTCAGTGAAATAAGTCCCACAAAAAAAGAAACTTATGATATCACTTATCGAGGGAATGTAAAAATCGCTCCCCATGAACGGAATCCCCAAACAGAACAGAGTCACGCTTTTAGAAAACACACTTATGCCTGCTTCAGGGGAAAGGTGAGGTGCGGTGACGCATAAAACTCGAGTTTGAAATGAGCACAGATACCCTTCCGAAAACCGAATATGGAATGGACACGACCTACTCCTTGCTCAATCAACTGGACTCACCAGACCCTGTTCATCGCACAAGTATCTATCCGACTAGTAAGCATCTTAAAAGCTAAGTCTTGATATCTCTGTGTAAGTGCATCAAGTGTGTGTAAAGCGGCCTAAAACCAGCAGGGAAAATCAGCTCAGACCCATTCTGAGGATACATTTCCAACACAAAGAAGAAACAAGCAGGGCAAAACAGAGAGAAATTCTTCCAAAATGCGTTCAGGGACTGGCATGCAACCAGGATTGACCACATCTACAGCCCCAGCGGCAGAAGACATAAGGCTGGACACTCTTGGGGCTGAGACGATTGGTGAGGTTGGGAAAGCAAATGCAGACCCTTGAAAGGAATCCTGCGTGCTCCCCATTCCATGGGTCCCAACTCTCCAGGTTCAACGCAATCTTCCGACGGCGAAAGCACTCATTGGAAACCCAGCGGATGCTACACCGTGGGATCGGGAAATCTTTCTGAAACTCACCTCAGTTTTCATCTCCTGGTTCTCGTGTTCTCCATTCAGGCCCCCTTACTAAAAATCTCCTCACTTGGGAACTCAGCGCCTTTCCATGACTCTTTCGTACCGTCTGCAATTTGTCCGCAGGATGCACTGGAAGAGGGGGAACCAATGAGAGACTCGCTGGAGTTGTGTGGTCGGGCACATGTCACTCTCATTTCCCATCGCGAAGAAGAATTCACCAAAGGCTCAGCCTGCCACCGCGGATCGACAATAGGGCGTGAAGCCATCCAGCCGTGTTGCGTCCCACTCACAAAAAAGCGACTTGGGAAATGGAGCTCAGGGGCACTGCACTTCCCAAACCTGCAGAGTTCTAAACGATAACTATCGCCCCAAAATATATTGAGGTCAGGCTACGAAGAGGCGCTGAACGCAAGGCAGAATTGCAGGAAACGGATGTCAACGGGTACATCGGAATGGCCCCGATAGCACATGAAAAGCGCCAGAACGTGGACATTGATGCGGTTGGCCAAAAAGGGCGTATGCGTTTTTTCCTGAATATATTCAGGAAAAAACGCATACGCCCTTTTTGGCCAACCAAGCAACCTGGGAGAGCAAATCAGCACTACAAAGTAATCTCTCGCCCCACCCCCGGGCAAAAGGGCCAGGCGAAAAAAGTCTAAAAACCAGAAAGGCAGGACAGGCCACGGAGTCAAGGGAGCCTTGTTAAGCTGATGGGCGGGATGTCAATGGCCAACAGCCAATCTTCACAAGTGTATCCTCTTTCCCAAACCATGTAAAACACAGAACCACAGAGCATAGGGCACTTCCACACATGGGCGTTGACCTTGGGAAAATGAAAAAATCAACCAGACACAGGGACCCCAAAGTTGAGGGCTGCTGTCTTGACAAGAACCTCCACTCCGGTACACGTTTCATATCCCAGGAAAGAGCCAAGTGGACAAAGACGAGTGGACAAGTGGACAAAGACAAGTGGACAAGTGGACAAGTGGTGCTACGTAGGTCCAATGGAGTGTCACTCAGCCATGAAATCCACGTCATGAGGCTGGTAGCAGCATCCTGAGTGGATTTAGGTACGATCATCCTCAGTGAAATAAGTCCCACAAAAAAAGAAACTTATGATATCACTTATCGAGGGAATGTAAAAATCGCTCCCCATGAACGGAATCCCCAAACAGAACAGAGTCACGCTTTTAGAAAACACACTTATGCCTGCTTCAGGGGAAAGGTGAGGTGCGGTGACGCATAAAACTCGAGTTTGAAATGAGCACAGATACCCTTCCGAAAACCGAATATGGAATGGACACGACCTACTCCTTGCTCAATCAACTGGACTCACCAGACCCTGTTCATCGCACAAGTATCTATCCGACTAGTAAGCATCTTAAAAGCTAAGTCTTGATATCTCTGTGTAAGTGCATCAAGTGTGTGTAAAGCGGCCTAAAACCAGCAGGGAAAATCAGCTCAGACCCATTCTGAGGATACATTTCCAACACAAAGAAGAAACAAGCAGGGCAAAACAGAGAGAAATTCTTCCAAAATGCGTTCAGGGACTGGCATGCAACCAGGATTGACCACATCTACAGCCCCAGCGGCAGAAGACATAAGGCTGGACACTCTTGGGGCTGAGACGATTGGTGAGGTTGGGAAAGCAAATGCAGACCCTTGAAAGGAATCCTGCGTGCTCCCCATTCCATGGCTCCCAACTCTCCAGGTTCAACGCAATCTTCCGACAGCGAAAGCACTCATTGGAAACCCAGCGGATGCTACACCGTGGGATCGGGAAAGCTTTCTGAAACTCACCTCAGTTTTCCTCTCCTGGTGCTCGTGTTCTCCATTCAGGCCCCCTTACTAACAATCTCCCCACTTGGAGACTCGGCGCCTTTCCATGCCTCTTTCGTACCGTCTGCAATTTGTCCGCAGGATGAACTGCAAGAGGGGGAACCAATGAGAGACTCGCTGGAGGTGTTTGGTCGGGCACATGTCACTCTCATTTCCCATCACGAAGAAGAATTCACCAGCGGTTCAGCCTGCAACCGCGGATCGACAATAGGGCGTGAAGCCATCCAGCCGTGTTGCGTCCCACTCACAAAAAAGCGACTTGGGAAATGGAGCTCAGGGGCCCTGCACTTCCCAAACCTGCAGAGTTCTAAACGATAACTATCGCCCCAAAATATATTGAGGTCAGGCTACGAAGAGGCGCTGAACGCAAGGCAGAACTGCAGGAAACGGATGTCAACGGGTACATCGGAATGGCCCCGATAGCACATGAAAAGGGCCAGAACGTGGACAATGATGCGGTTGGCCAAAAAGGGCGTATGCGTTTTTTCCTGAATATATTCAGGAAAAAACGCATACGCCCTTTTTGGCCAACCAAGCAACCTGGGAGAGCAAATCAGCACTACAAAGAAATCTCTCGCCCCCCCCCCGGGGGCAAAAGGGCCAGGCGAAAAAAGTCTAAAAACCAGAAAGGCAGGACAGCCCACGGAGTCAAGGGAGCCTTCTTAAGCTGATGGGCGGGATGTCAATGGCCAACAGCCAATCTTCACAAGTGTATCCTCTTTCCCAAACCATGTAAAACACAGAACCACAGAGCATAGGGCACTTCCACACATGGGCGTTGACCTTGGGAAAATGAAAAAATCAACCAGACACAGGGACCCCAAAGTTGAGGGCTGCTGTCTTGACAAGAACCTCCACTCCGGTACACGTTTCATATCCCAGGAAAGAGCCAAGTGGACAAAGACGAGTGGACAAGTGGACAAAGACAAGTGGACAAGTGGACAAGTGGTGCTACGTAGGTCCAATGGAGTGTCACTCAGCCATGAAATCCACGTCATGAGGCTGGTAGCAGCATCCTGAGTGGATTTAGGTACGATCATCCTCAGTGAAATAAGTCCCACAAAAAAAGAAACTTAGGATATCACTTATCGAGGGAATGTAAAAATCGCTCCCCATGAACGGAATCCCCAAACAGAACAGAGTCACGCTTTTAGAAAACACACTTATGCCTGCTTCAGGGGAAAGGTGAGGTGCGGTGACGCATAAAACTCGAGTTTGAAATGAGCACAGATACCCTTCCGAAAACCGAATATGGAATGGACACGACCTACTCCTTGCTCAATCAACTGGACTCACCAGACCCTGTTCATCGCACAAGTATCTATCCGACTAGTAAGCATCTTAAAAGCAAAGTCTTGATATCTCTGTGTAAGTGCATCAAGTGTGTGTAAAGCGGCCTAAAACCAGCAGGGAAAATCAGCTCAGACCCATTCTGAGGATACATTTCCAACACAAAGAAGAAACAAGCAGGGCAAAACAGAGAGAAATTCTTCCAAAATGCGTTCAGGGACTGGCATGCAACCAGGATTGACCACATCTACAGCCCCAGCGGCAGAAGACATAAGGCTGGACACTCTTGGGGCTGAGACGATTGGTGAGGTTGGGAAAGCAAATGCAGACCCTTGAAAGGAATCCTGCGTGCTCCCCATTCCATGGCTCCCAACTCTCCAGGTTCAACGCAATCTTCCGACAGCGAAAGCACTCATTGGAAACCCAGCGGATGCTACACCGTGGGATCGGGAAAGCTTTCTGAAACTCACCTCAGTTTTCCTCTCCTGGTGCTCGTGTTCTCCATTCAGGCCCCCTTACTAACAATCTCCCCACTTGGAGACTCGGCGCCTTTCCATGCCTCTTTCGTACCGTCTGCAATTTGTCCGCAGGATGAACTGCAAGAGGGGGAACCAATGAGAGACTCGCTGGAGGTGTTTGGTCGGGCACATGTCACTCTCATTTCCCATCACGAAGAAGAATTCACCAGCGGTTCAGCCTGCAACCGCGGATCGACAATAGGGCGTGAAGCCATCCAGCCGTGTTGCGTCCCACTCACAAAAAAGCGACTTGGGAAATGGAGCTCAGGGGCCCTGCACTTCCCAAACCTGCAGAGTTCTAAACGATAACTATCGCCCCAAAATATATTGAGGTCAGGCTACGAAGAGGCGCTGAACGCAAGGCAGAACTGCAGGAAACGGATGTCAACGGGTACATCGGAATGGCCCCGATAGCACATGAAAAGCGCCAGAACGTGGACAATGATGCGGTTGGCCAAAAAGGGCGTATGCGTTTTTTCCTGAATATATTCAGGAAAAAACGCATACGCCCTTTTTGGCCAACCAAGCAACCTGGGAGAGCAAATCAGCACTACAAAGAAATCTCTCGCCCCCCCCCCCCCCCGGGGCAAAAGGGCCAGGCGAAAAAAGTCTAAAAACCAGAAAGGCAGGACAGCCCACGGAGTCAAGGGAGCCTTGTTAAGCTGATGGGCGGGATGTCAATGGCCAACAGCCAATCTTCACAAGTGTATCCTCTTTCCCAAACCATGTAAAACACAGAACCACAGAGCATAGGGCACTTCCACACATGGGCGTTGACCTTGGGAAAATGAAAAAATCAACCAGACACAGGGACCCCAAAGTTGAGGGCTGCTGTCTTGACAAGAACCTCCACTCCGGTACACGTTTCATATCCCAGGAAAGAGCCAAGTGGACAAAGACGAGTGGACAAGTGGACAAAGACAAGTGGACAAGTGGACAAGTGGTGCTACGTAGGTCCAATGGAGTGTCACTCAGCCATGAAATCCACGTCATGAGGCTGGTAGCAGCATCCTGAGTGGATTTAGGTACGATCATCCTCAGTGAAATAAGTCCCACAAAAAAAGAAACTTAGGATATCACTTATCGAGGGAATGTAAAAATCGCTCCCCATGAACGGAATCCCCAAACAGAACAGAGTCACGCTTTTAGAAAACACACTTATGCCTGCTTCAGGGGAAAGGTGAGGTGCGGTGACGCATAAAACTCGAGTTTGAAATGAGCACAGATACCCTTCCGAAAACCGAATATGGAATGGACACGACCTACTCCTTGCTCAATCAACTGGACTCACCAGACCCTGTTCATCGCACAAGTATCTATCCGACTAGTAAGCATCTTAAAAGCTAAGTCTTGATATCTCTGTGTAAGTGCATCAAGTGTGTGTAAAGCGGCCTAAAACCAGCAGGGAAAATCAGCTCAGACCCATTCTGAGGATACATTTCCAACACAAAGAAGAAACAAGCAGGGCAAAACAGAGAGAAATTCTTCCAAAATGCGTTCAGGGACTGGCATGCAACCAGGATTGACCACATCTACAGCCCCAGCGGCAGAAGACATAAGGCTGGACACTCTTGGGGCTGAGACGATTGGTGAGGTTGGGAAAGCAAATGCAGACCCTTGAAAGGAATCCTGCGTGCTCCCCATTCCATGGGTCCCAACTCTCCAGGTTCAACGCAATCTTCCGACAGCGAAAGCACTCATTGGAAACCCAGCGGATGCTACACCGTGGGATCGGGAAAGCTTTCTGAAACTCACCTCAGTTTTCCTCTCCTGGTGCTCGTGTTCTCCATTCAGGCCCCCTTACTAACAATCTCCCCACTTGGAGACTCGGCGCCTTTCCATGCCTCTTTCGTACCGTCTGCAATTTGTCCGCAGGATGAACTGCAAGAGGGGGAACCAATGAGAGACTCGCTGGAGGTGTTTGGTCGGGCACATGTCACTCTCATTTCCCATCACGAAGAAGAATTCACCAGCGGTTCAGCCTGCAACCGCGGATCGACAATAGGGCGTGAAGCCATCCAGCCGTGTTGCGTCCCACTCACAAAAAAGCGACTTGGGAAATGGAGCTCAGGGGCCCTGCACTTCCCAAACCTGCAGAGTTCTAAACGATAACTATCGCCCCAAAATATATTGAGGGCAGGCTACGAAGAGGCGCTGAACGCAAGGCAGAACTGCAGGAAACGGATGTCAACGGGTACATCGGAATGGCCCCGATAGCACATGAAAAGCGCCAGAACGTGGACAATGATGCGGTTGGCCAAAAAGGGCGTATGCGTTTTTTCCTGAATATATTCAGGAAAAAACGCATACGCCCTTTTTGGCCAACCAAGCAACCTGGGAGAGCAAATCAGCACTACAAAGAAATCTCTCGCCCCCCCCCCCCCGGGGCAAAAGGGCCAGGCGAAAAAAGTCTAAAAACCAGAAAGGCAGGACAGCCCACGGAGTCAAGGGAGCCTTGTTAAGCTGATGGGCGGGATGTCAATGGCCAACAGCCAATCTTCACAAGTGTATCCTCTTTCCCAAACCATGTAAAACACAGAACCACAGAGCATAGGGCACTTCCACACATGGGCGTTGACCTTGGGAAAATGAAAAAATCAACCAGACACAGGGACCCCAAAGTTGAGGGCTGCTGTCTTGACAAGAACCTCCACTCCGGTACACGTTTCATATCCCAGGAAAGAGCCAAGTGGACAAAGACGAGTGGACAAGTGGACAAAGACAAGTGGACAAGTGGACAAGTGGTGCTACGTAGGTCCAATGGAGTGTCACTCAGCCATGAAATCCACGTCATGAGGCTGGTAGCAGCATCCTGAGTGGATTTAGGTACGATCATCCTCAGTGAAATAAGTCCCACAAAAAAAGAAACTTAGGATATCACTTATCGAGGGAATGTAAAAATCGCTCCCCATGAACGGAATCCCCAAACAGAACAGAGTCACGCTTTTAGAAAACACACTTATGCCTGCTTCAGGGGAAAGGTGAGGTGCGGTGACGCATAAAACTCGAGTTTGAAATGAGCACAGATACCCTTCCGAAAACCGAATATGGAATGGACACGACCTACTCCTTGCTCAATCAACTGGACTCACCAGACCCTGTTCATCGCACAAGTATCTATCCGACTAGTAAGCATCTTAAAAGCTAAGTCTTGATATCTCTGTGTAAGTGCATCAAGTGTGTGTAAAGCGGCCTAAAACCAGCAGGGAAAATCAGCTCAGACCCATTCTGAGGATACATTTCCAACACAAAGAAGAAACAAGCAGGGCAAAACAGAGAGAAATTCTTCCAAAATGCGTTCAGGGACTGGCATGCAACCAGGATTGACCACATCTACAGCCCCAGCGGCAGAAGACATAAGGCTGGACACTCTTGGGGCTGAGACGATTGGTGAGGTTGGGAAAGCAAATGCAGACCCTTGAAAGGAATCCTGCGTGCTCCCCATTCCATGGCTCCCAACTCTCCAGGTTCAACGCAATCTTCCGACAGCGAAAGCACTCATTGGAAACCCAGCGGATGCTACACCGTGGGATCGGGAAAGCTTTCTGAAACTCACCTCAGTTTTCCTCTCCTGGTGCTCGTGTTCTCCATTCAGGCCCCCTTACTAACAATCTCCCCACTTGGAGACTCGGCGCCTTTCCATGCCTCTTTCGTACCGTCTGCAATTTGTCCGCAGGATGAACTGCAAGAGGGGGAACCAATGAGAGACTCGCTGGAGGTGTTTGGTCGGGCACATGTCACTCTCATTTCCCATCACGAAGAAGAATTCACCAGCGGTTCAGCCTGCCACCGCGGATCGACAATAGGGCGTGAAGCCATCCAGCCGTGTTGCGTCCCACTCACAAAAAAGCGACTTGGGAAATGGAGCTCAGGGGCCCTGCACTTCCCAAACCTGCAGAGTTCTAAACGATAACTATCGCCCCAAAATATATTGAGGTCAGGCTACGAAGAGGCGCTGAACGCAAGGCAGAACTGCAGGAAACGGATGTCAACGGGTACATCGGAATGGCCCCGATAGCACATGAAAAGCGCCAGAACGTGGACAATGATGCGGTTGGCCAAAAAGGGCGTATGCGTTTTTTCCTGAATATATTCAGGAAAAAACGCATACGCCCTTTTTGGCCAACCAAGCAACCTGGGAGAGCAAATCAGCACTACAAAGAAATCTCTCGCCCCCCCCCCCCCGGGGCAAAAGGGCCAGGCGAAAAAAGTCTAAAAACCAGAAAGGCAGGACAGCCCACGGAGTCAAGGGAGCCTTGTTAAGCTGATGGGCGGGATGTCAATGGCCAACAGCCAATCTTCACAAGTGTATCCTCTTTCCCAAACCATGTAAAACACAGAACCACAGAGCATAGGGCACTTCCACACATGGGCGTTGACCTTGGGAAAATGAAAAAATCAACCAGACACAGGGACCCCAAAGTTGAGGGCTGCTGTCTTGACAAGAACCTCCACTCCGGTACACGTTTCATATCCCAGGAAAGAGCCAAGTGGACAAAGACGAGTGGACAAGTGGACAAAGACAAGTGGACAAGTGGACAAGTGGTGCTACGTAGGTCCAATGGAGTGTCACTCAGCCATGAAATCCACGTCATGAGGCTGGTAGCAGCATCCTGAGTGGATTTAGGTACGATCATCCTCAGTGAAATAAGTCCCACAAAAAAAGAAACTTAGGATATCACTTATCGAGGGAATGTAAAAATCGCTCCCCATGAACGGAATCCCCAAACAGAACAGAGTCACGCTTTTAGAAAACACACTTATGCCTGCTTCAGGGGAAAGGTGAGGTGCGGTGACGCATAAAACTCGAGTTTGAAATGAGCACAGATACCCTTCCGAAAACCGAATATGGAATGGACACGACCTACTCCTTGCTCAATCAACTGGACTCACCAGACCCTGTTCATCGCACAAGTATCTATCCGACTAGTAAGCATCTTAAAAGCTAACTCTTGATATCTCTGTGTAAGTGCATCAAGTGTGTGTAAAGCGGCCTAAAACCAGCAGGGAAAATCAGCTCAGACCCATTCTGAGGATACATTTCCAACACAAAGAAGAAACAAGCAGGGCAAAACAGAGAGAAATTCTTCCAAAATGCGTTCAGGGACTGGCATGCAACCAGGATTGACCACATCTACAGCCCCAGTGGCAGAAGACATAAGGCTGGACACTCTTGGGGCTGAGACGATTGGTGAGGTTGGGAAAGCAAATGCAGACCCTTGAAAGGAATCCTGCGTGCTCCCCATTCCATGGCTCCCAACTCTCCAGGTTCAACGCAATCTTCCGACAGCGAAAGCACTCATTGGAAACCCAGCGGATGCTACACCGTGGGATCGGGAAAGCTTTCTGAAACTCACCTCAGTTTTCCTCTCCTGGTGCTCGTGTTCTCCATTCAGGCCCCCTTACTAACAATCTCCCCACTTGGAGACTCGGCGCCTTTCCATGCCTCTTTCGTACCGTCTGCAATTTGTCCGCAGGATGAACTGCAAGAGGGGGAACCAATGAGAGACTCGCTGGAGGTGTTTGGTCGGGCACATGTCACTCTCATTTCCCATCACGAAGAAGAATTCACCAGCGGTTCAGCCTGCAACCGCGGATCGACAATAGGGCGTGAAGCCATCCAGCCGTGTTGCGTCCCACTCACAAAAAAGCGACTTGGGAAATGGAGCTCAGGGGCCCTGCACTTCCCAAACCTGCAGAGTTCTAAACGATAACTATCGCCCCAAAATATATTGAGGTCAGGCTACGAAGAGGCGCTGAACGCAAGGCAGAACTGCAGGAAACGGATGTCAACGGGTACATCGGAATGGCCCCGATAGCACATGAAAAGCGCCAGAACGTGGACAATGATGCGGTTGGCCAAAAAGGGCGTATGCGTTTTTTCCTGAATATATTCAGGAAAAAACGCATACGCCCTTTTTGGCCAACCAAGCAACCTGGGAGAGCAAATCAGCACTACAAAGAAATCTCTCGCCCCCCCCCCCCCGGGGCAAAAGGGCCAGGCGAAAAAAGTCTAAAAACCAGAAAGGCAGGACAGCCCACGGAGTCAAGGGAGCCTTGTTAAGCTGATGGGCGGGATGTCAATGGCCAACAGCCAATCTTCACAAGTGTATCCTCTTTCCCAAACCATGTAAAACACAGAACCACAGAGCATAGGGCACTTCCACACATGGGCGTTGACCTTGGGAAAATGAAAAAATCAACCAGACACAGGGACCCCAAAGTTGAGGGCTGCTGTCTTGACAAGAACCTCCACTCCGGTACACGTTTCATATCCCAGGAAAGAGCCAAGTGGACAAAGACGAGTGGACAAGTGGACAAAGACAAGTGGACAAGTGGACAAGTGGTGCTACGTAGGTCCAATGGAGTGTCACTCAGCCATGAAATCCACGTCATGAGGCTGGTAGCAGCATCCTGAGTGGATTTAGGTACGATCATCCTCAGTGAAATAAGTCCCACAAAAAAAGAAACTTAGGATATCACTTATCGAGGGAATGTAAAAATCGCTCCCCATGAACGGAATCCCCAAACAGAACAGAGTCACGCTTTTAGAAAACACACTTATGCCTGCTTCAGGGGAAAGGTGAGGTGCGGTGACGCATAAAACTCGAGTTTGAAATGAGCACAGATACCCTTCCGAAAACCGAATATGGAATGGACACGACCTACTCCTTGCTCAATCAACTGGACTCACCAGACCCTGTTCATCGCACAAGTATCTATCCGACTAGTAAGCATCTTAAAAGCTAAGTCTTGATATCTCTGTGTAAGTGCATCAAGTGTGTGTAAAGCGGCCTAAAACCAGCAGGGAAAATCAGCTCAGACCCATTCTGAGGATACATTTCCAACACAAAGAAGAAACAAGCAGGGCAAAACAGAGAGAAATTCTTCCAAAATGCGTTCAGGGACTGGCATGCAACCAGGATTGACCACATCTACAGCCCCAGCGGCAGAAGACATAAGGCTGGACACTCTTGGGGCTGAGACGATTGGTGAGGTTGGGAAAGCAAATGCAGACCCTTGAAAGGAATCCGTCGTGCTCCCCATTCCATGGGTCCCAACTCTCCAGGTTCAACGCAATCTTCCGACAGCGAAAGCACTCATTGGAAACCCAGCGGATGCTACACCGTGGGATCGGGAAAGCTTTCTGAAACTCACCTCAGTTTTCCTCTCCTGGTGCTCGTGTTCTCCATTCAGGCCCCCTTACTAACAATCTCCCCACTTGGAGACTCGGCGCCTTTCCATGCCTCTTTCGTACCGTCTGCAATTTGTCCGCAGGATGAACTGCAAGAGGGGGAACCAATGAGAGACTCGCTGGAGGTGTTTGGTCGGGCACATGTCACTCTCATTTCCCATCACGAAGAAGAATTCACCAGCGGTTCAGCCTGCAACCGCGGATCGACAATAGGGCGTGAAGCCATCCAGCCGTGTTGCGTCCCACTCACAAAAAAGCGACTTGGGAAATGGAGCTCAGGGGCCCTGCACTTCCCAAACCTGCAGAGTTCTAAACGATAACTATCGCCCCAAAATATATTGAGGTCAGGCTACGAAGAGGCGCTGAACGCAAGGCAGAACTGCAGGAAACGGATGTCAACGGGTACATCGGAATGGCCCCGATAGCACATGAAAAGCGCCAGAACGTGGACAATGATGCGGTTGGCCAAAAAGGGCGTATGCGTTTTTTCCTGAATATATTCAGGAAAAAACGCATACGCCCTTTTTGGCCAACCAAGCAACCTGGGAGAGCAAATCAGCACTACAAAGAAATCTCTCGCCCCCCCCCGGGGGCAAAAGGGCCAGGCGAAAAAAGTCTAAAAACCAGAAAGGCAGGACAGCCCACGGAGTCAAGGGAGCCTTGTTAAGCTGATGGGCGGGATGTCAATGGCCAACAGCCAATCTTCACAAGTGTATCCTCTTTCCCAAACCATGTAAAACACAGAACCACAGAGCATAGGGCACTTCCACACATGGGCGTTGACCTTGGGAAAATGAAAAAATCAACCAGACACAGGGACCCCAAAGTTGAGGGCTGCTGTCTTGACAAGAACCTCCACTCCGGTACACGTTTCATATCCCAGGAAAGAGTCAAGTGGACAAAGACGAGTGGACAAGTGGACAAAGACAAGTGGACAAGTGGACAAGTGGTGCTACGTAGGTCCAATGGAGTGTCACTCAGCCATGAAATCCACGTCATGAGGCTGGTAGCAGCATCCTGAGTGGATTTAGGTACGATCATCCTCAGTGAAATAAGTCCCACAAAAAAAGAAACTTAGGATATCACTTATCGAGGGAATGTAAAAATCGCTCCCCATGAACGGAATCCCCAAACAGAACAGAGTCACGCTTTTAGAAAACACACTTATGCCTGCTTCAGGGGAAAGGTGAGGTGCGGTGACGCATAAAACTCGAGTTTGAAATGAGCACAGATACCCTTCCGAAAACCGAATATGGAATGGACACGACCTACTCCTTGCTCAATCAACTGGACTCACCAGACCCTGTTCATCGCACAAGTATCTATCCGACTAGTAAGCATCTTAAAAGCTAAGTCTTGATATCTCTGTGTAAGTGCATCAAGTGTGTGTAAAGCGGCCTAAAACCAGCAGGGAAAATCAGCTCAGACCCATTCTGAGGATACATTTCCAACACAAAGAAGAAACAAGCAGGGCAAAACAGAGAGAAATTCTTCCAAAATGCGTTCAGGGACTGGCATGCAACCAGGATTGACCACATCTACAGCCCCAGCGGCAGAAGACATAAGGCTGGACACTCTTGGGGCTGAGACGATTGGTGAGGTTGGGAAAGCAAATGCAGACCCTTGAAAGGAATCCTGCGTGCTCCCCATTCCATGGGTCCCAACTCTCCAGGTTCAACGCAATCTTCCGACAGCGAAAGCACTCATTGGAAACCCAGCGGATGCTACACCGTGGGATCGGGAAAGCTTTCTGAAACTCACCTCAGTTTTCCTCTCCTGGTGCTCGTGTTCTCCATTCAGGCCCCCTTACTAACAATCTCCCCACTTGGAGACTCGGCGCCTTTCCATGCCTCTTTCGTACCGTCTGCAATTTGTCCGCAGGATGAACTGCAAGAGGGGGAACCAATGAGAGACTCGCTGGAGGTGTTTGGTCGGGCACATGTCACTCTCATTTCCCATCACGAAGAAGAATTCACCAGCGGTTCAGCCTGCCACCGCGGATCGACAATAGGGCGTGAAGCCATCCAGCCGTGTTGCGTCCCACTCACAAAAAAGCGACTTGGGAAATGGAGCTCAGGGGCCCTGCACTTCCCAAACCTGCAGAGTTCTAAACGATAACTATCGCCCCAAAATATATTGAGGTCAGGCTACGAAGAGGCGCTGAACGCAAGGCAGAACTGCAGGAAACGGATGTCAACGGGTACATCGGAATGGCCCCGATAGCACATGAAAAGCGCCAGAACGTGGACAATGATGCGGTTGGCCAAAAAGGGCGTATGCGTTTTTTCCTGAATATATTCAGGAAAAAACGCATACGCCCTTTTTGGCCAACCAAGCAACCTGGGAGAGCAAATCAGCACTACAAAGAAATCTCTCGCCCCCCCCCGGGGGCAAAAGGGCCAGGCGAAAAAAGTCTAAAAACCAGAAAGGCAGGACAGCCCACGGAGTCAAGGGAGCCTTGTTAAGCTGATGGGCGGGATGTCAATGGCCAACAGCCAATCTTCACAAGTGTATCCTCTTTCCCAAACCATGGAAAACACAGAACCACAGAGCATAGGGCACTTCCACACATGGGCGTTGACCTTGGGAAAATGAAAAAATCAACCAGACACAGGGACCCCAAAGTTGAGGGCTGCTGTCTTGACAAGAACCTCCACTCCGGTACACGTTTCATATCCCAGGAAAGAGTCAAGTGGACAAAGACGAGTGGACAAGTGGACAAAGACAAGTGGACAAGTGGACAAGTGGTGCTACGTAGGTCCAATGGAGTGTCACTCAGCCATGAAATCCACGTCATGAGGCTGGTAGCAGCATCCTGAGTGGATTTAGGTACGATCATCCTCAGTGAAATAAGTCCCACAAAAAAAGAAACTTAGGATATCACTTATCGAGGGAATGTAAAAATCGCTCCCCATGAACGGAATCCCCAAACAGAACAGAGTCACGCTTTTAGAAAACACACTTATGCCTGCTTCAGGGGAAAGGTGAGGTGCGGTGACGCATAAAACTCGAGTTTGAAATGAGCACAGATACCCTTCCGAAAACCGAATATGGAATGGACACGACCTACTCCTTGCTCAATCAACTGGACTCACCAGACCCTGTTCATCGCACAAGTATCTATCCGACTAGTAAGCATCTTAAAAGCTAAGTCTTGATATCTCTGTGTAAGTGCATCAAGTGTGTGTAAAGCGGCCTAAAACCAGCAGGGAAAATCAGCTCAGACCCATTCTGAGGATACATTTCCAACACAAAGAAGAAACAAGCAGGGCAAAACAGAGAGAAATTCTTCCAAAATGCGTTCAGGGACTGGCATGCAACCAGGATTGACCACATCTACAGCCCCAGCGGCAGAAGACATAAGGCTGGACACTCTTGGGGCTGAGACGATTGGTGAGGTTGGGAAAGCAAATGCAGACCCTTGAAAGGAATCCGTCGTGCTCCCCATTCCATGGGTCCCAACTCTCCAGGTTCAACGCAATCTTCCGACAGCGAAAGCACTCATTGGAAACCCAGCGGATGCTACACCGTGGGATCGGGAAAGCTTTCTGAAACTCACCTCAGTTTTCCTCTCCTGGTGCTCGTGTTCTCCATTCAGGCCCCCTTACTAACAATCTCCCCACTTGGAGACTCGGCGCCTTTCCATGCCTCTTTCGTACCGTCTGCAATTTGTCCGCAGGATGAACTGCAAGAGGGGGAACCAATGAGAGACTCGCTGGAGGTGTTTGGTCGGGCACATGTCACTCTCATTTCCCATCACGAAGAAGAATTCACCAGCGGTTCAGCCTGCAACCGCGGATCGACAATAGGGCGTGAAGCCATCCAGCCGTGTTGCGTCCCACTCACAAAAAAGCGACTTGGGAAATGGAGCTCAGGGGCCCTGCACTTCCCAAACCTGCAGAGTTCTAAACGATAACTATCGCCCCAAAATATATTGAGGTCAGGCTACGAAGAGGCGCTGAACGCAAGGCAGAACTGCAGGAAACGGATGTCAACGGGTACATCGGAATGGCCCCGATAGCACATGAAAAGCGCCAGAACGTGGACAATGATGCGGTTGGCCAAAAAGGGCGTATGCGTTTTTTCCTGAATATATTCAGGAAAAAACGCATACGCCCTTTTTGGCCAACCAAGCAACCTGGGAGAGCAAATCAGCACTACAAAGAAATCTCTCGCCCCCCCCCCTCCGGGGCAAAAGGGCCAGGCGAAAAAAGTCTAAAAACCAGAAAGGCAGGACAGCCCACGGAGTCAAGGGAGCCTTGTTAAACTGATGGGCGGGATGTCAATGGCCAACAGCCAATCTTCACAAGTGTATCCTCTTTCCCAAACCATGTAAAACACAGAACCACAGAGCATAGGGCACTTCCACACATGGGCGTTGACCTTGGGAAAATGAAAAAATCAACCAGACACAGGGACCCCAAAGTTGAGGGCTGCTGTCTTGACAAGAACCTCCACTCCGGTACACGTTTCATATCCCAGGAAAGAGTCAAGTGGACAAAGACGAGTGGACAAGTGGACAAAGACAAGTGGACAAGTGGACAAGTGGTGCTACGTAGGTCCAATGGAGTGTCACTCAGCCATGAAATCCACGTCATGAGGCTGGTAGCAGCATCCTGAGTGGATTTAGGTACGATCATCCTCAGTGAAATAAGTCCCACAAAAAAAGAAACTTATGATATCACTTATCGAGGGAATGTAAAAATCGCTCCCCATGAACGGAATCCCCAAACAGAACAGAGTCACGCTTTTAGAAAACACACTTATGCCTGCTTCAGGGGAAAGGTGAGGTGCGGTGACGCATAAAACTCGAGTTTGAAATGAGCACAGATACCCTTCCGAAAACCGAATATGGAATGGACACGACCTACTCCTTGCTCAATCAACTGGACTCACCAGACCCTCTTCATCGCACAAGTATCTATCCGACTAGTAAGCATCTTAAAAGCTAAGTCTTGATATCTCTGTGTAAGTGCATCAAGTGTGTGTAAAGCGGCCTAAAACCAGCAGGGAAAATCAGCTCAGACCCATTCTGAGGATACATTTCCAACACAAAGAAGAAACAAGCAGGGCAAAACAGAGAGAAATTCTTCCAAAATGCGTTCAGGGACTGGCATGCAACCAGGATTGACCACATCTACAGCCCCAGCGGCAGAAGACATAAGGCTGGACACTCTTGGGGCTGAGACGATTGGTGAGGTTGGGAAAGCAAATGCAGACCCTTGAAAGGAATCCTGCGTGCTCCCCATTCCATGGGTCCCAACTCTCCAGGTTCAACGCAATCTTCCGACAGCGAAAGCACTCATTGGAAACCCAGCGGATGCTACACCGTGGGATCGGGAAAGCTTTCTGAAACTCACCTCAGTTTTCCTCTCCTGGTGCTCGTGTTCTCCATTCAGGCCCCCTTACTAACAATCTCCCCACTTGGAGACTCGGCGCCTTTCCATGCCTCTTTCGTACCGTCTGCAATTTGTCCGCAGGATGAACTGCAAGAGGGGGAACCAATGAGAGACTCGCTGGAGGTGTTTGGTCGGGCACATGTCACTCTCATTTCCCATCACGAAGAAGAATTCACCAGCGGTTCAGCCTGCAACCGCGGATCGACAATAGGGCGTGAAGCCATCCAGCCGTGTTGCGTCCCACTCACAAAAAAGCGACTTGGGAAATGGAGCTCAGGGGCCCTGCACTTCCCAAACCTGCAGAGTTCTAAACGATAACTATCGCCCCAAAATACATTGAGGTCAGGCTACGAAGAGGCGCTGAACGCAAGGCAGAACTGCAGGAAACGGATGTCAACGGGTACATCGGAATGGCCCCGATAGCACATGAAAAGCGCCAGAACGTGGACAATGATGCGGTTGGCCAAAAAGGGCGTATGCGTTTTTTCCTGAATATATTCAGGAAAAAACGCATACGCCCTTTTTGGCCAACCAAGCAACCTGGGAGAGCAAATCAGCACTACAAAGAAATCTCTCGCCCCCCCCCCCCCCGGGGCAAAAGGGCCAGGCGAAAAAAGTCTAAAAACCAGAAAGGCAGGACAGCCCACGGAGTCAAGGGAGCCTTGTTAAGCTGATGGGCGGGATGTCAATGGCCAACAGCCAATCTTCACAAGTGTATCCTCTTTCCCAAACCATGGAAAACACAGAACCACAGAGCATAGGGCACTTCCACACATGGGCGTTGACCTTGGGAAAATGAAAAAATCAACCAGACACAGGGACCCCAAAGTTGAGGGCTGCTGTCTTGACAAGAACCTCCACTCCGGTACACGTTTCATATCCCAGGAAAGAGCCAAGTGGACAAAGACGAGTGGACAAGTGGACAAAGACAAGTGGACAAGTGGACAAGTGGTGCTACGTAGGTCCAATGGAGTGTCACTCAGCCATGAAATCCACGTCATGAGGCTGGTAGCAGCATCCTGAGTGGATTTAGGTACGATCATCCTCAGTGAAATAAGTCCCACAAAAAAAGAAACTTATGATATCACTTATCGAGGGAATGTAAAAATCGCTCCCCATGAACGGAATCCCCAAACAGAACAGAGTCACGCTTTTAGAAAACACACTTATGCCTGCTTCAGGGTAAAGGTGAGGTGCGGTGACGCATAAAACTCGAGTTTGAAATGAGCACAGATACCCTTCCGAAAACCGAATATGGAATGGACACGACCTACTCCTTGCTCAATCAACTGGACTCACCAGACCCTCTTCATCGCACAAGTATCTATCCGACTAGTAAGCATCTTAAAAGCTAAGTCTTGATATCTCTGTGTAAGTGCATCAAGTGTGTGTAAAGCGGCCTAAAACCAGCAGGGAAAATCAGCTCAGACCCATTCTGAGGATACATTTCCAACACAAAGAAGAAACAAGCAGGGCAAAACAGAGAGAAATTCTTCCAAAATGCGTTCAGGGACTGGCATGCAACCAGGATTGACCACATCTACAGCCCCAGCGGCAGAAGACATAAGGCTGGACACTCTTGGGGCTGAGACGATTGGTGAGGTTGGGAAAGCAAATGCAGACCCTTGAAAGGAATCCTGCGTGCTCCCCATTCCATGGGTCCCAACTCTCCAGGTTCAACGCAATCTTCCGACAGCGAAAGCACTCATTGGAAACCCAGTGGATGCTACACCGTGGGATCGGGAAAGCTTTCTGAAACTCACCTCAGTTTTCCTCTCCTGGTGCTCGTGTTCTCCATTCAGGCCCCCTTACTAACAATCTCCCCACTTGGAGACTCGGCGCCTTTCCATGCCTCTTTCGTACCGTCTGCAATTTGTCCGCAGGATGAACTGCAAGAGGGGGAACCAATGAGAGACTCGCTGGAGGTGTTTGGTCGGGCACATGTCACTCTCATTTCCCATCACGAAGAAGAATTCACCAGCGGTTCAGCCTGCCACCGCGGATCGACAATAGGGCGTGAAGCCATCCAGCCGTGTTGCGTCCCACTCACAAAAAAGCGACTTGGGAAATGGAGCTCAGGGGCCCTGCACTTCCCAAACCTGCAGAGTTCTAAACGATAACTATCGCCCCAAAATATATTGAGCGCAGGCTACGAAGAGGCGCTGAACGCAAGGCAGAACTGCAGGAAACGGATGTCAACGGGTACATCGGAATGGCCCCGATAGCACATGAAAAGCGCCAGAACGCGGACAATGATGCGGTTGGCCAAAAAGGGCGTATGCGTTTTTTCCTGAATATATTCAGGAAAAAACGCATACGCCCTTTTTGGCCAACCAAGCAACCTGGGAGAGCAAATCAGCACTACAAAGAAATCTCTCGCCCCCCCCCCCCGGGGCAAAAGGGCCAGGCGAAAAAAGTCTAAAAACCAGAAAGGCAGGACAGCCCACGGAGTCAAGGGAGCCTTGTTAAGCTGATGGGCGGGATGTCAATGGCCAACAGCCAATCTTCACAAGTGTATCCTCTTTCCCAAACCATGGAAAACACAGAACCACAGAGCATAGGGCACTTCCACACATGGGCGTTGACCTTGGGAAAATGAAAAAATCAACCAGACACAGGGACCCCAAAGTTGAGGGCTGCTGTCTTGACAAGAACCTCCACTCCGGTACACGTTTCATATCCCAGGAAAGAGCCAAGTGGACAAAGACGAGTGGACAAGTGGACAAAGACAAGTGGACAAGTGGACAAGTGGTGCTACGTAGGTCCAATGGAGTGTCACTCAGCCATGAAATCCACGTCATGAGGCTGGTAGCAGCATCCTGAGTGGATTTAGGTACGATCATCCTCAGTGAAATAAGTCCCACAAAAAAAGAAACTTATGATATCACTTATCGAGGGAATGTAAAAATCGCTCCCCATGAACGGAATCCCCAAACAGAACAGAGTCACGCTTTTAGAAAACACACTTATGCCTGCTTCAGGGGAAAGGTGAGGTGCGGTGACGCATAAAACTCGAGTTTGAAATGAGCACAGATACCCTTCCGAAAACCGAATATGGAATGGACACGACCTACTCCTTGCTCAATCAACTGGACTCACCAGACCCTGTTCATCGCACAAGTATCTATCCGACTAGTAAGCATCTTAAAAGCTAAGTCTTGATATCTCTGTGTAAGTGCATCAAGTGTGTGTAAAGCGGCCTAAAACCAGCAGGGAAAATCAGCTCAGACCCATTCTGAGGATACATTTCCAACACAAAGAAGAAACAAGCAGGGCAAAACAGAGAGAAATTCTTCCAAAATGCGTTCAGGGACTGGCATGCAACCAGGATTGACCACATCTACAGCCCCAGCGGCAGAAGACATAAGGCTGGACACTCTTGGGGCTGAGACGATTGGTGAGGTTGGGAAAGCAAATGCAGACCCTTGAAAGGAATCCTGCGTGCTCCCCATTCCATGGGTCCCAACTCTCCAGGTTCAACGCAATCTTCCGACAGCGAAAGCACTCATTGGAAACCCAGCGGATGCTACACCGTGGGATCGGGAAAGCTTTCTGAAACTCACCTCAGTTTTCCTCTCCTGGTGCTCGTGTTCTCCATTCAGGCCCCCTTACTAACAATCTCCCCACTTGGAGACTCGGCGCCTTTCCATGCCTCTTTCGTACGGTCTGCAATTTGTCCGCAGGATGAACTGCAAGAGGGGGAACCAATGAGAGACTCGCTGGAGGTGTTTGGTCGGGCACATGTCACTCTCATTTCCCATCACGAAGAAGAATTCACCAGCGGTTCAGCCTGCAACCGCGCATCGACAATAGGGCGTGAAGCCATCCAGCCGTGTTGCGTCCCACTCACAAAAAAGCGACTTGGGAAATGGAGCTCAGGGGCCCTGCACTTCCCAAACCTGCAGAGTTCTAAACGATAACTATCGCCCCAAAATATATTGAGGTCAGGCTACGAAGAGGCGCTGAACGCAAGGCAGAATTGCAGGAAACGGATGTCAACGGGTACATCGGAATGGCCCCGATAGCACATGAAAAGCGCCAGAACGTGGACATTGATGCGGTTGGCCAAAAAGGGCGTATGCGTTTTTTCCTGAATATATTCAGGAAAAAACGCATACGCCCTTTTTGGCCAACCAAGCAACCTGGGAGAGCAAATCAGCACTACAAAGTAATCTCTCGCCCCACCCCCGGGCAAAAGGGCCAGGCGAAAAAAGTCTAAAAACCAGAAAGGCAGGACAGCCCACGGAGTCAAGGGAGCCTTGTTAAGCTGATGGGCGGGATGTCAATGGCCAACAGCCAATCTTCACAAGTGTATCCTCTTTCCCAAACCATGTAAAACACAGAACCACAGAGCATAGGGCACTTCCACACATGGGCGTTGACCTTGGGAAAATGAAAAAATCAACCAGACACAGGGACCCCAAAGTTGAGGGCTGCTGTCTTGACAAGAACCTCCACTCCGGTACACGTTTCATATCCCAGGAAAGAGTCAAGTGGACAAAGACGAGTGGACAAGTGGACAAAGACAAGTGGACAAGTGGACAAGTGGTGCTACGTAGGTCCAATGGAGTGTCACTCAGCCATGAAATCCACGTCATGAGGCTGGTAGCAGCATCCTGAGTGGATTTAGGTACGATCATCCTCAGTGAAATAAGTCCCACAAAAAAAGAAACTTATGATATCACTTATCGAGGGAATGTAAAAATCGCTCCCCATGAACGGAATCCCCAAACAGAACAGAGTCACGCTTTTAGAAAACACACTTATGCCTGCTTCAGGGGAAAGGTGAGGTGCGGTGACGCATAAAACTCGAGTTTGAAATGAGCACAGATACCCTTCCGAAAACCGAATATGGAATGGACACGACCTACTCCTTGCTCAATCAACTGGACTCACCAGACCCTGTTCATCGCACAAGTATCTATCCGACTAGTAAGCATCTTAAAAGCTAAGTCTTGATATCTCTGTGTAAGTGCATCAAGTGTGTGTAAAGCGGCCTAAAACCAGCAGGGAAAATCAGCTCAGACCCATTCTGAGGATACATTTCCAACACAAAGAAGAAACAAGCAGGGCAAAACAGAGAGAAATTCTTCCAAAATGCGTTCAGGGACTGGCATGCAACCAGGATTGACCACATCTACAGCCCCAGCGGCAGAAGACATAAGGCTGGACACTCTTGGGGCTGAGACGATTGGTGAGGTTGGGAAAGCAAATGCAGACCCTTGAAAGGAATCCTGCGTGCTCCCCATTCCATGGCTCCCAACTCTCCAGGTTCAACGCAATCTTCCGACAGCGAAAGCACTCATTGGAAACCCAGCGGATGCTACACCGTGGGATCGGGAAAGCTTTCTGAAACTCACCTCAGTTTTCCTCTCCTGGTGCTCGTGTTCTCCATTCAGGCCCCCTTACTAACAATCTCCCCACTTGGAGACTCGGCGCCTTTCCATGCCTCTTTCGTACCGTCTGCAATTTGTCCGCAGGATGAACTGCAAGAGGGGGAACCAATGAGAGACTCGCTGGAGGTGTTTGGTCGGGCACATGTCACTCTCATTTCCCATCACGAAGAAGAATTCACCAGCGGTTCAGCCTGCAACCACGGATCGACAATAGGGCGTGAAGCCATCCAGCCGTGTTGCGTCCCACTCACAAAAAAGCGACTTGGGAAATGGAGCTCAGGGGCCCTGCACTTCCCAAACCTGCAGAGTTCTAAACGATAACTATCGCCCCAAAATATATTGAGGTCAGGCTACGAAGAGGCGCTGAACGCAAGGCAGAACTGCAGGAAACGGATGTCAACGGGTACATCGGAATGGCCCCGATAGCACATGAAAAGCGCCAGAACGTGGACAATGATGCGGTTGGCCAAAAAGGGCGTATGCGTTTTTTCCTGAATATATTCAGGAAAAAACGCATACGCCCTTTTTGGCCAACCAAGCAACCTGGGAGAGCAAATCAGCACTACAAAGAAATCTCTCGCCCCCCCCCGGGGGCAAAAGGGCCAGGCGAAAAAAGTCTAAAAACCAGAAAGGCAGGACAGCCCACGGAGTCAAGGGAGCCTTCTTAAGCTGATGGGCGGGATGTCAATGGCCAACAGCCAATCTTCACAAGTGTATCCTCTTTCCCAAACCATGGAAAACACAGAACCACAGAGCATAGGGCACTTCCACACATGGGCGTTGACCTTGGGAAAATGAAAAAATCAACCAGACACAGGGACCCCAAAGTTGAGGGCTGCTGTCTTGACAAGAACCTCCACTCTGGTACACGTTTCATATCCCAGGAAAGAGCCAAGTGGACAAAGACGAGTGGACAAGTGGACAAAGACAAGTGGACAAGTGGACAAGTGGTGCTACGTAGGTCCAATGGAGTGTCACTCAGCCATGAAATCCACGTCATGAGGCTGGTAGCAGCATCCTGAGTGGATTTAGGTACGATCATCCTCAGTGAAATAAGTCCCACAAAAAAAGAAACTTATGATATCACTTATCGAGGGAATGTAAAAATCGCTCCCCATGAACGGAATCCCCAAACAGAACAGAGTCACGCTTTTAGAAAACACACTTATGCCTGCTTCAGGGGAAAGGTGAGGTGCGGTGACGCATAAAACTCGAGTTTGAAATGAGCACAGATACCCTTCCGAAAACCGAATATGGAATGGACACGACCTACTCCTTGCTCAATCAACTGGACTCACCAGACCCTGTTCATCGCACAAGTATCTATCCGACTAGTAAGCATCTTAAAAGCTAAGTCTTGATATCTCTGTGTAAGTGCATCAAGTGTGTGTAAAGCGGCCTAAAACCAGCAGGGAAAATCAGCTCAGACCCATTCTGAGGATACATTTCCAACACAAAGAAGAAACAAGCAGGGCAAAACAGAGAGAAATTCTTCCAAAATGCGTTCAGGGACTGGCATGCAACCAGGATTGACCACATCTACAGCCCCAGCGGCAGAAGACATAAGGCTGGACACTCTTGGGGCTGAGACGATTGGTGAGGTTGGGAAAGCAAATGCAGACCCTTGAAAGGAATCCTGCGTGCTCCCCATTCCATGGCTCCCAACTCTCCAGGTTCAACGCAATCTTCCGACAGCGAAAGCACTCATTGGAAACCCAGCGGATGCTACACCGTGGGATCGGGAAAGCTTTCTGAAACTCACCTCAGTTTTCCTCTCCTGGTGCTCGTGTTCTCCATTCAGGCCCCCTTACTAACAATCTCCCCACTTGGAGACTCGGCGCCTTTCCATGCCTCTTTCGTACCGTCTGCAATTTGTCCGCAGGATGAACTGCAAGAGGGGGAACCAATGAGAGACTCGCTGGAGGTGTTTGGTCGGGCACATGTCACTCTCATTTCCCATCACGAAGAAGAATTCACCAGCGGTTCAGCCTGCAACCGCGGATCGACAATAGGGCGTGAAGCCATCCAGCCGTGTTGCGTCCCACTCACAAAAAAGCGACTTGGGAAATGGAGCTCAGGGGCCCTGCACTTCCCAAACCTGCAGAGTTCTAAACGATAACTATCGCCCCAAAATATATTGAGGGCAGGCTACGAAGAGGCGCTGAACGCAAGGCAGAACTGCAGGAAACGGATGTCAACGGGTACATCGGAATGGCCCCGATAGCACATGAAAAGCGCCAGAACGTGGACAATGATGCGGTTGGCCAAAAAGGGCGTATGCGTTTTTTCCTGAATATATTCAGGAAAAAACGCATACGCCCTTTTTGGCCAACCAAGCAACCTGGGAGAGCAAATCAGCACTACAAAGAAATCTCTCGCCCCCCCCCGGGGGCAAAAGGGCCAGGCGAAAAAAGTCTAAAAACCAGAAAGGCAGGACAGCCCACGGAGTCAAGGGAGCCTTGTTAAGCTGATGGGCGGGATGTCAATGGCCAACAGCCAATCTTCACAAGTGTATCCTCTTTCCCAAACCATGGAAAACACAGAACCACAGAGCATAGGGCACTTCCACACATGGACGTTGACCTTGGGAAAATGAAAAAATCAACCAGACACAGGGACCCCAAAGTTGAGGGCTGCTGTCTTGACAAGAACCTCCACTCCGGTACACGTTTCATATCCCAGGAAAGAGCCAAGTGGACAAAGACGAGTGGACAAGTGGACAAAGACAAGTGGACAAGTGGACAAGTGGTGCTACGTAGGTCCAATGGAGTGTCACTCAGCCATGAAATCCACGTCATGAGGCTGGTAGCAGCATCCTGAGTGGATTTAGGTACGATCATCCTCAGTGAAATAAGTCCCACAAAAAAAGAAACTTATGATATCACTTATCGAGGGAATGTAAAAATCGCTCCCCATGAACGGAATCCCCAAACAGAACAGAGTCACGCTTTTAGAAAACACACTTATGCCTGCTTCAGGGGAAAGGTGAGGTGCGGTGACGCATAAAACTCGAGTTTGAAATGAGCACAGATACCCTTCCGAAAACCGAATATGGAATGGACACGACCTACTCCTTGCTCAATCAACTGGACTCACCAGACCCTGTTCATCGCACAAGTATCTATCCGACTAGTAAGCATCTTAAAAGCTAAGTCTTGATATCTCTGTGTAAGTGCATCAAGTGTGTGTAAAGCGGCCTAAAACCAGCAGGGAAAATCAGCTCAGACCCATTCTGAGGATACATTTCCAACACAAAGAAGAAACAAGCAGGGCAAAACAGAGAGAAATTCTTCCAAAATGCGTTCAGGGACTGGCATGCAACCAGGATTGACCACATCTACAGCCCCAGCGGCAGAAGACATAAGGCTGGACACTCTTGGGGCTGAGACGATTGGTGAGGTTGGGAAAGCAAATGCAGACCCTTGAAAGGAATCCTGCGTGCTCCCCATTCCATGGGTCCCAACTCTCCAGGTTCAACGCAATCTTCCGACGGCGAAAGCACTCATTGGAAACCCAGCGGATGCTACACCGTGGGATCGGGAAATCTTTCTGAAACTCACCTCAGTTTTCATCTCCTGGTTCTCGTGTTCTCCATTCAGGCCCCCTTACTAAAAATCTCCTCACTTGGGAACTCAGCGCCTTTCCATGACTCTTTCGTACCGTCTGCAATTTGTCCGCAGGATGCACTGGAAGAGGGGGAACCAATGAGAGACTCGCTGGAGTTGTGTGGTCGGGCACATGTCACTCTCATTTCCCATCGCGAAGAAGAATTCACCAAAGGCTCAGCCTGCCACCGCGGATCGACAATAGGGCGTGAAGCCATCCAGCCGTGTTGCGTCCCACTCACAAAAAAGCGACTTGGGAAATGGAGCTCAGGGGCACTGCACTTCCCAAACCTGCAGAGTTCTAAACGATAACTATCGCCCCAAAATATATTGAGGTCAGGCTACGAAGAGGCGCTGAACGCAAGGCAGAATTGCAGGAAACGGATGTCAACGGGTACATCGGAATGGCCCCGATAGCACATGAAAAGCGCCAGAACGTGGACATTGATGCGGTTGGCCAAAAAGGGCGTATGCGTTTTTTCCTGAATATATTCAGGAAAAAACGCATACGCCCTTTTTGGCCAACCAAGCAACCTGGGAGAGCAAATCAGCACTACAAAGTAATCTCTCGCCCCACCCCCGGGCAAAAGGGCCAGGCGAAAAAAGTCTAAAAACCAGAAAGGCAGGACAGGCCACGGAGTCAAGGGAGCCTTGTTAAGCTGATGGGCGGGATGTCAATGGCCAACAGCCAATCTTCACAAGTGTATCCTCTTTCCCAAACCATGTAAAACACAGAACCACAGAGCATAGGGCACTTCCACACATGGGCGTTGACCTTGGGAAAATGAAAAAATCAACCAGACACAGGGACCCCAAAGTTGAGGGCTGCTGTCTTGACAAGAACCTCCACTCCGGTACACGTTTCATATCCCAGGAAAGAGCCAAGTGGACAAAGACGAGTGGACAAGTGGACAAAGACAAGTGGACAAGTGGACAAGTGGTGCTACGTAGGTCCAATGGAGTGTCACTCAGCCATGAAATCCACGTCATGAGGCTGGTAGCAGCATCCTGAGTGGATTTAGGTACGATCATCCTCAGTGAAATAAGTCCCACAAAAAAAGAAACTTATGATATCACTTATCGAGGGAATGTAAAAATCGCTCCCCATGAACGGAATCCCCAAACAGAACAGAGTCACGCTTTTAGAAAACACACTTATGCCTGCTTCAGGGGAAAGGTGAGGTGCGGTGACGCATAAAACTCGAGTTTGAAATGAGCACAGATACCCTTCCGAAAACCGAATATGGAATGGACACGACCTACTCCTTGCTCAATCAACTGGACTCACCAGACCCTGTTCATCGCACAAGTATCTATCCGACTAGTAAGCATCTTAAAAGCTAAGTCTTGATATCTCTGTGTAAGTGCATCAAGTGTGTGTAAAGCGGCCTAAAACCAGCAGGGAAAATCAGCTCAGACCCATTCTGAGGATACATTTCCAACACAAAGAAGAAACAAGCAGGGCAAAACAGAGAGAAATTCTTCCAAAATGCGTTCAGGGACTGGCATGCAACCAGGATTGACCACATCTACAGCCCCAGCGGCAGAAGACATAAGGCTGGACACTCTTGGGGCTGAGACGATTGGTGAGGTTGGGAAAGCAAATGCAGACCCTTGAAAGGAATCCTGCGTGCTCCCCATTCCATGGCTCCCAACTCTCCAGGTTCAACGCAATCTTCCGACAGCGAAAGCACTCATTGGAAACCCAGCGGATGCTACACCGTGGGATCGGGAAAGCTTTCTGAAACTCACCTCAGTTTTCCTCTCCTGGTGCTCGTGTTCTCCATTCAGGCCCCCTTACTAACAATCTCCCCACTTGGAGACTCGGCGCCTTTCCATGCCTCTTTCGTACCGTCTGCAATTTGTCCGCAGGATGAACTGCAAGAGGGGGAACCAATGAGAGACTCGCTGGAGGTGTTTGGTCGGGCACATGTCACTCTCATTTCCCATCACGAAGAAGAATTCACCAGCGGTTCAGCCTGCAACCGCGGATCGACAATAGGGCGTGAAGCCATCCAGCCGTGTTGCGTCCCACTCACAAAAAAGCGACTTGGGAAATGGAGCTCAGGGGCCCTGCACTTCCCAAACCTGCAGAGTTCTAAACGATAACTATCGCCCCAAAATATATTGAGGTCAGGCTACGAAGAGGCGCTGAACGCAAGGCAGAACTGCAGGAAACGGATGTCAACGGGTACATCGGAATGGCCCCGATAGCACATGAAAAGGGCCAGAACGTGGACAATGATGCGGTTGGCCAAAAAGGGCGTATGCGTTTTTTCCTGAATATATTCAGGAAAAAACGCATACGCCCTTTTTGGCCAACCAAGCAACCTGGGAGAGCAAATCAGCACTACAAAGAAATCTCTCGCCCCCCCCCCGGGGGCAAAAGGGCCAGGCGAAAAAAGTCTAAAAACCAGAAAGGCAGGACAGCCCACGGAGTCAAGGGAGCCTTCTTAAGCTGATGGGCGGGATGTCAATGGCCAACAGCCAATCTTCACAAGTGTATCCTCTTTCCCAAACCATGTAAAACACAGAACCACAGAGCATAGGGCACTTCCACACATGGGCGTTGACCTTGGGAAAATGAAAAAATCAACCAGACACAGGGACCCCAAAGTTGAGGGCTGCTGTCTTGACAAGAACCTCCACTCCGGTACACGTTTCATATCCCAGGAAAGAGCCAAGTGGACAAAGACGAGTGGACAAGTGGACAAAGACAAGTGGACAAGTGGACAAGTGGTGCTACGTAGGTCCAATGGAGTGTCACTCAGCCATGAAATCCACGTCATGAGGCTGGTAGCAGCATCCTGAGTGGATTTAGGTACGATCATCCTCAGTGAAATAAGTCCCACAAAAAAAGAAACTTAGGATATCACTTATCGAGGGAATGTAAAAATCGCTCCCCATGAACGGAATCCCCAAACAGAACAGAGTCACGCTTTTAGAAAACACACTTATGCCTGCTTCAGGGGAAAGGTGAGGTGCGGTGACGCATAAAACTCGAGTTTGAAATGAGCACAGATACCCTTCCGAAAACCGAATATGGAATGGACACGACCTACTCCTTGCTCAATCAACTGGACTCACCAGACCCTGTTCATCGCACAAGTATCTATCCGACTAGTAAGCATCTTAAAAGCAAAGTCTTGATATCTCTGTGTAAGTGCATCAAGTGTGTGTAAAGCGGCCTAAAACCAGCAGGGAAAATCAGCTCAGACCCATTCTGAGGATACATTTCCAACACAAAGAAGAAACAAGCAGGGCAAAACAGAGAGAAATTCTTCCAAAATGCGTTCAGGGACTGGCATGCAACCAGGATTGACCACATCTACAGCCCCAGCGGCAGAAGACATAAGGCTGGACACTCTTGGGGCTGAGACGATTGGTGAGGTTGGGAAAGCAAATGCAGACCCTTGAAAGGAATCCTGCGTGCTCCCCATTCCATGGCTCCCAACTCTCCAGGTTCAACGCAATCTTCCGACAGCGAAAGCACTCATTGGAAACCCAGCGGATGCTACACCGTGGGATCGGGAAAGCTTTCTGAAACTCACCTCAGTTTTCCTCTCCTGGTGCTCGTGTTCTCCATTCAGGCCCCCTTACTAACAATCTCCCCACTTGGAGACTCGGCGCCTTTCCATGCCTCTTTCGTACCGTCTGCAATTTGTCCGCAGGATGAACTGCAAGAGGGGGAACCAATGAGAGACTCGCTGGAGGTGTTTGGTCGGGCACATGTCACTCTCATTTCCCATCACGAAGAAGAATTCACCAGCGGTTCAGCCTGCAACCGCGGATCGACAATAGGGCGTGAAGCCATCCAGCCGTGTTGCGTCCCACTCACAAAAAAGCGACTTGGGAAATGGAGCTCAGGGGCCCTGCACTTCCCAAACCTGCAGAGTTCTAAACGATAACTATCGCCCCAAAATATATTGAGGTCAGGCTACGAAGAGGCGCTGAACGCAAGGCAGAACTGCAGGAAACGGATGTCAACGGGTACATCGGAATGGCCCCGATAGCACATGAAAAGCGCCAGAACGTGGACAATGATGCGGTTGGCCAAAAAGGGCGTATGCGTTTTTTCCTGAATATATTCAGGAAAAAACGCATACGCCCTTTTTGGCCAACCAAGCAACCTGGGAGAGCAAATCAGCACTACAAAGAAATCTCTCGCCCCCCCCCCCCCCCGGGGCAAAAGGGCCAGGCGAAAAAAGTCTAAAAACCAGAAAGGCAGGACAGCCCACGGAGTCAAGGGAGCCTTGTTAAGCTGATGGGCGGGATGTCAATGGCCAACAGCCAATCTTCACAAGTGTATCCTCTTTCCCAAACCATGTAAAACACAGAACCACAGAGCATAGGGCACTTCCACACATGGGCGTTGACCTTGGGAAAATGAAAAAATCAACCAGACACAGGGACCCCAAAGTTGAGGGCTGCTGTCTTGACAAGAACCTCCACTCCGGTACACGTTTCATATCCCAGGAAAGAGCCAAGTGGACAAAGACGAGTGGACAAGTGGACAAAGACAAGTGGACAAGTGGACAAGTGGTGCTACGTAGGTCCAATGGAGTGTCACTCAGCCATGAAATCCACGTCATGAGGCTGGTAGCAGCATCCTGAGTGGATTTAGGTACGATCATCCTCAGTGAAATAAGTCCCACAAAAAAAGAAACTTAGGATATCACTTATCGAGGGAATGTAAAAATCGCTCCCCATGAACGGAATCCCCAAACAGAACAGAGTCACGCTTTTAGAAAACACACTTATGCCTGCTTCAGGGGAAAGGTGAGGTGCGGTGACGCATAAAACTCGAGTTTGAAATGAGCACAGATACCCTTCCGAAAACCGAATATGGAATGGACACGACCTACTCCTTGCTCAATCAACTGGACTCACCAGACCCTGTTCATCGCACAAGTATCTATCCGACTAGTAAGCATCTTAAAAGCTAAGTCTTGATATCTCTGTGTAAGTGCATCAAGTGTGTGTAAAGCGGCCTAAAACCAGCAGGGAAAATCAGCTCAGACCCATTCTGAGGATACATTTCCAACACAAAGAAGAAACAAGCAGGGCAAAACAGAGAGAAATTCTTCCAAAATGCGTTCAGGGACTGGCATGCAACCAGGATTGACCACATCTACAGCCCCAGCGGCAGAAGACATAAGGCTGGACACTCTTGGGGCTGAGACGATTGGTGAGGTTGGGAAAGCAAATGCAGACCCTTGAAAGGAATCCTGCGTGCTCCCCATTCCATGGGTCCCAACTCTCCAGGTTCAACGCAATCTTCCGACAGCGAAAGCACTCATTGGAAACCCAGCGGATGCTACACCGTGGGATCGGGAAAGCTTTCTGAAACTCACCTCAGTTTTCCTCTCCTGGTGCTCGTGTTCTCCATTCAGGCCCCCTTACTAACAATCTCCCCACTTGGAGACTCGGCGCCTTTCCATGCCTCTTTCGTACCGTCTGCAATTTGTCCGCAGGATGAACTGCAAGAGGGGGAACCAATGAGAGACTCGCTGGAGGTGTTTGGTCGGGCACATGTCACTCTCATTTCCCATCACGAAGAAGAATTCACCAGCGGTTCAGCCTGCAACCGCGGATCGACAATAGGGCGTGAAGCCATCCAGCCGTGTTGCGTCCCACTCACAAAAAAGCGACTTGGGAAATGGAGCTCAGGGGCCCTGCACTTCCCAAACCTGCAGAGTTCTAAACGATAACTATCGCCCCAAAATATATTGAGGGCAGGCTACGAAGAGGCGCTGAACGCAAGGCAGAACTGCAGGAAACGGATGTCAACGGGTACATCGGAATGGCCCCGATAGCACATGAAAAGCGCCAGAACGTGGACAATGATGCGGTTGGCCAAAAAGGGCGTATGCGTTTTTTCCTGAATATATTCAGGAAAAAACGCATACGCCCTTTTTGGCCAACCAAGCAACCTGGGAGAGCAAATCAGCACTACAAAGAAATCTCTCGCCCCCCCCCCCCCGGGGCAAAAGGGCCAGGCGAAAAAAGTCTAAAAACCAGAAAGGCAGGACAGCCCACGGAGTCAAGGGAGCCTTGTTAAGCTGATGGGCGGGATGTCAATGGCCAACAGCCAATCTTCACAAGTGTATCCTCTTTCCCAAACCATGTAAAACACAGAACCACAGAGCATAGGGCACTTCCACACATGGGCGTTGACCTTGGGAAAATGAAAAAATCAACCAGACACAGGGACCCCAAAGTTGAGGGCTGCTGTCTTGACAAGAACCTCCACTCCGGTACACGTTTCATATCCCAGGAAAGAGCCAAGTGGACAAAGACGAGTGGACAAGTGGACAAAGACAAGTGGACAAGTGGACAAGTGGTGCTACGTAGGTCCAATGGAGTGTCACTCAGCCATGAAATCCACGTCATGAGGCTGGTAGCAGCATCCTGAGTGGATTTAGGTACGATCATCCTCAGTGAAATAAGTCCCACAAAAAAAGAAACTTAGGATATCACTTATCGAGGGAATGTAAAAATCGCTCCCCATGAACGGAATCCCCAAACAGAACAGAGTCACGCTTTTAGAAAACACACTTATGCCTGCTTCAGGGGAAAGGTGAGGTGCGGTGACGCATAAAACTCGAGTTTGAAATGAGCACAGATACCCTTCCGAAAACCGAATATGGAATGGACACGACCTACTCCTTGCTCAATCAACTGGACTCACCAGACCCTGTTCATCGCACAAGTATCTATCCGACTAGTAAGCATCTTAAAAGCTAAGTCTTGATATCTCTGTGTAAGTGCATCAAGTGTGTGTAAAGCGGCCTAAAACCAGCAGGGAAAATCAGCTCAGACCCATTCTGAGGATACATTTCCAACACAAAGAAGAAACAAGCAGGGCAAAACAGAGAGAAATTCTTCCAAAATGCGTTCAGGGACTGGCATGCAACCAGGATTGACCACATCTACAGCCCCAGCGGCAGAAGACATAAGGCTGGACACTCTTGGGGCTGAGACGATTGGTGAGGTTGGGAAAGCAAATGCAGACCCTTGAAAGGAATCCTGCGTGCTCCCCATTCCATGGCTCCCAACTCTCCAGGTTCAACGCAATCTTCCGACAGCGAAAGCACTCATTGGAAACCCAGCGGATGCTACACCGTGGGATCGGGAAAGCTTTCTGAAACTCACCTCAGTTTTCCTCTCCTGGTGCTCGTGTTCTCCATTCAGGCCCCCTTACTAACAATCTCCCCACTTGGAGACTCGGCGCCTTTCCATGCCTCTTTCGTACCGTCTGCAATTTGTCCGCAGGATGAACTGCAAGAGGGGGAACCAATGAGAGACTCGCTGGAGGTGTTTGGTCGGGCACATGTCACTCTCATTTCCCATCACGAAGAAGAATTCACCAGCGGTTCAGCCTGCCACCGCGGATCGACAATAGGGCGTGAAGCCATCCAGCCGTGTTGCGTCCCACTCACAAAAAAGCGACTTGGGAAATGGAGCTCAGGGGCCCTGCACTTCCCAAACCTGCAGAGTTCTAAACGATAACTATCGCCCCAAAATATATTGAGGTCAGGCTACGAAGAGGCGCTGAACGCAAGGCAGAACTGCAGGAAACGGATGTCAACGGGTACATCGGAATGGCCCCGATAGCACATGAAAAGCGCCAGAACGTGGACAATGATGCGGTTGGCCAAAAAGGGCGTATGCGTTTTTTCCTGAATATATTCAGGAAAAAACGCATACGCCCTTTTTGGCCAACCAAGCAACCTGGGAGAGCAAATCAGCACTACAAAGAAATCTCTCGCCCCCCCCCCCCCGGGGCAAAAGGGCCAGGCGAAAAAAGTCTAAAAACCAGAAAGGCAGGACAGCCCACGGAGTCAAGGGAGCCTTGTTAAGCTGATGGGCGGGATGTCAATGGCCAACAGCCAATCTTCACAAGTGTATCCTCTTTCCCAAACCATGTAAAACACAGAACCACAGAGCATAGGGCACTTCCACACATGGGCGTTGACCTTGGGAAAATGAAAAAATCAACCAGACACAGGGACCCCAAAGTTGAGGGCTGCTGTCTTGACAAGAACCTCCACTCCGGTACACGTTTCATATCCCAGGAAAGAGCCAAGTGGACAAAGACGAGTGGACAAGTGGACAAAGACAAGTGGACAAGTGGACAAGTGGTGCTACGTAGGTCCAATGGAGTGTCACTCAGCCATGAAATCCACGTCATGAGGCTGGTAGCAGCATCCTGAGTGGATTTAGGTACGATCATCCTCAGTGAAATAAGTCCCACAAAAAAAGAAACTTAGGATATCACTTATCGAGGGAATGTAAAAATCGCTCCCCATGAACGGAATCCCCAAACAGAACAGAGTCACGCTTTTAGAAAACACACTTATGCCTGCTTCAGGGGAAAGGTGAGGTGCGGTGACGCATAAAACTCGAGTTTGAAATGAGCACAGATACCCTTCCGAAAACCGAATATGGAATGGACACGACCTACTCCTTGCTCAATCAACTGGACTCACCAGACCCTGTTCATCGCACAAGTATCTATCCGACTAGTAAGCATCTTAAAAGCTAACTCTTGATATCTCTGTGTAAGTGCATCAAGTGTGTGTAAAGCGGCCTAAAACCAGCAGGGAAAATCAGCTCAGACCCATTCTGAGGATACATTTCCAACACAAAGAAGAAACAAGCAGGGCAAAACAGAGAGAAATTCTTCCAAAATGCGTTCAGGGACTGGCATGCAACCAGGATTGACCACATCTACAGCCCCAGTGGCAGAAGACATAAGGCTGGACACTCTTGGGGCTGAGACGATTGGTGAGGTTGGGAAAGCAAATGCAGACCCTTGAAAGGAATCCTGCGTGCTCCCCATTCCATGGCTCCCAACTCTCCAGGTTCAACGCAATCTTCCGACAGCGAAAGCACTCATTGGAAACCCAGCGGATGCTACACCGTGGGATCGGGAAAGCTTTCTGAAACTCACCTCAGTTTTCCTCTCCTGGTGCTCGTGTTCTCCATTCAGGCCCCCTTACTAACAATCTCCCCACTTGGAGACTCGGCGCCTTTCCATGCCTCTTTCGTACCGTCTGCAATTTGTCCGCAGGATGAACTGCAAGAGGGGGAACCAATGAGAGACTCGCTGGAGGTGTTTGGTCGGGCACATGTCACTCTCATTTCCCATCACGAAGAAGAATTCACCAGCGGTTCAGCCTGCAACCGCGGATCGACAATAGGGCGTGAAGCCATCCAGCCGTGTTGCGTCCCACTCACAAAAAAGCGACTTGGGAAATGGAGCTCAGGGGCCCTGCACTTCCCAAACCTGCAGAGTTCTAAACGATAACTATCGCCCCAAAATATATTGAGGTCAGGCTACGAAGAGGCGCTGAACGCAAGGCAGAACTGCAGGAAACGGATGTCAACGGGTACATCGGAATGGCCCCGATAGCACATGAAAAGCGCCAGAACGTGGACAATGATGCGGTTGGCCAAAAAGGGCGTATGCGTTTTTTCCTGAATATATTCAGGAAAAAACGCATACGCCCTTTTTGGCCAACCAAGCAACCTGGGAGAGCAAATCAGCACTACAAAGAAATCTCTCGCCCCCCCCCCCCCGGGGCAAAAGGGCCAGGCGAAAAAAGTCTAAAAACCAGAAAGGCAGGACAGCCCACGGAGTCAAGGGAGCCTTGTTAAGCTGATGGGCGGGATGTCAATGGCCAACAGCCAATCTTCACAAGTGTATCCTCTTTCCCAAACCATGTAAAACACAGAACCACAGAGCATAGGGCACTTCCACACATGGGCGTTGACCTTGGGAAAATGAAAAAATCAACCAGACACAGGGACCCCAAAGTTGAGGGCTGCTGTCTTGACAAGAACCTCCACTCCGGTACACGTTTCATATCCCAGGAAAGAGCCAAGTGGACAAAGACGAGTGGACAAGTGGACAAAGACAAGTGGACAAGTGGACAAGTGGTGCTACGTAGGTCCAATGGAGTGTCACTCAGCCATGAAATCCACGTCATGAGGCTGGTAGCAGCATCCTGAGTGGATTTAGGTACGATCATCCTCAGTGAAATAAGTCCCACAAAAAAAGAAACTTAGGATATCACTTATCGAGGGAATGTAAAAATCGCTCCCCATGAACGGAATCCCCAAACAGAACAGAGTCACGCTTTTAGAAAACACACTTATGCCTGCTTCAGGGGAAAGGTGAGGTGCGGTGACGCATAAAACTCGAGTTTGAAATGAGCACAGATACCCTTCCGAAAACCGAATATGGAATGGACACGACCTACTCCTTGCTCAATCAACTGGACTCACCAGACCCTGTTCATCGCACAAGTATCTATCCGACTAGTAAGCATCTTAAAAGCTAAGTCTTGATATCTCTGTGTAAGTGCATCAAGTGTGTGTAAAGCGGCCTAAAACCAGCAGGGAAAATCAGCTCAGACCCATTCTGAGGATACATTTCCAACACAAAGAAGAAACAAGCAGGGCAAAACAGAGAGAAATTCTTCCAAAATGCGTTCAGGGACTGGCATGCAACCAGGATTGACCACATCTACAGCCCCAGCGGCAGAAGACATAAGGCTGGACACTCTTGGGGCTGAGACGATTGGTGAGGTTGGGAAAGCAAATGCAGACCCTTGAAAGGAATCCGTCGTGCTCCCCATTCCATGGGTCCCAACTCTCCAGGTTCAACGCAATCTTCCGACAGCGAAAGCACTCATTGGAAACCCAGCGGATGCTACACCGTGGGATCGGGAAAGCTTTCTGAAACTCACCTCAGTTTTCCTCTCCTGGTGCTCGTGTTCTCCATTCAGGCCCCCTTACTAACAATCTCCCCACTTGGAGACTCGGCGCCTTTCCATGCCTCTTTCGTACCGTCTGCAATTTGTCCGCAGGATGAACTGCAAGAGGGGGAACCAATGAGAGACTCGCTGGAGGTGTTTGGTCGGGCACATGTCACTCTCATTTCCCATCACGAAGAAGAATTCACCAGCGGTTCAGCCTGCAACCGCGGATCGACAATAGGGCGTGAAGCCATCCAGCCGTGTTGCGTCCCACTCACAAAAAAGCGACTTGGGAAATGGAGCTCAGGGGCCCTGCACTTCCCAAACCTGCAGAGTTCTAAACGATAACTATCGCCCCAAAATATATTGAGGTCAGGCTACGAAGAGGCGCTGAACGCAAGGCAGAACTGCAGGAAACGGATGTCAACGGGTACATCGGAATGGCCCCGATAGCACATGAAAAGCGCCAGAACGTGGACAATGATGCGGTTGGCCAAAAAGGGCGTATGCGTTTTTTCCTGAATATATTCAGGAAAAAACGCATACGCCCTTTTTGGCCAACCAAGCAACCTGGGAGAGCAAATCAGCACTACAAAGAAATCTCTCGCCCCCCCCCGGGGGCAAAAGGGCCAGGCGAAAAAAGTCTAAAAACCAGAAAGGCAGGACAGCCCACGGAGTCAAGGGAGCCTTGTTAAGCTGATGGGCGGGATGTCAATGGCCAACAGCCAATCTTCACAAGTGTATCCTCTTTCCCAAACCATGTAAAACACAGAACCACAGAGCATAGGGCACTTCCACACATGGGCGTTGACCTTGGGAAAATGAAAAAATCAACCAGACACAGGGACCCCAAAGTTGAGGGCTGCTGTCTTGACAAGAACCTCCACTCCGGTACACGTTTCATATCCCAGGAAAGAGTCAAGTGGACAAAGACGAGTGGACAAGTGGACAAAGACAAGTGGACAAGTGGACAAGTGGTGCTACGTAGGTCCAATGGAGTGTCACTCAGCCATGAAATCCACGTCATGAGGCTGGTAGCAGCATCCTGAGTGGATTTAGGTACGATCATCCTCAGTGAAATAAGTCCCACAAAAAAAGAAACTTAGGATATCACTTATCGAGGGAATGTAAAAATCGCTCCCCATGAACGGAATCCCCAAACAGAACAGAGTCACGCTTTTAGAAAACACACTTATGCCTGCTTCAGGGGAAAGGTGAGGTGCGGTGACGCATAAAACTCGAGTTTGAAATGAGCACAGATACCCTTCCGAAAACCGAATATGGAATGGACACGACCTACTCCTTGCTCAATCAACTGGACTCACCAGACCCTGTTCATCGCACAAGTATCTATCCGACTAGTAAGCATCTTAAAAGCTAAGTCTTGATATCTCTGTGTAAGTGCATCAAGTGTGTGTAAAGCGGCCTAAAACCAGCAGGGAAAATCAGCTCAGACCCATTCTGAGGATACATTTCCAACACAAAGAAGAAACAAGCAGGGCAAAACAGAGAGAAATTCTTCCAAAATGCGTTCAGGGACTGGCATGCAACCAGGATTGACCACATCTACAGCCCCAGCGGCAGAAGACATAAGGCTGGACACTCTTGGGGCTGAGACGATTGGTGAGGTTGGGAAAGCAAATGCAGACCCTTGAAAGGAATCCTGCGTGCTCCCCATTCCATGGGTCCCAACTCTCCAGGTTCAACGCAATCTTCCGACAGCGAAAGCACTCATTGGAAACCCAGCGGATGCTACACCGTGGGATCGGGAAAGCTTTCTGAAACTCACCTCAGTTTTCCTCTCCTGGTGCTCGTGTTCTCCATTCAGGCCCCCTTACTAACAATCTCCCCACTTGGAGACTCGGCGCCTTTCCATGCCTCTTTCGTACCGTCTGCAATTTGTCCGCAGGATGAACTGCAAGAGGGGGAACCAATGAGAGACTCGCTGGAGGTGTTTGGTCGGGCACATGTCACTCTCATTTCCCATCACGAAGAAGAATTCACCAGCGGTTCAGCCTGCCACCGCGGATCGACAATAGGGCGTGAAGCCATCCAGCCGTGTTGCGTCCCACTCACAAAAAAGCGACTTGGGAAATGGAGCTCAGGGGCCCTGCACTTCCCAAACCTGCAGAGTTCTAAACGATAACTATCGCCCCAAAATATATTGAGGTCAGGCTACGAAGAGGCGCTGAACGCAAGGCAGAACTGCAGGAAACGGATGTCAACGGGTACATCGGAATGGCCCCGATAGCACATGAAAAGCGCCAGAACGTGGACAATGATGCGGTTGGCCAAAAAGGGCGTATGCGTTTTTTCCTGAATATATTCAGGAAAAAACGCATACGCCCTTTTTGGCCAACCAAGCAACCTGGGAGAGCAAATCAGCACTACAAAGAAATCTCTCGCCCCCCCCCGGGGGCAAAAGGGCCAGGCGAAAAAAGTCTAAAAACCAGAAAGGCAGGACAGCCCACGGAGTCAAGGGAGCCTTGTTAAGCTGATGGGCGGGATGTCAATGGCCAACAGCCAATCTTCACAAGTGTATCCTCTTTCCCAAACCATGGAAAACACAGAACCACAGAGCATAGGGCACTTCCACACATGGGCGTTGACCTTGGGAAAATGAAAAAATCAACCAGACACAGGGACCCCAAAGTTGAGGGCTGCTGTCTTGACAAGAACCTCCACTCCGGTACACGTTTCATATCCCAGGAAAGAGTCAAGTGGACAAAGACGAGTGGACAAGTGGACAAAGACAAGTGGACAAGTGGACAAGTGGTGCTACGTAGGTCCAATGGAGTGTCACTCAGCCATGAAATCCACGTCATGAGGCTGGTAGCAGCATCCTGAGTGGATTTAGGTACGATCATCCTCAGTGAAATAAGTCCCACAAAAAAAGAAACTTAGGATATCACTTATCGAGGGAATGTAAAAATCGCTCCCCATGAACGGAATCCCCAAACAGAACAGAGTCACGCTTTTAGAAAACACACTTATGCCTGCTTCAGGGGAAAGGTGAGGTGCGGTGACGCATAAAACTCGAGTTTGAAATGAGCACAGATACCCTTCCGAAAACCGAATATGGAATGGACACGACCTACTCCTTGCTCAATCAACTGGACTCACCAGACCCTGTTCATCGCACAAGTATCTATCCGACTAGTAAGCATCTTAAAAGCTAAGTCTTGATATCTCTGTGTAAGTGCATCAAGTGTGTGTAAAGCGGCCTAAAACCAGCAGGGAAAATCAGCTCAGACCCATTCTGAGGATACATTTCCAACACAAAGAAGAAACAAGCAGGGCAAAACAGAGAGAAATTCTTCCAAAATGCGTTCAGGGACTGGCATGCAACCAGGATTGACCACATCTACAGCCCCAGCGGCAGAAGACATAAGGCTGGACACTCTTGGGGCTGAGACGATTGGTGAGGTTGGGAAAGCAAATGCAGACCCTTGAAAGGAATCCGTCGTGCTCCCCATTCCATGGGTCCCAACTCTCCAGGTTCAACGCAATCTTCCGACAGCGAAAGCACTCATTGGAAACCCAGCGGATGCTACACCGTGGGATCGGGAAAGCTTTCTGAAACTCACCTCAGTTTTCCTCTCCTGGTGCTCGTGTTCTCCATTCAGGCCCCCTTACTAACAATCTCCCCACTTGGAGACTCGGCGCCTTTCCATGCCTCTTTCGTACCGTCTGCAATTTGTCCGCAGGATGAACTGCAAGAGGGGGAACCAATGAGAGACTCGCTGGAGGTGTTTGGTCGGGCACATGTCACTCTCATTTCCCATCACGAAGAAGAATTCACCAGCGGTTCAGCCTGCAACCGCGGATCGACAATAGGGCGTGAAGCCATCCAGCCGTGTTGCGTCCCACTCACAAAAAAGCGACTTGGGAAATGGAGCTCAGGGGCCCTGCACTTCCCAAACCTGCAGAGTTCTAAACGATAACTATCGCCCCAAAATATATTGAGGTCAGGCTACGAAGAGGCGCTGAACGCAAGGCAGAACTGCAGGAAACGGATGTCAACGGGTACATCGGAATGGCCCCGATAGCACATGAAAAGCGCCAGAACGTGGACAATGATGCGGTTGGCCAAAAAGGGCGTATGCGTTTTTTCCTGAATATATTCAGGAAAAAACGCATACGCCCTTTTTGGCCAACCAAGCAACCTGGGAGAGCAAATCAGCACTACAAAGAAATCTCTCGCCCCCCCCCCTCCGGGGCAAAAGGGCCAGGCGAAAAAAGTCTAAAAACCAGAAAGGCAGGACAGCCCACGGAGTCAAGGGAGCCTTGTTAAACTGATGGGCGGGATGTCAATGGCCAACAGCCAATCTTCACAAGTGTATCCTCTTTCCCAAACCATGTAAAACACAGAACCACAGAGCATAGGGCACTTCCACACATGGGCGTTGACCTTGGGAAAATGAAAAAATCAACCAGACACAGGGACCCCAAAGTTGAGGGCTGCTGTCTTGACAAGAACCTCCACTCCGGTACACGTTTCATATCCCAGGAAAGAGTCAAGTGGACAAAGACGAGTGGACAAGTGGACAAAGACAAGTGGACAAGTGGACAAGTGGTGCTACGTAGGTCCAATGGAGTGTCACTCAGCCATGAAATCCACGTCATGAGGCTGGTAGCAGCATCCTGAGTGGATTTAGGTACGATCATCCTCAGTGAAATAAGTCCCACAAAAAAAGAAACTTATGATATCACTTATCGAGGGAATGTAAAAATCGCTCCCCATGAACGGAATCCCCAAACAGAACAGAGTCACGCTTTTAGAAAACACACTTATGCCTGCTTCAGGGGAAAGGTGAGGTGCGGTGACGCATAAAACTCGAGTTTGAAATGAGCACAGATACCCTTCCGAAAACCGAATATGGAATGGACACGACCTACTCCTTGCTCAATCAACTGGACTCACCAGACCCTCTTCATCGCACAAGTATCTATCCGACTAGTAAGCATCTTAAAAGCTAAGTCTTGATATCTCTGTGTAAGTGCATCAAGTGTGTGTAAAGCGGCCTAAAACCAGCAGGGAAAATCAGCTCAGACCCATTCTGAGGATACATTTCCAACACAAAGAAGAAACAAGCAGGGCAAAACAGAGAGAAATTCTTCCAAAATGCGTTCAGGGACTGGCATGCAACCAGGATTGACCACATCTACAGCCCCAGCGGCAGAAGACATAAGGCTGGACACTCTTGGGGCTGAGACGATTGGTGAGGTTGGGAAAGCAAATGCAGACCCTTGAAAGGAATCCTGCGTGCTCCCCATTCCATGGGTCCCAACTCTCCAGGTTCAACGCAATCTTCCGACAGCGAAAGCACTCATTGGAAACCCAGCGGATGCTACACCGTGGGATCGGGAAAGCTTTCTGAAACTCACCTCAGTTTTCCTCTCCTGGTGCTCGTGTTCTCCATTCAGGCCCCCTTACTAACAATCTCCCCACTTGGAGACTCGGCGCCTTTCCATGCCTCTTTCGTACCGTCTGCAATTTGTCCGCAGGATGAACTGCAAGAGGGGGAACCAATGAGAGACTCGCTGGAGGTGTTTGGTCGGGCACATGTCACTCTCATTTCCCATCACGAAGAAGAATTCACCAGCGGTTCAGCCTGCAACCGCGGATCGACAATAGGGCGTGAAGCCATCCAGCCGTGTTGCGTCCCACTCACAAAAAAGCGACTTGGGAAATGGAGCTCAGGGGCCCTGCACTTCCCAAACCTGCAGAGTTCTAAACGATAACTATCGCCCCAAAATACATTGAGGTCAGGCTACGAAGAGGCGCTGAACGCAAGGCAGAACTGCAGGAAACGGATGTCAACGGGTACATCGGAATGGCCCCGATAGCACATGAAAAGCGCCAGAACGTGGACAATGATGCGGTTGGCCAAAAAGGGCGTATGCGTTTTTTCCTGAATATATTCAGGAAAAAACGCATACGCCCTTTTTGGCCAACCAAGCAACCTGGGAGAGCAAATCAGCACTACAAAGAAATCTCTCGCCCCCCCCCCCCCCGGGGCAAAAGGGCCAGGCGAAAAAAGTCTAAAAACCAGAAAGGCAGGACAGCCCACGGAGTCAAGGGAGCCTTGTTAAGCTGATGGGCGGGATGTCAATGGCCAACAGCCAATCTTCACAAGTGTATCCTCTTTCCCAAACCATGGAAAACACAGAACCACAGAGCATAGGGCACTTCCACACATGGGCGTTGACCTTGGGAAAATGAAAAAATCAACCAGACACAGGGACCCCAAAGTTGAGGGCTGCTGTCTTGACAAGAACCTCCACTCCGGTACACGTTTCATATCCCAGGAAAGAGCCAAGTGGACAAAGACGAGTGGACAAGTGGACAAAGACAAGTGGACAAGTGGACAAGTGGTGCTACGTAGGTCCAATGGAGTGTCACTCAGCCATGAAATCCACGTCATGAGGCTGGTAGCAGCATCCTGAGTGGATTTAGGTACGATCATCCTCAGTGAAATAAGTCCCACAAAAAAAGAAACTTATGATATCACTTATCGAGGGAATGTAAAAATCGCTCCCCATGAACGGAATCCCCAAACAGAACAGAGTCACGCTTTTAGAAAACACACTTATGCCTGCTTCAGGGTAAAGGTGAGGTGCGGTGACGCATAAAACTCGAGTTTGAAATGAGCACAGATACCCTTCCGAAAACCGAATATGGAATGGACACGACCTACTCCTTGCTCAATCAACTGGACTCACCAGACCCTCTTCATCGCACAAGTATCTATCCGACTAGTAAGCATCTTAAAAGCTAAGTCTTGATATCTCTGTGTAAGTGCATCAAGTGTGTGTAAAGCGGCCTAAAACCAGCAGGGAAAATCAGCTCAGACCCATTCTGAGGATACATTTCCAACACAAAGAAGAAACAAGCAGGGCAAAACAGAGAGAAATTCTTCCAAAATGCGTTCAGGGACTGGCATGCAACCAGGATTGACCACATCTACAGCCCCAGCGGCAGAAGACATAAGGCTGGACACTCTTGGGGCTGAGACGATTGGTGAGGTTGGGAAAGCAAATGCAGACCCTTGAAAGGAATCCTGCGTGCTCCCCATTCCATGGGTCCCAACTCTCCAGGTTCAACGCAATCTTCCGACAGCGAAAGCACTCATTGGAAACCCAGTGGATGCTACACCGTGGGATCGGGAAAGCTTTCTGAAACTCACCTCAGTTTTCCTCTCCTGGTGCTCGTGTTCTCCATTCAGGCCCCCTTACTAACAATCTCCCCACTTGGAGACTCGGCGCCTTTCCATGCCTCTTTCGTACCGTCTGCAATTTGTCCGCAGGATGAACTGCAAGAGGGGGAACCAATGAGAGACTCGCTGGAGGTGTTTGGTCGGGCACATGTCACTCTCATTTCCCATCACGAAGAAGAATTCACCAGCGGTTCAGCCTGCCACCGCGGATCGACAATAGGGCGTGAAGCCATCCAGCCGTGTTGCGTCCCACTCACAAAAAAGCGACTTGGGAAATGGAGCTCAGGGGCCCTGCACTTCCCAAACCTGCAGAGTTCTAAACGATAACTATCGCCCCAAAATATATTGAGCGCAGGCTACGAAGAGGCGCTGAACGCAAGGCAGAACTGCAGGAAACGGATGTCAACGGGTACATCGGAATGGCCCCGATAGCACATGAAAAGCGCCAGAACGCGGACAATGATGCGGTTGGCCAAAAAGGGCGTATGCGTTTTTTCCTGAATATATTCAGGAAAAAACGCATACGCCCTTTTTGGCCAACCAAGCAACCTGGGAGAGCAAATCAGCACTACAAAGAAATCTCTCGCCCCCCCCCCCCGGGGCAAAAGGGCCAGGCGAAAAAAGTCTAAAAACCAGAAAGGCAGGACAGCCCACGGAGTCAAGGGAGCCTTGTTAAGCTGATGGGCGGGATGTCAATGGCCAACAGCCAATCTTCACAAGTGTATCCTCTTTCCCAAACCATGGAAAACACAGAACCACAGAGCATAGGGCACTTCCACACATGGGCGTTGACCTTGGGAAAATGAAAAAATCAACCAGACACAGGGACCCCAAAGTTGAGGGCTGCTGTCTTGACAAGAACCTCCACTCCGGTACACGTTTCATATCCCAGGAAAGAGCCAAGTGGACAAAGACGAGTGGACAAGTGGACAAAGACAAGTGGACAAGTGGACAAGTGGTGCTACGTAGGTCCAATGGAGTGTCACTCAGCCATGAAATCCACGTCATGAGGCTGGTAGCAGCATCCTGAGTGGATTTAGGTACGATCATCCTCAGTGAAATAAGTCCCACAAAAAAAGAAACTTATGATATCACTTATCGAGGGAATGTAAAAATCGCTCCCCATGAACGGAATCCCCAAACAGAACAGAGTCACGCTTTTAGAAAACACACTTATGCCTGCTTCAGGGGAAAGGTGAGGTGCGGTGACGCATAAAACTCGAGTTTGAAATGAGCACAGATACCCTTCCGAAAACCGAATATGGAATGGACACGACCTACTCCTTGCTCAATCAACTGGACTCACCAGACCCTGTTCATCGCACAAGTATCTATCCGACTAGTAAGCATCTTAAAAGCTAAGTCTTGATATCTCTGTGTAAGTGCATCAAGTGTGTGTAAAGCGGCCTAAAACCAGCAGGGAAAATCAGCTCAGACCCATTCTGAGGATACATTTCCAACACAAAGAAGAAACAAGCAGGGCAAAACAGAGAGAAATTCTTCCAAAATGCGTTCAGGGACTGGCATGCAACCAGGATTGACCACATCTACAGCCCCAGCGGCAGAAGACATAAGGCTGGACACTCTTGGGGCTGAGACGATTGGTGAGGTTGGGAAAGCAAATGCAGACCCTTGAAAGGAATCCTGCGTGCTCCCCATTCCATGGGTCCCAACTCTCCAGGTTCAACGCAATCTTCCGACAGCGAAAGCACTCATTGGAAACCCAGCGGATGCTACACCGTGGGATCGGGAAAGCTTTCTGAAACTCACCTCAGTTTTCCTCTCCTGGTGCTCGTGTTCTCCATTCAGGCCCCCTTACTAACAATCTCCCCACTTGGAGACTCGGCGCCTTTCCATGCCTCTTTCGTACGGTCTGCAATTTGTCCGCAGGATGAACTGCAAGAGGGGGAACCAATGAGAGACTCGCTGGAGGTGTTTGGTCGGGCACATGTCACTCTCATTTCCCATCACGAAGAAGAATTCACCAGCGGTTCAGCCTGCAACCGCGCATCGACAATAGGGCGTGAAGCCATCCAGCCGTGTTGCGTCCCACTCACAAAAAAGCGACTTGGGAAATGGAGCTCAGGGGCCCTGCACTTCCCAAACCTGCAGAGTTCTAAACGATAACTATCGCCCCAAAATATATTGAGGTCAGGCTACGAAGAGGCGCTGAACGCAAGGCAGAATTGCAGGAAACGGATGTCAACGGGTACATCGGAATGGCCCCGATAGCACATGAAAAGCGCCAGAACGTGGACATTGATGCGGTTGGCCAAAAAGGGCGTATGCGTTTTTTCCTGAATATATTCAGGAAAAAACGCATACGCCCTTTTTGGCCAACCAAGCAACCTGGGAGAGCAAATCAGCACTACAAAGTAATCTCTCGCCCCACCCCCGGGCAAAAGGGCCAGGCGAAAAAAGTCTAAAAACCAGAAAGGCAGGACAGCCCACGGAGTCAAGGGAGCCTTGTTAAGCTGATGGGCGGGATGTCAATGGCCAACAGCCAATCTTCACAAGTGTATCCTCTTTCCCAAACCATGTAAAACACAGAACCACAGAGCATAGGGCACTTCCACACATGGGCGTTGACCTTGGGAAAATGAAAAAATCAACCAGACACAGGGACCCCAAAGTTGAGGGCTGCTGTCTTGACAAGAACCTCCACTCCGGTACACGTTTCATATCCCAGGAAAGAGTCAAGTGGACAAAGACGAGTGGACAAGTGGACAAAGACAAGTGGACAAGTGGACAAGTGGTGCTACGTAGGTCCAATGGAGTGTCACTCAGCCATGAAATCCACGTCATGAGGCTGGTAGCAGCATCCTGAGTGGATTTAGGTACGATCATCCTCAGTGAAATAAGTCCCACAAAAAAAGAAACTTATGATATCACTTATCGAGGGAATGTAAAAATCGCTCCCCATGAACGGAATCCCCAAACAGAACAGAGTCACGCTTTTAGAAAACACACTTATGCCTGCTTCAGGGGAAAGGTGAGGTGCGGTGACGCATAAAACTCGAGTTTGAAATGAGCACAGATACCCTTCCGAAAACCGAATATGGAATGGACACGACCTACTCCTTGCTCAATCAACTGGACTCACCAGACCCTGTTCATCGCACAAGTATCTATCCGACTAGTAAGCATCTTAAAAGCTAAGTCTTGATATCTCTGTGTAAGTGCATCAAGTGTGTGTAAAGCGGCCTAAAACCAGCAGGGAAAATCAGCTCAGACCCATTCTGAGGATACATTTCCAACACAAAGAAGAAACAAGCAGGGCAAAACAGAGAGAAATTCTTCCAAAATGCGTTCAGGGACTGGCATGCAACCAGGATTGACCACATCTACAGCCCCAGCGGCAGAAGACATAAGGCTGGACACTCTTGGGGCTGAGACGATTGGTGAGGTTGGGAAAGCAAATGCAGACCCTTGAAAGGAATCCTGCGTGCTCCCCATTCCATGGCTCCCAACTCTCCAGGTTCAACGCAATCTTCCGACAGCGAAAGCACTCATTGGAAACCCAGCGGATGCTACACCGTGGGATCGGGAAAGCTTTCTGAAACTCACCTCAGTTTTCCTCTCCTGGTGCTCGTGTTCTCCATTCAGGCCCCCTTACTAACAATCTCCCCACTTGGAGACTCGGCGCCTTTCCATGCCTCTTTCGTACCGTCTGCAATTTGTCCGCAGGATGAACTGCAAGAGGGGGAACCAATGAGAGACTCGCTGGAGGTGTTTGGTCGGGCACATGTCACTCTCATTTCCCATCACGAAGAAGAATTCACCAGCGGTTCAGCCTGCAACCACGGATCGACAATAGGGCGTGAAGCCATCCAGCCGTGTTGCGTCCCACTCACAAAAAAGCGACTTGGGAAATGGAGCTCAGGGGCCCTGCACTTCCCAAACCTGCAGAGTTCTAAACGATAACTATCGCCCCAAAATATATTGAGGTCAGGCTACGAAGAGGCGCTGAACGCAAGGCAGAACTGCAGGAAACGGATGTCAACGGGTACATCGGAATGGCCCCGATAGCACATGAAAAGCGCCAGAACGTGGACAATGATGCGGTTGGCCAAAAAGGGCGTATGCGTTTTTTCCTGAATATATTCAGGAAAAAACGCATACGCCCTTTTTGGCCAACCAAGCAACCTGGGAGAGCAAATCAGCACTACAAAGAAATCTCTCGCCCCCCCCCGGGGGCAAAAGGGCCAGGCGAAAAAAGTCTAAAAACCAGAAAGGCAGGACAGCCCACGGAGTCAAGGGAGCCTTCTTAAGCTGATGGGCGGGATGTCAATGGCCAACAGCCAATCTTCACAAGTGTATCCTCTTTCCCAAACCATGGAAAACACAGAACCACAGAGCATAGGGCACTTCCACACATGGGCGTTGACCTTGGGAAAATGAAAAAATCAACCAGACACAGGGACCCCAAAGTTGAGGGCTGCTGTCTTGACAAGAACCTCCACTCTGGTACACGTTTCATATCCCAGGAAAGAGCCAAGTGGACAAAGACGAGTGGACAAGTGGACAAAGACAAGTGGACAAGTGGACAAGTGGTGCTACGTAGGTCCAATGGAGTGTCACTCAGCCATGAAATCCACGTCATGAGGCTGGTAGCAGCATCCTGAGTGGATTTAGGTACGATCATCCTCAGTGAAATAAGTCCCACAAAAAAAGAAACTTATGATATCACTTATCGAGGGAATGTAAAAATCGCTCCCCATGAACGGAATCCCCAAACAGAACAGAGTCACGCTTTTAGAAAACACACTTATGCCTGCTTCAGGGGAAAGGTGAGGTGCGGTGACGCATAAAACTCGAGTTTGAAATGAGCACAGATACCCTTCCGAAAACCGAATATGGAATGGACACGACCTACTCCTTGCTCAATCAACTGGACTCACCAGACCCTGTTCATCGCACAAGTATCTATCCGACTAGTAAGCATCTTAAAAGCTAAGTCTTGATATCTCTGTGTAAGTGCATCAAGTGTGTGTAAAGCGGCCTAAAACCAGCAGGGAAAATCAGCTCAGACCCATTCTGAGGATACATTTCCAACACAAAGAAGAAACAAGCAGGGCAAAACAGAGAGAAATTCTTCCAAAATGCGTTCAGGGACTGGCATGCAACCAGGATTGACCACATCTACAGCCCCAGCGGCAGAAGACATAAGGCTGGACACTCTTGGGGCTGAGACGATTGGTGAGGTTGGGAAAGCAAATGCAGACCCTTGAAAGGAATCCTGCGTGCTCCCCATTCCATGGCTCCCAACTCTCCAGGTTCAACGCAATCTTCCGACAGCGAAAGCACTCATTGGAAACCCAGCGGATGCTACACCGTGGGATCGGGAAAGCTTTCTGAAACTCACCTCAGTTTTCCTCTCCTGGTGCTCGTGTTCTCCATTCAGGCCCCCTTACTAACAATCTCCCCACTTGGAGACTCGGCGCCTTTCCATGCCTCTTTCGTACCGTCTGCAATTTGTCCGCAGGATGAACTGCAAGAGGGGGAACCAATGAGAGACTCGCTGGAGGTGTTTGGTCGGGCACATGTCACTCTCATTTCCCATCACGAAGAAGAATTCACCAGCGGTTCAGCCTGCAACCGCGGATCGACAATAGGGCGTGAAGCCATCCAGCCGTGTTGCGTCCCACTCACAAAAAAGCGACTTGGGAAATGGAGCTCAGGGGCCCTGCACTTCCCAAACCTGCAGAGTTCTAAACGATAACTATCGCCCCAAAATATATTGAGGGCAGGCTACGAAGAGGCGCTGAACGCAAGGCAGAACTGCAGGAAACGGATGTCAACGGGTACATCGGAATGGCCCCGATAGCACATGAAAAGCGCCAGAACGTGGACAATGATGCGGTTGGCCAAAAAGGGCGTATGCGTTTTTTCCTGAATATATTCAGGAAAAAACGCATACGCCCTTTTTGGCCAACCAAGCAACCTGGGAGAGCAAATCAGCACTACAAAGAAATCTCTCGCCCCCCCCCGGGGGCAAAAGGGCCAGGCGAAAAAAGTCTAAAAACCAGAAAGGCAGGACAGCCCACGGAGTCAAGGGAGCCTTGTTAAGCTGATGGGCGGGATGTCAATGGCCAACAGCCAATCTTCACAAGTGTATCCTCTTTCCCAAACCATGGAAAACACAGAACCACAGAGCATAGGGCACTTCCACACATGGACGTTGACCTTGGGAAAATGAAAAAATCAACCAGACACAGGGACCCCAAAGTTGAGGGCTGCTGTCTTGACAAGAACCTCCACTCCGGTACACGTTTCATATCCCAGGAAAGAGCCAAGTGGACAAAGACGAGTGGACAAGTGGACAAAGACAAGTGGACAAGTGGACAAGTGGTGCTACGTAGGTCCAATGGAGTGTCACTCAGCCATGAAATCCACGTCATGAGGCTGGTAGCAGCATCCTGAGTGGATTTAGGTACGATCATCCTCAGTGAAATAAGTCCCACAAAAAAAGAAACTTATGATATCACTTATCGAGGGAATGTAAAAATCGCTCCCCATGAACGGAATCCCCAAACAGAACAGAGTCACGCTTTTAGAAAACACACTTATGCCTGCTTCAGGGGAAAGGTGAGGTGCGGTGACGCATAAAACTCGAGTTTGAAATGAGCACAGATACCCTTCCGAAAACCGAATATGGAATGGACACGACCTACTCCTTGCTCAATCAACTGGACTCACCAGACCCTGTTCATCGCACAAGTATCTATCCGACTAGTAAGCATCTTAAAAGCTAAGTCTTGATATCTCTGTGTAAGTGCATCAAGTGTGTGTAAAGCGGCCTAAAACCAGCAGGGAAAATCAGCTCAGACCCATTCTGAGGATACATTTCCAACACAAAGAAGAAACAAGCAGGGCAAAACAGAGAGAAATTCTTCCAAAATGCGTTCAGGGACTGGCATGCAACCAGGATTGACCACATCTACAGCCCCAGCGGCAGAAGACATAAGGCTGGACACTCTTGGGGCTGAGACGATTGGTGAGGTTGGGAAAGCAAATGCAGACCCTTGAAAGGAATCCTGCGTGCTCCCCATTCCATGGGTCCCAACTCTCCAGGTTCAACGCAATCTTCCGACGGCGAAAGCACTCATTGGAAACCCAGCGGATGCTACACCGTGGGATCGGGAAATCTTTCTGAAACTCACCTCAGTTTTCATCTCCTGGTTCTCGTGTTCTCCATTCAGGCCCCCTTACTAAAAATCTCCTCACTTGGGAACTCAGCGCCTTTCCATGACTCTTTCGTACCGTCTGCAATTTGTCCGCAGGATGCACTGGAAGAGGGGGAACCAATGAGAGACTCGCTGGAGTTGTGTGGTCGGGCACATGTCACTCTCATTTCCCATCGCGAAGAAGAATTCACCAAAGGCTCAGCCTGCCACCGCGGATCGACAATAGGGCGTGAAGCCATCCAGCCGTGTTGCGTCCCACTCACAAAAAAGCGACTTGGGAAATGGAGCTCAGGGGCACTGCACTTCCCAAACCTGCAGAGTTCTAAACGATAACTATCGCCCCAAAATATATTGAGGTCAGGCTACGAAGAGGCGCTGAACGCAAGGCAGAATTGCAGGAAACGGATGTCAACGGGTACATCGGAATGGCCCCGATAGCACATGAAAAGCGCCAGAACGTGGACATTGATGCGGTTGGCCAAAAAGGGCGTATGCGTTTTTTCCTGAATATATTCAGGAAAAAACGCATACGCCCTTTTTGGCCAACCAAGCAACCTGGGAGAGCAAATCAGCACTACAAAGTAATCTCTCGCCCCACCCCCGGGCAAAAGGGCCAGGCGAAAAAAGTCTAAAAACCAGAAAGGCAGGACAGGCCACGGAGTCAAGGGAGCCTTGTTAAGCTGATGGGCGGGATGTCAATGGCCAACAGCCAATCTTCACAAGTGTATCCTCTTTCCCAAACCATGTAAAACACAGAACCACAGAGCATAGGGCACTTCCACACATGGGCGTTGACCTTGGGAAAATGAAAAAATCAACCAGACACAGGGACCCCAAAGTTGAGGGCTGCTGTCTTGACAAGAACCTCCACTCCGGTACACGTTTCATATCCCAGGAAAGAGCCAAGTGGACAAAGACGAGTGGACAAGTGGACAAAGACAAGTGGACAAGTGGACAAGTGGTGCTACGTAGGTCCAATGGAGTGTCACTCAGCCATGAAATCCACGTCATGAGGCTGGTAGCAGCATCCTGAGTGGATTTAGGTACGATCATCCTCAGTGAAATAAGTCCCACAAAAAAAGAAACTTATGATATCACTTATCGAGGGAATGTAAAAATCGCTCCCCATGAACGGAATCCCCAAACAGAACAGAGTCACGCTTTTAGAAAACACACTTATGCCTGCTTCAGGGGAAAGGTGAGGTGCGGTGACGCATAAAACTCGAGTTTGAAATGAGCACAGATACCCTTCCGAAAACCGAATATGGAATGGACACGACCTACTCCTTGCTCAATCAACTGGACTCACCAGACCCTGTTCATCGCACAAGTATCTATCCGACTAGTAAGCATCTTAAAAGCTAAGTCTTGATATCTCTGTGTAAGTGCATCAAGTGTGTGTAAAGCGGCCTAAAACCAGCAGGGAAAATCAGCTCAGACCCATTCTGAGGATACATTTCCAACACAAAGAAGAAACAAGCAGGGCAAAACAGAGAGAAATTCTTCCAAAATGCGTTCAGGGACTGGCATGCAACCAGGATTGACCACATCTACAGCCCCAGCGGCAGAAGACATAAGGCTGGACACTCTTGGGGCTGAGACGATTGGTGAGGTTGGGAAAGCAAATGCAGACCCTTGAAAGGAATCCTGCGTGCTCCCCATTCCATGGCTCCCAACTCTCCAGGTTCAACGCAATCTTCCGACAGCGAAAGCACTCATTGGAAACCCAGCGGATGCTACACCGTGGGATCGGGAAAGCTTTCTGAAACTCACCTCAGTTTTCCTCTCCTGGTGCTCGTGTTCTCCATTCAGGCCCCCTTACTAACAATCTCCCCACTTGGAGACTCGGCGCCTTTCCATGCCTCTTTCGTACCGTCTGCAATTTGTCCGCAGGATGAACTGCAAGAGGGGGAACCAATGAGAGACTCGCTGGAGGTGTTTGGTCGGGCACATGTCACTCTCATTTCCCATCACGAAGAAGAATTCACCAGCGGTTCAGCCTGCAACCGCGGATCGACAATAGGGCGTGAAGCCATCCAGCCGTGTTGCGTCCCACTCACAAAAAAGCGACTTGGGAAATGGAGCTCAGGGGCCCTGCACTTCCCAAACCTGCAGAGTTCTAAACGATAACTATCGCCCCAAAATATATTGAGGTCAGGCTACGAAGAGGCGCTGAACGCAAGGCAGAACTGCAGGAAACGGATGTCAACGGGTACATCGGAATGGCCCCGATAGCACATGAAAAGGGCCAGAACGTGGACAATGATGCGGTTGGCCAAAAAGGGCGTATGCGTTTTTTCCTGAATATATTCAGGAAAAAACGCATACGCCCTTTTTGGCCAACCAAGCAACCTGGGAGAGCAAATCAGCACTACAAAGAAATCTCTCGCCCCCCCCCCGGGGGCAAAAGGGCCAGGCGAAAAAAGTCTAAAAACCAGAAAGGCAGGACAGCCCACGGAGTCAAGGGAGCCTTCTTAAGCTGATGGGCGGGATGTCAATGGCCAACAGCCAATCTTCACAAGTGTATCCTCTTTCCCAAACCATGTAAAACACAGAACCACAGAGCATAGGGCACTTCCACACATGGGCGTTGACCTTGGGAAAATGAAAAAATCAACCAGACACAGGGACCCCAAAGTTGAGGGCTGCTGTCTTGACAAGAACCTCCACTCCGGTACACGTTTCATATCCCAGGAAAGAGCCAAGTGGACAAAGACGAGTGGACAAGTGGACAAAGACAAGTGGACAAGTGGACAAGTGGTGCTACGTAGGTCCAATGGAGTGTCACTCAGCCATGAAATCCACGTCATGAGGCTGGTAGCAGCATCCTGAGTGGATTTAGGTACGATCATCCTCAGTGAAATAAGTCCCACAAAAAAAGAAACTTAGGATATCACTTATCGAGGGAATGTAAAAATCGCTCCCCATGAACGGAATCCCCAAACAGAACAGAGTCACGCTTTTAGAAAACACACTTATGCCTGCTTCAGGGGAAAGGTGAGGTGCGGTGACGCATAAAACTCGAGTTTGAAATGAGCACAGATACCCTTCCGAAAACCGAATATGGAATGGACACGACCTACTCCTTGCTCAATCAACTGGACTCACCAGACCCTGTTCATCGCACAAGTATCTATCCGACTAGTAAGCATCTTAAAAGCAAAGTCTTGATATCTCTGTGTAAGTGCATCAAGTGTGTGTAAAGCGGCCTAAAACCAGCAGGGAAAATCAGCTCAGACCCATTCTGAGGATACATTTCCAACACAAAGAAGAAACAAGCAGGGCAAAACAGAGAGAAATTCTTCCAAAATGCGTTCAGGGACTGGCATGCAACCAGGATTGACCACATCTACAGCCCCAGCGGCAGAAGACATAAGGCTGGACACTCTTGGGGCTGAGACGATTGGTGAGGTTGGGAAAGCAAATGCAGACCCTTGAAAGGAATCCTGCGTGCTCCCCATTCCATGGCTCCCAACTCTCCAGGTTCAACGCAATCTTCCGACAGCGAAAGCACTCATTGGAAACCCAGCGGATGCTACACCGTGGGATCGGGAAAGCTTTCTGAAACTCACCTCAGTTTTCCTCTCCTGGTGCTCGTGTTCTCCATTCAGGCCCCCTTACTAACAATCTCCCCACTTGGAGACTCGGCGCCTTTCCATGCCTCTTTCGTACCGTCTGCAATTTGTCCGCAGGATGAACTGCAAGAGGGGGAACCAATGAGAGACTCGCTGGAGGTGTTTGGTCGGGCACATGTCACTCTCATTTCCCATCACGAAGAAGAATTCACCAGCGGTTCAGCCTGCAACCGCGGATCGACAATAGGGCGTGAAGCCATCCAGCCGTGTTGCGTCCCACTCACAAAAAAGCGACTTGGGAAATGGAGCTCAGGGGCCCTGCACTTCCCAAACCTGCAGAGTTCTAAACGATAACTATCGCCCCAAAATATATTGAGGTCAGGCTACGAAGAGGCGCTGAACGCAAGGCAGAACTGCAGGAAACGGATGTCAACGGGTACATCGGAATGGCCCCGATAGCACATGAAAAGCGCCAGAACGTGGACAATGATGCGGTTGGCCAAAAAGGGCGTATGCGTTTTTTCCTGAATATATTCAGGAAAAAACGCATACGCCCTTTTTGGCCAACCAAGCAACCTGGGAGAGCAAATCAGCACTACAAAGAAATCTCTCGCCCCCCCCCCCCCCCGGGGCAAAAGGGCCAGGCGAAAAAAGTCTAAAAACCAGAAAGGCAGGACAGCCCACGGAGTCAAGGGAGCCTTGTTAAGCTGATGGGCGGGATGTCAATGGCCAACAGCCAATCTTCACAAGTGTATCCTCTTTCCCAAACCATGTAAAACACAGAACCACAGAGCATAGGGCACTTCCACACATGGGCGTTGACCTTGGGAAAATGAAAAAATCAACCAGACACAGGGACCCCAAAGTTGAGGGCTGCTGTCTTGACAAGAACCTCCACTCCGGTACACGTTTCATATCCCAGGAAAGAGCCAAGTGGACAAAGACGAGTGGACAAGTGGACAAAGACAAGTGGACAAGTGGACAAGTGGTGCTACGTAGGTCCAATGGAGTGTCACTCAGCCATGAAATCCACGTCATGAGGCTGGTAGCAGCATCCTGAGTGGATTTAGGTACGATCATCCTCAGTGAAATAAGTCCCACAAAAAAAGAAACTTAGGATATCACTTATCGAGGGAATGTAAAAATCGCTCCCCATGAACGGAATCCCCAAACAGAACAGAGTCACGCTTTTAGAAAACACACTTATGCCTGCTTCAGGGGAAAGGTGAGGTGCGGTGACGCATAAAACTCGAGTTTGAAATGAGCACAGATACCCTTCCGAAAACCGAATATGGAATGGACACGACCTACTCCTTGCTCAATCAACTGGACTCACCAGACCCTGTTCATCGCACAAGTATCTATCCGACTAGTAAGCATCTTAAAAGCTAAGTCTTGATATCTCTGTGTAAGTGCATCAAGTGTGTGTAAAGCGGCCTAAAACCAGCAGGGAAAATCAGCTCAGACCCATTCTGAGGATACATTTCCAACACAAAGAAGAAACAAGCAGGGCAAAACAGAGAGAAATTCTTCCAAAATGCGTTCAGGGACTGGCATGCAACCAGGATTGACCACATCTACAGCCCCAGCGGCAGAAGACATAAGGCTGGACACTCTTGGGGCTGAGACGATTGGTGAGGTTGGGAAAGCAAATGCAGACCCTTGAAAGGAATCCTGCGTGCTCCCCATTCCATGGGTCCCAACTCTCCAGGTTCAACGCAATCTTCCGACAGCGAAAGCACTCATTGGAAACCCAGCGGATGCTACACCGTGGGATCGGGAAAGCTTTCTGAAACTCACCTCAGTTTTCCTCTCCTGGTGCTCGTGTTCTCCATTCAGGCCCCCTTACTAACAATCTCCCCACTTGGAGACTCGGCGCCTTTCCATGCCTCTTTCGTACCGTCTGCAATTTGTCCGCAGGATGAACTGCAAGAGGGGGAACCAATGAGAGACTCGCTGGAGGTGTTTGGTCGGGCACATGTCACTCTCATTTCCCATCACGAAGAAGAATTCACCAGCGGTTCAGCCTGCAACCGCGGATCGACAATAGGGCGTGAAGCCATCCAGCCGTGTTGCGTCCCACTCACAAAAAAGCGACTTGGGAAATGGAGCTCAGGGGCCCTGCACTTCCCAAACCTGCAGAGTTCTAAACGATAACTATCGCCCCAAAATATATTGAGGGCAGGCTACGAAGAGGCGCTGAACGCAAGGCAGAACTGCAGGAAACGGATGTCAACGGGTACATCGGAATGGCCCCGATAGCACATGAAAAGCGCCAGAACGTGGACAATGATGCGGTTGGCCAAAAAGGGCGTATGCGTTTTTTCCTGAATATATTCAGGAAAAAACGCATACGCCCTTTTTGGCCAACCAAGCAACCTGGGAGAGCAAATCAGCACTACAAAGAAATCTCTCGCCCCCCCCCCCCCGGGGCAAAAGGGCCAGGCGAAAAAAGTCTAAAAACCAGAAAGGCAGGACAGCCCACGGAGTCAAGGGAGCCTTGTTAAGCTGATGGGCGGGATGTCAATGGCCAACAGCCAATCTTCACAAGTGTATCCTCTTTCCCAAACCATGTAAAACACAGAACCACAGAGCATAGGGCACTTCCACACATGGGCGTTGACCTTGGGAAAATGAAAAAATCAACCAGACACAGGGACCCCAAAGTTGAGGGCTGCTGTCTTGACAAGAACCTCCACTCCGGTACACGTTTCATATCCCAGGAAAGAGCCAAGTGGACAAAGACGAGTGGACAAGTGGACAAAGACAAGTGGACAAGTGGACAAGTGGTGCTACGTAGGTCCAATGGAGTGTCACTCAGCCATGAAATCCACGTCATGAGGCTGGTAGCAGCATCCTGAGTGGATTTAGGTACGATCATCCTCAGTGAAATAAGTCCCACAAAAAAAGAAACTTAGGATATCACTTATCGAGGGAATGTAAAAATCGCTCCCCATGAACGGAATCCCCAAACAGAACAGAGTCACGCTTTTAGAAAACACACTTATGCCTGCTTCAGGGGAAAGGTGAGGTGCGGTGACGCATAAAACTCGAGTTTGAAATGAGCACAGATACCCTTCCGAAAACCGAATATGGAATGGACACGACCTACTCCTTGCTCAATCAACTGGACTCACCAGACCCTGTTCATCGCACAAGTATCTATCCGACTAGTAAGCATCTTAAAAGCTAAGTCTTGATATCTCTGTGTAAGTGCATCAAGTGTGTGTAAAGCGGCCTAAAACCAGCAGGGAAAATCAGCTCAGACCCATTCTGAGGATACATTTCCAACACAAAGAAGAAACAAGCAGGGCAAAACAGAGAGAAATTCTTCCAAAATGCGTTCAGGGACTGGCATGCAACCAGGATTGACCACATCTACAGCCCCAGCGGCAGAAGACATAAGGCTGGACACTCTTGGGGCTGAGACGATTGGTGAGGTTGGGAAAGCAAATGCAGACCCTTGAAAGGAATCCTGCGTGCTCCCCATTCCATGGCTCCCAACTCTCCAGGTTCAACGCAATCTTCCGACAGCGAAAGCACTCATTGGAAACCCAGCGGATGCTACACCGTGGGATCGGGAAAGCTTTCTGAAACTCACCTCAGTTTTCCTCTCCTGGTGCTCGTGTTCTCCATTCAGGCCCCCTTACTAACAATCTCCCCACTTGGAGACTCGGCGCCTTTCCATGCCTCTTTCGTACCGTCTGCAATTTGTCCGCAGGATGAACTGCAAGAGGGGGAACCAATGAGAGACTCGCTGGAGGTGTTTGGTCGGGCACATGTCACTCTCATTTCCCATCACGAAGAAGAATTCACCAGCGGTTCAGCCTGCCACCGCGGATCGACAATAGGGCGTGAAGCCATCCAGCCGTGTTGCGTCCCACTCACAAAAAAGCGACTTGGGAAATGGAGCTCAGGGGCCCTGCACTTCCCAAACCTGCAGAGTTCTAAACGATAACTATCGCCCCAAAATATATTGAGGTCAGGCTACGAAGAGGCGCTGAACGCAAGGCAGAACTGCAGGAAACGGATGTCAACGGGTACATCGGAATGGCCCCGATAGCACATGAAAAGCGCCAGAACGTGGACAATGATGCGGTTGGCCAAAAAGGGCGTATGCGTTTTTTCCTGAATATATTCAGGAAAAAACGCATACGCCCTTTTTGGCCAACCAAGCAACCTGGGAGAGCAAATCAGCACTACAAAGAAATCTCTCGCCCCCCCCCCCCCGGGGCAAAAGGGCCAGGCGAAAAAAGTCTAAAAACCAGAAAGGCAGGACAGCCCACGGAGTCAAGGGAGCCTTGTTAAGCTGATGGGCGGGATGTCAATGGCCAACAGCCAATCTTCACAAGTGTATCCTCTTTCCCAAACCATGTAAAACACAGAACCACAGAGCATAGGGCACTTCCACACATGGGCGTTGACCTTGGGAAAATGAAAAAATCAACCAGACACAGGGACCCCAAAGTTGAGGGCTGCTGTCTTGACAAGAACCTCCACTCCGGTACACGTTTCATATCCCAGGAAAGAGCCAAGTGGACAAAGACGAGTGGACAAGTGGACAAAGACAAGTGGACAAGTGGACAAGTGGTGCTACGTAGGTCCAATGGAGTGTCACTCAGCCATGAAATCCACGTCATGAGGCTGGTAGCAGCATCCTGAGTGGATTTAGGTACGATCATCCTCAGTGAAATAAGTCCCACAAAAAAAGAAACTTAGGATATCACTTATCGAGGGAATGTAAAAATCGCTCCCCATGAACGGAATCCCCAAACAGAACAGAGTCACGCTTTTAGAAAACACACTTATGCCTGCTTCAGGGGAAAGGTGAGGTGCGGTGACGCATAAAACTCGAGTTTGAAATGAGCACAGATACCCTTCCGAAAACCGAATATGGAATGGACACGACCTACTCCTTGCTCAATCAACTGGACTCACCAGACCCTGTTCATCGCACAAGTATCTATCCGACTAGTAAGCATCTTAAAAGCTAACTCTTGATATCTCTGTGTAAGTGCATCAAGTGTGTGTAAAGCGGCCTAAAACCAGCAGGGAAAATCAGCTCAGACCCATTCTGAGGATACATTTCCAACACAAAGAAGAAACAAGCAGGGCAAAACAGAGAGAAATTCTTCCAAAATGCGTTCAGGGACTGGCATGCAACCAGGATTGACCACATCTACAGCCCCAGTGGCAGAAGACATAAGGCTGGACACTCTTGGGGCTGAGACGATTGGTGAGGTTGGGAAAGCAAATGCAGACCCTTGAAAGGAATCCTGCGTGCTCCCCATTCCATGGCTCCCAACTCTCCAGGTTCAACGCAATCTTCCGACAGCGAAAGCACTCATTGGAAACCCAGCGGATGCTACACCGTGGGATCGGGAAAGCTTTCTGAAACTCACCTCAGTTTTCCTCTCCTGGTGCTCGTGTTCTCCATTCAGGCCCCCTTACTAACAATCTCCCCACTTGGAGACTCGGCGCCTTTCCATGCCTCTTTCGTACCGTCTGCAATTTGTCCGCAGGATGAACTGCAAGAGGGGGAACCAATGAGAGACTCGCTGGAGGTGTTTGGTCGGGCACATGTCACTCTCATTTCCCATCACGAAGAAGAATTCACCAGCGGTTCAGCCTGCAACCGCGGATCGACAATAGGGCGTGAAGCCATCCAGCCGTGTTGCGTCCCACTCACAAAAAAGCGACTTGGGAAATGGAGCTCAGGGGCCCTGCACTTCCCAAACCTGCAGAGTTCTAAACGATAACTATCGCCCCAAAATATATTGAGGTCAGGCTACGAAGAGGCGCTGAACGCAAGGCAGAACTGCAGGAAACGGATGTCAACGGGTACATCGGAATGGCCCCGATAGCACATGAAAAGCGCCAGAACGTGGACAATGATGCGGTTGGCCAAAAAGGGCGTATGCGTTTTTTCCTGAATATATTCAGGAAAAAACGCATACGCCCTTTTTGGCCAACCAAGCAACCTGGGAGAGCAAATCAGCACTACAAAGAAATCTCTCGCCCCCCCCCCCCCGGGGCAAAAGGGCCAGGCGAAAAAAGTCTAAAAACCAGAAAGGCAGGACAGCCCACGGAGTCAAGGGAGCCTTGTTAAGCTGATGGGCGGGATGTCAATGGCCAACAGCCAATCTTCACAAGTGTATCCTCTTTCCCAAACCATGTAAAACACAGAACCACAGAGCATAGGGCACTTCCACACATGGGCGTTGACCTTGGGAAAATGAAAAAATCAACCAGACACAGGGACCCCAAAGTTGAGGGCTGCTGTCTTGACAAGAACCTCCACTCCGGTACACGTTTCATATCCCAGGAAAGAGCCAAGTGGACAAAGACGAGTGGACAAGTGGACAAAGACAAGTGGACAAGTGGACAAGTGGTGCTACGTAGGTCCAATGGAGTGTCACTCAGCCATGAAATCCACGTCATGAGGCTGGTAGCAGCATCCTGAGTGGATTTAGGTACGATCATCCTCAGTGAAATAAGTCCCACAAAAAAAGAAACTTAGGATATCACTTATCGAGGGAATGTAAAAATCGCTCCCCATGAACGGAATCCCCAAACAGAACAGAGTCACGCTTTTAGAAAACACACTTATGCCTGCTTCAGGGGAAAGGTGAGGTGCGGTGACGCATAAAACTCGAGTTTGAAATGAGCACAGATACCCTTCCGAAAACCGAATATGGAATGGACACGACCTACTCCTTGCTCAATCAACTGGACTCACCAGACCCTGTTCATCGCACAAGTATCTATCCGACTAGTAAGCATCTTAAAAGCTAAGTCTTGATATCTCTGTGTAAGTGCATCAAGTGTGTGTAAAGCGGCCTAAAACCAGCAGGGAAAATCAGCTCAGACCCATTCTGAGGATACATTTCCAACACAAAGAAGAAACAAGCAGGGCAAAACAGAGAGAAATTCTTCCAAAATGCGTTCAGGGACTGGCATGCAACCAGGATTGACCACATCTACAGCCCCAGTGGCAGAAGACATAAGGCTGGACACTCTTGGGGCTGAGACGATTGGTGAGGTTGGGAAAGCAAATGCAGACCCTTGAAAGGAATCCTGCGTGCTCCCCATTCCATGGCTCCCAACTCTCCAGGTTCAACGCAATCTTCCGACAGCGAAAGCACTCATTGGAAACCCAGCGGATGCTACACCGTGGGATCGGGAAAGCTTTCTGAAACTCACCTCAGTTTTCCTCTCCTGGTGCTCGTGTTCTCCATTCAGGCCCCCTTACTAACAATCTCCCCACTTGGAGACTCGGCGCCTTTCCATGCCTCTTTCGTACCGTCTGCAATTTGTCCGCAGGATGAACTGCAAGAGGGAGAACCAATGAGAGACTCGCTGGAGGTGTTTGGTCGGGCACATGTCACTCTCATTTCCCATCACGAAGAAGAATTCACCAGCGGTTCAGCCTGCAACCGCGGATCGACAATAGGGCGTGAAGCCATCCAGCCGTGTTGCGTCCCACTCACAAAAAAGCGACTTGGGAAATGGAGCTCAGGGGCCCTGCACTTCCCAAACCTGCAGAGTTCTAAACGATAACTATCGCCCCAAAATATATTGAGGTCAGGCTACGAAGAGGCGCTGAACGCAAGGCAGAACTGCAGGAAACGGATGTCAACGGGTACATCGGAATGGCCCCGATAGCACATGAAAAGCGCCAGAACGTGGACAATGATGCGGTTGGCCAAAAAGGGCGTATGCGTTTTTTCCTGAATATATTCAGGAAAAAACGCATACGCCCTTTTTGGCCAACCAAGCAACCTGGGAGAGCAAATCAGCACTACAAAGAAATCTCTCGCCCCCCCCCCCCCCGGGGCAAAAGGGCCAGGCGAAAAAAGTCTAAAAACCAGAAAGGCAGGACAGCCCACGGAGTCAAGGGAGCCTTGTTAAGCTGATGGGCGGGATGTCAATGGCCAACAGCCAATCTTCACAAGTGTATCCTCTTTCCCAAACCATGTAAAACACAGAACCACAGAGCATAGGGCACTTCCACACATGGGCGTTGACCTTGGGAAAATGAAAAAATCAACCAGACACAGGGACCCCAAAGTTGAGGGCTGCTGTCTTGACAAGAACCTCCACTCCGGTACACGTTTCATATCCCAGGAAAGAGCCAAGTGGACAAAGACGAGTGGACAAGTGGACAAAGACAAGTGGACAAGTGGACAAGTGGTGCTACGTAGGTCCAATGGAGTGTCACTCAGCCATGAAATCCACGTCATGAGGCTGGTAGCAGCATCCTGAGTGGATTTAGGTACGATCATCCTCAGTGAAATAAGTCCCACAAAAAAAGAAACTTAGGATATCACTTATCGAGGGAATGTAAAAATCGCTCCCCATGAACGGAATCCCCAAACAGAACAGAGTCACGCTTTTAGAAAACACACTTATGCCTGCTTCAGGGGAAAGGTGAGGTGCGGTGACGCATAAAACTCGAGTTTGAAATGAGCACAGATACCCTTCCGAAAACCGAATATGGAATGGACACGACCTACTCCTTGCTCAATCAACTGGACTCACCAGACCCTGTTCATCGCACAAGTATCTATCCGACTAGTAAGCATCTTAAAAGCTAAGTCTTGATATCTCTGTGTAAGTGCATCAAGTGTGTGTAAAGCGGCCTAAAACCAGCAGGGAAAATCAGCTCAGACCCATTCTGAGGATACATTTCCAACACAAAGAAGAAACAAGCAGGGCAAAACAGAGAGAAATTCTTCCAAAATGCGTTCAGGGACTGGCATGCAACCAGGATTGACCACATCTACAGCCCCAGTGGCAGAAGACATAAGGCTGGACACTCTTGGGGCTGAGACGATTGGTGAGGTTGGGAAAGCAAATGCAGACCCTTGAAAGGAATCCTGCGTGCTCCCCATTCCATGGCTCCCAACTCTCCAGGTTCAACGCAATCTTCCGACAGCGAAAGCACTCATTGGAAACCCAGCGGATGCTACACCGTGGGATCGGGAAAGCTTTCTGAAACTCACCTCAGTTTTCCTCTCCTGGTGCTCGTGTTCTCCATTCAGGCCCCCTTACTAACAATCTCCCCACTTGGAGACTCGGCGCCTTTCCATGCCTCTTTCGTACCGTCTGCAATTTGTCCGCAGGATGAACTGCAAGAGGGGGAACCAATGAGAGACTCGCTGGAGGTGTTTGGTCGGGCACATGTCACTCTCATTTCCCATCACGAAGAAGAATTCACCAGCGGTTCAGCCTGCAACCGCGGATCGACAATAGGGCGTGAAGCCATCCAGCCGTGTTGCGTCCCACTCACAAAAAAGCGACTTGGGAAATGGAGCTCAGGGGCCCTGCACTTCCCAAACCTGCAGAGTTCTAAACGATAACTATCGCCCCAAAATATATTGAGGTCAGGCTACGAAGAGGCGCTGAACGCAAGGCAGAACTGCAGGAAACGGATGTCAACGGGTACATCGGAATGGCCCCGATAGCACATGAAAAGCGCCAGAACGTGGACAATGATGCGGTTGGCCAAAAAGGGCGTATGCGTTTTTTCCTGAATATATTCAGGAAAAAACGCATACGCCCTTTTTGGCCAACCAAGCAACCTGGGAGAGCAAATCAGCACTACAAAGAAATCTCTCGCCCCCCCCCCCCCCCCCCGGGGCAAAAGGGCCAGGCGAAAAAAGTCTAAAAACCAGAAAGGCAGGACAGCCCACGGAGTCAAGGGAGCCTTGTTAAGCTGATGGGCGGGATGTCAATGGCCAACAGCCAATCTTCACAAGTGTATCCTCTTTCCCAAACCATGTAAAACACAGAACCACAGAGCATAGGGCACTTCCACACATGGGCGTTGACCTTGGGAAAATGAAAAAATCAACCAGACACAGGGACCTCAAAGTTGAGGGCTGCTGTCTTGACAAGAACCTCCACTCCGGTACACGTTTCATATCCCAGGAAAGAGCCAAGTGGACAAAGACGAGTGGACAAGTGGACAAAGACAAGTGGACAAGTGGACAAGTGGTGCTACGTAGGTCCAATGGAGTGTCACTCAGCCATGAAATCCACGTCATGAGGCTGGTAGCAGCATCCTGAGTGGATTTAGGTACGATCATCCTCAGTGAAATAAGTCCCACAAAAAAAGAAACTTAGGATATCACTTATCGAGGGAATGTAAAAATCGCTCCCCATGAACGGAATCCCCAAACAGAACAGAGTCACGCTTTTAGAAAACACACTTATGCCTGCTTCAGGGGAAAGGTGAGGTGCGGTGACGCATAAAACTCGAGTTTGAAATGAGCACAGATACCCTTCCGAAAACCGAATATGGAATGGACACGACCTACTCCTTGCTCAATCAACTGGACTCACCAGACCCTGTTCATCGCACAAGTATCTATCCGACTAGTAAGCATCTTAAAAGCTAAGTCTTGATATCTCTGTGTAAGTGCATCAAGTGTGTGTAAAGCGGCCTAAAACCAGCAGGGAAAATCAGCTCAGACCCATTCTGAGGATACATTTCCAACACAAAGAAGAAACAAGCAGGGCAAAACAGAGAGAAATTCTTCCAAAATGCGTTCAGGGACTGGCATGCAACCAGGATTGACCACATCTACAGCCCCAGCGGCAGAAGACATAAGGCTGGACACTCTTGGGGCTGAGACGATTGGTGAGGTTGGGAAAGCAAATGCAGACCCTTGAAAGGAATCCTGCGTGCTCCCCATTCCATGGCTCCCAACTCTCCAGGTTCAACGCAATCTTCCGACAGCGAAAGCACTCATTGGAAACCCAGCGGATGCTACACCGTGGGATCGGGAAAGCTTTCTGAAACTCACCTCAGTTTTCCTCTCCTGGTGCTCGTGTTCTCCATTCAGGCCCCCTTACTAACAATCTCCCCACTTGGAGACTCGGCGCCTTTCCATGCCTCTTTCGTACCGTCTGCAATTTGTCCGCAGGATGAACTGCAAGAGGGGGAACCAATGAGAGACTCGCTGGAGGTGTTTGGTCGGGCACATGTCACTCTCATTTCCCATCACGAAGAAGAATTCACCAGCGGTTCAGCCTGCCACCGCGGATCGACAATAGGGCGTGAAGCCATCCAGCCGTGTTGCGTCCCACTCACAAAAAAGCGACTTGGGAAATGGAGCTCAGGGGCCCTGCACTTCCCAAACCTGCAGAGTTCTAAACGATAACTATCGCCCCAAAATATATTGAGGGCAGGCTACGAAGAGGCGCTGAACGCAAGGCAGAACTGCAGGAAACGGATGTCAACGGGTACATCGGAATGGCCCCGATAGCACATGAAAAGCGCCAGAACGTGGACAATGATGCGGTTGGCCAAAAAGGGCGTATGCGTTTTTTCCTGAATATATTCAGGAAAAAACGCATACGCCCTTTTTGGCCAACCAAGCAACCTGGGAGAGCAAATCAGCACTACAAAGAAATCTCTCGCCCCCCCCCCCCCCGGGGCAAAAGGGCCAGGCGAAAAAAGTCTAAAAACCAGAAAGGCAGGACAGCCCACGGAGTCAAGGGAGCCTTGTTAAGCTGATGGGCGGGATGTCAATGGCCAACAGCCAATCTTCACAAGTGTATCCTCTTTCCCAAACCATGTAAAACACAGAACCACAGAGCATAGGGCACTTCCACACATGGGCGTTGACCTTGGGAAAATGAAAAAATCAACCAGACACAGGGACCCCAAAGTTGAGGGCTGCTGTCTTGACAAGAACCTCCACTCCGGTACACGTTTCATATCCCAGGAAAGAGCCAAGTGGACAAAGACGAGTGGACAAGTGGACAAAGACAAGTGGACAAGTGGACAAGTGGTGCTACGTAGGTCCAATGGAGTGTCACTCAGCCATGAAATCCACGTCATGAGGCTGGTAGCAGCATCCTGAGTGGATTTAGGTACGATCATCCTCAGTGAAATAAGTCCCACAAAAAAAGAAACTTAGGATATCACTTATCGAGGGAATGTAAAAATCGCTCCCCATGAACGGAATCCCCAAACAGAACAGAGTCACGCTTTTAGAAAACACACTTATGCCTGCTTCAGGGGAAAGGTGAGGTGCGGTGACGCATAAAACTCGAGTTTGAAATGAGCACAGATACCCTTCCGAAAACCGAATATGGAATGGACACGACCTACTCCTTGCTCAATCAACTGGACTCACCAGACCCTGTTCATCGCACAAGTATCTATCCGACTAGTAAGCATCTTAAAAGCTAAGTCTTGATATCTCTGTGTAAGTGCATCAAGTGTGTGTAAAGCGGCCTAAAACCAGCAGGGAAAATCAGCTCAGACCCATTCTGAGGATACATTTCCAACACAAAGAAGAAACAAGCAGGGCAAAACAGAGAGAAATTCTTCCAAAATGCGTTCAGGGACTGGCATGCAACCAGGATTGACCACATCTACAGCCCCAGCGGCAGAAGACATAAGGCTGGACACTCTTGGGGCTGAGACGATTGGTGAGGTTGGGAAAGCAAATGCAGACCCTTGAAAGGAATCCTGCGTGCTCCCCATTCCATGGCTCCCAACTCTCCAGGTTCAACGCAATCTTCCGACAGCGAAAGCACTCATTGGAAACCCAGCGGATGCTACACCGTGGGATCGGGAAAGCTTTCTGAAACTCACCTCAGTTTTCCTCTCCTGGTGCTCGTGTTCTCCATTCAGGCCCCCTTACTAACAATCTCCCCACTTGGAGACTCGGCGCCTTTCCATGCCTCTTTCGTACCGTCTGCAATTTGTCCGCAGGATGAACTGCAAGAGGGGGAACCAATGAGAGACTCGCTGGAGGTGTTTGGTCGGGCACATGTCACTCTCATTTCCCATCACGAAGAAGAATTCACCAGCGGTTCAGCCTGCCACCGCGGATCGACAATAGGGCGTGAAGCCATCCAGCCGTGTTGCGTCCCACTCACAAAAAAGCGACTTGGGAAATGGAGCTCAGGGGCCCTGCACTTCCCAAACCTGCAGAGTTCTAAACGATAACTATCGCCCCAAAATATATTGAGGTCAGGCTACGAAGAGGCGCTGAACGCAAGGCAGAACTGCAGGAAACGGATGTCAACGGGTACATCGGAATGGCCCCGATAGCACATGAAAAGCGCCAGAACGTGGACAATGATGCGGTTGGCCAAAAAGGGCGTATGCGTTTTTTCCTGAATATATTCAGGAAAAAACGCATACGCCCTTTTTGGCCAACCAAGCAACCTGGGAGAGCAAATCAGCACTACAAAGAAATCTCTCGCCCCCCCCCCCCCGGGGCAAAAGGGCCAGGCGAAAAAAGTCTAAAAACCAGAAAGGCAGGACAGCCCACGGAGTCAAGGGAGCCTTGTTAAGCTGATGGGCGGGATGTCAATGGCCAACAGCCAATCTTCACAAGTGTATCCTCTTTCCCAAACCATGTAAAACACAGAACCACAGAGCATAGGGCACTTCCACACATGGGCGTTGACCTTGGGAAAATGAAAAAATCAACCAGACACAGGGACCCCAAAGTTGAGGGCTGCTGTCTTGACAAGAACCTCCACTCCGGTACACGTTTCATATCCCAGGAAAGAGCCAAGTGGACAAAGACGAGTGGACAAGTGGACAAAGACAAGTGGACAAGTGGACAAGTGGTGCTACGTAGGTCCAATGGAGTGTCACTCAGCCATGAAATCCACGTCATGAGGCTGGTAGCAGCATCCTGAGTGGATTTAGGTACGATCATCCTCAGTGAAATAAGTCCCACAAAAAAAGAAACTTAGGATATCACTTATCGAGGGAATGTAAAAATCGCTCCCCATGAACGGAATCCCCAAACAGAACAGAGTCACGCTTTTAGAAAACACACTTATGCCTGCTTCAGGGGAAAGGTGAGGTGCGGTGACGCATAAAACTCGAGTTTGAAATGAGCACAGATACCCTTCCGAAAACCGAATATGGAATGGACACGACCTACTCCTTGCTCAATCAACTGGACTCACCAGACCCTGTTCATCGCACAAGTATCTATCCGACTAGTAAGCATCTTAAAAGCTAAGTCTTGATATCTCTGTGTAAGTGCATCAAGTGTGTGTAAAGCGGCCTAAAACCAGCAGGGAAAATCAGCTCAGACCCATTCTGAGGATACATTTCCAACACAAAGAAGAAACAAGCAGGGCAAAACAGAGAGAAATTCTTCCAAAATGCGTTCAGGGACTGGCATGCAACCAGGATTGACCACATCTACAGCCCCAGCGGCAGAAGACATAAGGCTGGACACTCTTGGGGCTGAGACGATTGGTGAGGTTGGGAAAGCAAATGCAGACCCTTGAAAGGAATCCTGCGTGCTCCCCATTCCATGGCTCCCAACTCTCCAGGTTCAACGCAATCTTCCGACAGCGAAAGCACTCATTGGAAACCCAGCGGATGCTACACCGTGGGATCGGGAAAGCTTTCTGAAACTCACCTCAGTTTTCCTCTCCTGGTGCTCGTGTTCTCCATTCAGGCCCCCTTACTAACAATCTCCCCACTTGGAGACTCGGCGCCTTTCCATGCCTCTTTCGTACCGTCTGCAATTTGTCCGCAGGATGAACTGCAAGAGGGGGAACCAATGAGAGACTCGCTGGAGGTGTTTGGTCGGGCACATGTCACTCTCATTTCCCATCACGAAGAAGAATTCACCAGCGGTTCAGCCTGCAACCGCGGATCGACAATAGGGCGTGAAGCCATCCAGCCGTGTTGCGTCCCACTCACAAAAAAGCGACTTGGGAAATGGAGCTCAGGGGCCCTGCACTTCCCAAACCTGCAGAGTTCTAAACGATAACTATCGCCCCAAAATATATTGAGGTCAGGCTACGAAGAGGCGCTGAACGCAAGGCAGAACTGCAGGAAACGGATGTCAACGGGTACATCGGAATGGCCCCGATAGCACATGAAAAGCGCCAGAACGTGGACAATGATGCGGTTGGCCAAAAAGGGCGTATGCGTTTTTTCCTGAATATATTCAGGAAAAAACGCATACGCCCTTTTTGGCCAACCAAGCAACCTGGGAGAGCAAATCAGCACTACAAAGAAATCTCTCGCCCCCCCCCCCCGGGGCAAAAGGGCCAGGCGAAAAAAGTCTAAAAACCAGAAAGGCAGGACAGCCCACGGAGTCAAGGGAGCCTTGTTAAGCTGATGGGCGGGATGTCAATGGCCAACAGCCAATCTTCACAAGTGTATCCTCTTTCCCAAACCATGTAAAACACAGAACCACAGAGCATAGGGCACTTCCACACATGGGCGTTGACCTTGGGAAAATGAAAAAATCAACCAGACACAGGGACCCCAAAGTTGAGGGCTGCTGTCTTGACAAGAACCTCCACTCCGGTACACGTTTCATATCCCAGGAAAGAGCCAAGTGGACAAAGACGAGTGGACAAGTGGACAAAGACAAGTGGACAAGTGGACAAGTGGTGCTACGTAGGTCCAATGGAGTGTCACTCAGCCATGAAATCCACGTCATGAGGCTGGTAGCAGCATCCTGAGTGGATTTAGGTACGATCATCCTCAGTGAAATAAGTCCCACAAAAAAAGAAACTTAGGATATCACTTATCGAGGGAATGTAAAAATCGCTCCCCATGAACGGAATCCCCAAACAGAACAGAGTCACGCTTTTAGAAAACACACTTATGCCTGCTTCAGGGGAAAGGTGAGGTGCGGTGACGCATAAAACTCGAGTTTGAAATGAGCACAGATACCCTTCCGAAAACCGAATATGGAATGGACACGACCTACTCCTTGCTCAATCAACTGGACTCACCAGACCCTGTTCATCGCACAAGTATCTATCCGACTAGTAAGCATCTTAAAAGCTAAGTCTTGATATCTCTGTGTAAGTGCATCAAGTGTGTGTAAAGCGGCCTAAAACCAGCAGGGAAAATCAGCTCAGACCCATTCTGAGGATACATTTCCAACACAAAGAAGAAACAAGCAGGGCAAAACAGAGAGAAATTCTTCCAAAATGCGTTCAGGGACTGGCATGCAACCAGGATTGACCACATCTACAGCCCCAGCGGCAGAAGACATAAGGCTGGACACTCTTGGGGCTGAGACGATTGGTGAGGTTGGGAAAGCAAATGCAGACCCTTGAAAGGAATCCTGCGTGCTCCCCATTCCATGGCTCCCAACTCTCCAGGTTCAACGCAATCTTCCGACAGCGAAAGCACTCATTGGAAACCCAGCGGATGCTACACCGTGGGATCGGGAAAGCTTTCTGAAACTCACCTCAGTTTTCCTCTCCTGGTGCTCGTGTTCTCCATTCAGGCCCCCTTACTAACAATCTCCCCACTTGGAGACTCGGCGCCTTTCCATGCCTCTTTTGTACCGTCTGCAATTTGTCCGCAGGATGAACTGCAAGAGGGGGAACCAATGAGAGACTCGCTGGAGGTGTTTGGTCGGGCACATGTCACTCTCATTTCCCATCACGAAGAAGAATTCACCAGCGGTTCAGCCTGCAACCGCGGATCGACAATAGGGCGTGAAGCCATCCAGCCGTGTTGCGTCCCACTCACAAAAAAGCGACTTGGGAAATGGAGCTCAGGGGCCCTGCACTTCCCAAACCTGCAGAGTTCTAAACGATAACTATCGCCCCAAAATATATTGAGGTCAGGCTACGAAGAGGCGCTGAACGCAAGGCAGAACTGCAGGAAACGGATGTCAACGGGTACATCGGAATGGCCCCGATAGCACATGAAAAGCGCCAGAACGTGGACAATGATGCGGTTGGCCAAAAAGGGCGTATGCGTTTTTTCCTGAATATATTCAGGAAAAAACGCATACGCCCTTTTTGGCCAACCAAGCAACCTGGGAGAGCAAATCAGCACTACAAAGAAATCTCTCGCCCCCCCCCCCCCGGGGCAAAAGGGCCAGGCGAAAAAAGTCTAAAAACCAGAAAGGCAGGACAGCCCACGGAGTCAAGGGAGCCTTGTTAAGCTGATGGGCGGGATGTCAATGGCCAACAGCCAATCTTCACAAGTGTATCCTCTTTCCCAAACCATGTAAAACACAGAACCACAGAGCATAGGGCACTTCCACACATGGGCGTTGACCTTGGGAAAATGAAAAAATCAACCAGACACAGGGACCCCAAAGTTGAGGGCTGCTGTCTTGACAAGAACCTCCACTCCGGTACACGTTTCATATCCCAGGAAAGAGCCAAGTGGACAAAGACGAGTGGACAAGTGGACAAAGACAAGTGGACAAGTGGACAAGTGGTGCTACGTAGGTCCAATGGAGTGTCACTCAGCCATGAAATCCACGTCATGAGGCTGGTAGCAGCATCCTGAGTGGATTTAGGTACGATCATCCTCAGTGAAATAAGTCCCACAAAAAAAGAAACTTAGGATATCACTTATCGAGGGAATGTAAAAATCGCTCCCCATGAACGGAATCCCCAAACAGAACAGAGTCACGCTTTTAGAAAACACACTTATGCCTGCTTCAGGGGAAAGGTGAGGTGCGGTGACGCATAAAACTCGAGTTTGAAATGAGCACAGATACCCTTCCGAAAACCGAATATGGAATGGACACGACCTACTCCTTGCTCAATCAACTGGACTCACCAGACCCTGTTCATCGCACAAGTATCTATCCGACTAGTAAGCATCTTAAAAGCTAAGTCTTGATATCTCTGTGTAAGTGCATCAAGTGTGTGTAAAGCGGCCTAAAACCAGCAGGGAAAATCAGCTCAGACCCATTCTGAGGATACATTTCCAACACAAAGAAGAAACAAGCAGGGCAAAACAGAGAGAAATTCTTCCAAAATGCGTTCAGGGACTGGCATGCAACCAGGATTGACCACATCTACAGCCCCAGCGGCAGAAGACATAAGGCTGGACACTCTTGGGGCTGAGACGATTGGTGAGGTTGGGAAAGCAAATGCAGACCCTTGAAAGGAATCCTGCGTGCTCCCCATTCCATGGCTCCCAACTCTCCAGGTTCAACGCAATCTTCCGACAGCGAAAGCACTCATTGGAAACCCAGCGGATGCTACACCGTGGGATCGGGAAAGCTTTCTGAAACTCACCTCAGTTTTCCTCTCCTGGTGCTCGTGTTCTCCATTCAGGCCCCCTTACTAACAATCTCCCCACTTGGAGACTCGGCGCCTTTCCATGCCTCTTTCGTACCGTCTGCAATTTGTCCGCAGGATGAACTGCAAGAGGGGGAACCAATGAGAGACTCGCTGGAGGTGTTTGGTCGGGCACATGTCACTCTCATTTCCCATCACGAAGAAGAATTCACCAGCGGTTCAGCCTGCCACCGCGGATCGACAATAGGGCGTGAAGCCATCCAGCCGTGTTGCGTCCCACTCACAAAAAAGCGACTTGGGAAATGGAGCTCAGGGGCCCTGCACTTCCCAAACCTGCAGAGTTCTAAACGATAACTATCGCCCCAAAATATATTGAGGTCAGGCTACGAAGAGGCGCTGAACGCAAGGCAGAACTGCAGGAAACGGATGTCAACGGGTACATCGGAATGGCCCCGATAGCACATGAAAAGCGCCAGAACGTGGACAATGATGCGGTTGGCCAAAAAGGGCGTATGCGTTTTTTCCTGAATATATTCAGGAAAAAACGCATACGCCCTTTTTGGCCAACCAAGCAACCTGGGAGAGCAAATCAGCACTACAAAGAAATCTCTCGCCCCCCCCCCACCCCGGGGCAAAAGGGCCAGGCGAAAAAAGTCTAAAAACCAGAAAGGCAGGACAGCCCACGGAGTCAAGGGAGCCTTGTTAAGCTGATGGGCGGGATGTCAATGGCCAACAGCCAATCTTCACAAGTGTATCCTCTTTCCCAAACCATGTAAAACACAGAACCACAGAGCATAGGGCACTTCCACACATGGGCGTTGACCTTGGGAAAATGAAAAAATCAACCAGACACAGGGACCCCAAAGTTGAGGGCTGCTGTCTTGACAAGAACCTCCACTCCGGTACACGTTTCATATCCCAGGAAAGAGCCAAGTGGACAAAGACGAGTGGACAAGTGGACAAAGACAAGTGGACAAGTGGACAAGTGGTGCTACGTAGGTCCAATGGAGTGTCACTCAGCCATGAAATCCACGTCATGAGGCTGGTAGCAGCATCCTGAGTGGATTTAGGTACGATCATCCTCAGTGAAATAAGTCCCACAAAAAAAGAAACTTAGGATATCACTTATCGAGGGAATGTAAAAATCGCTCCCCATGAACGGAATCCCCAAACAGAACAGAGTCACGCTTTTAGAAAACACACTTATGCCTGCTTCAGGGGAAAGGTGAGGTGCGGTGACGCATAAAACTCGAGTTTGAAATGAGCACAGATACCCTTCCGAAAACCGAATATGGAATGGACACGACCTACTCCTTGCTCAATCAACTGGACTCACCAGACCCTGTTCATCGCACAAGTATCTATCCGACTAGTAAGCATCTTAAAAGCTAAGTCTTGATATCTCTGTGTAAGTGCATCAAGTGTGTGTAAAGCGGCCTAAAACCAGCAGGGAAAATCAGCTCAGACCCATTCTGAGGATACATTTCCAACACAAAGAAGAAACAAGCAGGGCAAAACAGAGAGAAATTCTTCCAAAATGCGTTCAGGGACTGGCATGCAACCAGGATTGACCACATCTACAGCCCCAGCGGCAGAAGACATAAGGCTGGACACTCTTGGGGCTGAGACGATTGGTGAGGTTGGGAAAGCAAATGCAGACCCTTGAAAGGAATCCTGCGTGCTCCCCATTCCATGGCTCCCAACTCTCCAGGTTCAACGCAATCTTCCGACAGCGAAAGCACTCATTGGAAACCCAGCGGATGCTACACCGTGGGATCGGGAAAGCTTTCTGAAACTCACCTCAGTTTTCCTCTCCTGGTGCTCGTGTTCTCCATTCAGGCCCCCTTACTAACAATCTCCCCACTTGGAGACTCGGCGCCTTTCCATGCCTCTTTCGTACCGTCTGCAATTTGTCCGCAGGATGAACTGCAAGAGGGGGAACCAATGAGAGACTCGCTGGAGGTGTTTGGTCGGGCACATGTCACTCTCATTTCCCATCACGAAGAAGAATTCACCAGCGGTTCAGCCTGCAACCGCGGATCGACAATAGGGCGTGAAGCCATCCAGCCGTGTTGCGTCCCACTCACAAAAAAGCGACTTGGGAAATGGAGCTCAGGGGCCCTGCACTTCCCAAACCTGCAGAGTTCTAAACGATAACTATCGCCCCAAAATATATTGAGGTCAGGCTACGAAGAGGCGCTGAACGCAAGGCAGAACTGCAGGAAACGGATGTCAACGGGTACATCGGAATGGCCCCGATAGCACATGAAAAGCGCCAGAACGTGGACAATGATGCGGTTGGCCAAAAAGGGCGTATGCGTTTTTTCCTGAATATATTCAGGAAAAAACGCATACGCCCTTTTTGGCCAACCAAGCAACCTGGGAGAGCAAATCAGCACTACAAAGAAATCTCTCGCCCCCCCCCCCCCGGGGCAAAAGGGCCAGGCGAAAAAAGTCTAAAAACCAGAAAGGCAGGACAGCCCACGGAGTCAAGGGAGCCTTGTTAAGCTGATGGGCGGGATGTCAATGGCCAACAGCCAATCTTCACAAGTGTATCCTCTTTCCCAAACCATGTAAAACACAGAACCACAGAGCATAGGGCACTTCCACACATGGGCGTTGACCTTGGAAAAATGAAAAAATCAACCAGACACAGGGACCCCAAAGTTGAGGGCTGCTGTCTTGACAAGAACCTCCACTCCGGTACACGTTTCATATCCCAGGAAAGAGCCAAGTGGACAAAGACGAGTGGACAAGTGGACAAAGACAAGTGGACAAGTGGACAAGTGGTGCTACGTAGGTCCAATGGAGTGTCACTCAGCCATGAAATCCACGTCATGAGGCTGGTAGCAGCATCCTGAGTGGATTTAGGTACGATCATCCTCAGTGAAATAAGTCCCACAAAAAAAGAAACTTAGGATATCACTTATCGAGGGAATGTAAAAATCGCTCCCCATGAACGGAATCCCCAAACAGAACAGAGTCACGCTTTTAGAAAACACACTTATGCCTGCTTCAGTGGAAAGGTGAGGTGCGGTGACGCATAAAACTCGAGTTTGAAATGAGCACAGATACCCTTCCGAAAACCGAATATGGAATGGACACGACCTACTCCTTGCTCAATCAACTGGACTCACCAGACCCTGTTCATCGCACAAGTATCTATCCGACTAGTAAGCATCTTAAAAGCTAAGTCTTGATATCTCTGTGTAAGTGCATCAAGTGTGTGTAAAGCGGCCTAAAACCAGCAGGGAAAATCAGCTCAGACCCATTCTGAGGATACATTTCCAACACAAAGAAGAAACAAGCAGGGCAAAACAGAGAGAAATTCTTCCAAAATGCGTTCAGGGACTGGCATGCAACCAGGATTGACCACATCTACAGCCCCAGCGGCAGAAGACATAAGGCTGGACACTCTTGGGGCTGAGACGATTGGTGAGGTTGGGAAAGCAAATGCAGACCCTTGAAAGGAATCCTGCGTGCTCCCCATTCCATGGCTCCCAACTCTCCAGGTTCAACGCAATCTTCCGACAGCGAAAGCACTCATTGGAAACCCAGCGGATGCTACACCGTGGGATCGGGAAAGCTTTCTGAAACTCACCTCAGTTTTCCTCTCCTGGTGCTCGTGTTCTCCATTCAGGCCCCCTTACTAACAATCTCCCCACTTGGAGACTCGGCGCCTTTCCATGCCTCTTTCGTACCGTCTGCAATTTGTCCGCAGGATGAACTGCAAGAGGGGGAACCAATGAGAGACTCGCTGGAGGTGTTTGGTCGGGCACATGTCACTCTCATTTCCCATCACGAAGAAGAATTCACCAGCGGTTCAGCCTGCCACCGCGGATCGACAATAGGGCGTGAAGCCATCCAGCCGTGTTGCGTCCCACTCACAAAAAAGCGACTTGGGAAATGGAGCTCAGGGGCCCTGCACTTCCCAAACCTGCAGAGTTCTAAACGATAACTATCGCCCCAAAATATATTGAGGTCAGGCTACGAAGAGGCGCTGAACGCAAGGCAGAACTGCAGGAAACGGATGTCAACGGGTACATCGGAATGGCCCCGATAGCACATGAAAAGCGCCAGAACGTGGACAATGATGCGGTTGGCCAAAAAGGGCGTATGCGTTTTTTCCTGAATATATTCAGGAAAAAACGCATACGCCCTTTTTGGCCAACCAAGCAACCTGGGAGAGCAAATCAGCACTACAAAGAAATCTCTCGGCCCCCCCCACCCCGGGGCAAAAGGGCCAGGCGAAAAAAGTCTAAAAACCAGAAAGGCAGGACAGCCCACGGAGTCAAGGGAGCCTTGTTAAGCTGATGGGCGGGATGTCAATGGCCAACAGCCAATCTTCACAAGTGTATCCTCTTTCCCAAACCATGTAAAACACAGAACCACAGAGCATAGGGCACTTCCACACATGGGCGTTGACCTTGGGAAAATGAAAAAATCAACCAGACACAGGGACCCCAAAGTTGAGGGCTGCTGTCTTGACAAGAACCTCCACTCCGGTACACGTTTCATATCCCAGGAAAGAGCCAAGTGGACAAAGACGAGTGGACAAGTGGACAAAGACAAGTGGACAAGTGGACAAGTGGTGCTACGTAGGTCCAATGGAGTGTCACTCAGCCATGAAATCCACGTCATGAGGCTGGTAGCAGCATCCTGAGTGGATTTAGGTACGATCATCCTCAGTGAAATAAGTCCCACAAAAAAAGAAACTTAGGATATCACTTATCGAGGGAATGTAAAAATCGCTCCCCATGAACGGAATCCCCAAACAGAACAGAGTCACGCTTTTAGAAAACACACTTATGCCTGCTTCAGGGGAAAGGTGAGGTGCGGTGACGCATAAAACTCGAGTTTGAAATGAGCACAGATACCCTTCCGAAAACCGAATATGGAATGGACACGACCTACTCCTTGCTCAATCAACTGGACTCACCAGACCCTGTTCATCGCACAAGTATCTATCCGACTAGTAAGCATCTTAAAAGCTAAGTCTTGATATCTCTGTGTAAGTGCATCAAGTGTGTGTAAAGCGGCCTAAAACCAGCAGGGAAAATCAGCTCAGACCCATTCTGAGGATACATTTCCAACACAAAGAAGAAACAAGCAGGGCAAAACAGAGAGAAATTCTTCCAAAATGCGTTCAGGGACTGGCATGCAACCAGGATTGACCACATCTACAGCCCCAGCGGCAGAAGACATAAGGCTGGACACTCTTGGGGCTGAGACGATTGGTGAGGTTGGGAAAGCAAATGCAGACCCTTGAAAGGAATCCTGCGTGCTCCCCATTCCATGGCTCCCAACTCTCCAGGTTCAACGCAATCTTCCGACAGCGAAAGCACTCATTGGAAACCCAGCGGATGCTACACCGTGGGATCGGGAAAGCTTTCTGAAACTCACCTCAGTTTTCCTCTCCTGGTGCTCGTGTTCTCCATTCAGGCCCCCTTACTAACAATCTCCCCACTTGGAGACTCGGCGCCTTTCCATGCCTCTTTCGTACCGTCTGCAATTTGTCCGCAGGATGAACTGCAAGAGGGGGAACCAATGAGAGACTCGCTGGAGGTGTTTGGTCGGGCACATGTCACTCTCATTTCCCATCACGAAGAAGAATTCACCAGCGGTTCAGCCTGCAACTGCGGATCGACAATAGGGCGTGAAGCCATCCAGCCGTGTTGCGTCCCACTCACAAAAAAGCGACTTGGGAAATGGAGCTCAGGGGCCCTGCACTTCCCAAACCTGCAGAGTTCTAAACGATAACTATCGCCCCAAAATATATTGAGGTCAGGCTACGAAGAGGCGCTGAACGCAAGGCAGAACTGCAGGAAACGGATGTCAACGGGTACATCGGAATGGCCCCGATAGCACATGAAAAGCGCCAGAACGTGGACAATGATGCGGTTGGCCAAAAAGGGCGTATGCGTTTTTTCCTGAATATATTCAGGAAAAAACGCATACGCCCTTTTTGGCCAACCAAGCAACCTGGGAGAGCAAATCAGCACTACAAAGAAATCTCTCGCCCCCCCCCCCCGGGGCAAAAGGGCCAGGCGAAAAAAGTCTAAAAACCAGAAAGGCAGGACAGCCCACGGAGTCAAGGGAGCCTTGTTAAGCTGATGGGCGGGATGTCAATGGCCAACAGCCAATCTTCACAAGTGTATCCTCTTTCCCAAACCATGTAAAACACAGAACCACAGAGCATAGGGCACTTCCACACATGGGCGTTGACCTTGGGAAAATGAAAAAATCAACCAGACACAGGGACCCCAAAGTTGAGGGCTGCTGTCTTGACAAGAACCTCCACTCCGGTACACGTTTCATATCCCAGGAAAGAGCCAAGTGGACAAAGACGAGTGGACAAGTGGACAAAGACAAGTGGACAAGTGGACAAGTGGTGCTACGTAGGTCCAATGGAGTGTCACTCAGCCATGAAATCCACGTCATGAGGCTGGTAGCAGCATCCTGAGTGGATTTAGGTACGATCATCCTCAGTGAAATAAGTCCCACAAAAAAAGAAACTTAGGATATCACTTATCGAGGGAATGTAAAAATCGCTCCCCATGAACGGAATCCCCAAACAGAACAGAGTCACGCTTTTAGAAAACACACTTATGCCTGCTTCAGTGGAAAGGTGAGGTGCGGTGACGCATAAAACTCGAGTTTGAAATGAGCACAGATACCCTTCCGAAAACCGAATATGGAATGGACACGACCTACTCCTTGCTCAATCAACTGGACTCACCAGACCCTGTTCATCGCACAAGTATCTATCCGACTAGTAAGCATCTTAAAAGCTAAGTCTTGATATCTCTGTGTAAGTGCATCAAGTGTGTGTAAAGCGGCCTAAAACCAGCAGGGAAAATCAGCTCAGACCCATTCTGAGGATACATTTCCAACACAAAGAAGAAACAAGCAGGGCAAAACAGAGAGAAATTCTTCCAAAATGCGTTCAGGGACTGGCATGCAACCAGGATTGACCACATCTACAGCCCCAGCGGCAGAAGACATAAGGCTGGACACTCTTGGGGCTGAGACGATTGGTGAGGTTGGGAAAGCAAATGCAGACCCTTGAAAGGAATCCTGCGTGCTCCCCATTCCATGGCTCCCAACTCTCCAGGTTCAACGCAATCTTCCGACAGCGAAAGCACTCATTGGAAACCCAGCGGATGCTACACCGTGGGATCGGGAAAGCTTTCTGAAACTCACCTCAGTTTTCCTCTCCTGGTGCTCGTGTTCTCCATTCAGGCCCCCTTACTAACAATCTCCCCACTTGGAGACTCGGCGCCTTTCCATGCCTCTTTCGTACCGTCTGCAATTTGTCCGCAGGATGAACTGCAAGAGGGGGAACCAATGAGAGACTCGCTGGAGGTGTTTGGTCGGGCACATGTCACTCTCATTTCCCATCACGAAGAAGAATTCACCAGCGGTTCAGCCTGCAACCGCGGATCGACAATAGGGCGTGAAGCCATCCAGCCGTGTTGCGTCCCACTCACAAAAAAGCGACTTGGGAAATGGAGCTCAGGGGCCCTGCACTTCCCAAACCTGCAGAGTTCTAAACGATAACTATCGCCCCAAAATATATTGAGGTCAGGCTACGAAGAGGCGCTGAACGCAAGGCAGAACTGCAGGAAACGGATGTCAACGGGTACATCGGAATGGCCCCGATAGCACATGAAAAGCGCCAGAACGTGGACAATGATGCGGTTGGCCAAAAAGGGCGTATGCGTTTTTTCCTGAATATATTCAGGAAAAAACGCATACGCCCTTTTTGGCCAACCAAGCAACCTGGGAGAGCAAATCAGCACTACAAAGAAATCTCTCGCCCCCCCCCCCCCGGGGCAAAAGGGCCAGGCGAAAAAAGTCTAAAAACCAGAAAGGCAGGACAGCCCACGGAGTCAAGGGAGCCTTGTTAAGCTGATGGGCGGGATGTCAATGGCCAACAGCCAATCTTCACAAGTGTATCCTCTTTCCCAAACCATGTAAAACACAGAACCACAGAGCATAGGGCACTTCCACACATGGGCGTTGACCTTGGGAAAATGAAAAAATCAACCAGACACAGGGACCCCAAAGTTGAGGGCTGCTGTCTTGACAAGAACCTCCACTCCGGTACACGTTTCATATCCCAGGAAAGAGCCAAGTGGACAAAGACGAGTGGACAAGTGGACAAAGACAAGTGGACAAGTGGACAAGTGGTGCTACGTAGGTCCAATGGAGTGTCACTCAGCCATGAAATCCACGTCATGAGGCTGGTAGCAGCATCCTGAGTGGATTTAGGTACGATCATCCTCAGTGAAATAAGTCCCACAAAAAAAGAAACTTAGGATATCACTTATCGAGGGAATGTAAAAATCGCTCCCCATGAACGGAATCCCCAAACAGAACAGAGTCACGCTTTTAGAAAACACACTTATGCCTGCTTCAGTGGAAAGGTGAGGTGCGGTGACGCATAAAACTCGAGTTTGAAATGAGCACAGATACCCTTCCGAAAACCGAATATGGAATGGACACGACCTACTCCTTGCTCAATCAACTGGACTCACCAGACCCTGTTCATCGCACAAGTATCTATCCGACTAGTAAGCATCTTAAAAGCTAAGTCTTGATATCTCTGTGTAAGTGCATCAAGTGTGTGTAAAGCGGCCTAAAACCAGCAGGGAAAATCAGCTCAGACCCATTCTGAGGATACATTTCCAACACAAAGAAGAAACAAGCAGGGCAAAACAGAGAGAAATTCTTCCAAAATGCGTTCAGGGACTGGCATGCAACCAGGATTGACCACATCTACAGCCCCAGCGGCAGAAGACATAAGGCTGGACACTCTTGGGGCTGAGACGATTGGTGAGGTTGGGAAAGCAAATGCAGACCCTTGAAAGGAATCCTGCGTGCTCCCCATTCCATGGCTCCCAACTCTCCAGGTTCAACGCAATCTTCCGACAGCGAAAGCACTCATTGGAAACCCAGCGGATGCTACACCGTGGGATCGGGAAAGCTTTCTGAAACTCACCTCAGTTTTCCTCTCCTGGTGCTCGTGTTCTCCATTCAGGCCCCCTTACTAACAATCTCCCCACTTGGAGACTCGGCGCCTTTCCATGCCTCTTTCGTACCGTCTGCAATTTGTCCGCAGGATGAACTGCAAGAGGGGGAACCAATGAGAGACTCGCTGGAGGTGTTTGGTCGGGCACATGTCACTCTCATTTCCCATCACGAAGAAGAATTCACCAGCGGTTCAGCCTGCCACCGCGGATCGACAATAGGGCGTGAAGCCATCCAGCCGTGTTGCGTCCCACTCACAAAAAAGCGACTTGGGAAATGGAGCTCAGGGGCCCTGCACTTCCCAAACCTGCAGAGTTCTAAACGATAACTATCGCCCCAAAATATATTGAGGGCAGGCTACGAAGAGGCGCTGAACGCAAGGCAGAACTGCAGGAAACGGATGTCAACGGGTACATCGGAATGGCCCCGATAGCACATGAAAAGCGCCAGAACGTGGACAATGATGCGGTTGGCCAAAAAGGGCGTATGCGTTTTTTCCTGAATATATTCAGGAAAAAACGCATACGCCCTTTTTGGCCAACCAAGCAACCTGGGAGAGCAAATCAGCACTACAAAGAAATCTCTCGCCCCCCCCCCCCGGGGCAAAAGGGCCAGGCGAAAAAAGTCTAAAAACCAGAAAGGCAGGACAGCCCACGGAGTCAAGGGAGCCTTGTTAAGCTGATGGGCGGGATGTCAATGGCCAACAGCCAATCTTCACAAGTGTATCCTCTTTCCCAAACCATGTAAAACACAGAACCACAGAGCATAGGGCACTTCCACACATGGGCGTTGACCTTGGGAAAATGAAAAAATCAACCAGACACAGGGACCCCAAAGTTGAGGGCTGCTGTCTTGACAAGAACCTCCACTCCGGTACACGTTTCATATCCCAGGAAAGAGCCAAGTGGACAAAGACGAGTGGACAAGTGGACAAAGACAAGTGGACAAGTGGACAAGTGGTGCTACGTAGGTCCAATGGAGTGTCACTCAGCCATGAAATCCACGTCATGAGGCTGGTAGCAGCATCCTGAGTGGATTTAGGTACGATCATCCTCAGTGAAATAAGTCCCACAAAAAAAGAAACTTAGGATATCACTTATCGAGGGAATGTAAAAATCGCTCCCCATGAACGGAATCCCCAAACAGAACAGAGTCACGCTTTTAGAAAACACACTTATGCCTGCTTCAGGGGAAAGGTGAGGTGCGGTGACGCATAAAACTCGAGTTTGAAATGAGCACAGATACCCTTCCGAAAACCGAATATGGAATGGACACGACCTACTCCTTGCTCAATCAACTGGACTCACCAGACCCTGTTCATCGCACAAGTATCTATCCGACTAGTAAGCATCTTAAAAGCTAAGTCTTGATATCTCTGTGTAAGTGCATCAAGTGTGTGTAAAGCGGCCTAAAACCAGCAGGGAAAATCAGCTCAGACCCATTCTGAGGATACATTTCCAACACAAAGAAGAAACAAGCAGGGCAAAACAGAGAGAAATTCTTCCAAAATGCGTTCAGGGACTGGCATGCAACCAGGATTGACCACATCTACAGCCCCAGCGGCAGAAGACATAAGGCTGGACACTCTTGGGGCTGAGACGATTGGTGAGGTTGGGAAAGCAAATGCAGACCCTTGAAAGGAATCCTGCGTGCTCCCCATTCCATGGCTCCCAACTCTCCAGGTTCAACGCAATCTTCCGACAGCGAAAGCACTCATTGGAAACCCAGCGGATGCTACACCGTGGGATCGGGAAAGCTTTCTGAAACTCACCTCAGTTTTCCTCTCCTGGTGCTCGTGTTCTCCATTCAGGCCCCCTTACTAACAATCTCCCCACTTGGAGACTCGGCGCCTTTCCATGCCTCTTTCGTACCGTCTGCAATTTGTCCGCAGGATGAACTGCAAGAGGGGGAACCAATGAGAGACTCGCTGGAGGTGTTTGGTCGGGCACATGTCACTCTCATTTCCCATCACGAAGAAGAATTCACCAGCGGTTCAGCCTGCAACTGCGGATCGACAATAGGGCGTGAAGCCATCCAGCCGTGTTGCGTCCCACTCACAAAAAAGCGACTTGGGAAATGGAGCTCAGGGGCCCTGCACTTCCCAAACCTGCAGAGTTCTAAACGATAACTATCGCCCCAAAATATATTGAGGTCAGGCTACGAAGAGGCGCTGAACGCAAGGCAGAACTGCAGGAAACGGATGTCAACGGGTACATCGGAATGGCCCCGATAGCACATGAAAAGCGCCAGAACGTGGACAATGATGCGGTTGGCCAAAAAGGGCGTATGCGTTTTTTCCTGAATATATTCAGGAAAAAACGCATACGCCCTTTTTGGCCAACCAAGCAACCTGGGAGAGCAAATCAGCACTACAAAGAAATCTCTCGCCCCCCCCCCCCGGGGCAAAAGGGCCAGGCGAAAAAAGTCTAAAAACCAGAAAGGCAGGACAGCCCACGGAGTCAAGGGAGCCTTGTTAAGCTGATGGGCGGGATGTCAATGGCCAACAGCCAATCTTCACAAGTGTATCCTCTTTCCCAAACCATGTAAAACACAGAACCACAGAGCATAGGGCACTTCCACACATGGGCGTTGACCTTGGGAAAATGAAAAAATCAACCAGACACAGGGACCCCAAAGTTGAGGGCTGCTGTCTTGACAAGAACCTCCACTCCGGTACACGTTTCATATCCCAGGAAAGAGCCAAGTGGACAAAGACGAGTGGACAAGTGGACAAAGACAAGTGGACAAGTGGACAAGTGGTGCTACGTAGGTCCAATGGAGTGTCACTCAGCCATGAAATCCACGTCATGAGGCTGGTAGCAGCATCCTGAGTGGATTTAGGTACGATCATCCTCAGTGAAATAAGTCCCACAAAAAAAGAAACTTAGGATATCACTTATCGAGGGAATGTAAAAATCGCTCCCCATGAACGGAATCCCCAAACAGAACAGAGTCACGCTTTTAGAAAACACACTTATGCCTGCTTCAGTGGAAAGGTGAGGTGCGGTGACGCATAAAACTCGAGTTTGAAATGAGCACAGATACCCTTCCGAAAACCGAATATGGAATGGACACGACCTACTCCTTGCTCAATCAACTGGACTCACCAGACCCTGTTCATCGCACAAGTATCTATCCGACTAGTAAGCATCTTAAAAGCTAAGTCTTGATATCTCTGTGTAAGTGCATCAAGTGTGTGTAAAGCGGCCTAAAACCAGCAGGGAAAATCAGCTCAGACCCATTCTGAGGATACATTTCCAACACAAAGAAGAAACAAGCAGGGCAAAACAGAGAGAAATTCTTCCAAAATGCGTTCAGGGACTGGCATGCAACCAGGATTGACCACATCTACAGCCCCAGCGGCAGAAGACATAAGGCTGGACACTCTTGGGGCTGAGACGATTGGTGAGGTTGGGAAAGCAAATGCAGACCCTTGAAAGGAATCCTGCGTGCTCCCCATTCCATGGCTCCCAACTCTCCAGGTTCAACGCAATCTTCCGACAGCGAAAGCACTCATTGGAAACCCAGCGGATGCTACACCGTGGGATCGGGAAAGCTTTCTGAAACTCACCTCAGTTTTCCTCTCCTGGTGCTCGTGTTCTCCATTCAGGCCCCCTTACTAACAATCTCCCCACTTGGAGACTCGGCGCCTTTCCATGCCTCTTTCGTACCGTCTGCAATTTGTCCGCAGGATGAACTGCAAGAGGGGGAACCAATGAGAGACTCGCTGGAGGTGTTTGGTCGGGCACATGTCACTCTCATTTCCCATCACGAAGAAGAATTCACCAGCGGTTCAGCCTGCAACCGCGGATCGACAATAGGGCGTGAAGCCATCCAGCCGTGTTGCGTCCCACTCACAAAAAAGCGACTTGGGAAATGGAGCTCAGGGGCCCTGCACTTCCCAAACCTGCAGAGTTCTAAACGATAACTATCGCCCCAAAATATATTGAGGTCAGGCTACGAAGAGGCGCTGAACGCAAGGCAGAACTGCAGGAAACGGATGTCAACGGGTACATCGGAATGGCCCCGATAGCACATGAAAAGCGCCAGAACGTGGACAATGATGCGGTTGGCCAAAAAGGGCGTATGCGTTTTTTCCTGAATATATTCAGGAAAAAACGCATACGCCCTTTTTGGCCAACCAAGCAACCTGGGAGAGCAAATCAGCACTACAAAGAAATCTCTCGCCCCCCCCCCCCGGGGCAAAAGGGCCAGGCGAAAAAAGTCTAAAAACCAGAAAGGCAGGACAGCCCACGGAGTCAAGGGAGCCTTGTTAAGCTGATGGGCGGGATGTCAATGGCCAACAGCCAATCTTCACAAGTGTATCCTCTTTCCCAAACCATGTAAAACACAGAACCACAGAGCATAGGGCACTTCCACACATGGGCGTTGACCTTGGGAAAATGAAAAAATCAACCAGACACAGGGACCCCAAAGTTGAGGGCTGCTGTCTTGACAAGAACCTCCACTCCGGTACACGTTTCATATCCCAGGAAAGAGCCAAGTGGACAAAGACGAGTGGACAAGTGGACAAAGACAAGTGGACAAGTGGACAAGTGGTGCTACGTAGGTCCAATGGAGTGTCACTCAGCCATGAAATCCACGTCATGAGGCTGGTAGCAGCATCCTGAGTGGATTTAGGTACGATCATCCTCAGTGAAATAAGTCCCACAAAAAAAGAAACTTAGGATATCACTTATCGAGGGAATGTAAAAATCGCTCCCCATGAACGGAATCCCCAAACAGAACAGAGTCACGCTTTTAGAAAACACACTTATGCCTGCTTCAGGGGAAAGGTGAGGTGCGGTGACGCATAAAACTCGAGTTTGAAATGAGCACAGATACCCTTCCGAAAACCGAATATGGAATGGACACGACCTACTCCTTGCTCAATCAACTGGACTCACCAGACCCTGTTCATCGCACAAGTATCTATCCGACTAGTAAGCATCTTAAAAGCTAAGTCTTGATATCTCTGTGTAAGTGCATCAAGTGTGTGTAAAGCGGCCTAAAACCAGCAGGGAAAATCAGCTCAGACCCATTCTGAGGATACATTTCCAACACAAAGAAGAAACAAGCAGGGCAAAACAGAGAGAAATTCTTCCAAAATGCGTTCAGGGACTGGCATGCAACCAGGATTGACCACATCTACAGCCCCAGCGGCAGAAGACATAAGGCTGGACACTCTTGGGGCTGAGACGATTGGTGAGGTTGGGAAAGCAAATGCAGACCCTTGAAAGGAATCCTGCGTGCTCCCCATTCCATGGCTCCCAACTCTCCAGGTTCAACGCAATCTTCCGACAGCGAAAGCACTCATTGGAAACCCAGCGGATGCTACACCGTGGGATCGGGAAAGCTTTCTGAAACTCACCTCAGTTTTCCTCTCCTGGTGCTCGTGTTCTCCATTCAGGCCCCCTTACTAACAATCTCCCCACTTGGAGACTCGGCGCCTTTCCATGCCTCTTTCGTACCGTCTGCAATTTGTCCGCAGGATGAACTGCAAGAGGGGGAACCAATGAGAGACTCGCTGGAGGTGTTTGGTCGGGCACATGTCACTCTCATTTCCCATCACGAAGAAGAATTCACCAGCGGTTCAGCCTGCAACCGCGGATCGACAATAGGGCGTGAAGCCATCCAGCCGTGTTGCGTCCCACTCACAAAAAAGCGACTTGGGAAATGGAGCTCAGGGGCCCTGCACTTCCCAAACCTGCAGAGTTCTAAACGATAACTATCGCCCCAAAATATATTGAGGTCAGGCTACGAAGAGGCGCTGAACGCAAGGCAGAACTGCAGGAAACGGATGTCAACGGGTACATCGGAATGGCCCCGATAGCACATGAAAAGCGCCAGAACGTGGACAATGATGCGGTTGGCCAAAAAGGGCGTATGCGTTTTTTCCTGAATATATTCAGGAAAAAACGCATACGCCCTTTTTGGCCAACCAAGCAACCTGGGAGAGCAAATCAGCACTACAAAGAAATCTCTCGCCCCCCCCCCCCGGGACAAAAGGGCCAGGCGAAAAAAGTCTAAAAACCAGAAAGGCAGGACAGCCCACGGAGTCAAGGGAGCCTTGTTAAGCTGATGGGCGGGATGTCAATGGCCAACAGCCAATCTTCACAAGTGTATCCTCTTTCCCAAACCATGTAAAACACAGAACCACAGAGCATAGGGCACTTCCACACATGGGCGTTGACCTTGGGAAAATGAAAAAATCAACCAGACACAGGGACCCCAAAGTTGAGGGCTGCTGTCTTGACAAGAACCTCCACTCCGGTACACGTTTCATATCCCAGGAAAGAGCCAAGTGGACAAAGACGAGTGGACAAGTGGACAAAGACAAGTGGACAAGTGGACAAGTGGTGCTACGTAGGTCCAATGGAGTGTCACTCAGCCATGAAATCCACGTCATGAGGCTGGTAGCAGCATCCTGAGTGGATTTAGGTACGATCATCCTCAGTGAAATAAGTCCCACAAAAAAAGAAACTTAGGATATCACTTATCGAGGGAATGTAAAAATCGCTCCCCATGAACGGAATCCCCAAACAGAACAGAGTCACGCTTTTAGAAAACACACTTATGCCTGCTTCAGGGGAAAGGTGAGGTGCGGTGATGCATAAAACTCGAGTTTGAAATGAGCACAGATACCCTTCCGAAAACCGAATATGGAATGGACACGACCTACTCCTTGCTCAATCAACTGGACTCACCAGACCCTGTTCATCGCACAAGTATCTATCCGACTAGTAAGCATCTTAAAAGCTAAGTCTTGATATCTCTGTGTAAGTGCATCAAGTGTGTGTAAAGCGGCCTAAAACCAGCAGGGAAAATCAGCTCAGACCCATTCTGAGGATACATTTCCAACACAAAGAAGAAACAAGCAGGGCAAAACAGAGAGAAATTCTTCCAAAATGCGTTCAGGGACTGGCATGCAACCAGGATTGACCACATCTACAGCCCCAGCGGCAGAAGACATAAGGCTGGACACTCTTGGGGCTGAGACGATTGGTGAGGTTGGGAAAGCAAATGCAGACCCTTGAAAGGAATCCTGCGTGCTCCCCATTCCATGGCTCCCAACTCTCCAGGTTCAACGCAATCTTCCGACAGCGAAAGCACTCATTGGAAACCCAGCGGATGCTACACCGTGGGATCGGGAAAGCTTTCTGAAACTCACCTCAGTTTTCCTCTCCTGGTGCTCGTGTTCTCCATTCAGGCCCCCTTACTAACAATCTCCCCACTTGGAGACTCGGCGCCTTTCCATGCCTCTTTCGTACCGTCTGCAATTTGTCCGCAGGATGAACTGCAAGAGGGGGAACCAATGAGAGACTCGCTGGAGGTGTTTGGTCGGGCACATGTCACTCTCATTTCCCATCACGAAGAAGAATTCACCAGCGGTTCAGCCTGCCACCGCGGATCGACAATAGGGCGTGAAGCCATCCAGCCGTGTTGCGTCCCACTCACAAAAAAGCGACTTGGGAAATGGAGCTCAGGGGCCCTGCACTTCCCAAACCTGCAGAGTTCTAAACGATAACTATCGCCCCAAAATATATTGAGGTCAGGCTACGAAGAGGCGCTGAACGCAAGGCAGAACTGCAGGAAACGGATGTCAACGGGTACATCGGAATGGCCCCGATAGCACATGAAAAGCGCCAGAACGTGGACAATGATGCGGTTGGCCAAAAAGGGCGTATGCGTTTTTTCCTGAATATATTCAGGAAAAAACGCATACGCCCTTTTTGGCCAACCAAGCAACCTGGGAGAGCAAATCAGCACTACAAAGAAATCTCTCGCCCCCCCCCCCCGGGGCAAAAGGGCCAGGCGAAAAAAGTCTAAAAACCAGAAAGGCAGGACAGCCCACGGAGTCAAGGGAGCCTTGTTAAGCTGATGGGCGGGATGTCAATGGCCAACAGCCAATCTTCACAAGTGTATCCTCTTTCCCAAACCATGTAAAACACAGAACCACAGAGCATAGGGCACTTCCACACATGGGCGTTGACCTTGGGAAAATGAAAAAATCAACCAGACACAGGGACCCCAAAGTTGAGGGCTGCTGTCTTGACAAGAACCTCCACTCCGGTACACGTTTCATATCCCAGGAAAGAGCCAAGTGGACAAAGACGAGTGGACAAGTGGACAAAGACAAGTGGACAAGTGGACAAGTGGTGCTACGTAGGTCCAATGGAGTGTCACTCAGCCATGAAATCCACGTCATGAGGCTGGTAGCAGCATCCTGAGTGGATTTAGGTACGATCATCCTCAGTGAAATAAGTCCCACAAAAAAAGAAACTTAGGATATCACTTATCGAGGGAATGTAAAAATCGCTCCCCATGAACGGAATCCCCAAACAGAACAGAGTCACGCTTTTAGAAAACACACTTATGCCTGCTTCAGGGGAAAGGTGAGGTGCGGTGACGCATAAAACTCGAGTTTGAAATGAGCACAGATACCCTTCCGAAAACCGAATATGGAATGGACACGACCTACTCCTTGCTCAATCAACTGGACTCACCAGACCCTGTTCATCGCACAAGTATCTATCCGACTAGTAAGCATCTTAAAAGCTAAGTCTTGATATCTCTGTGTAAGTGCATCAAGTGTGTGTAAAGCGGCCTAAAACCAGCAGGGAAAATCAGCTCAGACCCATTCTGAGGATACATTTCCAACACAAAGAAGAAACAAGCAGGGCAAAACAGAGAGAAATTCTTCCAAAATGCGTTCAGGGACTGGCATGCAACCAGGATTGACCACATCTACAGCCCCAGCGGCAGAAGACATAAGGCTGGACACTCTTGGGGCTGAGACGATTGGTGAGGTTGGGAAAGCAAATGCAGACCCTTGAAAGGAATCCTGCGTGCTCCCCATTCCATGGCTCCCAACTCTCCAGGTTCAACGCAATCTTCCGACAGCGAAAGCACTCATTGGAAACCCAGCGGATGCTACACCGTGGGATCGGGAAAGCTTTCTGAAACTCACCTCAGTTTTCCTCTCCTGGTGCTCGTGTTCTCCATTCAGGCCCCCTTACTAACAATCTCCCCACTTGGAGACTCGGCGCCTTTCCATGCCTCTTTCGTACCGTCTGCAATTTGTCCGCAGGATGAACTGCAAGAGGGGGAACCAATGAGAGACTCGCTGGAGGTGTTTGGTCGGGCACATGTCACTCTCATTTCCCATCACGAAGAAGAATTCACCAGCGGTTCAGCCTGCAACCGCGGATCGACAATAGGGCGTGAAGCCATCCAGCCGTGTTGCGTCCCACTCACAAAAAAGCGACTTGGGAAATGGAGCTCAGGGGCCCTGCACTTCCCAAACCTGCAGAGTTCTAAACGATAACTATCGCCCCAAAATATATTGAGGTCAGGCTACGAAGAGGCGCTGAACGCAAGGCAGAACTGCAGGAAACGGATGTCAACGGGTACATCGGAATGGCCCCGATAGCACATGAAAAGCGCCAGAACGTGGACAATGATGCGGTTGGCCAAAAAGGGCGTATGCGTTTTTTCCTGAATATATTCAGGAAAAAACGCATACGCCCTTTTTGGCCAACCAAGCAACCTGGGAGAGCAAATCAGCACTACAAAGAAATCTCTCGCCCCCCCCCCCCCGGGGCAAAAGGGCCAGGCGAAAAAAGTCTAAAAACCAGAAAGGCAGGACAGCCCACGGAGTCAAGGGAGCCTTGTTAAGCTGATGGGCGGGATGTCAATGGCCAACAGCCAATCTTCACAAGTGTATCCTCTTTCCCAAACCATGTAAAACACAGAACCACAGAGCATAGGGCACTTCCACACATGGGCGTTGACCTTGGGAAAATGAAAAAATCAACCAGACACAGGGACCCCAAAGTTGAGGGCTGCTGTCTTGACAAGAACCTCCACTCCGGTACACGTTTCATATCCCAGGAAAGAGCCAAGTGGACAAAGACGAGTGGACAAGTGGACAAAGACAAGTGGACAAGTGGACAAGTGGTGCTACGTAGGTCCAATGGAGTGTCACTCAGCCATGAAATCCACGTCATGAGGCTGGTAGCAGCATCCTGAGTGGATTTAGGTACGATCATCCTCAGTGAAATAAGTCCCACAAAAAAAGAAACTTAGGATATCACTTATCGAGGGAATGTAAAAATCGCTCCCCATGAACGGAATCCCCAAACAGAACAGAGTCACGCTTTTAGAAAACACACTTATGCCTGCTTCAGGGGAAAGGTGAGGTGCGGTGACGCATAAAACTCGAGTTTGAAATGAGCACAGATACCCTTCCGAAAACCGAATATGGAATGGACACGACCTACTCCTTGCTCAATCAACTGGACTCACCAGACCCTGTTCATCGCACAAGTATCTATCCGACTAGTAAGCATCTTAAAAGCTAAGTCTTGATATCTCTGTGTAAGTGCATCAAGTGTGTGTAAAGCGGCCTAAAACCAGCAGGGAAAATCAGCTCAGACCCATTCTGAGGATACATTTCCAACACAAAGAAGAAACAAGCAGGGCAAAACAGAGAGAAATTCTTCCAAAATGCGTTCAGGGACTGGCATGCAACCAGGATTGACCACATCTACAGCCCCAGCGGCAGAAGACATAAGGCTGGACACTCTTGGGGCTGAGACGATTGGTGAGGTTGGGAAAGCAAATGCAGACCCTTGAAAGGAATCCTGCGTGCTCCCCATTCCATGGCTCCCAACTCTCCAGGTTCAACGCAATCTTCCGACAGCGAAAGCACTCATTGGAAACCCAGCGGATGCTACACCGTGGGATCGGGAAAGCTTTCTGAAACTCACCTCAGTTTTCCTCTCCTGGTGCTCGTGTTCTCCATTCAGGCCCCCTTACTAACAATCTCCCCACTTGGAGACTCGGCGCCTTTCCATGCCTCTTTCGTACCGTCTGCAATTTGTCCGCAGGATGAACTGCAAGAGGGGGAACCAATGAGAGACTCGCTGGAGGTGTTTGGTCGGGCACATGTCACTCTCATTTCCCATCACGAAGAAGAATTCACCAGCGGTTCAGCCTGCCACCGCGGATCGACAATAGGGCGTGAAGCCATCCAGCCGTGTTGCGTCCCACTCACAAAAAAGCGACTTGGGAAATGGAGCTCAGGGGCCCTGCACTTCCCAAACCTGCAGAGTTCTAAACGATAACTATCGCCCCAAAATATATTGAGCGCAGGCTAGGAAGAGGCGCTGAACGCAAGGCAGAACTGCAGGAAACGGATGTCAACGGGTACATCGGAATGGCCCCGATAGCACATGAAAAGCGCCAGAACGTGGACAATGATGCGGTTGGCCAAAAAGGGCGTATGCGTTTTTTCCTGAATATATTCAGGAAAAAACGCATACGCCCTTTTTGGCCAACCAAGCAACCTGGGAGAGCAAATCAGCACTACAAAGAAATCTCTCGCCCCCCCCCCCCGGGGCAAAAGGGCCAGGCGAAAAAAGTCTAAAAACCAGAAAGGCAGGACAGCCCACGGAGTCAAGGGAGCCTTGTTAAGCTGATGGGCGGGATGTCAATGGCCAACAGCCAATCTTCACAAGTGTATCCTCTTTCCCAAACCATGGAAAACACAGAACCACAGAGCATAGGGCACTTCCACACATGGGCGTTGACCTTGGGAAAATGAAAAAATCAACCAGACACAGGGACCCCAAAGTTGAGGGCTGCTGTCTTGACAAGAACCTCCACTCCGGTACACGTTTCATATCCCAGGAAAGAGCCAAGTGGACAAAGACGAGTGGACAAGTGGACAAAGACAAGTGGACAAGTGGACAAGTGGTGCTACGTAGGTCCAATGGAGTGTCACTCAGCCATGAAATCCACGTCATGAGGCTGGTAGCAGCATCCTGAGTGGATTTAGGTACGATCATCCTCAGTGAAATAAGTCCCACAAAAAAAGAAACTTAGGATATCACTTATCGAGGGAATGTAAAAATCGCTCCCCATGAACGGAATCCCCAAACAGAACAGAGTCACGCTTTTAGAAAACACACTTATGCCTGCTTCAGGGGAAAGGTGAGGTGCGGTGACGCATAAAACTCGAGTTTGAAATGAGCACAGATACCCTTCCGAAAACCGAATATGGAATGGACACGACCTACTCCTTGCTCAATCAACTGGACTCACCAGACCCTGTTCATCGCACAAGTATCTATCCGACTAGTAAGCATCTTAAAAGCTAAGTCTTGATATCTCTGTGTAAGTGCATCAAGTGTGTGTAAAGCGGCCTAAAACCAGCAGGGAAAATCAGCTCAGACCCATTCTGAGGATACATTTCCAACACAAAGAAGAAACAAGCAGGGCAAAACAGAGAGAAATTCTTCCAAAATGCGTTCAGGGACTGGCATGCAACCAGGATTGACCACATCTACAGCCCCAGCGGCAGAAGACATAAGGCTGGACACTCTTGGGGCTGAGACGATTGGTGAGGTTGGGAAAGCAAATGCAGACCCTTGAAAGGAATCCTGCGTGCTCCCCATTCCATGGCTCCCAACTCTCCAGGTTCAACGCAATCTTCCGACAGCGAAAGCACTCATTGGAAACCCAGCGGATGCTACACCGTGGGATCGGGAAAGCTTTCTGAAACTCACCTCAGTTTTCCTCTCCTGGTGCTCGTGTTCTCCATTCAGGCCCCCTTACTAACAATCTCCCCACTTGGAGACTCGGCGCCTTTCCATGCCTCTTTCGTACCGTCTGCAATTTGTCCGCAGGATGAACTGCAAGAGGGGGAACCAATGAGAGACTCGCTGGAGGTGTTTGGTCGGGCACATGTCACTCTCATTTCCCATCACGAAGAAGAATTCACCAGCGGTTCAGCCTGCCACCGCGGATCGACAATAGGGCGTGAAGCCATCCAGCCGTGTTGCGTCCCACTCACAAAAAAGCGACTTGGGAAATGGAGCTCAGGGGCCCTGCACTTCCCAAACCTGCAGAGTTCTAAACGATAACTATCGCCCCAAAATATATTGAGCGCAGGCTACGAAGAGGCGCTGAACGCAAGGCAGAACTGCAGGAAACGGATGTCAACGGGTACATCGGAATGGCCCCGATAGCACATGAAAAGCGCCAGAACGTGGACAATGATGCGGTTGGCCAAAAAGGGCGTATGCGTTTTTTCCTGAATATATTCAGGAAAAAACGCATACGCCCTTTTTGGCCAACCAAGCAACCTGGGAGAGCAAATCAGCACTACAAAGAAATCTCTCGCCCCCCCCCCCGGGGCAAAAGGGCCAGGCGAAAAAAGTCTAAAAACCAGAAAGGCAGGACAGCCCACGGAGTCAAGGGAGCCTTGTTAAGCTGATGGGCGGGATGTCAATGGCCAACAGCCAATCTTCACAAGTGTATCCTCTTTCCCAAACCATGTAAAACACAGAACCACAGAGCATAGGGCACTTCCACACATGGGCGTTGACCTTGGGAAAATGAAAAAATCAACCAGACACAGGGACCCCAAAGTTGAGGGCTGCTGTCTTGACAAGAACCTCCACTCCGGTACACGTTTCATATCCCAGGAAAGAGCCAAGTGGACAAAGACGAGTGGACAAGTGGACAAAGACAAGTGGACAAGTGGACAAGTGGTGCTACGTAGGTCCAATGGAGTGTCACTCAGCCATGAAATCCACGTCATGAGGCTGGTAGCAGCATCCTGAGTGGATTTAGGTACGATCATCCTCAGTGAAATAAGTCCCACAAAAAAAGAAACTTAGGATATCACTTATCGAGGGAATGTAAAAATCGCTCCCCATGAACGGAATCCCCAAACAGAACAGAGTCACGCTTTTAGAAAACACACTTATGCCTGCTTCAGGGGAAAGGTGAGGTGCGGTGACGCATAAAACTCGAGTTTGAAATGAGCACAGATACCCTTCCGAAAACCGAATATGGAATGGACACGACCTACTCCTTGCTCAATCAACTGGACTCACCAGACCCTGTTCATCGCACAAGTATCTATCCGACTAGTAAGCATCTTAAAAGCTAAGTCTTGATATCTCTGTGTAAGTGCATCAAGTGTGTGTAAAGCGGCCTAAAACCAGCAGGGAAAATCAGCTCAGACCCATTCTGAGGATACATTTCCAACACAAAGAAGAAACAAGCAGGGCAAAACAGAGAGAAATTCTTCCAAAATGCGTTCAGGGACTGGCATGCAACCAGGATTGACCACATCTACAGCCCCAGCGGCAGAAGACATAAGGCTGGACACTCTTGGGGCTGAGACGATTGGTGAGGTTGGGAAAGCAAATGCAGACCCTTGAAAGGAATCCTGCGTGCTCCCCATTCCATGGCTCCCAACTCTCCAGGTTCAACGCAATCTTCCGACAGCGAAAGCACTCATTGGAAACCCAGCGGATGCTACACCGTGGGATCGGGAAAGCTTTCTGAAACTCACCTCAGTTTTCCTCTCCTGGTGCTCGTGTTCTCCATTCAGGCCCCCTTACTAACAATCTCCCCACTTGGAGACTCGGCGCCTTTCCATGCCTCTTTCGTACCGTCTGCAATTTGTCCGCAGGATGAACTGCAAGAGGGGGAACCAATGAGAGACTCGCTGGAGGTGTTTGGTCGGGCACATGTCACTCTCATTTCCCATCACGAAGAAGAATTCACCAGCGGTTCAGCCTGCCACCGCGGATCGACAATAGGGCGTGAAGCCATCCAGCCGTGTTGCGTCCCACTCACAAAAAAGCGACTTGGGAAATGGAGCTCAGGGGCCCTGCACTTCCCAAACCTGCAGAGTTCTAAACGATAACTATCGCCCCAAAATATATTGAGCGCAGGCTACGAAGAGGCGCTGAACGCAAGGCAGAACTGCAGGAAACGGATGTCAACGGGTACATCGGAATGGCCCCGATAGCACATGAAAAGCGCCAGAACGTGGACAATGATGCGGTTGGCCAAAAAGGGCGTATGCGTTTTTTCCTGAATATATTCAGGAAAAAACGCATACGCCCTTTTTGGCCAACCAAGCAACCTGGGAGAGCAAATCAGCACTACAAAGAAATCTCTCGCCCCCCCCCCCCGGGGCAAAAGGGCCAGGCGAAAAAAGTCTAAAAACCAGAAAGGCAGGACAGCCCACGGAGTCAAGGGAGCCTTGTTAAGCTGATGGGCGGGATGTCAATGGCCAACAGCCAATCTTCACAAGTGTATCCTCTTTCCCAAACCATGTAAAACACAGAACCACAGAGCATAGGGCACTTCCACACATGGGCGTTGACCTTGGGAAAATGAAAAAATCAACCAGACACAGGGACCCCAAAGTTGAGGGCTGCTGTCTTGACAAGAACCTCCACTCCGGTACACGTTTCATATCCCAGGAAAGAGCCAAGTGGACAAAGACGAGTGGACAAGTGGACAAAGACAAGTGGACAAGTGGACAAGTGGTGCTACGTAGGTCCAATGGAGTGTCACTCAGCCATGAAATCCACGTCATGAGGCTGGTAGCAGCATCCTGAGTGGATTTAGGTACGATCATCCTCAGTGAAATAAGTCCCACAAAAAAAGAAACTTATGATATCACTTATCGAGGGAATGTAAAAATCGCTCCCCATGAACGGAATCCCCAAACAGAACAGAGTCACGCTTTTAGAAAACACACTTATGCCTGCTTCAGGGGAAAGGTGAGGTGCGGTGACGCATAAAACTCGAGTTTGAAATGAGCACAGATACCCTTCCGAAAACCGAATATGGAATGGACACGACCTACTCCTTGCTCAATCAACTGGACTCACCAGACCCTGTTCATCGCACAAGTATCTATCCGACTAGTAAGCATCTTAAAAGCTAAGTCTTGATATCTCTGTGTAAGTGCATCAAGTGTGTGTAAAGCGGCCTAAAACCAGCAGGGAAAATCAGCTCAGACCCATTCTGAGGATACATTTCCAACACAAAGAAGAAACAAGCAGGGCAAAACAGAGAGAAATTCTTCCAAAATGCGTTCAGGGACTGGCATGCAACCAGGATTGACCACATCTACAGCCCCAGCGGCAGAAGACATAAGGCTGGACACTCTTGGGGCTGAGACGATTGGTGAGGTTGGGAAAGCAAATGCAGACCCTTGAAAGGAATCCTGCGTGCTCCCCATTCCATGGCTCCCAACTCTCCAGGTTCAACGCAATCTTCCGACAGCGAAAGCACTCATTGGAAACCCAGCGGATGCTACACCGTGGGATCGGGAAAGCTTTCTGAAACTCACCTCAGTTTTCCTCTCCTGGTGCTCGTGTTCTCCATTCAGGCCCCCTTACTAACAATCTCCCCACTTGGAGACTCGGCGCCTTTCCATGCCTCTTTCGTACCGTCTGCAATTTGTCCGCAGGATGAACTGCAAGAGGGGGAACCAATGAGAGACTCGCTGGAGGTGTTTGGTCGGGCACATGTCACTCTCATTTCCCATCACGAAGAAGAATTCACCAGCGGTTCAGCCTGCCACCGCGGATCGACAATAGGGCGTGAAGCCATCCAGCCGTGTTGCGTCCCACTCACAAAAAAGCGACTTGGGAAATGGAGCTCAGGGGCCCTGCACTTCCCAAACCTGCAGAGTTCTAAACGATAACTATCGCCCCAAAATATATTGAGCGCAGGCTACGAAGAGGCGCTGAACGCAAGGCAGAACTGCAGGAAACGGATGTCAACGGGTACATCGGAATGGCCCCGATAGCACATGAAAAGCGCCAGAACGTGGACAATGATGCGGTTGGCCAAAAAGGGCGTATGCGTTTTTTCCTGAATATATTCAGGAAAAAACGCATACGCCCTTTTTGGCCAACCAAGCAACCTGGGAGAGCAAATCAGCACTACAAAGAAATCTCTCGCCCCCCCCCCCGGGGCAAAAGGGCCAGGCGAAAAAAGTCTAAAAACCAGAAAGGCAGGACAGCCCACGGAGTCAAGGGAGCCTTGTTAAGCTGATGGGCGGGATGTCAATGGCCAACAGCCAATCTTCACAAGTGTATCCTCTTTCCCAAACCATGTAAAACACAGAACCACAGAGCATAGGGCACTTCCACACATGGGCGTTGACCTTGGGAAAATGAAAAAATCAACCAGACACAGGGACCCCAAAGTTGAGGGCTGCTGTCTTGACAAGAACCTCCACTCCGGTACACGTTTCATATCCCAGGAAAGAGCCAAGTGGACAAAGACGAGTGGACAAGTGGACAAAGACAAGTGGACAAGTGGACAAGTGGTGCTACGTAGGTCCAATGGAGTGTCACTCAGCCATGAAATCCACGTCATGAGGCTGGTAGCAGCATCCTGAGTGGATTTAGGTACGATCATCCTCAGTGAAATAAGTCCCACAAAAAAAGAAACTTATGATATCACTTATCGAGGGAATGTAAAAATCGCTCCCCATGAACGGAATCCCCAAACAGAACAGAGTCACGCTTTTAGAAAACACACTTATGCCTGCTTCAGGGGAAAGGTGAGGTGCGGTGACGCATAAAACTCGAGTTTGAAATGAGCACAGATACCCTTCCGAAAACCGAATATGGAATGGACACGACCTACTCCTTGCTCAATCAACTGGACTCACCAGACCCTGTTCATCGCACAAGTATCTATCCGACTAGTAAGCATCTTAAAAGCTAAGTCTTGATATCTCTGTGTAAGTGCATCAAGTGTGTGTAAAGCGGCCTAAAACCAGCAGGGAAAATCAGCTCAGACCCATTCTGAGGATACATTTCCAACACAAAGAAGAAACAAGCAGGGCAAAACAGAGAGAAATTCTTCCAAAATGCGTTCAGGGACTGGCATGCAACCAGGATTGACCACATCTACAGCCCCAGCGGCAGAAGACATAAGGCTGGACACTCTTGGGGCTGAGACGATTGGTGAGGTTGGGAAAGCAAATGCAGACCCTTGAAAGGAATCCTGCGTGCTCCCCATTCCATGGCTCCCAACTCTCCAGGTTCAACGCAATCTTCCGACAGCGAAAGCACTCATTGGAAACCCAGCGGATGCTACACCGTGGGATCGGGAAAGCTTTCTGAAACTCACCTCAGTTTTCCTCTCCTGGTGCTCGTGTTCTCCATTCAGGCCCCCTTACTAACAATCTCCCCACTTGGAGACTCGGCGCCTTTCCATGCCTCTTTCGTACCGTCTGCAATTTGTCCGCAGGATGAACTGCAAGAGGGGGAACCAATGAGAGACTCGCTGGAGGTGTTTGGTCGGGCACATGTCACTCTCATTTCCCATCACGAAGAAGAATTCACCAGCGGTTCAGCCTGCCACCGCGGATCGACAATAGGGCGTGAAGCCATCCAGCCGTGTTGCGTCCCACTCACAAAAAAGCGACTTGGGAAATGGAGCTCAGGGGCCCTGCACTTCCCAAACCTGCAGAGTTCTAAACGATAACTATCGCCCCAAAATATATTGAGGTCAGGCTACGAAGAGGCGCTGAACACAAGGCAGAACTGCAGGAAACGGATGTCAACGGGTACATCGGAATGGCCCCGATAGCACATGAAAAGCGCCAGAACGTGGACAATGATGCGGTTGGCCAAAAAGGGCGTATGCGTTTTTTCCTGAATATATTCAGGAAAAAACGCATACGCCCTTTTTGGCCAACCAAGCAACCTGGGAGAGCAAATCAGCACTACAAAGAAATCTCTCGCCCCCCCCCCCGGGGCAAAAGGGCCAGGCGAAAAAAGTCTAAAAACCAGAAAGGCAGGACAGCCCACGGAGTCAAGGGAGCCTTGTTAAGCTGATGGGCGGGATGTCAATGGCCAACAGCCAATCTTCACAAGTGTATCCTCTTTCCCAAACCATGTAAAACACAGAACCACAGAGCATAGGGCACTTCCACACATGGGCGTTGACCTTGGGAAAATGAAAAAATCAACCAGACACAGGGACCCCAAAGTTGAGGGCTGCTGTCTTGACAAGAACCTCCACTCCGGTACACATTTCATATCCCAGGAAAGAGCCAAGTGGACAAAGACGAGTGGACAAGTGGACAAAGACAAGTGGACAAGTGGACAAGTGGTGCTACGTAGGTCCAATGGAGTGTCACTCAGCCATGAAATCCACGTCATGAGGCTGGTAGCAGCATCCTGAGTGGATTTAGGTACGATCATCCTCAGTGAAATAAGTCCCACAAAAAAAGAAACTTAGGATATCACTTATCGAGGGAATGTAAAAATCGCTCCCCATGAACGGAATCCCCAAACAGAACAGAGTCACGCTTTTAGAAAACACACTTATGCCTGCTTCAGGGGAAAGGTGAGGTGCGGTGACGCATAAAACTCGAGTTTGAAATGAGCACAGATACCCTTCCGAAAACCGAATATGGAATGGACACGACCTACTCCTTGCTCAATCAACTGGACTCACCAGACCCTGTTCATCGCACAAGTATCTATCCGACTAGTAAGCATCTTAAAAGCTAAGTCTTGATATCTCTGTGTAAGTGCATCAAGTGTGTGTAAAGCGGCCTAAAACCAGCAGGGAAAATCAGCTCAGACCCATTCTGAGGATACATTTCCAACACAAAGAAGAAACAAGCAGGGCAAAACAGAGAGAAATTCTTCCAAAATGCGTTCAGGGACTGGCATGCAACCAGGATTGACCACATCTACAGCCCCAGCGGCAGAAGACATAAGGCTGGACACTCTTGGGGCTGAGACGATTGGTGAGGTTGGGAAAGCAAATGCAGACCCTTGAAAGGAATCCTGCGTGCTCCCCATTCCATGGCTCCCAACTCTCCAGGTTCAACGCAATCTTCCGACAGCGAAAGCACTCATTGGAAACCCAGCGGATGCAACACCGTGGGATCGGGAAAGCTTTCTGAAACTCACCTCAGTTTTCCTCTCCTGGTGCTCGTGTTCTCCATTCAGGCCCCCTTACTAACAATCTCCCCACTTGGAGACTCGGCGCCTTTCCATGCCTCTTTCGTACCGTCTGCAATTTGTCCGCAGGATGAACTGCAAGAGGGGGAACCAATGAGAGACTCGCTGGAGGTGTTTGGTCGGGCACATGTCACTCTCATTTCCCATCACGAAGAAGAATTCACCAGCGGTTCAGCCTGCCACCGCGGATCGACAATAGGGCGAGAAGCCATCCAGCCGTGTTGCGTCCCACTCACAAAAAAGCGACTTGGGAAATGGAGCTCAGGGGCCCTGCACTTCCCAAACCTGCAGAGTTCTAAACGATAACTATCGCCCCAAAATATATTGAGGTCAGGCTACGAAGAGGCACTGAACGCAAGGCAGAACTGCAGGAAACGGATGTCAACGGGTACATCGGAATGGCCCCGATAGCACATGAAAAGCGCCAGAACGTGGACAATGATGCGGTTGGCCAAAAAGGGCGTATGCATTTTTTCCTGAATATATTCAGGAAAAAACGCATACGCCCTTTTTGGCCAACCAAGCAACCTGGGAGAGCAAATCAGCACTACAAAGAAATCTCTCGCCCCCCCCCCCGGGGCAAAAGGGCCAGGCGAAAAAAGTCTAAAAACCAGAAAGGCAGGACAGCCCACGGAGTCAAGGGAGCCTTGTTAAGCTGATGGGCGGGATGTCAATGGCCAACAGCCAATCTTCACAAGTGTATCCTCTTTCCCAAACCATGTAAAACACAGAACCACAGAGCATAGGGCACTTCCACACATGGGCGTTGACCTTGGGAAAATGAAAAAATCAACCAGACACAGGGACCCCAAAGTTGAGGGCTGCTGTCTTGACAAGAACCTCCACTCCGGTACACGTTTCATATCCCAGGAAAGAGCCAAGTGGACAAAGACGAGTGGACAAGTGGACAAAGACAAGTGGACAAGTGGACAAGTGGTGCTACGTAGGTCCAATGGAGTGTCACTCAGCCATGAAATCCACGTCATGAGGCTGGTAGCAGCATCCTGAGTGGATTTAGGTACGATCATCCTCAGTGAAATAAGTCCCACAAAAAAAGAAACTTATGATATCACTTATCGAGGGAATGTAAAAATCGCTCCCCATGAACGGAATCCCCAAACAGAACAGAGTCACGCTTTTAGAAAACACACTTATGCCTGCTTCAGGGGAAAGGTGAGGTGCGGTGACGCATAAAACTCGAGTTTGAAATGAGCACAGATACCCTTCCGAAAACCGAATATGGAATGGACACGACCTACTCCTTGCTCAATCAACTGGACTCACCAGACCCTGTTCATCGCACAAGTATCTATCCGACTAGTAAGCATCTTAAAAGCTAAGTCTTGATATCTCTGTGTAAGTGCATCAAGTGTGTGTAAAGCGGCCTAAAACCAGCAGGGAAAATCAGCTCAGACCCATTCTGAGGATACATTTCCAACACAAAGAAGAAACAAGCAGGGCAAAACAGAGAGAAATTCTTCCAAAATGCGTTCAGGGACTGGCATGCAACCAGGATTGACCACATCTACAGCCCCAGCGGCAGAAGACATAAGGCTGGACACTCTTGGGGCTGAGACGATTGGTGAGGTTGGGAAAGCAAATGCAGACCCTTGAAAGGAATCCTGCGTGCTCCCCATTCCATGGCTCCCAACTCTCCAGGTTCAACGCAATCTTCCGACAGCGAAAGCACTCATTGGAAACCCAGCGGATGCAACACCGTGGGATCGGGAAAGCTTTCTGAAACTCACCTCAGTTTTCCTCTCCTGGTGCTCGTGTTCTCCATTCAGGCCCCCTTACTAACAATCTCCCCACTTGGAGACTCGGCGCCTTTCCATGCCTCTTTCGTACCGTCTGCAATTTGTCCGCAGGATGAACTGCAAGAGGGGGAACCAATGAGAGACTCGCTGGAGGTGTTTGGTCGGGCACATGTCACTCTCATTTCCCATCACGAAGAAGAATTCACCAGCGGTTCAGCCTGCCACCGCGGATCGACAATAGGGCGTGAAGCCATCCAGCCGTGTTGCGTCCCACTCACAAAAAAGCGACTTGGGAAATGGAGCTCAGGGGCCCTGCACTTCCCAAACCTGCAGAGTTCTAAACGATAACTATCGCCCCAAAATATATTGAGGTCAGGCTACGAAGAGGCGCTGAACGCAAGGCAGAACTGCAGGAAACGGATGTCAACGGGTACATCGGAATGGCCCCGATAGCACATGAAAAGCGCCAGAACGTGGACAATGATGCGGTTGGCCAAAAAGGGCGTATGCGTTTTTTCCTGAATATATTCAGGAAAAAACGCATACGCCCTTTTTGGCCAACCAAGCAACCTGGGAGAGCAAATCAGCACTACAAAGAAATCTCTCGCCCCCCCCCCCGGGGCAAAAGGGCCAGGCGAAAAAAGTCTAAAAACCAGAAAGGCAGGACAGCCCACGGAGTCAAGGGAGCCTTGTTAAGCTGATGGGCGGGATGTCAATGGCCAACAGCCAATCTTCACAAGTGTATCCTCTTTCCCAAACCATGTAAAACACAGAACCACAGAGCATAGGGCACTTCCACACATGGGCGTTGACCTTGGGAAAATGAAAAAATCAACCAGACACAGGGACCCCAAAGTTGAGGGCTGCTGTCTTGACAAGAACCTCCACTCCGGTACACGTTTCATATCCCAGGAAAGAGCCAAGTGGACAAAGACGAGTGGACAAGTGGACAAAGACAAGTGGACAAGTGGACAAGTGGTGCTACGTAGGTCCAATGGAGTGTCACTCAGCCATGAAATCCACGTCATGAGGCTGGTAGCAGCATCCTGAGTGGATTTAGGTACGATCATCCTCAGTGAAATAAGTCCCACAAAAAAAGAAACTTAGGATATCACTTATCGAGGGAATGTAAAAATCGCTCCCCATGAACGGAATCCCCAAACAGAACAGAGTCACGCTTTTAGAAAACACACTTATGCCTGCTTCAGGGGAAAGGTGAGGTGCGGTGACGCATAAAACTCGAGTTTGAAATGAGCACAGATACCCTTCCGAAAACCGAATATGGAATGGACACGACCTACTCCTTGCTCAATCAACTGGACTCACCAGACCCTGTTCATCGCACAAGTATCTATCCGACTAGTAAGCATCTTAAAAGCTAAGTCTTGATATCTCTGTGTAAGTGCATCAAGTGTGTGTAAAGCGGCCTAAAACCAGCAGGGAAAATCAGCTCAGACCCATTCTGAGGATACATTTCCAACACAAAGAAGAAACAAGCAGGGCAAAACAGAGAGAAATTCTTCCAAAATGCGTTCAGGGACTGGCATGCAACCAGGATTGACCACATCTACAGCCCCAGCGGCAGAAGACATAAGGCTGGACACTCTTGGGGCTGAGACGATTGGTGAGGTTGGGAAAGCAAATGCAGACCCTTGAAAGGAATCCTGCGTGCTCCCCATTCCATGGCTCCCAACTCTCCAGGTTCAACGCAATCTTCCGACAGCGAAAGCACTCATTGGAAACCCAGCGGATGCTACACCGTGGGATCGGGAAAGCTTTCTGAAACTCACCTCAGTTTTCCTCTCCTGGTGCTCGTGTTCTCCATTCAGGCCCCCTTACTAACAATCTCCCCACTTGGAGACTCGGCGCCTTTCCATGCCTCTTTCGTACCGTCTGCAATTTGTCCGCAGGATGAACTGCAAGAGGGGGAACCAATGAGAGACTCGCTGGAGGTGTTTGGTCGGGCACATGTCACTCTCATTTCCCATCACGAAGAAGAATTCACCAGCGGTTCAGCCTGCCACCGCGGATCGACAATAGGGCGTGAAGCCATCCAGCCGTGTTGCGTCCCACTCACAAAAAAGCGACTTGGGAAATGGAGCTCAGGGGCCCTGCACTTCCCAAACCTGCAGAGTTCTAAACGATAACTATCGCCCCAAAATATATTGAGGTCAGGCTACGAAGAGGCGCTGAACGCAAGGCAGAACTGCAGGAAACGGATGTCAACGGGTACATCGGAATGGCCCCGATAGCACATGAAAAGCGCCAGAACGTGGACAATGATGCGGTTGGCCAAAAAGGGCGTATGCGTTTTTTCCTGAATATATTCAGGAAAAAACGCATACGCCCTTTTTGGCCAACCAAGCAACCTGGGAGAGCAAATCAGCACTACAAAGAAATCTCTCGCCCCCCCCCCCCCCGGGGCAAAAGGGCCAGGCGAAAAAAGTCTAAAAACCAGAAAGGCAGGACAGCCCACGGAGTCAAGGGAGCCTTGTTAAGCTGATGGGCGGGATGTCAATGGCCAACAGCCAATCTTCACAAGTGTATCCTCTTTCCCAAACCATGTAAAACACAGAACCACAGAGCATAGGGCACTTCCACACATGGGCGTTGACCTTGGGAAAATGAAAAAATCAACCAGACACAGGGACCCCAAAGTTGAGGGCTGCTGTCTTGACAAGAACCTCCACTCCGGTACACGTTTCATATCCCAGGAAAGAGCCAAGTGGACAAAGACGAGTGGACAAGTGGACAAAGACAAGTGGACAAGTGGACAAGTGGTGCTACGTAGGTCCAATGGAGTGTCACTCAGCCATGAAATCCACGTCATGAGGCTGGTAGCAGCATCCTGAGTGGATTTAGGTACGATCATCCTCAGTGAAATAAGTCCCACAAAAAAAGAAACTTAGGATATCACTTATCGAGGGAATGTAAAAATCGCTCCCCATGAACGGAATCCCCAAACAGAACAGAGTCACGCTTTTAGAAAACACACTTATGCCTGCTTCAGGGGAAAGGTGAGGTGCGGTGACGCATAAAACTCGAGTTTGAAATGAGCACAGATACCCTTCCGAAAACCGAATATGGAATGGACACGACCTACTCCTTGCTCAATCAACTGGACTCACCAGACCCTGTTCATCGCACAAGTATCTATCCGACTAGTAAGCATCTTAAAAGCTAAGTCTTGATATCTCTGTGTAAGTGCATCAAGTGTGTGTAAAGCGGCCTAAAACCAGCAGGGAAAATCAGCTCAGACCCATTCTGAGGATACATTTCCAACACAAAGAAGAAACAAGCAGGGCAAAACAGAGAGAAATTCTTCCAAAATGCGTTCAGGGACTGGCATGCAACCAGGATTGACCACATCTACAGCCCCAGCGGCAGAAGACATAAGGCTGGACACTCTTGGGGCTGAGACGATTGGTGAGGTTGGGAAAGCAAATGCAGACCCTTGAAAGGAATCCTGCGTGCTCCCCATTCCATGGGTCCCAACTCTCCAGGTTCAACGCAATCTTCCGACAGCGAAAGCACTCATTGGAAACCCAGCGGATGCTACACCGTGGGATCGGGAAAGCTTTCTGAAACTCACCTCAGTTTTCCTCTCCTGGTGCTCGTGTTCTCCATTCAGGCCCCCTTACTAACAATCTCCCCACTTGGAGACTCGGCGCCTTTCCATGCCTCTTTCGTACCGTCTGCAATTTGTCCGCAGGATGAACTGCAAGAGGGGGAACCAATGAGAGACTCGCTGGAGGTGTTTGGTCGGGCACATGTCACTCTCATTTCCCATCACGAAGAAGAATTCACCAGCGGTTCAGCCTGCCACCCCGGATCGACAATAGGGCGTGAAGCCATCCAGCCGTGTTGCGTCCCACTCACAAAAAAGCGACTTGGGAAATGGAGCTCAGGGGCCCTGCACTTCCCAAACCTGCAGAGTTCTAAACGATAACTATCGCCCCAAAATATATTGAGGTCAGGCTACGAAGAGGCGCTGAACGCAAGGCAGAACTGCAGGAAACGGATGTCAACGGGTACATCGGAATGGCCCCGATAGCACATGAAAAGCGCCAGAACGTGGACAATGATGCGGTTGGCCAAAAAGGGCGTATGCGTTTTTTCCTGAATATATTCAGGAAAAAACGCATACGCCCTTTTTGGCCAACCAAGCAACCTGGGAGAGCAAATCAGCACTACAAAGAAATCTCTCGCCCCCCCCCCCGGGGGGCAAAAGGGCCAGGCGAAAAAAGTCTAAAAACCAGAAAGGCAGGACAGCCCACGGAGTCAAGGGAGCCTTGTTAAGCTGATGGGCGGGATGTCAATGGCCAACAGCCAATCTTCACAAGTGTATCCTCTTTCCCAAACCATGTAAAACACAGAACCACAGAGCATAGGGCACTTCCACACATGGGCGTTGACCTTGGGAAAATGAAAAAATCAACCAGACACAGGGACCCCAAAGTTGAGGGCTGCTGTCTTGACAAGAACCTCCACTCCGGTACACGTTTCATATCCCAGGAAAGAGCCAAGTGGACAAAGACGAGTGGACAAGTGGACAAAGACAAGTGGACAAGTGGACAAGTGGTGCTACGTAGGTCCAATGGAGTGTCACTCAGCCATGAAATCCACGTCATGAGGCTGGTAGCAGCATCCTGAGTGGATTTAGGTACGATCATCCTCAGTGAAATAAGTCCCACAAAAAAAGAAACTTATGATATCACTTATCGAGGGAATGTAAAAATCGCTCCCCATGAACGGAATCCCCAAACAGAACAGAGTCACGCTTTTAGAAAACACACTTATGCCTGCTTCAGGGGAAAGGTGAGGTGCGGTGACGCATAAAACTCGAGTTTGAAATGAGCACAGATACCCTTCCGAAAACCGAATATGGAATGGACACGACCTACTCCTTGCTCAATCAACTGGACTCACCAGACCCTGTTCATCGCACAAGTATCTATCCGACTAGTAAGCATCTTAAAAGCTAAGTCTTGATATCTCTGTGTAAGTGCATCAAGTGTGTGTAAAGCGGCCTAAAACCAGCAGGGAAAATCAGCTCAGACCCATTCTGAGGATACATTTCCAACACAAAGAAGAAACAAGCAGGGCAAAACAGAGAGAAATTCTTCCAAAATGCGTTCAGGGACTGGCATGCAACCAGGATTGACCACATCTACAGCCCCAGCGGCAGAAGACATAAGGCTGGACACTCTTGGGGCTGAGACGATTGGTGAGGTTGGGAAAGCAAATGCAGACCCTTGAAAGGAATCCTGCGTGCTCCCCATTCCATGGCTCCCAACTCTCCAGGTTCAACGCAATCTTCCGACAGCGAAAGCACTCATTGGAAACCCAGCGGATGCAACACCGTGGGATCGGGAAAGCTTTCTGAAACTCACCTCAGTTTTCCTCTCCTGGTGCTCGTGTTCTCCATTCAGGCCCCCTTACTAACAATCTCCCCACTTGGAGACTCGGCGCCTTTCCATGCCTCTTTCGTACCGTCTGCAATTTGTCCGCAGGATGAACTGCAAGAGGGGGAACCAATGAGAGACTCGCTGGAGGTGTTTGGTCGGGCACATGTCACTCTCATTTCCCATCACGAAGAAGAATTCACCAGCGGTTCAGCCTGCCACCGCGGATCGACAATAGGGCGTGAAGCCATCCAGCCGTGTTGCGTCCCACTCACAAAAAAGCGACTTGGGAAATGGAGCTCAGGGGCCCTGCACTTCCCAAACCTGCAGAGTTCTAAACGATAACTATCGCCCCAAAATATATTGAGGTCAGGCTACGAAGAGGCGCTGAACGCAAGGCAGAACTGCAGGAAACGGATGTCAACGGGTACATCGGAATGGCCCCGATAGCACATGAAAAGCGCCAGAACGTGGACAATGATGCGGTTGGCCAAAAAGGGCGTATGCGTTTTTTCCTGAATATATTCAGGAAAAAACGCATACGCCCTTTTTGGCCAACCAAGCAACCTGGGAGAGCAAATCAGCACTACAAAGAAATCTCTCGCCCCCCCCCCCCCCGGGGCAAAAGGGCCAGGCGAAAAAAGTCTAAAAACCAGAAAGGCAGGACAGCCCACGGAGTCAAGGGAGCCTTGTTAAGCTGATGGGCGGGATGTCAATGGCCAACAGCCAATCTTCACAAGTGTATCCTCTTTCCCAAACCATGTAAAACACAGAACCACAGAGCATAGGGCACTTCCACACATGGGCGTTGACCTTGGGAAAATGAAAAAATCAACCAGACACAGGGACCCCAAAGTTGAGGGCTGCTGTCTTGACAAGAACCTCCACTCCGGTACACGTTTCATATCCCAGGAAAGAGCCAAGTGGACAAAGACGAGTGGACAAGTGGACAAAGACAAGTGGACAAGTGGACAAGTGGTGCTACGTAGGTCCAATGGAGTGTCACTCAGCCATGAAATCCACGTCATGAGGCTGGTAGCAGCATCCTGAGTGGATTTAGGTACGATCATCCTCAGTGAAATAAGTCCCACAAAAAAAGAAACTTATGATATCACTTATCGAGGGAATGTAAAAATCGCTCCCCATGAACGGAATCCCCAAACAGAACAGAGTCACGCTTTTAGAAAACACACTTATGCCTGCTTCAGGGGAAAGGTGAGGTGCGGTGACGCATAAAACTCGAGTTTGAAATGAGCACAGATACCCTTCCGAAAACCGAATATGGAATGGACACGACCTACTCCTTGCTCAATCAACTGGACTCACCAGACCCTGTTCATCGCACAAGTATCTATCCGACTAGTAAGCATCTTAAAAGCTAAGTCTTGATATCTCTGTGTAAGTGCATCAAGTGTGTGTAAAGCGGCCTAAAACCAGCAGGGAAAATCAGCTCAGACCCATTCTGAGGATACATTTCCAACACAAAGAAGAAACAAGCAGGGCAAAACAGAGAGAAATTCTTCCAAAATGCGTTCAGGGACTGGCATGCAACCAGGATTGACCACATCTACAGCCCCAGCGGCAGAAGACATAAGGCTGGACACTCTTGGGGCTGAGACGATTGGTGAGGTTGGGAAAGCAAATGCAGACCCTTGAAAGGAATCCTGCGTGCTCCCCATTCCATGGCTCCCAACTCTCCAGGTTCAACGCAATCTTCCGACAGCGAAAGCACTCATTGGAAACCCAGCGGATGCAACACCGTGGGATCGGGAAAGCTTTCTGAAACTCACCTCAGTTTTCCTCTCCTGGTGCTCGTGTTCTCCATTCAGGCCCCCTTACTAACAATCTCCCCACTTGGAGACTCGGCGCCTTTCCATGCCTCTTTCGTACCGTCTGCAATTTGTCCGCAGGATGAACTGCAAGAGGGGGAACCAATGAGAGACTCGCTGGAGGTGTTTGGTCGGGCACATGTCACTCTCATTTCCCATCACGAAGAAGAATTCACCAGCGGTTCAGCCTGCCACCGCGGATCGACAATAGGGCGTGAAGCCATCCAGCCGTGTTGCGTCCCACTCACAAAAAAGCGACTTGGGAAATGGAGCTCAGGGGCCCTGCACTTCCCAAACCTGCAGAGTTCTAAACGATAACTATCGCCCCAAAATATATTGAGGTCAGGCTACGAAGAGGCGCTGAACGCAAGGCAGAACTGCAGGAAACGGATGTCAACGGGTACATCGGAATGGCCCCGATAGCACATGAAAAGCGCCAGAACGTGGACAATGATGCGGTTGGCCAAAAAGGGCGTATGCGTTTTTTCCTGAATATATTCAGGAAAAAACGCATACGCCCTTTTTGGCCAACCAAGCAACCTGGGAGAGCAAATCAGCACTACAAAGAAATCTCTCGCCCCCCCCCCCCCCGGGGCAAAAGGGCCAGGCGAAAAAAGTCTAAAAACCAGAAAGGCAGGACAGCCCACGGAGTCAAGGGAGCCTTGTTAAGCTGATGGGCGGGATGTCAATGGCCAACAGCCAATCTTCACAAGTGTATCCTCTTTCCCAAACCATGTAAAACACAGAACCACAGAGCATAGGGCACTTCCACACATGGGCGTTGACCTTGGGAAAATGAAAAAATCAACCAGACACAGGGACCCCAAAGTTGAGGGCTGCTGTCTTGACAAGAACCTCCACTCCGGTACACGTTTCATATCCCAGGAAAGAGCCAAGTGGACAAAGACGAGTGGACAAGTGGACAAAGACAAGTGGACAAGTGGACAAGTGGTGCTACGTAGGTCCAATGGAGTGTCACTCAGCCATGAAATCCACGTCATGAGGCTGGTAGCAGCATCCTGAGTGGATTTAGGTACGATCATCCTCAGTGAAATAAGTCCCACAAAAAAAGAAACTTAGGATATCACTTATCGAGGGAATGTAAAAATCGCTCCCCATGAACGGAATCCCCAAACAGAACAGAGTCACGCTTTTAGAAAACACACTTATGCCTGCTTCAGGGGAAAGGTGAGGTGCGGTGACGCATAAAACTCGAGTTTGAAATGAGCACAGATACCCTTCCGAAAACCGAATATGGAATGGACACGACCTACTCCTTGCTCAATCAACTGGACTCACCAGACCCTGTTCATCGCACAAGTATCTATCCGACTAGTAAGCATCTTAAAAGCTAAGTCTTGATATCTCTGTGTAAGTGCATCAAGTGTGTGTAAAGCGGCCTAAAACCAGCAGGGAAAATCAGCTCAGACCCATTCTGAGGATACATTTCCAACACAAAGAAGAAACAAGCAGGGCAAAACAGAGAGAAATTCTTCCAAAATGCGTTCAGGGACTGGCATGCAACCAGGATTGACCACATCTACAGCCCCAGCGGCAGAAGACATAAGGCTGGACACTCTTGGGGCTGAGACGATTGGTGAGGTTGGGAAAGCAAATGCAGACCCTTGAAAGGAATCCTGCGTGCTCCCCATTCCATGGGTCCCAACTCTCCAGGTTCAACGCAATCTTCCGACAGCGAAAGCACTCATTGGAAACCCAGCGGATGCTACACCGTGGGATCGGGAAAGCTTTCTGAAACTCACCTCAGTTTTCCTCTCCTGGTGCTCGTGTTCTCCATTCAGGCCCCCTTACTAACAATCTCCCCACTTGGAGACTCGGCGCCTTTCCATGCCTCTTTCGTACCGTCTGCAATTTGTCCGCAGGATGAACTGCAAGAGGGGGAACCAATGAGAGACTCGCTGGAGGTGTTTGGTCGGGCACATGTCACTCTCATTTCCCATCACGAAGAAGAATTCACCAGCGGTTCAGCCTGCCACCGCGGATCGACAATAGGGCGTGAAGCCATCCAGCCGTGTTGCGTCCCACTCACAAAAAAGCGACTTGGGAAATGGAGCTCAGGGGCCCTGCACTTCCCAAACCTGCAGAGTTCTAAACGATAACTATCGCCCCAAAATATATTGAGGTCAGGCTACGAAGAGGCGCTGAACGCAAGGCAGAACTGCAGGAAACGGATGTCAACGGGTACATCGGAATGGCCCCGATAGCACATGAAAAGCGCCAGAACGTGGACAATGATGCGGTTGGCCAAAAAGGGCGTATGCGTTTTTTCCTGAATATATTCAGGAAAAAACGCATACGCCCTTTTTGGCCAACCAAGCAACCTGGGAGAGCAAATCAGCACTACAAAGAAATCTCTCGCCCCCCCCCCCGGGGGCAAAAGGGCCAGGCGAAAAAAGTCTAAAAACCAGAAAGGCAGGACAGCCCACGGAGTCAAGGGAGCCTTGTTAAGCTGATGGGCGGGATGTCAATGGCCAACAGCCAATCTTCACAAGTGTATCCTCTTTCCCAAACCATGTAAAACACAGAACCACAGAGCATAGGGCACTTCCACACATGGGCGTTGACCTTGGGAAAATGAAAAAATCAACCAGACACAGGGACCCCAAAGTTGAGGGCTGCTGTCTTGACAAGAACCTCCACTCCGGTACACGTTTCATATCCCAGGAAAGAGCCAAGTGGACAAAGACGAGTGGACAAGTGGACAAAGACAAGTGGACAAGTGGACAAGTGGTGCTACGTAGGTCCAATGGAGTGTCACTCAGCCATGAAATCCACGTCATGAGGCTGGTAGCAGCATCCTGAGTGGATTTAGGTACGATCATCCTCAGTGAAATAAGTCCCACAAAAAAAGAAACTTATGATATCACTTATCGAGGGAATGTAAAAATCGCTCCCCATGAACGGAATCCCCAAACAGAACAGAGTCACGCTTTTAGAAAACACACTTATGCCTGCTTCAGGGGAAAGGTGAGGTGCGGTGACGCATAAAACTCGAGTTTGAAATGAGCACAGATACCCTTCCGAAAACCGAATATGGAATGGACACGACCTACTCCTTGCTCAATCAACTGGACTCACCAGACCCTGTTCATCGCACAAGTATCTATCCGACTAGTAAGCATCTTAAAAGCTAAGTCTTGATATCTCTGTGTAAGTGCATCAAGTGTGTGTAAAGCGGCCTAAAACCAGCAGGGAAAATCAGCTCAGACCCATTCTGAGGATACATTTCCAACACAAAGAAGAAACAAGCAGGGCAAAACAGAGAGAAATTCTTCCAAAATGCGTTCAGGGACTGGCATGCAACCAGGATTGACCACATCTACAGCCCCAGCGGCAGAAGACATAAGGCTGGACACTCTTGGGGCTGAGACGATTGGTGAGGTTGGGAAAGCAAATGCAGACCCTTGAAAGGAATCCTGCGTGCTCCCCATTCCATGGCTCCCAACTCTCCAGGTTCAACGCAATCTTCCGACAGCGAAAGCACTCATTGGAAACCCAGCGGATGCAACACCGTGGGATCGGGAAAGCTTTCTGAAACTCACCTCAGTTTTCCTCTCCTGGTGCTCGTGTTCTCCATTCAGGCCCCCTTACTAACAATCTCCCCACTTGGAGACTCGGCGCCTTTCCATGCCTCTTTCGTACCGTCTGCAATTTGTCCGCAGGATGAACTGCAAGAGGGGGAACCAATGAGAGACTCGCTGGAGGTGTTTGGTCGGGCACATGTCACTCTCATTTCCCATCACGAAGAAGAATTCACCAGCGGTTCAGCCTGCCACCGCGGATCGACAATAGGGCGTGAAGCCATCCAGCCGTGTTGCGTCCCACTCACAAAAAAGCGACTTGGGAAATGGAGCTCAGGGGCCCTGCACTTCCCAAACCTGCAGAGTTCTAAACGATAACTATCGCCCCAAAATATATTGAGGTCAGGCTACGAAGAGGCGCTGAACGCAAGGCAGAACTGCAGGAAACGGATGTCAACGGGTACATCGGAATGGCCCCGATAGCACATGAAAAGCGCCAGAACGTGGACAATGATGCGGTTGGCCAAAAAGGGCGTATGCGTTTTTTCCTGAATATATTCAGGAAAAAACGCATACGCCCTTTTTGGCCAACCAAGCAACCTGGGAGAGCAAATCAGCACTACAAAGAAATCTCTCGCCCCCCCCCCGGGGCAAAAGGGCCAGGCGAAAAAAGTCTAAAAACCAGAAAGGCAGGACAGCCCACGGAGTCAAGGGAGCCTTGTTAAGCTGATGGGCGGGATGTCAATGGCCAACAGCCAATCTTCACAAGTGTATCCTCTTTCCCAAACCATGTAAAACACAGAACCACAGAGCATAGGGCACTTCCACACATGGGCGTTGACCTTGGGAAAATGAAAAAATCAACCAGACACAGGGACCCCAAAGTTGAGGGCTGCTGTCTTGACAAGAACCTCCACTCCGGTACACGTTTCATATCCCAGGAAAGAGCCAAGTGGACAAAGACGAGTGGACAAGTGGACAAAGACAAGTGGACAAGTGGACAAGTGGTGCTACGTAGGTCCAATGGAGTGTCACTCAGCCATGAAATCCACGTCATGAGGCTGGTAGCAGCATCCTGAGTGGATTTAGGTACGATCATCCTCAGTGAAATAAGTCCCACAAAAAAAGAAACTTATGATATCACTTATCGAGGGAATGTAAAAATCGCTCCCCATGAACGGAATCCCCAAACAGAACAGAGTCACGCTTTTAGAAAACACACTTATGCCTGCTTCAGGGGAAAGGTGAGGTGCGGTGACGCATAAAACTCGAGTTTGAAATGAGCACAGATACCCTTCCGAAAACCGAATATGGAATGGACACGACCTACTCCTTGCTCAATCAACTGGACTCACCAGACCCTGTTCATCGCACAAGTATCTATCCGACTAGTAAGCATCTTAAAAGCTAAGTCTTGATATCTCTGTGTAAGTGCATCAAGTGTGTGTAAAGCGGCCTAAAACCAGCAGGGAAAATCAGCTCAGACCCATTCTGAGGATACATTTCCAACACAAAGAAGAAACAAGCAGGGCAAAACAGAGAGAAATTCTTCCAAAATGCGTTCAGGGACTGGCATGCAACCAGGATTGACCACATCTACAGCCCCAGCGGCAGAAGACATAAGGCTGGACACTCTTGGGGCTGAGACGATTGGTGAGGTTGGGAAAGCAAATGCAGACCCTTGAAAGGAATCCTGCGTGCTCCCCATTCCATGGCTCCCAACTCTCCAGGTTCAACGCAATCTTCCGACAGCGAAAGCACTCATTGGAAACCCAGCGGATGCAACACCGTGGGATCGGGAAAGCTTTCTGAAACTCACCTCAGTTTTCCTCTCCTGGTGCTCGTGTTCTCCATTCAGGCCCCCTTACTAACAATCTCCCCACTTGGAGACTCGGCGCCTTTCCATGCCTCTTTCGTACCGTCTGCAATTTGTCCGCAGGATGAACTGCAAGAGGGGGAACCAATGAGAGACTCGCTGGAGGTGTTTGGTCGGGCACATGTCACTCTCATTTCCCATCACGAAGAAGAATTCACCAGCGGTTCAGCCTGCCACCGCGGATCGACAATAGGGCGTGAAGCCATCCAGCCGTGTTGCGTCCCACTCACAAAAAAGCGACTTGGGAAATGGAGCTCAGGGGCCCTGCACTTCCCAAACCTGCAGAGTTCTAAACGATAACTATCGCCCCAAAATATATTGAGGTCAGGCTACGAAGAGGCGCTGAACGCAAGGCAGAACTGCAGGAAACGGATGTCAACGGGTACATCGGAATGGCCCCGATAGCACATGAAAAGCGCCAGAACGTGGACAATGATGCGGTTGGCCAAAAAGGGCGTATGCGTTTTTTCCTGAATATATTCAGGAAAAAACGCATACGCCCTTTTTGGCCAACCAAGCAACCTGGGAGAGCAAATCAGCACTACAAAGAAATCTCTCGCCCCCCCCCCCCCCGGGGCAAAAGGGCCAGGCGAAAAAAGTCTAAAAACCAGAAAGGCAGGACAGGCCACGGAGTCAAGGGAGCCTTGTTAAGCTGATGGGCGGGATGTCAATGGCCAACAGCCAATCTTCACAAGTGTATCCTCTTTCCCAAACCATGTAAAACACAGAACCACAGAGCATAGGGCACTTCCACACATGGGCGTTGACCTTGGGAAAATGAAAAAATCAACCAGACACAGGGACCCCAAAGTTGAGGGCTGCTGTCTTGACAAGAACCTCCACTCCGGTACACGTTTCATATCCCAGGAAAGAGCCAAGTGGACAAAGACGAGTGGACAAGTGGACAAAGACAAGTGGACAAGTGGACAAGTGGTGCTACGTAGGTCCAATGGAGTGTCACTCAGCCATGAAATCCACGTCATGAGGCTGGTAGCAGCATCCTGAGTGGATTTAGGTACGATCATCCTCAGTGAAATAAGTCCCACAAAAAAAGAAACTTATGATATCACTTATCGAGGGAATGTAAAAATCGCTCCCCATGAACGGAATCCCCAAACAGAACAGAGTCACGCTTTTAGAAAACACACTTATGCCTGCTTCAGGGGAAAGGTGAGGTGCGGTGACGCATAAAACTCGAGTTTGAAATGAGCACAGATACCCTTCCGAAAACCGAATATGGAATGGACACGACCTACTCCTTGCTCAATCAACTGGACTCACCAGACCCTGTTCATCGCACAAGTATCTATCCGACTAGTAAGCATCTTAAAAGCTAAGTCTTGATATCTCTGTGTAAGTGCATCAAGTGTGTGTAAAGCGGCCTAAAACCAGCAGGGAAAATCAGCTCAGGCCCATTCTGAGGATACATTTCCAACACAAAGAAGAAACAAGCAGGGCAAAACAGAGAGAAATTCTTCCAAAATGCGTTCAGGGACTGGCATGCAACCAGGATTGACCACATCTACAGCCCCAGCGGCAGAAGACATAAGGCTGGACACTCTTGGGGCTGAGACGATTGGTGAGGTTGGGAAAGCAAATGCAGACCCTTGAAAGGAATCCTGCGTGCTCCCCATTCCATGGCTCCCAACTCTCCAGGTTCAACGCAATCTTCCGACAGCGAAAGCACTCATTGGAAACCCAGCGGATGCTACACCGTGGGATCGGGAAAGCTTTCTGAAACTCACCTCAGTTTTCCTCTCCTGGTGCTCGTGTTCTCCATTCAGGCCCCCTTACTAACAATCTCCCCACTTGGAGACTCGGCGCCTTTCCATGCCTCTTTCGTACCGTCTGCAATTTGTCCGCAGGATGAACTGCAAGAGGGGGAACCAATGAGAGACTCGCTGGAGGTGTTTGGTCGGGCACATGTCACTCTCATTTCCCATCACGAAGAAGAATTCACCAGCGGTTCAGCCTGCCACCGCGGATCGACAATAGGGCGTGAAGCCATCCAGCCGTGTTGCGTCCCACTCACAAAGAAGCGACTTGGGAAATGGAGCTCAGGGGCCCTGCACTTCCCAAACCTGCAGAGTTCTAAACGATAACTATCGCCCCAAAATATATTGAGGTCAGGCTACGAAGAGGCGCTGAACGCAAGGCAGAACTGCAGGAAACGGATGTCAACGGGTACATCGGAATGGCCCCGATAGCACATGAAAAGCGCCAGAACGTGGACAATGATGCGGTTGGCCAAAAAGGGCGTATGCGTTTTTTCCTGAATATATTCAGGAAAAAACGCATACGCCCTTTTTGGCCAACCAAGCAACCTGGGAGAGCAAATCAGCACTACAAAGAAATCTCTCGCCCCCCCCCCCCCCCCCGGGGCAAAAGGGCCAGGCGAAAAAAGTCTAAAAACCAGAAAGGCAGGACAGCCCACGGAGTCAAGGGAGCCTTGTTAAGCTGATGGGCGGGATGTCAATGGCCAACAGCCAATCTTCACAAGTGTATCCTCTTTCCCAAACCATGGAAAACACAGAACCACAGAGCATAGGGCACTTCCACACATGGGCGTTGACCTTGGGAAAATGAAAAAATCAACCAGACACAGGGACCCCAAAGTTGAGGGCTGCTGTCTTGACAAGAACCTCCACTCCGGTACACGTTTCATATCCCAGGAAAGAGCCAAGTGGACAAAGACGAGTGGACAAGTGGACAAAGACAAGTGGACAAGTGGACAAGTGGTGCTACGTAGGTCCAATGGAGTGTCACTCAGCCATGAAATCCACGTCATGAGGCTGGTAGCAGCATCCTGAGTGGATTTAGGTACGATCATCCTCAGTGAAATAAGTCCCACAAAAAAAGAAACTTATGATATCACTTATCGAGGGAATGTAAAAATCGCTCCCCATGAACGGAATCCCCAAACAGAACAGAGTCACGCTTTTAGAAAACACACTTATGCCTGCTTCAGGGGAAAGGTGAGGTGCGGTGACGCATAAAACTCGAGTTTGAAATGAGCACAGATACCCTTCCGAAAACCGAATATGGAATGGACACGACCTACTCCTTGCTCAATCAACTGGACTCACCAGACCCTGTTCATCGCACAAGTATCTATCCGACTAGTAAGCATCTTAAAAGCTAAGTCTTGATATCTCTGTGTAAGTGCATCAAGTGTGTGTAAAGCGGCCTAAAACCAGCAGGGAAAATCAGCTCAGACCCATTCTGAGGATACATTTCCAACACAAAGAAGAAACAAGCAGGGCAAAACAGAGAGAAATTCTTCCAAAATGCGTTCAGGGACTGGCATGCAACCAGGATTGACCACATCTACAGCCCCAGCGGCAGAAGACATAAGGCTGGACACTCTTGGGGCTGAGACGATTGGTGAGGTTGGGAAAGCAAATGCAGACCCTTGAAAGGAATCCTGCGTGCTCCCCATTCCATGGGTCCCAACTCTCCAGGTTCAACGCAATCTTCCGACAGCGAAAGCACTCATTGGAAACCCAGCGGATGCTACACCGTGGGATCGGGAAAGCTTTCTGAAACTCACCTCAGTTTTCCTCTCCTGGTGCTCGTGTTCTCCATTCAGGCCCCCTTACTAACAATCTCCCCACTTGGAGACTCGGCGCCTTTCCATGCCTCTTTCGTACCGTCTGCAATTTGTCCGCAGGATGAACTGCAAGAGGGGGAACCAATGAGAGACTCGCTGGAGGTGTTTGGTCGGGCACATGTCACTCTCATTTCCCATCACGAAGAAGAATTCACCAGCGGTTCAGCCTGCCACCGCGGATCGACAATAGGGCGTGAAGCCATCCAGCCGTGTTGCGTCCCACTCACAAAAAAGCGACTTGGGAAATGGAGCTCAGGGGCCCTGCACTTCCCAAACCTGCAGAGTTCTAAACGATAACTATCGCCCCAAAATATATTGAGGTCAGGCTACGAAGAGGCGCTGAACGCAAGGCAGAACTGCAGGAAACGGATGTCAACGGGTACATCGGAATGGCCCCGATAGCACATGAAAAGCGCCAGAACGTGGACAATGATGCGGTTGGCCAAAAAGGGCGTATTCAGGAAAAAACGCATACGCCCTTTTTGGCCAACCAAGCAACCTGGGAGAGCAAATCAGCACTACAAAGAAATCTCTCGCCCCCCCCCCCGGGGCAAAAGGGCCAGGCGAAAAAAGTCTAAAAACCAGAAAGGCAGGACAGCCCACGGAGTCAAGGGAGCCTTGTTAAGCTGATGGGCGGGATGTCAATGGCCAACAGCCAATCTTCACAAGTGTATCCTCTTTCCCAAACCATGGAAAACACAGAACCACAGAGCATAGGGCACTTCCACACATGGGCGTTGACCTTGGGAAAATGAAAAAATCAACCAGACACAGGGACCCCAAAGTTGAGGGCTGCTGTCTTGACAAGAACCTCCACTCCGGTACACGTTTCATATCCCAGGAAAGAGCCAAGTGGACAAAGACGAGTGGACAAGTGGACAAAGACAAGTGGACAAGTGGACAAGTGGTGCTACGTAGGTCCAATGGAGTGTCACTCAGCCATGAAATCCACGTCATGAGGCTGGTAGCAGCATCCTGAGTGGATTTAGGTACGATCATCCTCAGTGAAATAAGTCCCACAAAAAAAGAAACTTATGATATCACTTATCGAGGGAATGTAAAAATCGCTCCCCATGAACGGAATCCCCAAACAGAACAGAGTCACGCTTTTAGAAAACACACTTATGCCTGCTTCAGGGGAAAGGTGAGGTGCGGTGACGCATAAAACTCGAGTTTGAAATGAGCACAGATACCCTTCCGAAAACCGAATATGGAATGGACACGACCTACTCCTTGCTCAATCAACTGGACTCACCAGACCCTGTTCATCGCACAAGTATCTATCCGACTAGTAAGCATCTTAAAAGCTAAGTCTTGATATCTCTGTGTAAGTGCATCAAGTGTGTGTAAAGCGGCCTAAAACCAGCAGGGAAAATCAGCTCAGACCCATTCTGAGGATACATTTCCAACACAAAGAAGAAACAAGCAGGGCAAAACAGAGAGAAATTCTTCCAAAATGCGTTCAGGGACTGGCATGCAACCAGGATTGACCACATCTACAGCCCCAGCGGCAGAAGACATAAGGCTGGACACTCTTGGGGCTGAGACGATTGGTGAGGTTGGGAAAGCAAATGCAGACCCTTGAAAGGAATCCTGCGTGCTCCCCATTCCATGGGTCCCAACTCTCCAGGTTCAACGCAATCTTCCGACAGCGAAAGCACTCATTGGAAACCCAGCGGATGCTACACCGTGGGATCGGGAAAGCTTTCTGAAACTCACCTCAGTTTTCCTCTCCTGGTGCTCGTGTTCTCCATTCAGGCCCCCTTACTAACAATCTCCCCACTTGGAGACTCGGCGCCTTTCCATGCCTCTTTCGTACCGTCTGCAATTTGTCCGCAGGATGAACTGCAAGAGGGGGAACCAATGAGAGACTCGCTGGAGGTGTTTGGTCGGGCACATGTCACTCTCATTTCCCATCACGAAGAAGAATTCACCAGCGGTTCAGCCTGCCACCGCGGATCGACAATAGGGCGTGAAGCCATCCAGCCGTGTTGCGTCCCACTCACAAAAAAGCGACTTGGGAAATGGAGCTCAGGGGCCCTGCACTTCCCAAACCTGCAGAGTTCTAAACGATAACTATCGCCCCAAAATATATTGAGGTCAGGCTACGAAGAGGCGCTGAACGCAAGGCAGAACTGCAGGAAACGGATGTCAACGGGTACATCGGAATGGCCCCGATAGCACATGAAAAGCGCCAGAACGTGGACAATGATGCGGTTGGCCAAAAAGGGCGTATGCGTTTTTTCCTGAATATATTCAGGAAAAAACGCATACGCCCTTTTTGGCCAACCAAGCAACCTGGGAGAGCAAATCAGCACTACAAAGAAATCTCTCGCCCCCCCCCCCCCCGGGGCAAAAGGGCCAGGCGAAAAAAGTCTAAAAACCAGAAAGGCAGGACAGCCCACGGAGTCAAGGGAGCCTTGTTAAGCTGATGGGCGGGATGTCAATGGCCAACAGCCAATCTTCACAAGTGTATCCTCTTTCCCAAACCATGTAAAACACAGAACCACAGAGCATAGGGCACTTCCACACATGGGCGTTGACCTTGGGAAAATGAAAAAATCAACCAGACACAGGGACCCCAAAGTTGAGGGCTGCTGTCTTGACAAGAACCTCCACTCCGGTACACGTTTCATATCCCAGGAAAGAGCCAAGTGGACAAAGACGAGTGGACAAGTGGACAAAGACAAGTGGACAAGTGGACAAGTGGTGCTACGTAGGTCCAATGGAGTGTCACTCAGCCATGAAATCCACGTCATGAGGCTGGTAGCAGCATCCTGAGTGGATTTAGGTACGATCATCCTCAGTGAAATAAGTCCCACAAAAAAAGAAACTTATGATATCACTTATCGAGGGAATGTAAAAATCGCTCCCCATGAACGGAATCCCCAAACAGAACAGAGTCACGCTTTTAGAAAACACACTTATGCCTGCTTCAGGGGAAAGGTGAGGTGCGGTGACGCATAAAACTCGAGTTTGAAATGAGCACAGATACCCTTCCGAAAACCGAATATGGAATGGACACGACCTACTCCTTGCTCAATCAACTGGACTCACCAGACCCTGTTCATCGCACAAGTATCTATCCGACTAGTAAGCATCTTAAAAGCTAAGTCTTGATATCTCTGTGTAAGTGCATCAAGTGTGTGTAAAGCGGCCTAAAACCAGCAGGGAAAATCAGCTCAGACCCATTCTGAGGATACATTTCCAACACAAAGAAGAAACAAGCAGGGCAAAACAGAGAGAAATTCTTCCAAAATGCGTTCAGGGACTGGCATGCAACCAGGATTGACCACATCTACAGCCCCAGCGGCAGAAGACATAAGGCTGGACACTCTTGGGGCTGAGACGATTGGTGAGGTTGGGAAAGCAAATGCAGACCCTTGAAAGGAATCCTGCGTGCTCCCCATTCCATGGCTCCCAACTCTCCAGGTTCAACGCAATCTTCCGACAGCGAAAGCACTCATTGGAAACCCAGCGGATGCTACACCGTGGGATCGGGAAAGCTTTCTGAAACTCACCTCAGTTTTCCTCTCCTGGTGCTCGTGTTCTCCATTCAGGCCCCCTTACTAACAATCTCCCCACTTGGAGACTCGGCGCCTTTCCATGCCTCTTTCGTACCGTCTGCAATTTGTCCGCAGGATGAACTGCAAGAGGGGGAACCAATGAGAGACTCGCTGGAGGTGTTTGGTCGGGCACATGTCACTCTCATTTCCCATCACGAAGAAGAATTCACCAGCGGTTCAGCCTGCCACCGCGGATCGACAATAGGGCGTGAAGCCATCCAGCCGTGTTGCGTCCCACTCACAAAAAAGCGACTTGGGAAATGGAGCTCAGGGGCCCTGCACTTCCCAAACCTGCAGAGTTCTAAACGATAACTATCGCCCCAAAATATATTGAGGTCAGGCTACGAAGAGGCGCTGAACGCAAGGCAGAACTGCAGGAAACGGATGTCAACGGGTACATCGGAATGGCCCCGATAGCACATGAAAAGCGCCAGAACGTGGACAATGATGCGGTTGGCCAAAAAGGGCGTATGCGTTTTTTCCTGAATATATTCAGGAAAAAACGCATACGCCCTTTTTGGCCAACCAAGCAACCTGGGAGAGCAAATCAGCACTACAAAGAAATCTCTCGCCCCCCCCCCGGGGGGCAAAAGGGCCAGGCGAAAAAAGTCTAAAAACCAGAAAGGCAGGACAGCCCACGGAGTCAAGGGAGCCTTGTTAAGCTGATGGGCGGGATGTCAATGGCCAACAGCCAATCTTCACAAGTGTATCCTCTTTCCCAAACCATGTAAAACACAGAACCACAGAGCATAGGGCACTTCCACACATGGGCGTTGACCTTGGGAAAATGAAAAAATCAACCAGACACAGGGACCCCAAAGTTGAGGGCTGCTGTCTTGACAAGAACCTCCACTCCGGTACACGTTTCATATCCCAGGAAAGAGCCAAGTGGACAAAGACGAGTGGACAAGTGGACAAAGACAAGTGGACAAGTGGTGCTACGTAGGTCCAATGGAGTGTCACTCAGCCATGAAATCCACGTCATGAGGCTGGTAGCAGCATCCTGAGTGGATTTAGGTACGATCATCCTCAGTGAAATAAGTCCCACAAAAAAAGAAACTTATGATATCACTTATCGAGGGAATGTAAAAATCGCTCCCCATGAACGGAATCCCCAAACAGAACAGAGTCACGCTTTTAGAAAACACACTTATGCCTGCTTCAGGGGAAAGGTGAGGTGCGGTGACGCATAAAACTCGAGTTTGAAATGAGCACAGATACCCTTCCGAAAACCGAATATGGAATGGACACGACCTACTCCTTGCTCAATCAACTGGACTCACCAGACCCTGTTCATCGCACAAGTATCTATCCGACTAGTAAGCATCTTAAAAGCTAAGTCTTGATATCTCTGTGTAAGTGCATCAAGTGTGTGTAAAGCGGCCTAAAACCAGCAGGGAAAATCAGCTCAGACCCATTCTGAGGATACATTTCCAACACAAAGAAGAAACAAGCAGGGCAAAACAGAGAGAAATTCTTCCAAAATGCGTTCAGGGACTGGCATGCAACCAGGATTGACCACATCTACAGCCCCAGCGGCAGAAGACATAAGGCTGGACACTCTTGGGGCTGAGACGATTGGTGAGGTTGGGAAAGCAAATGCAGACCCTTGAAAGGAATCCTGCGTGCTCCCCATTCCATGGCTCCCAACTCTCCAGGTTCAACGCAATCTTCCGACAGCGAAAGCACTCATTGGAAACCCAGCGGATGCTACACCGTGGGATCGGGAAAGCTTTCTGAAACTCACCTCAGTTTTCCTCTCCTGGTGCTCGTGTTCTCCATTCAGGCCCCCTTACTAACAATCTCCCCACTTGGAGACTCGGCGCCTTTCCATGCCTCTTTCGTACCGTCTGCAATTTGTCCGCAGGATGAACTGCAAGAGGGGGAACCAATGAGAGACTCGCTGGAGGTGTTTGGTCGGGCACATGTCACTCTCATTTCCCATCACGAAGAAGAATTCACCAGCGGTTCAGCCTGCCACCGCGGATCGACAATAGGGCGTGAAGCCATCCAGCCGTGTTGCGTCCCACTCACAAAAAAGCGACTTGGGAAATGGAGCTCAGGGGCCCTGCACTTCCCAAACCTGCAGAGTTCTAAACGATAACTATCGCCCCAAAATATATTGAGGGCAGGCTACGAAGAGGCGCTGAACGCAAGGCAGAACTGCAGGAAACGGATGTCAACGGGTACATCGGAATGGCCCCGATAGCACATGAAAAGCGCCAGAACGTGGACAATGATGCGGTTGGCCAAAAAGGGCGTATGCGTTTTTTCCTGAATATATTCAGGAAAAAACGCATACGCCCTTTTTGGCCAACCAAGCAACCTGGGAGAGCAAATCAGCACTACAAAGAAATCTCTCGTCCCCCCCCCCCGGGGCAAAAGGGCCAGGCGAAAAAAGTCTAAAAACCAGAAAGGCAGGACAGCCCACGGAGTCAAGGGAGCCTTGTTAAGCTGATGGGCGGGATGTCAATGGCCAACAGCCAATCTTCACAAGTGTATCCTCTTTCCCAAACCATGTAAAACACAGAACCACAGAGCATAGGGCACTTCCACACATGGGCGTTGACCTTGGGAAAATGAAAAAATCAACCAGACACAGGGACCCCAAAGTTGAGGGCTGCTGTCTTGACAAGAACCTCCACTCCGGTACACGTTTCATATCCCAGGAAAGAGCCAAGTGGACAAAGACGAGTGGACAAGTGGACAAAGACAAGTGGACAAGTGGACAAGTGGTGCTACGTAGGTCCAATGGAGTGTCACTCAGCCATGAAATCCACGTCATGAGGCTGGTAGCAGCATCCTGAGTGGATTTAGGTACGATCATCCTCAGTGAAATAAGTCCCACAAAAAAAGAAACTTATGATATCACTTATCGAGGGAATGTAAAAATCGCTCCCCATGAACGGAATCCCCAAACAGAACAGAGTCACGCTTTTAGAAAACACACTTATGCCTGCTTCAGGGGAAAGGTGAGGTGCGGTGACGCATAAAACTCGAGTTTGAAATGAGCACAGATACCCTTCCGAAAACCGAATATGGAATGGACACGACCTACTCCTTGCTCAATCAACTGGACTCACCAGACCCTGTTCATCGCACAAGTATCTATCCGACTAGTAAGCATCTTAAAAGCTAAGTCTTGATATCTCTGTGTAAGTGCATCAAGTGTGTGTAAAGCGGCCTAAAACCAGCAGGGAAAATCAGCTCAGACCCATTCTGAGGATACATTTCCAACACAAAGAAGAAACAAGCAGGGCAAAACAGAGAGAAATTCTTCCAAAATGCGTTCAGGGACTGGCATGCAACCAGGATTGACCACATCTACAGCCCCAGCGGCAGAAGACATAAGGCTGGACACTCTTGGGGCTGAGACGATTGGTGAGGTTGGGAAAGCAAATGCAGACCCTTGAAAGGAATCCTGCGTGCTCCCCATTCCATGGCTCCCAACTCTCCAGGTTCAACGCAATCTTCCGACAGCGAAAGCACTCATTGGAAACCCAGCGGATGCTACACCGTGGGATCGGGAAAGCTTTCTGAAACTCACCTCAGTTTTCCTCTCCTGGTGCTCGTGTTCTCCATTCAGGCCCCCTTACTAACAATCTCCCCACTTGGAGACTCGGCGCCTTTCCATGCCTCTTTCGTACCGTCTGCAATTTGTCCGCAGGATGAACTGCAAGAGGGGGAACCAATGAGAGACTCGCTGGAGGTGTTTGGTCGGGCACATGTCACTCTCATTTCCCATCACGAAGAAGAATTCACCAGCGGTTCAGCCTGCCACCGCGGATCGACAATAGGGCGTGAAGCCATCCAGCCGTGTTGCGTCCCACTCACAAAAAAGCGACTTGGGAAATGGAGCTCAGGGGCCCTGCACTTCCCAAACCTGCAGAGTTCTAAACGATAACTATCGCCCCAAAATATATTGAGCGCAGGCTACGAAGAGGCGCTGAACGCAAGGCAGAACTGCAGGAAACGGATGTCAACGGGTACATCGGAATGGCCCCGATAGCACATGAAAAGCGCCAGAACGTGGACAATGATGCGGTTGGCCAAAAAGGGCGTATGCGTTTTTTCCTGAATATATTCAGGAAAAAACGCATACGCCCTTTTTGGCCAACCAAGCAACCTGGGAGAGCAAATCAGCACTACAAAGAAATCTCTCGCCCCCCCCCGGGGCAAAAGGGCCAGGCGAAAAAAGTATAAAAACCAGAAAGGCAGGACAGCCCACGGAGTCAAGGGAGCCTTGTTAAGCTGATGGGCGGGATGTCAATGGCCAACAGCCAATCTTCACAAGTGTATCCTCTTTCCCAAACCATGTAAAACACAGAACCACAGAGCATAGGGCACTTCCACACATGGGCGTTGACCTTGGGAAAATGAAAAAATCAACCAGACACAGGGACCCCAAAGTTGAGGGCTGCTGTCTTGACAAGAACCTCCACTCCGGTACACGTTTCATATCCCAGGAAAGAGCCAAGTGGACAAAGACGAGTGGACAAGTGGACAAAGACAAGTGGACAAGTGGACAAGTGGTGCTACGTAGGTCCAATGGAGTGTCACTCAGCCATGAAATCCACGTCATGAGGCTGGTAGCAGCATCCTGAGTGGATTTAGGTACGATCATCCTCAGTGAAATAAGTCCCACAAAAAAAGAAACTTAGGATATCACTTATCGAGGGAATGTAAAAATCGCTCCCCATGAACGGAATCCCCAAACAGAACAGAGTCACGCTTTTAGAAAACACACTTATGCCTGCTTCAGGGGAAAGGTGAGGTGCGGTGACGCATAAAACTCGAGTTTGAAATGAGCACAGATACCCTTCCGAAAACCGAATATGGAATGGACACGACCTACTCCTTGCTCAATCAACTGGACTCACCAGACCCTGTTCATCGCACAAGTATCTATCCGACTAGTAAGCATCTTAAAAGCAAAGTCTTGATATCTCTGTGTAAGTGCATCAAGGGTGTGTAAAGCGGCCTAAAACCAGCAGGGAAAATCAGCTCAGACCCATTCTGAGGATACATTTCCAACACAAAGAAGAAACAAGCAGGGCAAAACAGAGAGAAATTCTTCCAAAATGCGTTCAGGGACTGGCATGCAACCAGGATTGACCACATCTACAGCCCCAGCGGCAGAAGACATAAGGCTGGACACTCTTGGGGCTGAGACGATTGGTGAGGTTGGGAAAGCAAATGCAGACCCTTGAAAGGAATCCTGCGTGCTCCCCATTCCATGGCTCCCAACTCTCCAGGTTCAACGCAATCTTCCGACAGCGAAAGCACTCATTGGAAACCCAGCGGATGCTACACCGTGGGATCGGGAAAGCTTTCTGAAACTCACCTCAGTTTTCCTCTCCTGGTGCTCGTGTTCTCCATTCAGGCCCCCTTACTAACAATCTCCCCACTTGGAGACTCGGCGCCTTTCCATGCCTCTTTCGTACCGTCTGCAATTTGTCCGCAGGATGAACTGCAAGAGGGGGAACCAATGAGAGACTCGCTGGAGGTGTTTGGTCGGGCACATGTCACTCTCATTTCCCATCACGAAGAAGAATTCACCAGCGGTTCAGCCTGCCACCGCGGATCGACAATAGGGCGTGAAGCCATCCAGCCGTGTTGCGTCCCACTCACAAAAAAGCGACTTGGGAAATGGAGCTCAGGGGCCCTGCACTTCCCAAACCTGCAGAGTTCTAAACGATAACTATCGCCCCAAAATAAATTGAGGGCAGGCTACGAAGAGGCGCTGAACGCAAGGCAGAACTGCAGGAAACGGATGTCAACGGGTACATCGGAATGGCCCCGATAGCACATGAAAAGCGCCAGAACGTGGACAATGATGCGGTTGGCCAAAAAGGGCGTATGCGTTTTTTCCTGAATATATTCAGGAAAAAACGCATACGCCCTTTTTGGCCAACCAAGCAACCTGGGAGAGTAAATCAGCACTACAAAGAAATCTCTCGCCCCCCCCCCCCGGGGCAAAAGGGCCAGGCGAAAAAAGTCTAAAAACCAGAAAGGCAGGACAGCCCACGGAGTCAAGGGAGCCTTGTTAAGCTGATGGGCGGGATGTCAATGGCCAACAGCCAATCTTCACAAGTGTATCCTCTTTCCCAAACCATGTAAAACACAGAACCACAGAGCATAGGGCACTTCCACACATGGGCGTTGACCTTGGGAAAATGAAAAAATCAACCAGACACAGGGACCCCAAAGTTGAGGGCTGCTGTCTTGACAAGAACCTCCACTCCGGTACACGTTTCATATCCCAGGAAAGAGCCAAGTGGACAAAGACGAGTGGACAAGTGGACAAAGACAAGTGGACAAGTGGACAAGTGGTGCTACGTAGGTCCAATGGAGTGTCACTCAGCCATGAAATCCACGTCATGAGGCTGGTAGCAGCATCCTGAGTGGATTTAGGTACGATCATCCTCAGTGAAATAAGTCCCACAAAAAAAGAAACTTATGATATCACTTATCGAGGGAATGTAAAAATCGCTCCCCATGAACGGAATCCCCAAACAGAACAGAGTCACGCTTTTAGAAAACACACTTATGCCTGCTTCAGGGGAAAGGTGAGGTGCGGTGACGCATAAAACTCGAGTTTGAAATGAGCACAGATACCCTTCCGAAAACCGAATATGGAATGGACACGACCTACTCCTTGCTCAATCAACTGGACTCACCAGACCCTGTTCATCGCACAAGTATCTATCCGACTAGTAAGCATCTTAAAAGCTAAGTCTTGATATCTCTGTGTAAGTGCATCAAGTGTGTGTAAAGCGGCCTAAAACCAGCAGGGAAAATCAGCTCAGACCCATTCTGAGGATACATTTCCAACACAAAGAAGAAACAAGCAGGGCAAAACAGAGAGAAATTCTTCCAAAATGCGTTCAGGGACTGGCATGCAACCAGGATTGACCACATCTACAGCCCCAGCGGCAGAAGACATAAGGCTGGACACTCTTGGGGCTGAGACGATTGGTGAGGTTGGGAAAGCAAATGCAGACCCTTGAAAGGAATCCGTCGTGCTCCCCATTCCATGGCTCCCAACTCTCCAGGTTCAACGCAATCTTCCGACAGCGAAAGCACTCATTGGAAACCCAGCGGATGCTACACCGTGGGATCGGGAAAGCTTTCTGAAACTCACCTCAGTTTTCCTCTCCTGGTGCTCGTGTTCTCCATTCAGGCCCCCTTACTAACAATCTCCCCACTTGGAGACTCGGCGCCTTTCCATGCCTCTTTCGTACCGTCTGCAATTTGTCCGCAGGATGAACTGCAAGAGGGGGAATCAATGAGAGACTCGCTGGAGGTGTTTGGTCAGGCACATGTCACTCTCATTTCCCATCACGAAGAAGAATTCACCAGCGGTTCAGCCTGCCACCGCGGATCGACAATAGGGCGTGAAGCCATCCAGCCGTGTTGCGTCCCACTCACAAAAAAGCGACTTGGGAAATGGAGCTCAGGGGCCCTGCACTTCCCAAACCTGCAGAGTTCTAAACGATAACTATCGCCCCAAAATATATTGAGCGCAGGCTACGAAGAGGCGCTGAACGCAAGGCAGAACTGCAGGAAACGGATGTCAACGGGTACATCGGAATGGCCCCGATAGCACATGAAAAGCGCCAGAACGCGGACAATGATGCGGTTGGCCAAAAAGGGCGTATGCGTTTTTTCCTGAATATATTCAGGAAAAAACGCATACGCCCTTTTTGGCCAACCAAGCAACCTGGGAGAGCAAATCAGCACTACAAAGAAATCTCTCGCCCCCCCCCCCCCGGGGCAAAAGGGCCAGGCGAAAAAAGTCTAAAAACCAGAAAGGCAGGACAGCCCACGGAGTCAAGGGAGCCTTGTTAAGCTGATGGGCGGGATGTCAATGGCCAACAGCCAATCTTCACAAGTGTATCCTCTTTCCCAAACCATGTAAAACACAGAACCACAGAGCATAGGGCACTTCCACACATGGGCGTTGACCTTGGGAAAATGAAAAAATCAACCAGACACAGGGACCCCAAAGTTGAGGGCTGCTGTCTTGACAAGAACCTCCACTCCGGTACACGTTTCATATCCCAGGAAAGAGCCAAGTGGACAAAGACGAGTGGACAAGTGGACAAAGACAAGTGGACAAGTGGACAAGTGGTGCTACGTAGGTCCAATGGAGTGTCACTCAGCCATGAAATCCACGTCATGAGGCTGGTAGCAGCATCCTGAGTGGATTTAGGTACGATCATCCTCAGTGAAATAAGTCCCACAAAAAAAGAAACTTATGATATCACTTATCGAGGGAATGTAAAAATCGCTCCCCATGAACGGAATCCCCAAACAGAACAGAGTCACGCTTTTAGAAAACACACTTATGCCTGCTTCAGGGGAAAGGTGAGGTGCGGTGACGCATAAAACTCGAGTTTGAAATGAGCACAGATACCCTTCCGAAAACCGAATATGGAATGGACACGACCTACTCCTTGCTCAATCAACTGGACTCACCAGACCCTGTTCATCGCACAAGTATCTATCCGACTAGTAAGCATCTTAAAAGCTAAGTCTTGATATCTCTGTGTAAGTGCATCAAGTGTGTGTAAAGCGGCCTAAAACCAGCAGGGAAAATCAGCTCAGACCCATTCTGAGGATACATTTCCAACACAAAGAAGAAACAAGCAGGGCAAAACAGAGAGAAATTCTTCCAAAATGCGTTCAGGGACTGGCATGCAACCAGGATTGACCACATCTACAGCCCCAGCGGCAGAAGACATAAGGCTGGACACTCTTGGGGCTGAGACGATTGGTGAGGTTGGGAAAGCAAATGCAGACCCTTGAAAGGAATCCTGCGTGCTCCCCATTCCATGGGTCCCAACTCTCCAGGTTCAACGCAATCTTCCGACAGCGAAAGCACTCATTGGAAACCCAGCGGATGCTACACCGTGGGATCGGGAAAGCTTTCTGAAACTCACCTCAGTTTTCCTCTCCTGGTGCTCGTGTTCTCCATTCAGGCCCCCTTACTAACAATCTCCCCACTTGGAGACTCGGCGCTTTTCCATGCCTCTTTCGTACCGTCTGCAATTTGTCCGCAGGATGAACTGCAAGAGGGGGAACCAATGAGAGACTCGCTGGAGGTGTTTGGTCGGGCACATGTCACTCTCATTTCCCATCACGAAAAAGAATTCACCAGCGGTTCAGCCTGCCACCGCGGATCGACAATAGGGCGTGAAGCCATCCAGCCGTGTTGCGTCCCACTCACAAAAAAGCGACTTGGGAAATGGAGCTCAGGGGCCCTGCACTTCCCAAACCTGCAGAGTTCTAAACGATAACTATCGCCCCAAAATATATTGAGGTCAGGCTACGAAGAGGCGCTGAACGCAAGGCAGAACTGCAGGAAACGGATGTCAACGGGTACATCGGAATGGCCCCGATAGCACATGAAAAGCGCCAGAACGTGGACAATGATGCGGTTGGCCAAAAAGGGCGTATGCGTTTTTTCCTGAATATATTCAGGAAAAAACGCATACGCCCTTTTTGGCCAACCAAGCAACCTGGGAGAGCAAATCAGCACTACAAAGAAATCTCTCGGCCCCCCCCCCCCCCCGGGGCAAAAGGGCCAGGCGAAAAAAGTCTAAAAACCAGAAAGGCAGGACAGCCCACGGAGTCAAGGGAGCCTTGTTAAGCTGATGGGCGGGATGTCAATGGCCAACAGCCAATCTTCACAAGTGTATCCTCTTTCCCAAACCATGTAAAACACAGAACCACAGAGCATAGGGCACTTCCACACATGGGCGTTGACCTTGGGAAAATGAAAAAATCAACCAGACACAGGGACCCCAAAGTTGAGGGCTGCTGTCTTGACAAGAACCTCCACTCCGGTACACGTTTCATATCCCAGGAAAGAGCCAAGTGGACAAAGACGAGTGGACAAGTGGACAAAGACAAGTGGACAAGTGGACAAGTGGTGCTACGTAGGTCCAATGGAGTGTCACTCAGCCATGAAATCCACGTCATGAGGCTGGTAGCAGCATCCTGAGTGGATTTAGGTACGATCATCCTCAGTGAAATAAGTCCCACAAAAAAAGAAACTTATGATATCACTTATCGAGGGAATGTAAAAATCGCTCCCCATGAACGGAATCCCCAAACAGAACAGAGTCACGCTTTTAGAAAACACACTTATGCCTGCTTCAGGGGAAAGGTGAGGTGCGGTGACGCATAAAACTCGAGTTTGAAATGAGCACAGATACCCTTCCGAAAACCGAATATGGAATGGACACGACCTACTCCTTGCTCAATCAACTGGACTCACCAGACCCTGTTCATCGCACAAGTATCTATCCGACTAGTAAGCATCTTAAAAGCTAAGTCTTGATATCTCTGTGTAAGTGCATCAAGTGTGTGTAAAGCGGCCTAAAACCAGCAGGGAAAATCAGCTCAGACCCATTCTGAGGATACATTTCCAACACAAAGAAGAAACAAGCAGGGCAAAACAGAGAGAAATTCTTCCAAAATGCGTTCAGGGACTGGCATGCAACCAGGATTGACCACATCTACAGCCCCAGCGGCAGAAGACATAAGGCTGGACACTCTTGGGGCTGAGACGATTGGTGAGGTTGGGAAAGCAAATGCAGACCCTTGAAAGGAATCCTGCGTGCTCCCCATTCCATGGCTCCCAACTCTCCAGGTTCAACGCAATCTTCCGACAGCGAAAGCACTCATTGGAAACCCAGCGGATGCTACACCGTGGGATCGGGAAAGCTTTCTGAAACTCACCTCAGTTTTCCTCTCCTGGTGCTCGTGTTCTCCATTCAGGCCCCCTTACTAACAATCTCCCCACTTGGAGACTCGGCGCCTTTCCATGCCTCTTTCGTACCGTCTGCAATTTGTCCGCAGGATGAACTGCAAGAGGGGGAACCAATGAGAGACTCGCTGGAGGTGTTTGGTCGGGCACATGTCACTCTCATTTCCCATCACGAAGAAGAATTCACCAGCGGTTCAGCCTGCCACCGCGGATCGACAATAGGGCGTGAAGCCATCCAGCCGTGTTGCGTCCCACTCACAAAAAAGCGACTTGGGAAATGGAGCTCAGGGGCCCTGCACTTCCCAAACCTGCAGAGTTCTAAACGATAACTATCGCCCCAAAATATATTGAGGTCAGGCTACGAAGAGGCGCTGAACGCAAGGCAGAACTGCAGGAAACGGATGTCAACGGGTACATCGGAATGGCCCCGATAGCACATGAAAAGCGCCAGAACGTGGACAATGATGCGGTTGGCCAAAAAGGGCGTATGCGTTTTTTCCTGAATATATTCAGGAAAAAACGCATACGCCCTTTTTGGCCAACCAAGCAACCTGGGAGAGCAAATCAGCACTACAAGGAAATCTCTCGCCCCCCCCCCCGGGGCAAAAGGGCCAGGCGAAAAAAGTCTAAAAACCAGAAAGGCAGGACAGCCCACGGAGTCAAGGGAGCCTTGTTAAGCTGATGGGCGGGATGTCAATGGCCAACAGCCAATCTTCACAAGTGTATCCTCTTTCCCAAACCATGTAAAACACAGAACCACAGAGCATAGGGCACTTCCACACATGGGCGTTGACCTTGGGAAAATGAAAAAATCAACCAGACACAGGGACCCCAAAGTTGAGGGCTGCTGTCTTGACAAGAACCTCCACTCCGGTACACGTTTCATATCCCAGGAAAGAGCCAAGTGGACAAAGACGAGTGGACAAGTGGACAAAGACAAGTGGACAAGTGGTGCTACGTAGGTCCAATGGAGTGTCACTCAGCCATGAAATCCACGTCATGAGGCTGGTAGCAGCATCCTGAGTGGATTTAGGTACGATCATCCTCAGTGAAATAAGTCCCACAAAAAAAGGAACTTATGATATCACTTATCGAGGGAATGTAAAAATCGCTCCCCATGAACGGAATCCTCAAACAGAACAGAGTCACGCTTTTAGAAAACACACTTATGCCTGCTTCAGGGGAAAGGTGAGGTGCGGTGACGCATAAAACTCGAGTTTGAAATGAGCACAGATACCCTTCCGAAAACCGAATATGGAATGGACACGACCTACTCCTTGCTCAATCAACTGGACTCACCAGACCCTGTTCATCGCACAAGTATCTATCCGACTAGTAAGCATCTTAAAAGCTAAGTCTTGATATCTCTGTGTAAGTGCATCAAGTGTGTGTAAAGCGGCCTAAAACCAGCAGGGAAAATCAGCTCAGACCCATTCTGAGGATACATTTCCAACACAAAGAAGAAACAAGCAGGGCAAAACAGAGAGAAATTCTTCCAAAATGCGTTCAGGGACTGGCATGCAACCAGGATTGACCACATCTACAGCCCCAGCGGCAGAAGACATAAGGCTGGACACTCTTGGGGCTGAGACGATTGGTGAGGTTGGGAAAGCAAATGCAGACCCTTGAAAGGAATCCTGCGTGCTCCCCATTCCATGGCTCCCAACTCTCCAGGTTCAACGCAATCTTCCGACAGCGAAAGCACTCATTGGAAACCCAGCGGATGCTACACCGTGGGATCGGGAAAGCTTTCTGAAACTCACCTCAGTTTTCCTCTCCTGGTGCTCGTGTTCTCCATTCAGGCCCCCTTACTAACAATCTCCCCACTTGGAGACTCGGCGCCTTTCCATGCCTCTTTCGTACCGTCTGCAATTTGTCCGCAGGATGAACTGCAAGAGGGGGAACCAATGAGAGACTCGCTGGAGGTGTTTGGTCGGGCACATGTCACTCTCATTTCCCATCACGAAGAAGAATTCACCAGCGGTTCAGCCTGCCACCGCGGATCGACAATAGGGCGTGAAGCCATCCAGCCGTGTTGCGTCCCACTCACAAAAAAGCGACTTGGGAAATGGAGCTCAGGGGCCCTGCACTTCCCAAACCTGCAGAGTTCTAAACGATAACTATCGCCCCAAAATATATTGAGGTCAGGCTACGAAGAGGCGCTGAACGCAAGGCAGAACTGCAGGAAACGGATGTCAACGGGTACATCGGAATGGCCCCGATAGCACATGAAAAGCGCCAGAACGTGGACAATGATGCGGTTGGCCAAAAAGGGCGTATGCGTTTTTTCCTGAATATATTCAGGAAAAAACGCATACGCCCTTTTTGGCCAACCAAGCAACCTGGGAGAGCAAATCAGCACTACAAAGAAATCTCTCGCCCCCCCCCCCCCGGGGCAAAAGGGCCAGGCGAAAAAAGTCTAAAAACCAGAAAGGCAGGACAGCCCACGGAGTCAAGGGAGCCTTGTTAAGCTGATGGGCGGGATGTCAATGGCCAACAGCCAATCTTCACAAGTGTATCCTCTTTCCCAAACCATGTAAAACACAGAACCACAGAGCATAGGGCACTTCCACACATGGGCGTTGACCTTGGGAAAATGAAAAAATCAACCAGACACAGGGACCCCAAAGTTGAGGGCTGCTGTCTTGACAAGAACCTCCACTCCGGTACACGTTTCATATCCCAGGAAAGAGCCAAGTGGACAAAGACGAGTGGACAAGTGGACAAAGACAAGTGGACAAGTGGACAAGTGGTGCTACGTAGGCCCAATGGAGTGTCACTCAGCCATGAAATCCACGTCATGAGGCTGGTAGCAGCATCCTGAGTGGATTTAGGTACGATCATCCTCAGTGAAATAAGTCCCACAAAAAAAGAAACTTATGATATCACTTATCGAGGGAATGTAAAAATCGCTCCCCATGAACGGAATCCCCAAACAGAACAGAGTCACGCTTTTAGAAAACACACTTATGCCTGCTTCAGGGGAAAGGTGAGGTGCGGTGACGCATAAAACTCGAGTTTGAAATGAGCACAGATACCCTTCCGAAAACCGAATATGGAATGGACACGACCTACTCCTTGCTCAATCAACTGGACTCACCAGACCCTGTTCATCGCACAAGTATCTATCCGACTAGTAAGCATCTTAAAAGCAAAGTCTTGATATCTCTGTGTAAGTGCATCAAGGGTGTGTAAAGCGGCCTAAAACCAGCAGGGAAAATCAGCTCAGACCCATTCTGAGGATACATTTCCAACACAAAGAAGAAACAAGCAGGGCAAAACAGAGAGAAATTCTTCCAAAATGCGTTCAGGGACTGGCATGCAACCAGGATTGACCACATCTACAGCCCCAGCGGCAGAAGACATAAGGCTGGACACTCTTGGGGCTGAGACGATTGGTGAGGTTGGGAAAGCAAATGCAGACCCTTGAAAGGAATCCTGCGTGCTCCCCATTCCATGGGTCCCAACTCTCCAGGTTCAACGCAATCTTCCGACAGCGAAAGCACTCATTGGAAACCCAGCGGATGCTACACCGTGGGATCGGGAAAGCTTTCTGAAACTCACCTCAGTTTTCCTCTCCTGGTGCTCGTGTTCTCCATTCAGGCCCCCTTACTAACAATCTCCCCACTTGGAGACTCGGCGCCTTTCCATGCCTCTTTCGTACCGTCTGCAATTTGTCCGCAGGATGAACTGCAAGAGGGGGAACCAATGAGAGACTCGCTGGAGGTGTTTGGTCGGGCACATGTCACTCTCATTTCCCATCACGAAGAAGAATTCACCAGCGGTTCAGCCTGCCACCGCGGATCGACAATAGGGCGTGAAGCCATCCAGCCGTGTTGCGTCCCACTCACAAAAAAGCGACTTGGGAAATGGAGCTCAGGGGCCCTGCACTTCCCAAACCTGCAGAGTTCTAAACGATAACTATCGCCCCAAAATAAATTGAGGGCAGGCTACGAAGAGGCGCTGAACGCAAGGCAGAACTGCAGGAAACGGATGTCAACGGGTACATCGGAATGGCCCCGATAGCACATGAAAAGCGCCAGAACGTGGACAATGATGCGGTTGGCCAAAAAGGGCGTATGCGTTTTTTCCTGAATATATTCAGGAAAAAACGCATACGCCCTTTTTGGCCAACCAAGCAACCTGGGAGAGTAAATCAGCACTACAAAGAAATCTCTCGCCCCCCCCCCCGGGGCAAAAGGGCCAGGCGAAAAAAGTCTAAAAACCAGAAAGGCAGGACAGCCCACGGAGTCAAGGGAGCCTTGTTAAGCTGATGGGCGGGATGTCAATGGCCAACAGCCAATCTTCACAAGTGTATCCTCTTTCCCAAACCATGTAAAACACAGAACCACAGAGCATAGGGCACTTCCACACATGGGCGTTGACCTTGGGAAAATGAAAAAATCAACCAGACACAGGGACCCCAAAGTTGAGGGCTGCTGTCTTGACAAGAACCTCCACTCCGGTACACGTTTCATATCCCAGGAAAGAGCCAAGTGGACAAAGACGAGTGGACAAGTGGACAAAGACAAGTGGACAAGTGGACAAGTGGTGCTACGTAGGTCCAATGGAGTGTCACTCAGCCATGAAATCCACGTCATGAGGCTGGTAGCAGCATCCTGAGTGGATTTAGGTACGATCATCCTCAGTGAAATAAGTCCCACAAAAAAAGAAACTTATGATATCACTTATCGAGGGAATGTAAAAATCGCTCCCCATGAACGGAATCCCCAAACAGAACAGAGTCACGCTTTTAGAAAACACACTTATGCCTGCTTCAGGGGAAAGGTGAGGTGCGGTGACGCATAAAACTCGAGTTTGAAATGAGCACAGATACCCTTCCGAAAACCGAATATGGAATGGACACGACCTACTCCTTGCTCAATCAACTGGACTCACCAGACCCTGTTCATCGCACAAGTATCTATCCGACTAGTAAGCATCTTAAAAGCTAAGTCTTGATATCTCTGTGTAAGTGCATCAAGTGTGTGTAAAGCGGCCTAAAACCAGCAGGGAAAATCAGCTCAGACCCATTCTGAGGATACATTTCCAACACAAAGAAGAAACAAGCAGGGCAAAACAGAGAGAAATTCTTCCAAAATGCGTTCAGGGACTGGCATGCAACCAGGATTGACCACATCTACAGCCCCAGCGGCAGAAGACATAAGGCTGGACACTCTTGGGGCTGAGACGATTGGTGAGGTTGGGAAAGCAAATGCAGACCCTTGAAAGGAATCCGTCGTGCTCCCCATTCCATGGCTCCCAACTCTCCAGGTTCAACGCAATCTTCCGACAGCGAAAGCACTCATTGGAAACCCAGCGGATGCTACACCGTGGGATCGGGAAAGCTTTCTGAAACTCACCTCAGTTTTCCTCTCCTGGTGCTCGTGTTCTCCATTCAGGCCCCCTTACTAACAATCTCCCCACTTGGAGACTCGGCGCCTTTCCATGCCTCTTTCGTACCGTCTGCAATTTGTCCGCAGGATGAACTGCAAGAGGGGGAATCAATGAGAGACTCGCTGGAGGTGTTTGGTCGGGCACATGTCACTCTCATTTCCCATCACGAAGAAGAATTCACCAGCGGTTCAGCCTGCCACCGCGGATCGACAATAGGGCGTGAAGCCATCCAGCCGTGTTGCGTCCCACTCACAAAAAAGCGACTTGGGAAATGGAGCTCAGGGGCCCTGCACTTCCCAAACCTGCAGAGTTCTAAACGATAACTATCGCCCCAAAATATATTGAGGTCAGGCTACGAAGAGGCGCTGAACGCAAGGCAGAACTGCAGGAAACGGATGTCAACGGGTACATCGGAATGGCCCCGATAGCACATGAAAAGCGCCAGAACGTGGACAATGATGCGGTTGGCCAAAAAGGGCGTATGCGTTTTTTCCTGAATATATTCAGGAAAAAACGCATACGCCCTTTTTGGCCAACCAAGCAACCTGGGAGAGCAAATCAGCACTACAAAGAAATCTCTCGCCCCCCCCCCCCGGGGCAAAAGGGCCAGGCGAAAAAAGTCTAAAAACCAGAAAGGCAGGACAGCCCACGGAGTCAAGGGAGCCTTGTTAAGCTGATGGGCGGGATGTCAATGGCCAACAGCCAATCTTCACAAGTGTATCCTCTTTCCCAAACCATGTAAAACACAGAACCACAGAGCATAGGGCACTTCCACACATGGGCGTTGACCTTGGGAAAATGAAAAAATCAACCAGACACAGGGACCCCAAAGTTGAGGGCTGCTGTCTTGACAAGAACCTCCACTCCGGTACACGTTTCATATCCCAGGAAAGAGCCAAGTGGACAAAGACGAGTGGACAAGTGGACAAAGACAAGTGGACAAGTGGACAAGTGGTGCTACGTAGGTCCAATGGAGTGTCACTCAGCCATGAAATCCACGTCATGAGGCTGGTAGCAGCATCCTGAGTGGATTTAGGTACGATCATCCTCAGTGAAATAAGTCCCACAAAAAAAGAAACTTATGATATCACTTATCGAGGGAATGTAAAAATCGCTCCCCATGAACGGAATCCCCAAACAGAACAGAGTCACGCTTTTAGAAAACACACTTATGCCTGCTTCAGGGGAAAGGTGAGGTGCGGTGACGCATAAAACTCGAGTTTGAAATGAGCACAGATACCCTTCCGAAAACCGAATATGGAATGGACACGACCTACTCCTTGCTCAATCAACTGGACTCACCAGACCCTGTTCATCGCACAAGTATCTATCCGACTAGTAAGCATCTTAAAAGCTAAGTCTTGATATCTCTGTGTAAGTGCATCAAGTGTGTGTAAAGCGGCCTAAAACCAGCAGGGAAAATCAGCTCAGACCCATTCTGAGGATACATTTCCAACACAAAGAAGAAACAAGCAGGGCAAAACAGAGAGAAATTCTTCCAAAATGCGTTCAGGGACTGGCATGCAACCAGGATTGACCACATCTACAGCCCCAGCGGCAGAAGACATAAGGCTGGACACTCTTGGGGCTGAGACGATTGGTGAGGTTGGGAAAGCAAATGCAGACCCTTGAAAGGAATCCTGCGTGCTCCCCATTCCATGGCTCCCAACTCTCCAGGTTCAACGCAATCTTCCGACAGCGAAAGCACTCATTGGAAACCCAGCGGATGCTACACCGTGGGATCGGGAAAGCTTTCTGAAACTCACCTCAGTTTTCCTCTCCTGGTGCTCGTGTTCTCCATTCAGGCCCCCTTACTAACAATCTCCCCACTTGGAGACTCGGCGCCTTTCCATGCCTCTTTCGTACCGTCTGCAATTTGTCCGCAGGATGAACTGCAAGAGGGGGAACCAATGAGAGACTCGCTGGAGGTGTTTGGTCGGGCACATGTCACTCTCATTTCCCATCACGAAGAAGAATTCACCAGCGGTTCAGCCTGCCACCGCGGATCGACAATAGGGCGTGAAGCCATCCAGCCGTGTTGCGTCCCACTCACAAAAAAGCGACTTGGGAAATGGAGCTCAGGGGCCCTGCACTTCCCAAACCTGCAGAGTTCTAAACGATAACTATCGCCCCAAAATATATTGAGCGCAGGCTACGAAGAGGCGCTGAACGCAAGGCAGAACTGCAGGAAACGGATGTCAACGGGTACATCGGAATGGCCCCGATAGCACATGAAAAGCGCCAGAACGCGGACAATGATGCGGTTGGCCAAAAAGGGCGTATGCGTTTTTTCCTGAATATATTCAGGAAAAAACGCATACGCCCTTTTTGGCCAACCAAGCAACCTGGGAGAGCAAATCAGCACTACAAAGAAATCTCTCGCCCCCCCCCCCCCCGGGGCAAAAGGGCCAGGCGAAAAAAGTCTAAAAACCAGAAAGGCAGGACAGCCCACGGAGTCAAGGGAGCCTTGTTAAGCTGATGGGCGGGATGTCAATGGCCAACAGCCAATCTTCACAAGTGTATCCTCTTTCCCAAACCATGTAAAACACAGAACCACAGAGCATAGGGCACTTCCACACATGGGCGTTGACCTTGGGAAAATGAAAAAATCAACCAGACACAGGGACCCCAAAGTTGAGGGCTGCTGTCTTGACAAGAACCTCCACTCCGGTACACGTTTCATATCCCAGGAAAGAGCCAAGTGGACAAAGACGAGTGGACAAGTGGACAAAGACAAGTGGACAAGTGGACAAGTGGTGCTACGTAGGTCCAATGGAGTGTCACTCAGCCATGAAATCCACGTCATGAGGCTGGTAGCAGCATCCTGAGTGGATTTAGGTACGATCATCCTCAGTGAAATAAGTCCCACAAAAAAAGAAACTTAGGATATCACTTATCGAGGGAATGTAAAAATCGCTCCCCATGAACGGAATCCCCAAACAGAACAGAGTCACGCTTTTAGAAAACACACTTATGCCTGCTTCAGGGGAAAGGTGAGGTGCGGTGACGCATAAAACTCGAGTTTGAAATGAGCACAGATACCCTTCCGAAAACCGAATATGGAATGGACACGACCTACTCCTTGCTCAATCAACTGGACTCACCAGACCCTGTTCATCGCACAAGTATCTATCCGACTAGTAAGCATCTTAAAAGCTAAGTCTTGATATCTCTGTGTAAGTGCATCAAGTGTGTGTAAAGCGGCCTAAAACCAGCAGGGAAAATCAGCTCAGACCCATTCTGAGGATACATTTCCAACACAAAGAAGAAACAAGCAGGGCAAAACAGAGAGAAATTCTTCCAAAATGCGTTCAGGGACTGGCATGCAACCAGGATTGACCACATCTACAGCCCCAGCGGCAGAAGACATAAGGCTGGACACTCTTGGGGCTGAGACGATTGGTGAGGTTGGGAAAGCAAATGCAGACCCTTGAAAGGAATCCTGCGTGCTCCCCATTCCATGGCTCCCAACTCTCCAGGTTCAACGCAATCTTCCGACAGCGAAAGCACTCATTGGAAACCCAGCGGATGCTACACCGTGGGATCGGGAAAGCTTTCTGAAACTCACCTCAGTTTTCCTCTCCTGGTGCTCGTGTTCTCCATTCAGGCCCCCTTACTAACAATCTCCCCACTTGGAGACTCGGCGCCTTTCCATGCCTCTTTCGTACCGTCTGCAATTTGTCCGCAGGATGAACTGCAAGAGGGGGAACCAATGAGAGACTCGCTGGAGGTGTTTGGTCGGGCACATGTCACTCTCATTTCCCATCACGAAGAAGAATTCACCAGCGGTTCAGCCTGCCACCGCGGATCGACAATAGGGCGTGAAGCCATCCAGCCGTGTTGCGTCCCACTCACAAAAAAGCGACTTGGGAAATGGAGCTCAGGGGCCCTGCACTTCCCAAACCTGCAGAGTTCTAAACGATAACTATCGCCCCAAAATATATTGAGCGCAGGCTACGAAGAGGCGCTGAACGCAAGGCAGAACTGCAGGAAACGGATGTCAACGGGTACATCGGAATGGCCCCGATAGCACATGAAAAGCGCCAGAACGCGGACAATGATGCGGTTGGCCAAAAAGGGCGTATGCGTTTTTTCCTGAATATATTCAGGAAAAAACGCATACGCCCTTTTTGGCCAACCAAGCAACCTGGGAGAGCAAATCAGCACTACAAAGAAATCTCTCGCCCCCCCCCCCCCCGGGGCAAAAGGGCCAGGCGAAAAAAGTCTAAAAACCAGAAAGGCAGGACAGCCCACGGAGTCAAGGGAGCCTTGTTAAGCTGATGGGCGGGATGTCAATGGCCAACAGCCAATCTTCACAAGTGTATCCTCTTTCCCAAACCATGTAAAACACAGAACCACAGAGCATAGGGCACTTCCACACATGGGCGTTGACCTTGGGAAAATGAAAAAATCAACCAGACACAGGGACCCCAAAGTTGAGGGCTGCTGTCTTGACAAGAACCTCCACTCCGGTACACGTTTCATATCCCAGGAAAGAGCCAAGTGGACAAAGACGAGTGGACAAGTGGACAAAGACAAGTGGACAAGTGGACAAGTGGTGCTACGTAGGTCCAATGGAGTGTCACTCAGCCATGAAATCCACGTCATGAGGCTGGTAGCAGCATCCTGAGTGGATTTAGGTACGATCATCCTCAGTGAAATAAGTCCCACAAAAAAAGAAACTTAGGATATCACTTATCGAGGGAATGTAAAAATCGCTCCCCATGAACGGAATCCCCAAACAGAACAGAGTCACGCTTTTAGAAAACACACTTATGCCTGCTTCAGGGGAAAGGTGAGGTGCGGTGACGCATAAAACTCGAGTTTGAAATGAGCACAGATACCCTTCCGAAAACCGAATATGGAATGGACACGACCTACTCCTTGCTCAATCAACTGGACTCACCAGACCCTGTTCATCGCACAAGTATCTATCCGACTAGTAAGCATCTTAAAAGCTAAGTCTTGATATCTCTGTGTAAGTGCATCAAGTGTGTGTAAAGCGGCCTAAAACCAGCAGGGAAAATCAGCTCAGACCCATTCTGAGGATACATTTCCAACACAAAGAAGAAACAAGCAGGGCAAAACAGAGAGAAATTCTTCCAAAATGCGTTCAGGGACTGGCATGCAACCAGGATTGACCACATCTACAGCCCCAGCGGCAGAAGACATAAGGCTGGACACTCTTGGGGCTGAGACGATTGGTGAGGTTGGGAAAGCAAATGCAGACCCTTGAAAGGAATCCGTCGTGCTCCCCATTCCATGGCTCCCAACTCTCCAGGTTCAACGCAATCTTCCGACAGCGAAAGCACTCATTGGAAACCCAGCGGATGCTACACCGTGGGATCGGGAAAGCTTTCTGAAACTCACCTCAGTTTTCCTCTCCTGGTGCTCGTGTTCTCCATTCAGGCCCCCTTACTAACAATCTCCCCACTTGGAGACTCGGCGCCTTTCCATGCCTCTTTCGTACCGTCTGCAATTTGTCCGCAGGATGAACTGCAAGAGGGGGAATCAATGAGAGACTCGCTGGAGGTGTTTGGTCGGGCACATGTCACTCTCATTTCCCATCACGAAGAAGAATTCACCAGCGGTTCAGCCTGCCACCGCGGATCGACAATAGGGCGTGAAGCCATCCAGCCGTGTTGCGTCCCACTCACAAAAAAGCGACTTGGGAAATGGAGCTCAGGGGCCCTGCACTTCCCAAACCTGCAGAGTTCTAAACGATAACTATCGCCCCAAAATATATTGAGGTCAGGCTACGAAGAGGCGCTGAACGCAAGGCAGAACTGCAGGAAACGGATGTCAACGGGTACATCGGAATGGCCCCGATAGCACATGAAAAGCGCCAGAACGTGGACAATGATGCGGTTGGCCAAAAAGGGCGTATGCGTTTTTTCCTGAATATATTCAGGAAAAAACGCATACGCCCTTTTTGGCCAACCAAGCAACCTGGGAGAGCAAATCAGCACTACAAAGAAATCTCTCGCCCCCCCCCCCCCGGGGCAAAAGGGCCAGGCGAAAAAAGTCTAAAAACCAGAAAGGCAGGACAGCCCACGGAGTCAAGGGAGCCTTGTTAAGCTGATGGGCGGGATGTCAATGGCCAACAGCCAATCTTCACAAGTGTATCCTCTTTCCCAAACCATGTAAAACACAGAACCACAGAGCATAGGGCACTTCCACACATGGGCGTTGACCTTGGGAAAATGAAAAAATCAACCAGACACAGGGACCCCAAAGTTGAGGGCTGCTGTCTTGACAAGAACCTCCACTCCGGTACACGTTTCATATCCCAGGAAAGAGCCAAGTGGACAAAGACGAGTGGACAAGTGGACAAAGACAAGTGGACAAGTGGACAAGTGGTGCTACGTAGGTCAAATGGAGTGTCACTCAGCCATGAAATCCACGTCATGAGGCTGGTAGCAGCATCCTGAGTGGATTTAGGTACGATCATCCTCAGTGAAATAAGTCCCACAAAAAAAGAAACTTAGGATATCACTTATCGAGGGAATGTAAAAATCGCTCCCCATGAACGGAATCCCCAAACAGAACAGAGTCACGCTTTTAGAAAACACACTTATGCCTGCTTCAGGGGAAAGGTGAGGTGCGGTGACGCATAAAACTCGAGTTTGAAATGAGCACAGATACCCTTCCGAAAACCGAATATGGAATGGACACGACCTACTCCTTGCTCAATCAACTGGACTCACCAGACCCTGTTCATCGCACAAGTATCTATCCGACTAGTAAGCATCTTAAAAGCTAAGTCTTGATATCTCTGTGTAAGTGCATCAAGTGTGTGTAAAGCGGCCTAAAACCAGCAGGGAAAATCAGCTCAGACCCATTCTGAGGATACATTTCCAACACAAAGAAGAAACAAGCAGGGCAAAACAGAGAGAAATTCTTCCAAAATGCGTTCAGGGACTGGCATGCAACCAGGATTGACCACATCTACAGCCCCAGCGGCAGAAGACATAAGGCTGGACACTCTTGGGGCTGAGACGATTGGTGAGGTTGGGAAAGCAAATGCAGACCCTTGAAAGGAATCCTGCGTGCTCCCCATTCCATGGGTCCCAACTCTCCAGGTTCAACGCAATCTTCCGACAGCGAAAGCACTCATTGGAAACCCAGCGGATGCTACACCGTGGGATCGGGAAAGCTTTCTGAAACTCACCTCAGTTTTCCTCTCCTGGTGCTCGTGTTCTCCATTCAGGCCCCCTTACTAACAATCTCCCCACTTGGAGACTCGGCGCCTTTCCATGCCTCTTTCGTACCGTCTGCAATTTGTCCGCAGGATGAACTGCAAGAGGGGGAACCAATGAGAGACTCGCTGGAGGTGTTTGGTCGGGCACATGTCACTCTCATTTCCCATCACGAAGAAGAATTCACCAGCGGTTCAGCCTGCCACCGCGGATCGACAATAGGGCGTGAAGCCATCCAGCCGTGTTGCGTCCCACTCACAAAAAAGCGACTTGGGAAATGGAGCTCAGGGGCCCTGCACTTCCCAAACCTGCAGAGTTCTAAACGATAACTATCGCCCCAAAATATATTGAGCGCAGGCTACGAAGAGGCGCTGAACGCAAGGCAGAACTGCAGGAAACGGATGTCAACGGGTACATCGGAATGGCCCCGATAGCACATGAAAAGCGCCAGAACGCGGACAATGATGCGGTTGGCCAAAAAGGGCGTATGCGTTTTTTCCTGAATATATTCAGGAAAAAACGCATACGCCCTTTTTGGCCAACCAAGCAACCTGGGAGAGCAAATCAGCACTACAAAGAAATCTCTCGCCCCCCCCCCCCCGGGGCAAAAGGGCCAGGCGAAAAAAGTCTAAAAACCAGAAAGGCAGGACAGCCCACGGAGTCAAGGGAGCCTTGTTAAGCTGATGGGCGGGATGTCAATGGCCAACAGCCAATCTTCACAAGTGTATCCTCTTTCCCAAACCATGTAAAACACAGAACCACAGAGCATAGGGCACTTCCACACATGGGCGTTGACCTTGGGAAAATGAAAAAATCAACCAGACACAGGGACCCCAAAGTTGAGGGCTGCTGTCTTGACAAGAACCTCCACTCCGGTACACGTTTCATATCCCAGGAAAGAGCCAAGTGGACAAAGACGAGTGGACAAGTGGACAAAGACAAGTGGACAAGTGGACAAGTGGTGCTACGTAGGTCCAATGGAGTGTCACTCAGCCATGAAATCCACGTCATGAGGCTGGTAGCAGCATCCTGAGTGGATTTAGGTACGATCATCCTCAGTGAAATAAGTCCCACAAAAAAAGAAACTTATGATATCACTTATCGAGGGAATGTAAAAATCGCTCCCCATGAACGGAATCCCCAAACAGAACAGAGTCACGCTTTTAGAAAACACACTTATGCCTGCTTCAGGGGAAAGGTGAGGTGCGGTGACGCATAAAACTCGAGTTTGAAATGAGCACAGATACCCTTCCGAAAACCGAATATGGAATGGACACGACCTACTCCTTGCTCAATCAACTGGACTCACCAGACCCTGTTCATCGCACAAGTATCTATCCGACTAGTAAGCATCTTAAAAGCTAAGTCTTGATATCTCTGTGTAAGTGCATCAAGTGTGTGTAAAGCGGCCTAAAACCAGCAGGGAAAATCAGCTCAGACCCATTCTGAGGATACATTTCCAACACAAAGAAGAAACAAGCAGGGCAAAACAGAGAGAAATTCTTCCAAAATGCGTTCAGGGACTGGCATGCAACCAGGATTGACCACATCTACAGCCCCAGCGGCAGAAGACATAAGGCTGGACACTCTTGGGGCTGAGACGATTGGTGAGGTTGGGAAAGCAAATGCAGACCCTTGAAAGGAATCCTGCGTGCTCCCCATTCCATGGCTCCCAACTCTCCAGGTTCAACGCAATCTTCCGACAGCGAAAGCACTCATTGGAAACCCAGCGGATGCTACACCGTGGGATCGGGAAAGCTTTCTGAAACTCACCTCAGTTTTCCTCTCCTGGTGCTCGTGTTCTCCATTCAGGCCCCCTTACTAACAATCTCCCCACTTGGAGACTCGGCGCCTTTCCATGCCTCTTTCGTACCGTCTGCAATTTGTCCGCAGGATGAACTGCAAGAGGGGGAACCAATGAGAGACTCGCTGGAGGTGTTTGGTCGGGCACATGTCACTCTCATTTCCCATCACGAAGAAGAATTCACCAGCGGTTCAGCCTGCCACCGCGGATCGACAATAGGGCGTGAAGCCATCCAGCCGTGTTGCGTCCCACTCACAAAAAAGCGACTTGGGAAATGGAGCTCAGGGGCCCTGCACTTCCCAAACCTGCAGAGTTCTAAACGATAACTATCGCCCCAAAATATATTGAGCGCAGGCTACGAAGAGGCGCTGAACGCAAGGCAGAACTGCAGGAAACGGATGTCAACGGGTACATCGGAATGGCCCCGATAGCACATGAAAAGCGCCAGAACGCGGACAATGATGCGGTTGGCCAAAAAGGGCGTATGCGTTTTTTCCTGAATATATTCAGGAAAAAACGCATACGCCCTTTTTGGCCAACCAAGCAACCTGGGAGAGCAAATCAGCACTACAAAGAAATCTCTCGCCCCCCCCCCCCCCGGGGCAAAAGGGCCAGGCGAAAAAAGTCTAAAAACCAGAAAGGCAGGACAGCCCACGGAGTCAAGGGAGCCTTGTTAAGCTGATGGGCGGGATGTCAATGGCCAACAGCCAATCTTCACAAGTGTATCCTCTTTCCCAAACCATGTAAAACACAGAACCACAGAGCATAGGGCACTTCCACACATGGGCGTTGACCTTGGGAAAATGAAAAAATCAACCAGACACAGGGACCCCAAAGTTGAGGGCTGCTGTCTTGACAAGAACCTCCACTCCGGTACACGTTTCATATCCCAGGAAAGAGCCAAGTGGACAAAGACGAGTGGACAAGTGGACAAAGACAAGTGGACAAGTGGACAAGTGGTGCTACGTAGGTCCAATGGAGTGTCACTCAGCCATGAAATCCACGTCATGAGGCTGGTAGCAGCATCCTGAGTGGATTTAGGTACGATCATCCTCAGTGAAATAAGTCCCACAAAAAAAGAAACTTATGATATCACTTATCGAGGGAATGTAAAAATCGCTCCCCATGAACGGAATCCCCAAACAGAACAGAGTCACGCTTTTAGAAAACACACTTATGCCTGCTTCAGGGGAAAGGTGAGGTGCGGTGACGCATAAAACTCGAGTTTGAAATGAGCACAGATACCCTTCCGAAAACCGAATATGGAATGGACACGACCTACTCCTTGCTCAATCAACTGGACTCACCAGACCCTGTTCATCGCACAAGTATCTATCCGACTAGTAAGCATCTTAAAAGCTAAGTCTTGATATCTCTGTGTAAGTGCATCAAGTGTGTGTAAAGCGGCCTAAAACCAGCAGGGAAAATCAGCTCAGACCCATTCTGAGGATACATTTCCAACACAAAGAAGAAACAAGCAGGGCAAAACAGAGAGAAATTCTTCCAAAATGCGTTCAGGGACTGGCATGCAACCAGGATTGACCACATCTACAGCCCCAGCGGCAGAAGACATAAGGCTGGACACTCTTGGGGCTGAGACGATTGGTGAGGTTGGGAAAGCAAATGCAGACCCTTGAAAGGAATCCTGCGTGCTCCCCATTCCATGGGTCCCAACTCTCCAGGTTCAACGCAATCTTCCGACAGCGAAAGCACTCATTGGAAACCCAGCGGATGCTACACCGTGGGATCGGGAAAGCTTTCTGAAACTCACCTCAGTTTTCCTCTCCTGGTGCTCGTGTTCTCCATTCAGGCCCCCTTACTAACAATCTCCCCACTTGGAGACTCGGCGCCTTTCCATGCCTCTTTCGTACCGTCTGCAATTTGTCCGCAGGATGAACTGCAAGAGGGGGAACCAATGAGAGACTCGCTGGAGGTGTTTGGTCGGGCACATGTCACTCTCATTTCCCATCACGAAGAAGAATTCACCAGCGGTTCAGCCTGCCACCGCGGATCGACAATAGGGCGTGAAGCCATCCAGCCGTGTTGCGTCCCACTCACAAAAAAGCGACTTGGGAAATGGAGCTCAGGGGCCCTGCACTTCCCAAACCTGCAGAGTTCTAAACGATAACTATCGCCCCAAAATATATTGAGGTCAGGCTACGAAGAGGCGCTGAACGCAAGGCAGAACTGCAGGAAACGGATGTCAACGGGTACATCGGAATGGCCCCGATAGCACATGAAAAGCGCCAGAACGTGGACAATGATGCGGTTGGCCAAAAAGGGCGTATGCGTTTTTTCCTGAATATATTCAGGAAAAAACGCATACGCCCTTTTTGGCCAACCAAGCAACCTGGGAGAGCAAATCAGCACTACAAAGAAATCTCTCGGCCCCCCCCACCCCGGGGCAAAAGGGCCAGGCGAAAAAAGTCTAAAAACCAGAAAGGCAGGACAGCCCACGGAGTCAAGGGAGCCTTGTTAAGCTGATGGGCGGGATGTCAATGGCCAACAGCCAATCTTCACAAGTGTATCCTCTTTCCCAAACCATGTAAAACACAGAACCACAGAGCATAGGGCACTTCCACACATGGGCGTTGACCTTGGGAAAATGAAAAAATCAACCAGACACAGGGACCCCAAAGTTGAGGGCTGCTGTCTTGACAAGAACCTCCACTCCGGTACACGTTTCATATCCCAGGAAAGAGCCAAGTGGACAAAGACGAGTGGACAAGTGGACAAAGACAAGTGGACAAGTGGACAAGTGGTGCTACGTAGGTCCAATGGAGTGTCACTCAGCCATGAAATCCACGTCATGAGGCTGGTAGCAGCATCCTGAGTGGATTTAGGTACGATCATCCTCAGTGAAATAAGTCCCACAAAAAAAGAAACTTAGGATATCACTTATCGAGGGAATGTAAAAATCGCTCCCCATGAACGGAATCCCCAAACAGAACAGAGTCACGCTTTTAGAAAACACACTTATGCCTGCTTCAGGGGAAAGGTGAGGTGCGGTGACGCATAAAACTCGAGTTTGAAATGAGCACAGATACCCTTCCGAAAACCGAATATGGAATGGACACGACCTACTCCTTGCTCAATCAACTGGACTCACCAGACCCTGTTCATCGCACAAGTATCTATCCGACTAGTAAGCATCTTAAAAGCTAAGTCTTGATATCTCTGTGTAAGTGCATCAAGTGTGTGTAAAGCGGCCTAAAACCAGCAGGGAAAATCAGCTCAGACCCATTCTGAGGATACATTTCCAACACAAAGAAGAAACAAGCAGGGCAAAACAGAAGAGAAATTCTTCCAAAATGCGTTCAGGGACTGGCATGCAACCAGGATTGACCACATCTACAGCCCCAGCGGCAGAAGACATAAGGCTGGACACTCTTGGGGCTGAGACGATTGGTGAGGTTGGGAAAGCAAATGCAGACCCTTGAAAGGAATCCTGCGTGCTCCCCATTCCATGGGTCCCAACTCTCCAGGTTCAACGCAATCTTCCGACAGCGAAAGCACTCATTGGAAACCCAGCGGATGCTACACCGTGGGATCGGGAAAGCTTTCTGAAACTCACCTCAGTTTTCCTCTCCTGGTGCTCGTGTTCTCCATTCAGGCCCCCTTACTAACAATCTCCCCACTTGGAGACTCGGCGCCTTTCCATGCCTCTTTCGTACCGTCTGCAATTTGTCCGCAGGATGAACTGCAAGAGGGGGAACCAATGAGAGACTCGCTGGAGGTGTTTGGTCGGGCACATGTCACTCTCATTTCCCATCACGAAGAAGAATTCACCAGCGGTTCAGCCTGCCACCGCGGATCGACAATAGGGCGTGAAGCCATCCAGCCGTGTTGCGTCCCACTCACAAAAAAGCGACTTGGGAAATGGAGCTCAGGGGCCCTGCACTTCCCAAACCTGCAGAGTTCTAAACGATAACTATCGCCCCAAAATATATTGAGGTCAGGCTACGAAGAGGCGCTGAACGCAAGGCAGAACTGCAGGAAACGGATGTCAACGGGTACATCGGAATGGCCCCGATAGCACATGAAAAGCGCCAGAACGTGGACAATGATGCGGTTGGCCAAAAAGGGCGTATGCGTTTTTTCCTGAATATATTCAGGAAAAAACGCATACGCCCTTTTTGGCCAACCAAGCAACCTGGGAGAGCAAATCAGCACTACAAAGAAATCTCTCGGCCCCCCCCACCCCGGGGCAAAAGGGCCAGGCGAAAAAAGTCTAAAAACCAGAAAGGCAGGACAGCCCACGGAGTCAAGGGAGCCTTGTTAAGCTGATGGGCGGGATGTCAATGGCCAACAGCCAATCTTCACAAGTGTATCCTCTTTCCCAAACCATGTAAAACACAGAACCACAGAGCATAGGGCACTTCCACACATGGGCGTTGACCTTGGGAAAATGAAAAAATCAACCAGACACAGGGACCCCAAAGTTGAGGGCTGCTGTCTTGACAAGAACCTCCACTCCGGTACACGTTTCATATCCCAGGAAAGAGCCAAGTGGACAAAGACGAGTGGACAAGTGGACAAAGACAAGTGGACAAGTGGACAAGTGGTGCTACGTAGGTCCAATGGAGTGTCACTCAGCCATGAAATCCACGTCATGAGGCTGGTAGCAGCATCCTGAGTGGATTTAGGTACGATCATCCTCAGTGAAATAAGTCCCACAAAAAAAGAAACTTAGGATATCACTTATCGAGGGAATGTAAAAATCGCTCCCCATGAACGGAATCCCCAAACAGAACAGAGTCACGCTTTTAGAAAACACACTTATGCCTGCTTCAGGGGAAAGGTGAGGTGCGGTGACGCATAAAACTCGAGTTTGAAATGAGCACAGATACCCTTCCGAAAACCGAATATGGAATGGACACGACCTACTCCTTGCTCAATCAACTGGACTCACCAGACCCTGTTCATCGCACAAGTATCTATCCGACTAGTAAGCATCTTAAAAGCTAAGTCTTGATATCTCTGTGTAAGTGCATCAAGTGTGTGTAAAGCGGCCTAAAACCAGCAGGGAAAATCAGCTCAGACCCATTCTGAGGATACATTTCCAACACAAAGAAGAAACAAGCAGGGCAAAACAGAAGAGAAATTCTTCCAAAATGCGTTCAGGGACTGGCATGCAACCAGGATTGACCACATCTACAGCCCCAGCGGCAGAAGACATAAGGCTGGACACTCTTGGGGCTGAGACGATTGGTGAGGTTGGGAAAGCAAATGCAGACCCTTGAAAGGAATCCTGCGTGCTCCCCATTCCATGGCTCCCAACTCTCCAGGTTCAACGCAATCTTCCGACAGCGAAAGCACTCATTGGAAACCCAGCGGATGCTACACCGTGGGATCGGGAAAGCTTTCTGAAACTCACCTCAGTTTTCCTCTCCTGGTGCTCGTGTTCTCCATTCAGGCCCCCTTACTAACAATCTCCCCACTTGGAGACTCGGCGCCTTTCCATGCCTCTTTCGTACCGTCTGCAATTTGTCCGCAGGATGAACTGCAAGAGGGGGAACCAATGAGAGACTCGCTGGAGGTGTTTGGTCGGGCACATGTCACTCTCATTTCCCATCACGAAGAAGAATTCACCAGCGGTTCAGCCTGCCACCGCGGATCGACAATAGGGCGTGAAGCCATCCAGCCGTGTTGCGTCCCACTCACAAAAAAGCGACTTGGGAAATGGAGCTCAGGGGCCCTGCACTTCCCAAACCTGCAGAGTTCTAAACGATAACTATCGCCCCAAAATATATTGAGGTCAGGCTACGAAGAGGCGCTGAACGCAAGGCAGAACTGCAGGAAACGGATGTCAACGGGTACATCGGAATGGCCCCGATAGCACATGAAAAGCGCCAGAACGTGGACAATGATGCGGTTGGCCAAAAAGGGCGTATGCGTTTTTTCCTGAATATATTCAGGAAAAAACGCATACGCCCTTTTTGGCCAACCAAGCAACCTGGGAGAGCAAATCAGCACTACAAGGAAATCTCTCGCCCCCCCCCCGGGGCAAAAGGGCCAGGCGAAAAAAGTCTAAAAACCAGAAAGGCAGGACAGCCCACGGAGTCAAGGGAGCCTTGTTAAGCTGATGGGCGGGATGTCAATGGCCAACAGCCAATCTTCACAAGTGTATCCTCTTTCCCAAACCATGTAAAACACAGAACCACAGAGCATAGGGCACTTCCACACATGGGCGTTGACCTTGGGAAAATGAAAAAATCAACCAGACACAGGGACCCCAAAGTTGAGGGCTGCTGTCTTGACAAGAACCTCCACTCCGGTACACGTTTCATATCCCAGGAAAGAGCCAAGTGGACAAAGACGAGTGGACAAGTGGACAAAGACAAGTGGACAAGTGGACAAGTGGTGCTACGTAGGTCCAATGGAGTGTCACTCAGCCATGAAATCCACGTCATGAGGCTGGTAGCAGCATCCTGAGTGGATTTAGGTACGATCATCCTCAGTGAAATAAGTCCCACAAAAAAAGGAACTTATGATATCACTTATCGAGGGAATGTAAAAATCGCTCCCCATGAACGGAATCCTCAAACAGAACAGAGTCACGCTTTTAGAAAACACACTTATGCCTGCTTCAGGGGAAAGGTGAGGTGCGGTGACGCATAAAACTCGAGTTTGAAATGAGCACAGATACCCTTCCGAAAACCGAATATGGAATGGACACGACCTACTCCTTGCTCAATCAACTGGACTCACCAGACCCTGTTCATCGCACAAGTATCTATCCGACTAGTAAGCATCTTAAAAGCTAAGTCTTGATATCTCTGTGTAAGTGCATCAAGTGTGTGTAAAGCGGCCTAAAACCAGCAGGGAAAATCAGCTCAGACCCATTCTGAGGATACATTTCCAACACAAAGAAGAAACAAGCAGGGCAAAACAGAGAGAAATTCTTCCAAAATGCGTTCAGGGACTGGCATGCAACCAGGATTGACCACATCTACAGCCCCAGCGGCAGAAGACATAAGGCTGGACACTCTTGGGGCTGAGACGATTGGTGAGGTTGGGAAAGCAAATGCAGACCCTTGAAAGGAATCCTGCGTGCTCCCCATTCCATGGCTCCCAACTCTCCAGGTTCAACGCAATCTTCCGACAGCGAAAGCACTCATTGGAAACCCAGCGGATGCTACACCGTGGGATCGGGAAAGCTTTCTGAAACTCACCTCAGTTTTCCTCTCCTGGTGCTCGTGTTCTCCATTCAGGCCCCCTTACTAACAATCTCCCCACTTGGAGACTCGGCGCCTTTCCATGCCTCTTTCGTACCGTCTGCAATTTGTCCGCAGGATGAACTGCAAGAGGGGGAACCAATGAGAGACTCGCTGGAGGTGTTTGGTCGGGCATATGTCACTCTCATTTCCCATCACGAAGAAGAATTCACCAGCGGTTCAGCCTGCCACCGCGGATCGACAATAGGGCGTGAAGCCATCCAGCCGTGTTGCGTCCCACTCACAAAAAAGCGACTTGGGAAATGGAGCTCAGGGGCCCTGCACTTCCCAAACCTGCAGAGTTCTAAACGATAACTATCGCCCCAAAATATATTGAGCGCAGGCTACGAAGAGGCGCTGAACGCAAGGCAGAACTGCAGGAAACGGATGTCAACGGGTACATCGGAATGGCCCCGATAGCACATGAAAAGCGCCAGAACTTGGACAATGATGCGGTTGGCCAAAAAGGGCGTATGCGTTTTTTCCTGAATATATTCAGGAAAAAACGCATACGCCCTTTTTGGCCAACCAAGCAACCTGGGAGAGCAAATCAGCACTACAAAGAAATCTCTCGCCCCCCCCCCCCCCCGGGGCAAAAGGGCCAGGCGAAAAAAGTCTAAAAACCAGAAAGGCAGGACAGCCCACGGAGTCAAGGGAGCCTTGTTAAGCTGATGGGCGGGATGTCAATGGCCAACAGCCAATCTTCACAAGTGTATCCTCTTTCCCAAACCATGTAAAACACAGAACCACAGAGCATAGGGCACTTCCACACATGGGCGTTGACCTTGGGAAAATGAAAAAATCAACCAGACACAGGGACCCCAAAGTTGAGGGCTGCTGTCTTGACAAGAACCTCCACTCCGGTACACGTTTCATATCCCAGGAAAGAGCCAAGTGGACAAAGACGAGTGGACAAGTGGACAAAGACAAGTGGACAAGTGGACAAGTGGTGCTACGTAGGTCCAATGGAGTGTCACTCAGCCATGAAATCCACGTCATGAGGCTGGTAGCAGCATCCTGAGTGGATTTAGGTACGATCATCCTCAGTGAAATAAGTCCCACAAAAAAAGAAACTTATGATATCACTTATCGAGGGAATGTAAAAATCGCTCCCCATGAACTGAATCCCCAAACAGAACAGAGTCACGCTTTTAGAAAACACACTTATGCCTGCTTCAGGGGAAAGGTGAGGTGCGGTGACGCATAAAACTCGAGTTTGAAATGAGCACAGATACCCTTCCGAAAACCGAATATGGAATGGACACGACCTACTCCTTGCTCAATCAACTGGACTCACCAGACCCTGTTCATCGCACAAGTATCTATCCGACTAGTAAGCATCTTAAAAGCTAAGTCTTGATATCTCTGTGTAAGTGCATCAAGTGTGTGTAAAGCGGCCTAAAACCAGCAGGGAAAATCAGCTCAGACCCATTCTGAGGATACATTTCCAACACAAAGAAGAAACAAGCAGGGCAAAACAGAGAGAAATTCTTCCAAAATGCGTTCAGGGACTGGCATGCAACCAGGATTGACCACATCTACAGCCCCAGCGGCAGAAGACATAAGGCTGGACACTCTTGGGGCTGAGACGATTGGTGAGGTTGGGAAAGCAAATGCAGACCCTTGAAAGGAATCCGTCGTGCTCCCCATTCCATGGCTCCCAACTCTCCAGGTTCAACGCAATCTTCCGACAGCGAAAGCACTCATTGGAAACCCAGCGGATGCTACACCGTGGGATCGGGAAAGCTTTCTGAAACTCACCTCAGTTTTCCTCTCCTGGTGCTCGTGTTCTCCATTCAGGCCCCCTTACTAACAATCTCCCCACTTGGAGACTCGGCGCCTTTCCATGCCTCTTTCGTACCGTCTGCAATTTGTCCGCAGGATGAACTGCAAGAGGGGGAACCAATGAGAGACTCGCTGGAGGTGTTTGGTCGGGCACATGTCACTCTCATTTCCCATCACGAAGAAGAATTCACCAGCGGTTCAGCCTGCCACCGCGGATCGACAATAGGGCGTGAAGCCATCCAGCCGTGTTGCGTCCCACTCACAAAAAAGCGACTTGGGAAATGGAGCTCAGGGGCCCTGCACTTCCCAAACCTGCAGAGTTCTAAACGATAACTATCGCCCCAAAATATATTGAGGTCAGGCTACGAAGAGGCGCTGAACGCAAGGCAGAACTGCAGGAAACGGATGTCAACGGGTACATCGGAATGGCCCCGATAGCACATGAAAAGCGCCAGAACGTGGACAATGATGCGGTTGGCCAAAAAGGGCGTATGCGTTTTTTCCTGAATATATTCAGGAAAAAACGCATACGCCCTTTTTGGCCAACCAAGCAACCTGGGAGAGCAAATCAGCACTACAAAGAAATCTCTCGCCCCCCCCCCCGGGGCAAAAGGGCCAGGCGAAAAAAGTCTAAAAACCAGAAAGGCAGGACAGCCCACGGAGTCAAGGGAGCCTTGTTAAGCTGATGGGCGGGATGTCAATGGCCAACAGCCAATCTTCACAAGTGTATCCTCTTTCCCAAACCATGTAAAACACAGAACCACAGAGCATAGGGCACTTCCACACATGGGCGTTGACCTTGGGAAAATGAAAAAATCAACCAGACACAGGGACCCCAAAGTTGAGGGCTGCTGTCTTGACAAGAACCTCCACTCCGGTACACGTTTCATATCCCAGGAAAGAGCCAAGTGGACAAAGACGAGTGGACAAGTGGACAAAGACAAGTGGACAAGTGGACAAGTGGTGCTACGTAGGTCCAATGGAGTGTCACTCAGCCATGAAATCCACGTCATGAGGCTGGTAGCAGCATCCTGAGTGGATTTAGGTACGATCATCCTCAGTGAAATAAGTCCCACAAAAAAAGAAACTTATGATATCACTTATCGAGGGAATGTAAAAATCGCTCCCCATGAACGGAATCCCCAAACAGAACAGAGTCACGCTTTTAGAAAACACACTTATGCCTGCTTCAGGGGAAAGGTGAGGTGCGGTGACGCATAAAACTCGAGTTTGAAATGAGCACAGATACCCTTCCGAAAACCGAATATGGAATGGACACGACCTACTCCTTGCTCAATCAACTGGACTCACCAGACCCTGTTCATCGCACAAGTATCTATCCGACTAGTAAGCATCTTAAAAGCTAAGTCTTGATATCTCTGTGTAAGTGCATCAAGTGTGTGTAAAGCGGCCTAAAACCAGCAGGGAAAATCAGCTCAGACCCATTCTGAGGATACATTTCCAACACAAAGAAGAAACAAGCAGGGCAAAACAGAGAGAAATTCTTCCAAAATGCGTTCAGGGACTGGCATGCAACCAGGATTGACCACATCTACAGCCCCAGCGGCAGAAGACATAAGGCTGGACACTCTTGGGGCTGAGACGATTGGTGAGGTTGGGAAAGCAAATGCAGACCCTTGAAAGGAATCCTGCGTGCTCCCCATTCCATGGCTCCCAACTCTCCAGGTTCAACGCAATCTTCCGACAGCGAAAGCACTCATTGGAAACCCAGCGGATGCTACACCGTGGGATCGGGAAAGCTTTCTGAAACTCACCTCAGTTTTCCTCTCCTGGTGCTCGTGTTCTCCATTCAGGCCCCCTTACTAACAATCTCCCCACTTGGAGACTCGGCGCCTTTCCATGCCTCTTTCGTACCGTCTGCAATTTGTCCGCAGGATGAACTGCAAGAGGGGGAACCAATGAGAGACTCGCTGGAGGTGTTTGGTCGGGCACATGTCACTCTCATTTCCCATCACGAAGAAGAATTCACCAGCGGTTCAGCCTGCCACCGCGGATCGACAATAGGGCGTGAAGCCATCCAGCCGTGTTGCGTCCCACTCACAAAAAAGCGACTTGGGAAATGGAGCTCAGGGGCCCTGCACTTCCCAAACCTGCAGAGTTCTAAACGATAACTATCGCCCCAAAATATATTGAGGTCAGGCTACGAAGAGGCGCTGAACGCAAGGCAGAACTGCAGGAAACGGATGTCAACGGGTACATCGGAATGGCCCCGATAGCACATGAAAAGCGCCAGAACGTGGACAATGATGCGGTTGGCCAAAAAGGGCGTATGCGTTTTTTCCTGAATATATTCAGGAAAAAACGCATACGCCCTTTTTGGCCAACCAAGCAACCTGGGAGAGCAAATCAGCACTACAAAGAAATCTCTCGCCCCCCCCCCCCCCGGGGCAAAAGGGCCAGGCGAAAAAAGTCTAAAAACCAGAAAGGCAGGACAGCCCACGGAGTCAAGGGAGCCTTGTTAAGCTGATGGGCGGGATGTCAATGGCCAACAGCCAATCTTCACAAGTGTATCCTCTTTCCCAAACCATGTAAAACACAGAACCACAGAGCATAGGGCACTTCCACACATGGGCGTTGACCTTGGGAAAATGAAAAAATCAACCAGACACAGGGACCCCAAAGTTGAGGGCTGCTGTCTTGACAAGAACCTCCACTCCGGTACACGTTTCATATCCCAGGAAAGAGCCAAGTGGACAAAGACGAGTGGACAAGTGGACAAAGACAAGTGGACAAGTGGACAAGTGGTGCTACGTAGGTCCAATGGAGTGTCACTCAGCCATGAAATCCACGTCATGAGGCTGGTAGCAGCATCCTGAGTGGATTTAGGTACGATCATCCTCAGTGAAATAAGTCCCACAAAAAAAGAAACTTAGGATATCACTTATCGAGGGAATGTAAAAATCGCTCCCCATGAACGGAATCCCCAAACAGAACAGAGTCACGCTTTTAGAAAACACACTTATGCCTGCTTCAGGGGAAAGGTGAGGTGCGGTGACGCATAAAACTCGAGTTTGAAATGAGCACAGATACCCTTCCGAAAACCGAATATGGAATGGACACGACCTACTCCTTGCTCAATCAACTGGACTCACCAGACCCTGTTCATCGCACAAGTATCTATCCGACTAGTAAGCATCTTAAAAGCTAAGTCTTGATATCTCTGTGTAAGTGCATCAAGTGTGTGTAAAGCGGCCTAAAACCAGCAGGGAAAATCAGCTCAGACCCATTCTGAGGATACATTTCCAACACAAAGAAGAAACAAGCAGGGCAAAACAGAGAGAAATTCTTCCAAAATGCGTTCAGGGACTGGCATGCAACCAGGATTGACCACATCTACAGCCCCAGCGGCAGAAGACATAAGGCTGGACACTCTTGGGGCTGAGACGATTGGTGAGGTTGGGAAAGCAAATGCAGACCCTTGAAAGGAATCCTGCGTGCTCCCCATTCCATGGGTCCCAACTCTCCAGGTTCAACGCAATCTTCCGACAGCGAAAGCACTCATTGGAAACCCAGCGGATGCTACACCGTGGGATCGGGAAAGCTTTCTGAAACTCACCTCAGTTTTCCTCTCCTGGTGCTCGTGTTCTCCATTCAGGCCCCCTTACTAACAATCTCCCCACTTGGAGACTCGGCGCCTTTCCATGCCTCTTTCGTACCGTCTGCAATTTGTCCGCAGGATGAACTGCAAGAGGGGGAACCAATGAGAGACTCGCTGGAGGTGTTTGGTCGGGCACATGTCACTCTCATTTCCCATCACGAAGAAGAATTCACCAGCGGTTCAGCCTGCCACCCCGGATCGACAATAGGGCGTGAAGCCATCCAGCCGTGTTGCGTCCCACTCACAAAAAAGCGACTTGGGAAATGGAGCTCAGGGGCCCTGCACTTCCCAAACCTGCAGAGTTCTAAACGATAACTATCGCCCCAAAATATATTGAGGTCAGGCTACGAAGAGGCGCTGAACGCAAGGCAGAACTGCAGGAAACGGATGTCAACGGGTACATCGGAATGGCCCCGATAGCACATGAAAAGCGCCAGAACGTGGACAATGATGCGGTTGGCCAAAAAGGGCGTATGCGTTTTTTCCTGAATATATTCAGGAAAAAACGCATACGCCCTTTTTGGCCAACCAAGCAACCTGGGAGAGCAAATCAGCACTACAAAGAAATCTCTCGCCCCCCCCCCCCGGGGGGCAAAAGGGCCAGGCGAAAAAAGTCTAAAAACCAGAAAGGCAGGACAGCCCACGGAGTCAAGGGAGCCTTGTTAAGCTGATGGGCGGGATGTCAATGGCCAACAGCCAATCTTCACAAGTGTATCCTCTTTCCCAAACCATGTAAAACACAGAACCACAGAGCATAGGGCACTTCCACACATGGGCGTTGACCTTGGGAAAATGAAAAAATCAACCAGACACAGGGACCCCAAAGTTGAGGGCTGCTGTCTTGACAAGAACCTCCACTCCGGTACACGTTTCATATCCCAGGAAAGAGCCAAGTGGACAAAGACGAGTGGACAAGTGGACAAAGACAAGTGGACAAGTGGACAAGTGGTGCTACGTAGGTCCAATGGAGTGTCACTCAGCCATGAAATCCACGTCATGAGGCTGGTAGCAGCATCCTGAGTGGATTTAGGTACGATCATCCTCAGTGAAATAAGTCCCACAAAAAAAGAAACTTATGATATCACTTATCGAGGGAATGTAAAAATCGCTCCCCATGAACGGAATCCCCAAACAGAACAGAGTCACGCTTTTAGAAAACACACTTATGCCTGCTTCAGGGGAAAGGTGAGGTGCGGTGACGCATAAAACTCGAGTTTGAAATGAGCACAGATACCCTTCCGAAAACCGAATATGGAATGGACACGACCTACTCCTTGCTCAATCAACTGGACTCACCAGACCCTGTTCATCGCACAAGTATCTATCCGACTAGTAAGCATCTTAAAAGCTAAGTCTTGATATCTCTGTGTAAGTGCATCAAGTGTGTGTAAAGCGGCCTAAAACCAGCAGGGAAAATCAGCTCAGACCCATTCTGAGGATACATTTCCAACACAAAGAAGAAACAAGCAGGGCAAAACAGAGAGAAATTCTTCCAAAATGCGTTCAGGGACTGGCATGCAACCAGGATTGACCACATCTACAGCCCCAGCGGCAGAAGACATAAGGCTGGACACTCTTGGGGCTGAGACGATTGGTGAGGTTGGGAAAGCAAATGCAGACCCTTGAAAGGAATCCTGCGTGCTCCCCATTCCATGGCTCCCAACTCTCCAGGTTCAACGCAATCTTCCGACAGCGAAAGCACTCATTGGAAACCCAGCGGATGCAACACCGTGGGATCGGGAAAGCTTTCTGAAACTCACCTCAGTTTTCCTCTCCTGGTGCTCGTGTTCTCCATTCAGGCCCCCTTACTAACAATCTCCCCACTTGGAGACTCGGCGCCTTTCCATGCCTCTTTCGTACCGTCTGCAATTTGTCCGCAGGATGAACTGCAAGAGGGGGAACCAATGAGAGACTCGCTGGAGGTGTTTGGTCGGGCACATGTCACTCTCATTTCCCATCACGAAGAAGAATTCACCAGCGGTTCAGCCTGCCACCGCGGATCGACAATAGGGCGTGAAGCCATCCAGCCGTGTTGCGTCCCACTCACAAAAAAGCGACTTGGGAAATGGAGCTCAGGGGCCCTGCACTTCCCAAACCTGCAGAGTTCTAAACGATAACTATCGCCCCAAAATATATTGAGGTCAGGCTACGAAGAGGCGCTGAACGCAAGGCAGAACTGCAGGAAACGGATGTCAACGGGTACATCGGAATGGCCCCGATAGCACATGAAAAGCGCCAGAACGTGGACAATGATGCGGTTGGCCAAAAAGGGCGTATGCGTTTTTTCCTGAATATATTCAGGAAAAAACGCATACGCCCTTTTTGGCCAACCAAGCAACCTGGGAGAGCAAATCAGCACTACAAAGAAATCTCTCGCCCCCCACCCCCCCGGGGCAAAAGGGCCAGGCGAAAAAAGTCTAAAAACCAGAAAGGCAGGACAGCCCACGGAGTCAAGGGAGCCTTGTTAAGCTGATGGGCGGGATGTCAATGGCCAACAGCCAATCTTCACAAGTGTATCCTCTTTCCCAAACCATGTAAAACACAGAACCACAGAGCATAGGGCACTTCCACACATGGGCGTTGACCTTGGGAAAATGAAAAAATCAACCAGACACAGGGACCCCAAAGTTGAGGGCTGCTGTCTTGACAAGAACCTCCACTCCGGTACACGTTTCATATCCCAGGAAAGAGCCAAGTGGACAAAGACGAGTGGACAAGTGGACAAAGACAAGTGGACAAGTGGACAAGTGGTGCTACGTAGGTCCAATGGAGTGTCACTCAGCCATGAAATCCACGTCATGAGGCTGGTAGCAGCATCCTGAGTGGATTTAGGTACGATCATCCTCAGTGAAATAAGTCCCACAAAAAAAGAAACTTATGATATCACTTATCGAGGGAATGTAAAAATCGCTCCCCATGAACGGAATCCCCAAACAGAACAGAGTCACGCTTTTAGAAAACACACTTATGCCTGCTTCAGGGGAAAGGTGAGGTGCGGTGACGCATAAAACTCGAGTTTGAAATGAGCACAGATACCCTTCCGAAAACCGAATATGGAATGGACACGACCTACTCCTTGCTCAATCAACTGGACTCACCAGACCCTGTTCATCGCACAAGTATCTATCCGACTAGTAAGCATCTTAAAAGCTAAGTCTTGATATCTCTGTGTAAGTGCATCAAGTGTGTGTAAAGCGGCCTAAAACCAGCAGGGAAAATCAGCTCAGACCCATTCTGAGGATACATTTCCAACACAAAGAAGAAACAAGCAGGGCAAAACAGAGAGAAATTCTTCCAAAATGCGTTCAGGGACTGGCATGCAACCAGGATTGACCACATCTACAGCCCCAGCGGCAGAAGACATAAGGCTGGACACTCTTGGGGCTGAGACGATTGGTGAGGTTGGGAAAGCAAATGCAGACCCTTGAAAGGAATCCTGCGTGCTCCCCATTCCATGGCTCCCAACTCTCCAGGTTCAACGCAATCTTCCGACAGCGAAAGCACTCATTGGAAACCCAGCGGATGCAACACCGTGGGATCGGGAAAGCTTTCTGAAACTCACCTCAGTTTTCCTCTCCTGGTGCTCGTGTTCTCCATTCAGGCCCCCTTACTAACAATCTCCCCACTTGGAGACTCGGCGCCTTTCCATGCCTCTTTCGTACCGTCTGCAATTTGTCCGCAGGATGAACTGCAAGAGGGGGAACCAATGAGAGACTCGCTGGAGGTGTTTGGTCGGGCACATGTCACTCTCATTTCCCATCACGAAGAAGAATTCACCAGCGGTTCAGCCTGCCACCGCGGATCGACAATAGGGCGTGAAGCCATCCAGCCGTGTTGCGTCCCACTCACAAAAAAGCGACTTGGGAAATGGAGCTCAGGGGCCCTGCACTTCCCAAACCTGCAGAGTTCTAAACGATAACTATCGCCCCAAAATATATTGAGGTCAGGCTACGAAGAGGCGCTGAACGCAAGGCAGAACTGCAGGAAACGGATGTCAACGGGTACATCGGAATGGCCCCGATAGCACATGAAAAGCGCCAGAACGTGGACAATGATGCGGTTGGCCAAAAAGGGCGTATGCGTTTTTTCCTGAATATATTCAGGAAAAAACGCATACGCCCTTTTTGGCCAACCAAGCAACCTGGGAGAGCAAATCAGCACTACAAAGAAATCTCTCGCCCCCCCCCCCCCCGGGGCAAAAGGGCCAGGCGAAAAAAGTCTAAAAACCAGAAAGGCAGGACAGCCCACGGAGTCAAGGGAGCCTTGTTAAGCTGATGGGCGGGATGTCAATGGCCAACAGCCAATCTTCACAAGTGTATCCTCTTTCCCAAACCATGTAAAACACAGAACCACAGAGCATAGGGCACTTCCACACATGGGCGTTGACCTTGGGAAAATGAAAAAATCAACCAGACACAGGGACCCCAAAGTTGAGGGCTGCTGTCTTGACAAGAACCTCCACTCCGGTACACGTTTCATATCCCAGGAAAGAGCCAAGTGGACAAAGACGAGTGGACAAGTGGACAAAGACAAGTGGACAAGTGGACAAGTGGTGCTACGTAGGTCCAATGGAGTGTCACTCAGCCATGAAATCCACGTCATGAGGCTGGTAGCAGCATCCTGAGTGGATTTAGGTACGATCATCCTCAGTGAAATAAGTCCCACAAAAAAAGAAACTTATGATATCACTTATCGAGGGAATGTAAAAATCGCTCCCCATGAACGGAATCCCCAAACAGAACAGAGTCACGCTTTTAGAAAACACACTTATGCCTGCTTCAGGGGAAAGGTGAGGTGCGGTGACGCATAAAACTCGAGTTTGAAATGAGCACAGATACCCTTCCGAAAACCGAATATGGAATGGACACGACCTACTCCTTGCTCAATCAACTGGACTCACCAGACCCTGTTCATCGCACAAGTATCTATCCGACTAGTAAGCATCTTAAAAGCTAAGTCTTGATATCTCTGTGTAAGTGCATCAAGTGTGTGTAAAGCGGCCTAAAACCAGCAGGGAAAATCAGCTCAGACCCATTCTGAGGATACATTTCCAACACAAAGAAGAAACAAGCAGGGCAAAACAGAGAGAAATTCTTCCAAAATGCGTTCAGGGACTGGCATGCAACCAGGATTGACCACATCTACAGCCCCAGCGGCAGAAGACATAAGGCTGGACACTCTTGGGGCTGAGACGATTGGTGAGGTTGGGAAAGCAAATGCAGACCCTTGAAAGGAATCCTGCGTGCTCCCCATTCCATGGCTCCCAACTCTCCAGGTTCAACGCAATCTTCCGACAGCGAAAGCACTCATTGGAAACCCAGCGGATGCAACACCGTGGGATCGGGAAAGCTTTCTGAAACTCACCTCAGTTTTCCTCTCCTGGTGCTCGTGTTCTCCATTCAGGCCCCCTTACTAACAATCTCCCCACTTGGAGACTCGGCGCCTTTCCATGCCTCTTTCGTACCGTCTGCAATTTGTCCGCAGGATGAACTGCAAGAGGGGGAACCAATGAGAGACTCGCTGGAGGTGTTTGGTCGGGCACATGTCACTCTCATTTCCCATCACGAAGAAGAATTCACCAGCGGTTCAGCCTGCCACCGCGGATCGACAATAGGGCGTGAAGCCATCCAGCCGTGTTGCGTCCCACTCACAAAAAAGCGACTTGGGAAATGGAGCTCAGGGGCCCTGCACTTCCCAAACCTGCAGAGTTCTAAACGATAACTATCGCCCCAAAATATATTGAGGTCAGGCTACGAAGAGGCGCTGAACGCAAGGCAGAACTGCAGGAAACGGATGTCAACGGGTACATCGGAATGGCCCCGATAGCACATGAAAAGCGCCAGAACGTGGACAATGATGCGGTTGGCCAAAAAGGGCGTATGCGTTTTTTCCTGAATATATTCAGGAAAAAACGCATACGCCCTTTTTGGCCAACCAAGCAACCTGGGAGAGCAAATCAGCACTACAAAGAAATCTCTCGCCCCCCCCCCCCGGGGCAAAAGGGCCAGGCGAAAAAAGTCTAAAAACCAGAAAGGCAGGACAGCCCACGGAGTCAAGGGAGCCTTGTTAAGCTGATGGGCGGGATGTCAATGGCCAACAGCCAATCTTCACAAGTGTATCCTCTTTCCCAAACCATGTAAAACACAGAACCACAGAGCATAGGGCACTTCCACACATGGGCGTTGACCTTGGGAAAATGAAAAAATCAACCAGACACAGGGACCCCAAAGTTGAGGGCTGCTGTCTTGACAAGAACCTCCACTCCGGTACACGTTTCATATCCCAGGAAAGAGCCAAGTGGACAAAGACGAGTGGACAAGTGGACAAAGACAAGTGGACAAGTGGACAAGTGGTGCTACGTAGGTCCAATGGAGTGTCACTCAGCCATGAAATCCACGTCATGAGGCTGGTAGCAGCATCCTGAGTGGATTTAGGTACGATCATCCTCAGTGAAATAAGTCCCACAAAAAAAGAAACTTATGATATCACTTATCGAGGGAATGTAAAAATCGCTCCCCATGAACGGAATCCCCAAACAGAACAGAGTCACGCTTTTAGAAAACACACTTATGCCTGCTTCAGGGGAAAGGTGAGGTGCGGTGACGCATAAAACTCGAGTTTGAAATGAGCACAGATACCCTTCCGAAAACCGAATATGGAATGGACACGACCTACTCCTTGCTCAATCAACTGGACTCACCAGACCCTGTTCATCGCACAAGTATCTATCCGACTAGTAAGCATCTTAAAAGCTAAGTCTTGATATCTCTGTGTAAGTGCATCAAGTGTGTGTAAAGCGGCCTAAAACCAGCAGGGAAAATCAGCTCAGACCCATTCTGAGGATACATTTCCAACACAAAGAAGAAACAAGCAGGGCAAAACAGAGAGAAATTCTTCCAAAATGCGTTCAGGGACTGGCATGCAACCAGGATTGACCACATCTACAGCCCCAGCGGCAGAAGACATAAGGCTGGACACTCTTGGGGCTGAGACGATTGGTGAGGTTGGGAAAGCAAATGCAGACCCTTGAAAGGAATCCTGCGTGCTCCCCATTCCATGGCTCCCAACTCTCCAGGTTCAACGCAATCTTCCGACAGCGAAAGCACTCATTGGAAACCCAGCGGATGCAACACCGTGGGATCGGGAAAGCTTTCTGAAACTCACCTCAGTTTTCCTCTCCTGGTGCTCGTGTTCTCCATTCAGGCCCCCTTACTAACAATCTCCCCACTTGGAGACTCGGCGCCTTTCCATGCCTCTTTCGTACCGTCTGCAATTTGTCCGCAGGATGAACTGCAAGAGGGGGAACCAATGAGAGACTCGCTGGAGGTGTTTGGTCGGGCACATGTCACTCTCATTTCCCATCACGAAGAAGAATTCACCAGCGGTTCAGCCTGCCACCGCGGATCGACAATAGGGCGTGAAGCCATCCAGCCGTGTTGCGTCCCACTCACAAAAAAGCGACTTGGGAAATGGAGCTCAGGGGCCCTGCACTTCCCAAACCTGCAGAGTTCTAAACGATAACTATCGCCCCAAAATATATTGAGGTCAGGCTACGAAGAGGCGCTGAACGCAAGGCAGAACTGCAGGAAACGGATGTCAACGGGTACATCGGAATGGCCCCGATAGCACATGAAAAGCGCCAGAACGTGGACAATGATGCGGTTGGCCAAAAAGGGCGTATGCGTTTTTTCCTGAATATATTCAGGAAAAAACGCATACGCCCTTTTTGGCCAACCAAGCAACCTGGGAGAGCAAATCAGCACTACAAAGAAATCTCTCGCCCCCCCCCCCCCCCCCGGGGCAAAAGGGCCAGGCGAAAAAAGTCTAAAAACCAGAAAGGCAGGACAGCCCACGGAGTCAAGGGAGCCTTGTTAAGCTGATGGGCGGGATGTCAATGGCCAACAGCCAATCTTCACAAGTGTATCCTCTTTCCCAAACCATGTAAAACACAGAACCACAGAGCATAGGGCACTTCCACACATGGGCGTTGACCTTGGGAAAATGAAAAAATCAACCAGACACAGGGACCCCAAAGTTGAGGGCTGCTGTCTTGACAAGAACCTCCACTCCGGTACACGTTTCATATCCCAGGAAAGAGCCAAGTGGACAAAGACGAGTGGACAAGTGGACAAAGACAAGTGGACAAGTGGACAAGTGGTGCTACGTAGGTCCAATGGAGTGTCACTCAGCCATGAAATCCACGTCATGAGGCTGGTAGCAGCATCCTGAGTGGATTTAGGTACGATCATCCTCAGTGAAATAAGTCCCACAAAAAAAGAAACTTAGGATATCACTTATCGAGGGAATGTAAAAATCGCTCCCCATGAACGGAATCCCCAAACAGAACAGAGTCACGCTTTTAGAAAACACACTTATGCCTGCTTCAGGGGAAAGGTGAGGTGCGGTGACGCATAAAACTCGAGTTTGAAATGAGCACAGATACCCTTCCGAAAACCGAATATGGAATGGACACGACCTACTCCTTGCTCAATCAACTGGACTCACCAGACCCTGTTCATCGCACAAGTATCTATCCGACTAGTAAGCATCTTAAAAGCTAAGTCTTGATATCTCTGTGTAAGTGCATCAAGTGTGTGTAAAGCGGCCTAAAACCAGCAGGGAAAATCAGCTCAGACCCATTCTGAGGATACATTTCCAACACAAAGAAGAAACAAGCAGGGCAAAACAGAGAGAAATTCTTCCAAAATGCGTTCAGGGACTGGCATGCAACCAGGATTGACCACATCTACAGCCCCAGCGGCAGAAGACATAAGGCTGGACACTCTTGGGGCTGAGACGATTGGTGAGGTTGGGAAAGCAAATGCAGACCCTTGAAAGGAATCCTGCGTGCTCCCCATTCCATGGCTCCCAACTCTCCAGGTTCAACGCAATCTTCCGACAGCGAAAGCACTCATTGGAAACCCAGCGGATGCAACACCGTGGGATCGGGAAAGCTTTCTGAAACTCACCTCAGTTTTCCTCTCCTGGTGCTCGTGTTCTCCATTCAGGCCCCCTTACTAACAATCTCCCCACTTGGAGACTCGGCGCCTTTCCATGCCTCTTTCGTACCGTCTGCAATTTGTCCGCAGGATGAACTGCAAGAGGGGGAACCAATGAGAGACTCGCTGGAGGTGTTTGGTCGGGCACATGTCACTCTCATTTCCCATCACGAAGAAGAATTCACCAGCGGTTCAGCCTGCCACCGCGGATCGACAATAGGGCGTGAAGCCATCCAGCCGTGTTGCGTCCCACTCACAAAAAAGCGACTTGGGAAATGGAGCTCAGGGGCCCTGCACTTCCCAAACCTGCAGAGTTCTAAACGATAACTATCGCCCCAAAATATATTGAGGTCAGGCTACGAAGAGGCGCTGAACGCAAGGCAGAACTGCAGGAAACGGATGTCAACGGGTACATCGGAATGGCCCCGATAGCACATGAAAAGCGCCAGAACGTGGACAATGATGCGGTTGGCCAAAAAGGGCGTATGCGTTTTTTCCTGAATATATTCAGGAAAAAACGCATACGCCCTTTTTGGCCAACCAAGCAACCTGGGAGAGCAAATCAGCACTACAAAGAAATCTCTCGCCCCCCCCCCCCCCGGGGCAAAAGGGCCAGGCGAAAAAAGTCTAAAAACCAGAAAGGCAGGACAGCCCACGGAGTCAAGGGAGCCTTGTTAAGCTGATGGGCGGGATGTCAATGGCCAACAGCCAATCTTCACAAGTGTATCCTCTTTCCCAAACCATGTAAAACACAGAACCACAGAGCATAGGGCACTTCCACACATGGGCGTTGACCTTGGGAAAATGAAAAAATCAACCAGACACAGGGACCCCAAAGTTGAGGGCTGCTGTCTTGACAAGAACCTCCACTCCGGTACACGTTTCATATCCCAGGAAAGAGCCAAGTGGACAAAGACGAGTGGACAAGTGGACAAAGACAAGTGGACAAGTGGACAAGTGGTGCTACGTAGGTCCAATGGAGTGTCACTCAGCCATGAAATCCACGTCATGAGGCTGGTAGCAGCATCCTGAGTGGATTTAGGTACGATCATCCTCAGTGAAATAAGTCCCACAAAAAAAGAAACTTATGATATCACTTATCGAGGGAATGTAAAAATCGCTCCCCATGAACGGAATCCCCAAACAGAACAGAGTCACGCTTTTAGAAAACACACTTATGCCTGCTTCAGGGGAAAGGTGAGGTGCGGTGACGCATAAAACTCGAGTTTGAAATGAGCACAGATACCCTTCCGAAAACCGAATATGGAATGGACACGACCTACTCCTTGCTCAATCAACTGGACTCACCAGACCCTGTTCATCGCACAAGTATCTATCCGACTAGTAAGCATCTTAAAAGCTAAGTCTTGATATCTCTGTGTAAGTGCATCAAGTGTGTGTAAAGCGGCCTAAAACCAGCAGGGAAAATCAGCTCAGACCCATTCTGAGGATACATTTCCAACACAAAGAAGAAACAAGCAGGGCAAAACAGAGAGAAATTCTTCCAAAATGCGTTCAGGGACTGGCATGCAACCAGGATTGACCACATCTACAGCCCCAGCGGCAGAAGACATAAGGCTGGACACTCTTGGGGCTGAGACGATTGGTGAGGTTGGGAAAGCAAATGCAGACCCTTGAAAGGAATCCTGCGTGCTCCCCATTCCATGGGTCCCAACTCTCCAGGTTCAACGCAATCTTCCGACAGCGAAAGCACTCATTGGAAACCCAGCGGATGCTACACCGTGGGATCGGGAAAGCTTTCTGAAACTCACCTCAGTTTTCCTCTCCTGGTGCTCGTGTTCTCCATTCAGGCCCCCTTACTAACAATCTCCCCACTTGGAGACTCGGCGCCTTTCCATGCCTCTTTCGTACCGTCTGCAATTTGTCCGCAGGATGAACTGCAAGAGGGGGAACCAATGAGAGACTCGCTGGAGGTGTTTGGTCGGGCACATGTCACTCTCATTTCCCATCACGAAGAAGAATTCACCAGCGGTTCAGCCTGCCACCGCGGATCGACAATAGGGCGTGAAGCCATCCAGCCGTGTTGCGTCCCACTCACAAAAAAGCGACTTGGGAAATGGAGCTCAGGGGCCCTGCACTTCCCAAACCTGCAGAGTTCTAAACGATAACTATCGCCCCAAAATATATTGAGGTCAGGCTACGAAGAGGCGCTGAACGCAAGGCAGAACTGCAGGAAACGGATGTCAACGGGTACATCGGAATGGCCCCGATAGCACATGAAAAGCGCCAGAACGTGGACAATGATGCGGTTGGCCAAAAAGGGCGTATGCGTTTTTTCCTGAATATATTCAGGAAAAAACGCATACGCCCTTTTTGGCCAACCAAGCAACCTGGGAGAGCAAATCAGCACTACAAAGAAATCTCTCGCCCCCCCCCCCGGGGGCAAAAGGGCCAGGCGAAAAAAGTCTAAAAACCAGAAAGGCAGGACAGCCCACGGAGTCAAGGGAGCCTTGTTAAGCTGATGGGCGGGATGTCAATGGCCAACAGCCAATCTTCACAAGTGTATCCTCTTTCCCAAACCATGTAAAACACAGAACCACAGAGCATAGGGCACTTCCACACATGGGCGTTGACCTTGGGAAAATGAAAAAATCAACCAGACACAGGGACCCCAAAGTTGAGGGCTGCTGTCTTGACAAGAACCTCCACTCCGGTACACGTTTCATATCCCAGGAAAGAGCCAAGTGGACAAAGACGAGTGGACAAGTGGACAAAGACAAGTGGACAAGTGGACAAGTGGTGCTACGTAGGTCCAATGGAGTGTCACTCAGCCATGAAATCCACGTCATGAGGCTGGTAGCAGCATCCTGAGTGGATTTAGGTACGATCATCCTCAGTGAAATAAGTCCCACAAAAAAAGAAACTTATGATATCACTTATCGAGGGAATGTAAAAATCGCTCCCCATGAACGGAATCCCCAAACAGAACAGAGTCACGCTTTTAGAAAACACACTTATGCCTGCTTCAGGGGAAAGGTGAGGTGCGGTGACGCATAAAACTCGAGTTTGAAATGAGCACAGATACCCTTCCGAAAACCGAATATGGAATGGACACGACCTACTCCTTGCTCAATCAACTGGACTCACCAGACCCTGTTCATCGCACAAGTATCTATCCGACTAGTAAGCATCTTAAAAGCTAAGTCTTGATATCTCTGTGTAAGTGCATCAAGTGTGTGTAAAGCGGCCTAAAACCAGCAGGGAAAATCAGCTCAGACCCATTCTGAGGATACATTTCCAACACAAAGAAGAAACAAGCAGGGCAAAACAGAGAGAAATTCTTCCAAAATGCGTTCAGGGACTGGCATGCAACCAGGATTGACCACATCTACAGCCCCAGCGGCAGAAGACATAAGGCTGGACACTCTTGGGGCTGAGACGATTGGTGAGGTTGGGAAAGCAAATGCAGACCCTTGAAAGGAATCCTGCGTGCTCCCCATTCCATGGCTCCCAACTCTCCAGGTTCAACGCAATCTTCCGACAGCGAAAGCACTCATTGGAAACCCAGCGGATGCAACACCGTGGGATCGGGAAAGCTTTCTGAAACTCACCTCAGTTTTCCTCTCCTGGTGCTCGTGTTCTCCATTCAGGCCCCCTTACTAACAATCTCCCCACTTGGAGACTCGGCGCCTTTCCATGCCTCTTTCGTACCGTCTGCAATTTGTCCGCAGGATGAACTGCAAGAGGGGGAACCAATGAGAGACTCGCTGGAGGTGTTTGGTCGGGCACATGTCACTCTCATTTCCCATCACGAAGAAGAATTCACCAGCGGTTCAGCCTGCCACCGCGGATCGACAATAGGGCGTGAAGCCATCCAGCCGTGTTGCGTCCCACTCACAAAAAAGCGACTTGGGAAATGGAGCTCAGGGGCCCTGCACTTCCCAAACCTGCAGAGTTCTAAACGATAACTATCGCCCCAAAATATATTGAGGTCAGGCTACGAAGAGGCGCTGAACGCAAGGCAGAACTGCAGGAAACGGATGTCAACGGGTACATCGGAATGGCCCCGATAGCACATGAAAAGCGCCAGAACGTGGACAATGATGCGGTTGGCCAAAAAGGGCGTATGCGTTTTTTCCTGAATATATTCAGGAAAAAACGCATACGCCCTTTTTGGCCAACCAAGCAACCTGGGAGAGCAAATCAGCACTACAAAGAAATCTCTCGCCCCCCCCCCGGGGCAAAAGGGCCAGGCGAAAAAAGTCTAAAAACCAGAAAGGCAGGACAGCCCACGGAGTCAAGGGAGCCTTGTTAAGCTGATGGGCGGGATGTCAATGGCCAACAGCCAATCTTCACAAGTGTATCCTCTTTCCCAAACCATGTAAAACACAGAACCACAGAGCATAGGGCACTTCCACACATGGGCGTTGACCTTGGGAAAATGAAAAAATCAACCAGACACAGGGACCCCAAAGTTGAGGGCTGCTGTCTTGACAAGAACCTCCACTCCGGTACACGTTTCATATCCCAGGAAAGAGCCAAGTGGACAAAGACGAGTGGACAAGTGGACAAAGACAAGTGGACAAGTGGACAAGTGGTGCTACGTAGGTCCAATGGAGTGTCACTCAGCCATGAAATCCACGTCATGAGGCTGGTAGCAGCATCCTGAGTGGATTTAGGTACGATCATCCTCAGTGAAATAAGTCCCACAAAAAAAGAAACTTATGATATCACTTATCGAGGGAATGTAAAAATCGCTCCCCATGAACGGAATCCCCAAACAGAACAGAGTCACGCTTTTAGAAAACACACTTATGCCTGCTTCAGGGGAAAGGTGAGGTGCGGTGACGCATAAAACTCGAGTTTGAAATGAGCACAGATACCCTTCCGAAAACCGAATATGGAATGGACACGACCTACTCCTTGCTCAATCAACTGGACTCACCAGACCCTGTTCATCGCACAAGTATCTATCCGACTAGTAAGCATCTTAAAAGCTAAGTCTTGATATCTCTGTGTAAGTGCATCAAGTGTGTGTAAAGCGGCCTAAAACCAGCAGGGAAAATCAGCTCAGACCCATTCTGAGGATACATTTCCAACACAAAGAAGAAACAAGCAGGGCAAAACAGAGAGAAATTCTTCCAAAATGCGTTCAGGGACTGGCATGCAACCAGGATTGACCACATCTACAGCCCCAGCGGCAGAAGACATAAGGCTGGACACTCTTGGGGCTGAGACGATTGGTGAGGTTGGGAAAGCAAATGCAGACCCTTGAAAGGAATCCTGCGTGCTCCCCATTCCATGGCTCCCAACTCTCCAGGTTCAACGCAATCTTCCGACAGCGAAAGCACTCATTGGAAACCCAGCGGATGCAACACCGTGGGATCGGGAAAGCTTTCTGAAACTCACCTCAGTTTTCCTCTCCTGGTGCTCGTGTTCTCCATTCAGGCCCCCTTACTAACAATCTCCCCACTTGGAGACTCGGCGCCTTTCCATGCCTCTTTCGTACCGTCTGCAATTTGTCCGCAGGATGAACTGCAAGAGGGGGAACCAATGAGAGACTCGCTGGAGGTGTTTGGTCGGGCACATGTCACTCTCATTTCCCATCACGAAGAAGAATTCACCAGCGGTTCAGCCTGCCACCGCGGATCGACAATAGGGCGTGAAGCCATCCAGCCGTGTTGCGTCCCACTCACAAAAAAGCGACTTGGGAAATGGAGCTCAGGGGCCCTGCACTTCCCAAACCTGCAGAGTTCTAAACGATAACTATCGCCCCAAAATATATTGAGGTCAGGCTACGAAGAGGCGCTGAACGCAAGGCAGAACTGCAGGAAACGGATGTCAACGGGTACATCGGAATGGCCCCGATAGCACATGAAAAGCGCCAGAACGTGGACAATGATGCGGTTGGCCAAAAAGGGCGTATGCGTTTTTTCCTGAATATATTCAGGAAAAAACGCATACGCCCTTTTTGGCCAACCAAGCAACCTGGGAGAGCAAATCAGCACTACAAAGAAATCTCTCGCCCCCCCCCCCGGGGCAAAAGGGCCAGGCGAAAAAAGTCTAAAAACCAGAAAGGCAGGACAGGCCACGGAGTCAAGGGAGCCTTGTTAAGCTGATGGGCGGGATGTCAATGGCCAACAGCCAATCTTCACAAGTGTATCCTCTTTCCCAAACCATGTAAAACACAGAACCACAGAGCATAGGGCACTTCCACACATGGGCGTTGACCTTGGGAAAATGAAAAAATCAACCAGACACAGGGACCCCAAAGTTGAGGGCTGCTGTCTTGACAAGAACCTCCACTCCGGTACACGTTTCATATCCCAGGAAAGAGCCAAGTGGACAAAGACGAGTGGACAAGTGGACAAAGACAAGTGGACAAGTGGACAAGTGGTGCTACGTAGGTCCAATGGAGTGTCACTCAGCCATGAAATCCACGTCATGAGGCTGGTAGCAGCATCCTGAGTGGATTTAGGTACGATCATCCTCAGTGAAATAAGTCCCACAAAAAAAGAAACTTATGATATCACTTATCGAGGGAATGTAAAAATCGCTCCCCATGAACGGAATCCCCAAACAGAACAGAGTCACGCTTTTAGAAAACACACTTATGCCTGCTTCAGGGGAAAGGTGAGGTGCGGTGACGCATAAAACTCGAGTTTGAAATGAGCACAGATACCCTTCCGAAAACCGAATATGGAATGGACACGACCTACTCCTTGCTCAATCAACTGGACTCACCAGACCCTGTTCATCGCACAAGTATCTATCCGACTAGTAAGCATCTTAAAAGCTAAGTCTTGATATCTCTGTGTAAGTGCATCAAGTGTGTGTAAAGCGGCCTAAAACCAGCAGGGAAAATCAGCTCAGGCCCATTCTGAGGATACATTTCCAACACAAAGAAGAAACAAGCAGGGCAAAACAGAGAGAAATTCTTCCAAAATGCGTTCAGGGACTGGCATGCAACCAGGATTGACCACATCTACAGCCCCAGCGGCAGAAGACATAAGGCTGGACACTCTTGGGGCTGAGACGATTGGTGAGGTTGGGAAAGCAAATGCAGACCCTTGAAAGGAATCCTGCGTGCTCCCCATTCCATGGCTCCCAACTCTCCAGGTTCAACGCAATCTTCCGACAGCGAAAGCACTCATTGGAAACCCAGCGGATGCAACACCGTGGGATCGGGAAAGCTTTCTGAAACTCACCTCAGTTTTCCTCTCCTGGTGCTCGTGTTCTCCATTCAGGCCCCCTTACTAACAATCTCCCCACTTGGAGACTCGGCGCCTTTCCATGCCTCTTTCGTACCGTCTGCAATTTGTCCGCAGGATGAACTGCAAGAGGGGGAACCAATGAGAGACTCGCTGGAGGTGTTTGGTCGGGCACATGTCACTCTCATTTCCCATCACGAAGAAGAATTCACCAGCGGTTCAGCCTGCCACCGCGGATCGACAATAGGGCGTGAAGCCATCCAGCCGTGTTGCGTCCCACTCACAAAAAAGCGACTTGGGAAATGGAGCTCAGGGGCCCTGCACTTCCCAAACCTGCAGAGTTCTAAACGATAACTATCGCCCCAAAATATATTGAGGTCAGGCTACGAAGAGGCGCTGAACGCAAGGCAGAACTGCAGGAAACGGATGTCAACGGGTACATCGGAATGGCCCCGATAGCACATGAAAAGCGCCAGAACGTGGACAATGATGCGGTTGGCCAAAAAGGGCGTATGCGTTTTTTCCTGAATATATTCAGGAAAAAACGCATACGCCCTTTTTGGCCAACCAAGCAACCTGGGAGAGCAAATCAGCACTACAAAGAAATCTCTCGCCCCCCACCCCCCCGGGGCAAAAGGGCCAGGCGAAAAAAGTCTAAAAACCAGAAAGGCAGGACAGCCCACGGAGTCAAGGGAGCCTTGTTAAGCTGATGGGCGGGATGTCAATGGCCAACAGCCAATCTTCACAAGTGTATCCTCTTTCCCAAACCATGTAAAACACAGAACCACAGAGCATAGGGCACTTCCACACATGGGCGTTGACCTTGGGAAAATGAAAAAATCAACCAGACACAGGGACCCCAAAGTTGAGGGCTGCTGTCTTGACAAGAACCTCCACTCCGGTACACGTTTCATATCCCAGGAAAGAGCCAAGTGGACAAAGACGAGTGGACAAGTGGACAAAGACAAGTGGACAAGTGGACAAGTGGTGCTACGTAGGTCCAATGGAGTGTCACTCAGCCATGAAATCCACGTCATGAGGCTGGTAGCAGCATCCTGAGTGGATTTAGGTACGATCATCCTCAGTGAAATAAGTCCCACAAAAAAAGAAACTTATGATATCACTTATCGAGGGAATGTAAAAATCGCTCCCCATGAACGGAATCCCCAAACAGAACAGAGTCACGCTTTTAGAAAACACACTTATGCCTGCTTCAGGGGAAAGGTGAGGTGCGGTGACGCATAAAACTCGAGTTTGAAATGAGCACAGATACCCTTCCGAAAACCGAATATGGAATGGACACGACCTACTCCTTGCTCAATCAACTGGACTCACCAGACCCTGTTCATCGCACAAGTATCTATCCGACTAGTAAGCATCTTAAAAGCTAAGTCTTGATATCTCTGTGTAAGTGCATCAAGTGTGTGTAAAGCGGCCTAAAACCAGCAGGGAAAATCAGCTCAGACCCATTCTGAGGATACATTTCCAACACAAAGAAGAAACAAGCAGGGCAAAACAGAGAGAAATTCTTCCAAAATGCGTTCAGGGACTGGCATGCAACCAGGATTGACCACATCTACAGCCCCAGCGGCAGAAGACATAAGGCTGGACACTCTTGGGGCTGAGACGATTGGTGAGGTTGGGAAAGCAAATGCAGACCCTTGAAAGGAATCCTGCGTGCTCCCCATTCCATGGCTCCCAACTCTCCAGGTTCAACGCAATCTTCCGACAGCGAAAGCACTCATTGGAAACCCAGCGGATGCAACACCGTGGGATCGGGAAAGCTTTCTGAAACTCACCTCAGTTTTCCTCTCCTGGTGCTCGTGTTCTCCATTCAGGCCCCCTTACTAACAATCTCCCCACTTGGAGACTCGGCGCCTTTCCATGCCTCTTTCGTACCGTCTGCAATTTGTCCGCAGGATGAACTGCAAGAGGGGGAACCAATGAGAGACTCGCTGGAGGTGTTTGGTCGGGCACATGTCACTCTCATTTCCCATCACGAAGAAGAATTCACCAGCGGTTCAGCCTGCCACCGCGGATCGACAATAGGGCGTGAAGCCATCCAGCCGTGTTGCGTCCCACTCACAAAAAAGCGACTTGGGAAATGGAGCTCAGGGGCCCTGCACTTCCCAAACCTGCAGAGTTCTAAACGATAACTATCGCCCCAAAATATATTGAGGTCAGGCTACGAAGAGGCGCTGAACGCAAGGCAGAACTGCAGGAAACGGATGTCAACGGGTACATCGGAATGGCCCCGATAGCACATGAAAAGCGCCAGAACGTGGACAATGATGCGGTTGGCCAAAAAGGGCGTATGCGTTTTTTCCTGAATATATTCAGGAAAAAACGCATACGCCCTTTTTGGCCAACCAAGCAACCTGGGAGAGCAAATCAGCACTACAAAGAAATCTCTCGCCCCCCCCCCCCCCCCGGGGCAAAAGGGCCAGGCGAAAAAAGTCTAAAAACCAGAAAGGCAGGACAGCCCACGGAGTCAAGGGAGCCTTGTTAAGCTGATGGGCGGGATGTCAATGGCCAACAGCCAATCTTCACAAGTGTATCCTCTTTCCCAAACCATGTAAAACACAGAACCACAGAGCATAGGGCACTTCCACACATGGGCGTTGACCTTGGGAAAATGAAAAAATCAACCAGACACAGGGACCCCAAAGTTGAGGGCTGCTGTCTTGACAAGAACCTCCACTCCGGTACACGTTTCATATCCCAGGAAAAAGCCAAGTGGACAAAGACGAGTGGACAAGTGGACAAAGACAAGTGGACAAGTGGACAAGTGGTGCTACGTAGGTCCAATGGAGTGTCACTCAGCCATGAAATCCACGTCATGAGGCTGGTAGCAGCATCCTGAGTGGATTTAGGTACGATCATCCTCAGTGAAATAAGTCCCACAAAAAAAGAAACTTATGATATCACTTATCGAGGGAATGTAAAAATCGCTCCCCATGAACGGAATCCCCAAACAGAACAGAGTCACGCTTTTAGAAAACACACTTATGCCTGCTTCAGGGGAAAGGTGAGGTGCGGTGACGCATAAAACTCGAGTTTGAAATGAGCACAGATACCCTTCCGAAAACCGAATATGGAATGGACACGACCTACTCCTTGCTCAATCAACTGGACTCACCAGACCCTGTTCATCGCACAAGTATCTATCCGACTAGTAAGCATCTTAAAAGCTAAGTCTTGATATCTCTGTGTAAGTGCATCAAGTGTGTGTAAAGCGGCCTAAAACCAGCAGGGAAAATCAGCTCAGACCCATTCTGAGGATACATTTCCAACACAAAGAAGAAACAAGCAGGGCAAAACAGAGAGAAATTCTTCCAAAATGCGTTCAGGGACTGGCATGCAACCAGGATTGACCACATCTACAGCCCCAGCGGCAGAAGACATAAGGCTGGACACTCTTGGGGCTGAGACGATTGGTGAGGTTGGGAAAGCAAATGCAGACCCTTGAAAGGAATCCTGCGTGCTCCCCATTCCATGGCTCCCAACTCTCCAGGTTCAACGCAATCTTCCGACAGCGAAAGCACTCATTGGAAACCCAGCGGATGCAACACCGTGGGATCGGGAAAGCTTTCTGAAACTCACCTCAGTTTTCCTCTCCTGGTGCTCGTGTTCTCCATTCAGGCCCCCTTACTAACAATCTCCCCACTTGGAGACTCGGCGCCTTTCCATGCCTCTTTCGTACCGTCTGCAATTTGTCCGCAGGATGAACTGCAAGAGGGGGAACCAATGAGAGACTCGCTGGAGGTGTTTGGTCGGGCACATGTCACTCTCATTTCCCATCACGAAGAAGAATTCACCAGCGGTTCAGCCTGCCACCGCGGATCGACAATAGGGCGTGAAGCCATCCAGCCGTGTTGCGTCCCACTCACAAAAAAGCGACTTGGGAAATGGAGCTCAGGGGCCCTGCACTTCCCAAACCTGCAGAGTTCTAAACGATAACTATCGCCCCAAAATATATTGAGGTCAGGCTACGAAGAGGCGCTGAACGCAAGGCAGAACTGCAGGAAACGGATGTCAACGGGTACATCGGAATGGCCCCGATAGCACATGAAAAGCGCCAGAACGTGGACAATGATGCGGTTGGCCAAAAAGGGCGTATGCGTTTTTTCCTGAATATATTCAGGAAAAAACGCATACGCCCTTTTTGGCCAACCAAGCAACCTGGGAGAGCAAATCAGCACTACAAAGAAATCTCTCGCCCCCCCCCCCGGGGCAAAAGGGCCAGGCGAAAAAAGTCTAAAAACCAGAAAGGCAGGACAGCCCACGGAGTCAAGGGAGCCTTGTTAAGCTGATGGGCGGGATGTCAATGGCCAACAGCCAATCTTCACAAGTGTATCCTCTTTCCCAAACCATGTAAAACACAGAACCACAGAGCATAGGGCACTTCCACACATGGGCGTTGACCTTGGGAAAATGAAAAAATCAACCAGACACAGGGACCCCAAAGTTGAGGGCTGCTGTCTTGACAAGAACCTCCACTCCGGTACACGTTTCATATCCCAGGAAAGAGCCAAGTGGACAAAGACGAGTGGACAAGTGGACAAAGACAAGTGGACAAGTGGACAAGTGGTGCTACGTAGGTCCAATGGAGTGTCACTCAGCCATGAAATCCACGTCATGAGGCTGGTAGCAGCATCCTGAGTGGATTTAGGTACGATCATCCTCAGTGAAATAAGTCCCACAAAAAAAGAAACTTATGATATCACTTATCGAGGGAATGTAAAAATCGCTCCCCATGAACGGAATCCCCAAACAGAACAGAGTCACGCTTTTAGAAAACACACTTATGCCTGCTTCAGGGGAAAGGTGAGGTGCGGTGACGCATAAAACTCGAGTTTGAAATGAGCACAGATACCCTTCCGAAAACCGAATATGGAATGGACACGACCTACTCCTTGCTCAATCAACTGGACTCACCAGACCCTGTTCATCGCACAAGTATCTATCCGACTAGTAAGCATCTTAAAAGCTAAGTCTTGATATCTCTGTGTAAGTGCATCAAGTGTGTGTAAAGCGGCCTAAAACCAGCAGGGAAAATCAGCTCAGACCCATTCTGAGGATACATTTCCAACACAAAGAAGAAACAAGCAGGGCAAAACAGAGAGAAATTCTTCCAAAATGCGTTCAGGGACTGGCATGCAACCAGGATTGACCACATCTACAGCCCCAGCGGCAGAAGACATAAGGCTGGACACTCTTGGGGCTGAGACGATTGGTGAGGTTGGGAAAGCAAATGCAGACCCTTGAAAGGAATCCTGCGTGCTCCCCATTCCATGGCTCCCAACTCTCCAGGTTCAACGCAATCTTCCGACAGCGAAAGCACTCATTGGAAACCCAGCGGATGCAACACCGTGGGATCGGGAAAGCTTTCTGAAACTCACCTCAGTTTTCCTCTCCTGGTGCTCGTGTTCTCCATTCAGGCCCCCTTACTAACAATCTCCCCACTTGGAGACTCGGCGCCTTTCCATGCCTCTTTCGTACCGTCTGCAATTTGTCCGCAGGATGAACTGCAAGAGGGGGAACCAATGAGAGACTCGCTGGAGGTGTTTGGTCGGGCACATGTCACTCTCATTTCCCATCACGAAGAAGAATTCACCAGCGGTTCAGCCTGCCACCGCGGATCGACAATAGGGCGTGAAGCCATCCAGCCGTGTTGCGTCCCACTCACAAAAAAGCGACTTGGGAAATGGAGCTCAGGGGCCCTGCACTTCCCAAACCTGCAGAGTTCTAAACGATAACTATCGCCCCAAAATATATTGAGGTCAGGCTACGAAGAGGCGCTGAACGCAAGGCAGAACTGCAGGAAACGGATGTCAACGGGTACATCGGAATGGCCCCGATAGCACATGAAAAGCGCCAGAACGTGGACAATGATGCGGTTGGCCAAAAAGGGCGTATGCGTTTTTTCCTGAATATATTCAGGAAAAAACGCATACGCCCTTTTTGGCCAACCAAGCAACCTGGGAGAGCAAATCAGCACTACAAAGAAATCTCTCGCCCCCCCCCCCCCCGGGGCAAAAGGGCCAGGCGAAAAAAGTCTAAAAACCAGAAAGGCAGGACAGCCCACGGAGTCAAGGGAGCCTTGTTAAGCTGATGGGCGGGATGTCAATGGCCAACAGCCAATCTTCACAAGTGTATCCTCTTTCCCAAACCATGTAAAACACAGAACCACAGAGCATAGGGCACTTCCACACATGGGCGTTGACCTTGGGAAAATGAAAAAATCAACCAGACACAGGGACCCCAAAGTTGAGGGCTGCTGTCTTGACAAGAACCTCCACTCCGGTACACGTTTCATATCCCAGGAAAGAGCCAAGTGGACAAAGACGAGTGGACAAGTGGACAAAGACAAGTGGACAAGTGGACAAGTGGTGCTACGTAGGTCCAATGGAGTGTCACTCAGCCATGAAATCCACGTCATGAGGCTGGTAGCAGCATCCTGAGTGGATTTAGGTACGATCATCCTCAGTGAAATAAGTCCCACAAAAAAAGAAACTTATGATATCACTTATCGAGGGAATGTAAAAATCGCTCCCCATGAACGGAATCCCCAAACAGAACAGAGTCACGCTTTTAGAAAACACACTTATGCCTGCTTCAGGGGAAAGGTGAGGTGCGGTGACGCATAAAACTCGAGTTTGAAATGAGCACAGATACCCTTCCGAAAACCGAATATGGAATGGACACGACCTACTCCTTGCTCAATCAACTGGACTCACCAGACCCTGTTCATCGCACAAGTATCTATCCGACTAGTAAGCATCTTAAAAGCTAAGTCTTGATATCTCTGTGTAAGTGCATCAAGTGTGTGTAAAGCGGCCTAAAACCAGCAGGGAAAATCAGCTCAGACCCATTCTGAGGATACATTTCCAACACAAAGAAGAAACAAGCAGGGCAAAACAGAGAGAAATTCTTCCAAAATGCGTTCAGGGACTGGCATGCAACCAGGATTGACCACATCTACAGCCCCAGCGGCAGAAGACATAAGGCTGGACACTCTTGGGGCTGAGACGATTGGTGAGGTTGGGAAAGCAAATGCAGACCCTTGAAAGGAATCCTGCGTGCTCCCCATTCCATGGCTCCCAACTCTCCAGGTTCAACGCAATCTTCCGACAGCGAAAGCACTCATTGGAAACCCAGCGGATGCAACACCGTGGGATCGGGAAAGCTTTCTGAAACTCACCTCAGTTTTCCTCTCCTGGTGCTCGTGTTCTCCATTCAGGCCCCCTTACTAACAATCTCCCCACTTGGAGACTCGGCGCCTTTCCATGCCTCTTTCGTACCGTCTGCAATTTGTCCGCAGGATGAACTGCAAGAGGGGGAACCAATGAGAGACTCGCTGGAGGTGTTTGGTCGGGCACATGTCACTCTCATTTCCCATCACGAAGAAGAATTCACCAGCGGTTCAGCCTGCCACCGCGGATCGACAATAGGGCGTGAAGCCATCCAGCCGTGTTGCGTCCCACTCACAAAAAAGCGACTTGGGAAATGGAGCTCAGGGGCCCTGCACTTCCCAAACCTGCAGAGTTCTAAACGATAACTATCGCCCCAAAATATATTGAGGTCAGGCTACGAAGAGGCGCTGAACGCAAGGCAGAACTGCAGGAAACGGATGTCAACGGGTACATCGGAATGGCCCCGATAGCACATGAAAAGCGCCAGAACGTGGACAATGATGCGGTTGGCCAAAAAGGGCGTATGCGTTTTTTCCTGAATATATTCAGGAAAAAACGCATACGCCCTTTTTGGCCAACCAAGCAACCTGGGAGAGCAAATCAGCACTACAAAGAAATCTCTCGCCCCCCCCCCCGGGGCAAAAGGGCCAGGCGAAAAAAGTCTAAAAACCAGAAAGGCAGGACAGGCCACGGAGTCAAGGGAGCCTTGTTAAGCTGATGGGCGGGATGTCAATGGCCAACAGCCAATCTTCACAAGTGTATCCTCTTTCCCAAACCATGTAAAACACAGAACCACAGAGCATAGGGCACTTCCACACATGGGCGTTGACCTTGGGAAAATGAAAAAATCAACCAGACACAGGGACCCCAAAGTTGAGGGCTGCTGTCTTGACAAGAACCTCCACTCCGGTACACGTTTCATATCCCAGGAAAGAGCCAAGTGGACAAAGACGAGTGGACAAGTGGACAAAGACAAGTGGACAAGTGGACAAGTGGTGCTACGTAGGTCCAATGGAGTGTCACTCAGCCATGAAATCCACGTCATGAGGCTGGTAGCAGCATCCTGAGTGGATTTAGGTACGATCATCCTCAGTGAAATAAGTCCCACAAAAAAAGAAACTTATGATATCACTTATCGAGGGAATGTAAAAATCGCTCCCCATGAACGGAATCCCCAAACAGAACAGAGTCACGCTTTTAGAAAACACACTTATGCCTGCTTCAGGGGAAAGGTGAGGTGCGGTGACGCATAAAACTCGAGTTTGAAATGAGCACAGATACCCTTCCGAAAACCGAATATGGAATGGACACGACCTACTCCTTGCTCAATCAACTGGACTCACCAGACCCTGTTCATCGCACAAGTATCTATCCGACTAGTAAGCATCTTAAAAGCTAAGTCTTGATATCTCTGTGTAAGTGCATCAAGTGTGTGTAAAGCGGCCTAAAACCAGCAGGGAAAATCAGCTCAGGCCCATTCTGAGGATACATTTCCAACACAAAGAAGAAACAAGCAGGGCAAAACAGAGAGAAATTCTTCCAAAATGCGTTCAGGGACTGGCATGCAACCAGGATTGACCACATCTACAGCCCCAGCGGCAGAAGACATAAGGCTGGACACTCTTGGGGCTGAGACGATTGGTGAGGTTGGGAAAGCAAATGCAGACCCTTGAAAGGAATCCTGCGTGCTCCCCATTCCATGGCTCCCAACTCTCCAGGTTCAACGCAATCTTCCGACAGCGAAAGCACTCATTGGAAACCCAGCGGATGCTACACCGTGGGATCGGGAAAGCTTTCTGAAACTCACCTCAGTTTTCCTCTCCTGGTGCTCGTGTTCTCCATTCAGGCCCCCTTACTAACAATCTCCCCACTTGGAGACTCGGCGCCTTTCCATGCCTCTTTCGTACCGTCTGCAATTTGTCCGCAGGATGAACTGCAAGAGGGGGAACCAATGAGAGACTCGCTGGAGGTGTTTGGTCGGGCACATGTCACTCTCATTTCCCATCACGAAGAAGAATTCACCAGCGGTTCAGCCTGCCACCGCGGATCGACAATAGGGCGTGAAGCCATCCAGCCGTGTTGCGTCCCACTCACAAAGAAGCGACTTGGGAAATGGAGCTCAGGGGCCCTGCACTTCCCAAACCTGCAGAGTTCTAAACGATAACTATCGCCCCAAAATATATTGAGGTCAGGCTACGAAGAGGCGCTGAACGCAAGGCAGAACTGCAGGAAACGGATGTCAACGGGTACATCGGAATGGCCCCGATAGCACATGAAAAGCGCCAGAACGTGGACAATGATGCGGTTGGCCAAAAAGGGCGTATGCGTTTTTTCCTGAATATATTCAGGAAAAAACGCATACGCCCTTTTTGGCCAACCAAGCAACCTGGGAGAGCAAATCAGCACTACAAAGAAATCTCTCGCCCCCCCCCCCCCCCCGGGGCAAAAGGGCCAGGCGAAAAAAGTCTAAAAACCAGAAAGGCAGGACAGCCCACGGAGTCAAGGGAGCCTTGTTAAGCTGATGGGCGGGATGTCAATGGCCAACAGCCAATCTTCACAAGTGTATCCTCTTTCCCAAACCATGGAAAACACAGAACCACAGAGCATAGGGCACTTCCACACATGGGCGTTGACCTTGGGAAAATGAAAAAATCAACCAGACACAGGGACCCCAAAGTTGAGGGCTGCTGTCTTGACAAGAACCTCCACTCCGGTACACGTTTCATATCCCAGGAAAGAGCCAAGTGGACAAAGACGAGTGGACAAGTGGACAAAGACAAGTGGACAAGTGGACAAGTGGTGCTACGTAGGTCCAATGGAGTGTCACTCAGCCATGAAATCCACGTCATGAGGCTGGTAGCAGCATCCTGAGTGGATTTAGGTACGATCATCCTCAGTGAAATAAGTCCCACAAAAAAAGAAACTTATGATATCACTTATCGAGGGAATGTAAAAATCGCTCCCCATGAACGGAATCCCCAAACAGAACAGAGTCACGCTTTTAGAAAACACACTTATGCCTGCTTCAGGGGAAAGGTGAGGTGCGGTGACGCATAAAACTCGAGTTTGAAATGAGCACAGATACCCTTCCGAAAACCGAATATGGAATGGACACGACCTACTCCTTGCTCAATCAACTGGACTCACCAGACCCTGTTCATCGCACAAGTATCTATCCGACTAGTAAGCATCTTAAAAGCTAAGTCTTGATATCTCTGTGTAAGTGCATCAAGTGTGTGTAAAGCGGCCTAAAACCAGCAGGGAAAATCAGCTCAGACCCATTCTGAGGATACATTTCCAACACAAAGAAGAAACAAGCAGGGCAAAACAGAGAGAAATTCTTCCAAAATGCGTTCAGGGACTGGCATGCAACCAGGATTGACCACATCTACAGCCCCAGCGGCAGAAGACATAAGGCTGGACACTCTTGGGGCTGAGACGATTGGTGAGGTTGGGAAAGCAAATGCAGACCCTTGAAAGGAATCCTGCGTGCTCCCCATTCCATGGGTCCCAACTCTCCAGGTTCAACGCAATCTTCCGACAGCGAAAGCACTCATTGGAAACCCAGCGGATGCTACACCGTGGGATCGGGAAAGCTTTCTGAAACTCACCTCAGTTTTCCTCTCCTGGTGCTCGTGTTCTCCATTCAGGCCCCCTTACTAACAATCTCCCCACTTGGAGACTCGGCGCCTTTCCATGCCTCTTTCGTACCGTCTGCAATTTGTCCGCAGGATGAACTGCAAGAGGGGGAACCAATGAGAGACTCGCTGGAGGTGTTTGGTCGGGCACATGTCACTCTCATTTCCCATCACGAAGAAGAATTCACCAGCGGTTCAGCCTGCCACCGCGGATCGACAATAGGGCGTGAAGCCATCCAGCCGTGTTGCGTCCCACTCACAAAAAAGCGACTTGGGAAATGGAGCTCAGGGGCCCTGCACTTCCCAAACCTGCAGAGTTCTAAACGATAACTATCGCCCCAAAATATATTGAGGTCAGGCTACGAAGAGGCGCTGAACGCAAGGCAGAACTGCAGGAAACGGATGTCAACGGGTACATCGGAATGGCCCCGATAGCACATGAAAAGCGCCAGAACGTGGACAATGATGCGGTTGGCCAAAAAGGGCGTATTCAGGAAAAAACGCATACGCCCTTTTTGGCCAACCAAGCAACCTGGGAGAGCAAATCAGCACTACAAAGAAATCTCTCGCCCCCCCCCCCGGGGCAAAAGGGCCAGGCGAAAAAAGTCTAAAAACCAGAAAGGCAGGACAGCCCACGGAGTCAAGGGAGCCTTGTTAAGCTGATGGGCGGGATGTCAATGGCCAACAGCCAATCTTCACAAGTGTATCCTCTTTCCCAAACCATGGAAAACACAGAACCACAGAGCATAGGGCACTTCCACACATGGGCGTTGACCTTGGGAAAATGAAAAAATCAACCAGACACAGGGACCCCAAAGTTGAGGGCTGCTGTCTTGACAAGAACCTCCACTCCGGTACACGTTTCATATCCCAGGAAAGAGCCAAGTGGACAAAGACGAGTGGACAAGTGGACAAAGACAAGTGGACAAGTGGACAAGTGGTGCTACGTAGGTCCAATGGAGTGTCACTCAGCCATGAAATCCACGTCATGAGGCTGGTAGCAGCATCCTGAGTGGATTTAGGTACGATCATCCTCAGTGAAATAAGTCCCACAAAAAAAGAAACTTATGATATCACTTATCGAGGGAATGTAAAAATCGCTCCCCATGAACGGAATCCCCAAACAGAACAGAGTCACGCTTTTAGAAAACACACTTATGCCTGCTTCAGGGGAAAGGTGAGGTGCGGTGACGCATAAAACTCGAGTTTGAAATGAGCACAGATACCCTTCCGAAAACCGAATATGGAATGGACACGACCTACTCCTTGCTCAATCAACTGGACTCACCAGACCCTGTTCATCGCACAAGTATCTATCCGACTAGTAAGCATCTTAAAAGCTAAGTCTTGATATCTCTGTGTAAGTGCATCAAGTGTGTGTAAAGCGGCCTAAAACCAGCAGGGAAAATCAGCTCAGACCCATTCTGAGGATACATTTCCAACACAAAGAAGAAACAAGCAGGGCAAAACAGAGAGAAATTCTTCCAAAATGCGTTCAGGGACTGGCATGCAACCAGGATTGACCACATCTACAGCCCCAGCGGCAGAAGACATAAGGCTGGACACTCTTGGGGCTGAGACGATTGGTGAGGTTGGGAAAGCAAATGCAGACCCTTGAAAGGAATCCTGCGTGCTCCCCATTCCATGGGTCCCAACTCTCCAGGTTCAACGCAATCTTCCGACAGCGAAAGCACTCATTGGAAACCCAGCGGATGCTACACCGTGGGATCGGGAAAGCTTTCTGAAACTCACCTCAGTTTTCCTCTCCTGGTGCTCGTGTTCTCCATTCAGGCCCCCTTACTAACAATCTCCCCACTTGGAGACTCGGCGCCTTTCCATGCCTCTTTCGTACCGTCTGCAATTTGTCCGCAGGATGAACTGCAAGAGGGGGAACCAATGAGAGACTCGCTGGAGGTGTTTGGTCGGGCACATGTCACTCTCATTTCCCATCACGAAGAAGAATTCACCAGCGGTTCAGCCTGCCACCGCGGATCGACAATAGGGCGTGAAGCCATCCAGCCGTGTTGCGTCCCACTCACAAAAAAGCGACTTGGGAAATGGAGCTCAGGGGCCCTGCACTTCCCAAACCTGCAGAGTTCTAAACGATAACTATCGCCCCAAAATATATTGAGGTCAGGCTACGAAGAGGCGCTGAACGCAAGGCAGAACTGCAGGAAACGGATGTCAACGGGTACATCGGAATGGCCCCGATAGCACATGAAAAGCGCCAGAACGTGGACAATGATGCGGTTGGCCAAAAAGGGCGTATGCGTTTTTTCCTGAATATATTCAGGAAAAAACGCATACGCCCTTTTTGGCCAACCAAGCAACCTGGGAGAGCAAATCAGCACTACAAAGAAATCTCTCGCCCCCCCCCCCCGGGGCAAAAGGGCCAGGCGAAAAAAGTCTAAAAACCAGAAAGGCAGGACAGCCCACGGAGTCAAGGGAGCCTTGTTAAGCTGATGGGCGGGATGTCAATGGCCAACAGCCAATCTTCACAAGTGTATCCTCTTTCCCAAACCATGTAAAACACAGAACCACAGAGCATAGGGCACTTCCACACATGGGCGTTGACCTTGGGAAAATGAAAAAATCAACCAGACACAGGGACCCCAAAGTTGAGGGCTGCTGTCTTGACAAGAACCTCCACTCCGGTACACGTTTCATATCCCAGGAAAGAGCCAAGTGGACAAAGACGAGTGGACAAGTGGACAAAGACAAGTGGACAAGTGGACAAGTGGTGCTACGTAGGTCCAATGGAGTGTCACTCAGCCATGAAATCCACGTCATGAGGCTGGTAGCAGCATCCTGAGTGGATTTAGGTACGATCATCCTCAGTGAAATAAGTCCCACAAAAAAAGAAACTTATGATATCACTTATCGAGGGAATGTAAAAATCGCTCCCCATGAACGGAATCCCCAAACAGAACAGAGTCACGCTTTTAGAAAACACACTTATGCCTGCTTCAGGGGAAAGGTGAGGTGCGGTGACGCATAAAACTCGAGTTTGAAATGAGCACAGATACCCTTCCGAAAACCGAATATGGAATGGACACGACCTACTCCTTGCTCAATCAACTGGACTCACCAGACCCTGTTCATCGCACAAGTATCTATCCGACTAGTAAGCATCTTAAAAGCTAAGTCTTGATATCTCTGTGTAAGTGCATCAAGTGTGTGTAAAGCGGCCTAAAACCAGCAGGGAAAATCAGCTCAGACCCATTCTGAGGATACATTTCCAACACAAAGAAGAAACAAGCAGGGCAAAACAGAGAGAAATTCTTCCAAAATGCGTTCAGGGACTGGCATGCAACCAGGATTGACCACATCTACAGCCCCAGCGGCAGAAGACATAAGGCTGGACACTCTTGGGGCTGAGACGATTGGTGAGGTTGGGAAAGCAAATGCAGACCCTTGAAAGGAATCCTGCGTGCTCCCCATTCCATGGGTCCCAACTCTCCAGGTTCAACGCAATCTTCCGACAGCGAAAGCACTCATTGGAAACCCAGCGGATGCTACACCGTGGGATCGGGAAAGCTTTCTGAAACTCACCTCAGTTTTCCTCTCCTGGTGCTCGTGTTCTCCATTCAGGCCCCCTTACTAACAATCTCCCCACTTGGAGACTCGGCGCCTTTCCATGCCTCTTTCGTACCGTCTGCAATTTGTCCGCAGGATGAACTGCAAGAGGGGGAACCAATGAGAGACTCGCTGGAGGTGTTTGGTCGGGCACATGTCACTCTCATTTCCCATCACGAAGAAGAATTCACCAGCGGTTCAGCCTGCCACCGCGGATCGACAATAGGGCGTGAAGCCATCCAGCCGTGTTGCGTCCCACTCACAAAAAAGCGACTTGGGAAATGGAGCTCAGGGGCCCTGCACTTCCCAAACCTGCAGAGTTCTAAACGATAACTATCGCCCCAAAATATATTGAGGTCAGGCTACGAAGAGGCGCTGAACGCAAGGCAGAACTGCAGGAAACGGATGTCAACGGGTACATCGGAATGGCCCCGATAGCACATGAAAAGCGCCAGAACGTGGACAATGATGCGGTTGGCCAAAAAGGGCGTATGCGTTTTTTCCTGAATATATTCAGGAAAAAACGCATACGCCCTTTTTGGCCAACCAAGCAACCTGGGAGAGCAAATCAGCACTACAAAGAAATCTCTCGCCCCCCCCCCGGGGGGCAAAAGGGCCAGGCGAAAAAAGTCTAAAAACCAGAAAGGCAGGACAGCCCACGGAGTCAAGGGAGCCTTGTTAAGCTGATGGGCGGGATGTCAATGGCCAACAGCCAATCTTCACAAGTGTATCCTCTTTCCCAAACCATGTAAAACACAGAACCACAGAGCATAGGGCACTTCCACACACGGGCGTTGACCTTGGGAAAATGAAAAAATCAACCAGACACAGGGACCCCAAAGTTGAGGGCTGCTGTCTTGACAAGAACCTCCACTCCGGTACACGTTTCATATCCCAGGAAAGAGCCAAGTGGACAAAGACGAGTGGACAAGTGGACAAAGACAAGTGGACAAGTGGTGCTACGTAGGTCCAATGGAGTGTCACTCAGCCATGAAATCCACGTCATGAGGCTGGTAGCAGCATCCTGAGTGGATTTAGGTACGATCATCCTCAGTGAAATAAGTCCCACAAAAAAAGAAACTTAGGATATCACTTATCGAGGGAATGTAAAAATCGCTCCCCATGAACGGAATCCCCAAACAGAACAGAGTCACGCTTTTAGAAAACACACTTATGCCTGCTTCAGGGGAAAGGTGAGGTGCGGTGACGCATAAAACTCGAGTTTGAAATGAGCACAGATACCCTTCCGAAAACCGAATATGGAATGGACACGACCTACTCCTTGCTCAATCAACTGGACTCACCAGACCCTGTTCATCGCACAAGTATCTATCCGACTAGTAAGCATCTTAAAAGCTAAGTCTTGATATCTCTGTGTAAGTGCATCAAGTGTGTGTAAAGCGGCCTAAAACCAGCAGGGAAAATCAGCTCAGACCCATTCTGAGGATACATTTCCAACACAAAGAAGAAACAAGCAGGGCAAAACAGAGAGAAATTCTTCCAAAATGCGTTCAGGGACTGGCATGCAACCAGGATTGACCACATCTACAGCCCCAGCGGCAGAAGACATAAGGCTGGACACTCTTGGGGCTGAGACGATTGGTGAGGTTGGGAAAGCAAATGCAGACCCTTGAAAGGAATCCTGCGTGCTCCCCATTCCATGGCTCCCAACTCTCCAGGTTCAACGCAATCTTCCGACAGCGAAAGCACTCATTGGAAACCCAGCGGATGCTACACCGTGGGATCGGGAAAGCTTTCTGAAACTCACCTCAGTTTTCCTCTCCTGGTGCTCGTGTTCTCCATTCAGGCCCCCTTACTAACAATCTCCCCACTTGGAGACTCGGCGCCTTTCCATGCCTCTTTCGTACCGTCTGCAATTTGTCCGCAGGATGAACTGCAAGAGGGGGAACCAATGAGAGACTCGCTGGAGGTGTTTGGTCGGGCACATGTCACTCTCATTTCCCATCACGAAGAAGAATTCACCAGCGGTTCAGCCTGCCACCGCGGATCGACAATAGGGCGTGAAGCCATCCAGCCGTGTTGCGTCCCACTCACAAAAAAGCGACTTGGGAAATGGAGCTCAGGGGCCCTGCACTTCCCAAACCTGCAGAGTTCTAAACGATAACTATCGCCCCAAAATATATTGAGGGCAGGCTACGAAGAGGCGCTGAACGCAAGGCAGAACTGCAGGAAACGGATGTCAACGGGTACATCGGAATGGCCCCGATAGCACATGAAAAGCGCCAGAACGTGGACAATGATGCGGTTGGCCAAAAAGGGCGTATGCGTTTTTTCCTGAATATATTCAGGAAAAAACGCATACGCCCTTTTTGGCCAACCAAGCAACCTGGGAGAGCAAATCAGCACTACAAAGAAATCTCTCGTCCCCCCCCCCCGGGGCAAAAGGGCCAGGCGAAAAAAGTCTAAAAACCAGAAAGGCAGGACAGCCCACGGAGTCAAGGGAGCCTTGTTAAGCTGATGGGCGGGATGTCAATGGCCAACAGCCAATCTTCACAAGTGTATCCTCTTTCCCAAACCATGTAAAACACAGAACCACAGAGCATAGGGCACTTCCACACATGGGCGTTGACCTTGGGAAAATGAAAAAATCAACCAGACACAGGGACCCCAAAGTTGAGGGCTGCTGTCTTGACAAGAACCTCCACTCCGGTACACGTTTCATATCCCAGGAAAGAGCCAAGTGGACAAAGACGAGTGGACAAGTGGACAAAGACAAGTGGACAAGTGGACAAGTGGTGCTACGTAGGTCCAATGGAGTGTCACTCAGCCATGAAATCCACGTCATGAGGCTGGTAGCAGCATCCTGAGTGGATTTAGGTACGATCATCCTCAGTGAAATAAGTCCCACAAAAAAAGAAACTTATGATATCACTTATCGAGGGAATGTAAAAATCGCTCCCCATGAACGGAATCCCCAAACAGAACAGAGTCACGCTTTTAGAAAACACACTTATGCCTGCTTCAGGGGAAAGGTGAGGTGCGGTGACGCATAAAACTCGAGTTTGAAATGAGCACAGATACCCTTCCGAAAACCGAATATGGAATGGACACGACCTACTCCTTGCTCAATCAACTGGACTCACCAGACCCTGTTCATCGCACAAGTATCTATCCGACTAGTAAGCATCTTAAAAGCTAAGTCTTGATATCTCTGTGTAAGTGCATCAAGTGTGTGTAAAGCGGCCTAAAACCAGCAGGGAAAATCAGCTCAGACCCATTCTGAGGATACATTTCCAACACAAAGAAGAAACAAGCAGGGCAAAACAGAGAGAAATTCTTCCAAAATGCGTTCAGGGACTGGCATGCAACCAGGATTGACCACATCTACAGCCCCAGCGGCAGAAGACATAAGGCTGGACACTCTTGGGGCTGAGACGATTGGTGAGGTTGGGAAAGCAAATGCAGACCCTTGAAAGGAATCCTGCGTGCTCCCCATTCCATGGCTCCCAACTCTCCAGGTTCAACGCAATCTTCCGACAGCGAAAGCACTCATTGGAAACCCAGCGGATGCTACACCGTGGGATCGGGAAAGCTTTCTGAAACTCACCTCAGTTTTCCTCTCCTGGTGCTCGTGTTCTCCATTCAGGCCCCCTTACTAACAATCTCCCCACTTGGAGACTCGGCGCCTTTCCATGCCTCTTTCGTACCGTCTGCAATTTGTCCGCAGGATGAACTGCAAGAGGGGGAACCAATGAGAGACTCGCTGGAGGTGTTTGGTCGGGCACATGTCACTCTCATTTCCCATCACGAAGAAGAATTCACCAGCGGTTCAGCCTGCCACCGCGGATCGACAATAGGGCGTGAAGCCATCCAGCCGTGTTGCGTCCCACTCACAAAAAAGCGACTTGGGAAATGGAGCTCAGGGGCCCTGCACTTCCCAAACCTGCAGAGTTCTAAACGATAACTATCGCCCCAAAATATATTGAGCGCAGGCTACGAAGAGGCGCTGAACGCAAGGCAGAACTGCAGGAAACGGATGTCAACGGGTACATCGGAATGGCCCCGATAGCACATGAAAAGCGCCAGAACGTGGACAATGATGCGGTTGGCCAAAAAGGGCGTATGCGTTTTTTCCTGAATATATTCAGGAAAAAACGCATACGCCCTTTTTGGCCAACCAAGCAACCTGGGAGAGCAAATCAGCACTACAAAGAAATCTCTCGCCCCCCCCCGGGGCAAAAGGGCCAGGCGAAAAAAGTCTAAAAACCAGAAAGGCAGGACAGCCCACGGAGTCAAGGGAGCCTTGTTAAGCTGATGGGCGGGATGTCAATGGCCAACAGCCAATCTTCACAAGTGTATCCTCTTTCCCAAACCATGTAAAACACAGAACCACAGAGCATAGGGCACTTCCACACATGGGCGTTGACCTTGGGAAAATGAAAAAATCAACCAGACACAGGGACCCCAAAGTTGAGGGCTGCTGTCTTGACAAGAACCTCCACTCCGGTACACGTTTCATATCCCAGGAAAGAGCCAAGTGGACAAAGACGAGTGGACAAGTGGACAAAGACAAGTGGACAAGTGGACAAGTGGTGCTACGTAGGTCCAATGGAGTGTCACTCAGCCATGAAATCCACGTCATGAGGCTGGTAGCAGCATCCTGAGTGGATTTAGGTACGATCATCCTCAGTGAAATAAGTCCCACAAAAAAAGAAACTTAGGATATCACTTATCGAGGGAATGTAAAAATCGCTCCCCATGAACGGAATCCCCAAACAGAACAGAGTCACGCTTTTAGAAAACACACTTATGCCTGCTTCAGGGGAAAGGTGAGGTGCGGTGACGCATAAAACTCGAGTTTGAAATGAGCACAGATACCCTTCCGAAAACCGAATATGGAATGGACACGACCTACTCCTTGCTCAATCAACTGGACTCACCAGACCCTGTTCATCGCACAAGTATCTATCCGACTAGTAAGCATCTTAAAAGCAAAGTCTTGATATCTCTGTGTAAGTGCATCAAGGGTGTGTAAAGCGGCCTAAAACCAGCAGGGAAAATCAGCTCAGACCCATTCTGAGGATACATTTCCAACACAAAGAAGAAACAAGCAGGGCAAAACAGAGAGAAATTCTTCCAAAATGCGTTCAGGGACTGGCATGCAACCAGGATTGACCACATCTACAGCCCCAGCGGCAGAAGACATAAGGCTGGACACTCTTGGGGCTGAGACGATTGGTGAGGTTGGGAAAGCAAATGCAGACCCTTGAAAGGAATCCTGCGTGCTCCCCATTCCATGGCTCCCAACTCTCCAGGTTCAACGCAATCTTCCGACAGCGAAAGCACTCATTGGAAACCCAGCGGATGCTACACCGTGGGATCGGGAAAGCTTTCTGAAACTCACCTCAGTTTTCCTCTCCTGGTGCTCGTGTTCTCCATTCAGGCCCCCTTACTAACAATCTCCCCACTTGGAGACTCGGCGCCTTTCCATGCCTCTTTCGTACCGTCTGCAATTTGTCCGCAGGATGAACTGCAAGAGGGGGAACCAATGAGAGACTCGCTGGAGGTGTTTGGTCGGGCACATGTCACTCTCATTTCCCATCACGAAGAAGAATTCACCAGCGGTTCAGCCTGCCACCGCGGATCGACAATAGGGCGTGAAGCCATCCAGCCGTGTTGCGTCCCACTCACAAAAAAGCGACTTGGGAAATGGAGCTCAGGGGCCCTGCACTTCCCAAACCTGCAGAGTTCTAAACGATAACTATCGCCCCAAAATAAATTGAGGGCAGGCTACGAAGAGGCGCTGAACGCAAGGCAGAACTGCAGGAAACGGATGTCAACGGGTACATCGGAATGGCCCCGATAGCACATGAAAAGCGCCAGAACGTGGACAATGATGCGGTTGGCCAAAAAGGGCGTATGCGTTTTTTCCTGAATATATTCAGGAAAAAACGCATACGCCCTTTTTGGCCAACCAAGCAACCTGGGAGAGTAAATCAGCACTACAAAGAAATCTCTCGCCCCCCCCCCCGGGGCAAAAGGGCCAGGCGAAAAAAGTCTAAAAACCAGAAAGGCAGGACAGCCCACGGAGTCAAGGGAGCCTTGTTAAGCTGATGGGCGGGATGTCAATGGCCAACAGCCAATCTTCACAAGTGTATCCTCTTTCCCAAACCATGTAAAACACAGAACCACAGAGCATAGGGCACTTCCACACATGGGCGTTGACCTTGGGAAAATGAAAAAATCAACCAGACACAGGGACCCCAAAGTTGAGGGCTGCTGTCTTGACAAGAACCTCCACTCCGGTACACGTTTCATATCCCAGGAAAGAGCCAAGTGGACAAAGACGAGTGGACAAGTGGACAAAGACAAGTGGACAAGTGGACAAGTGGTGCTACGTAGGTCCAATGGAGTGTCACTCAGCCATGAAATCCACGTCATGAGGCTGGTAGCAGCATCCTGAGTGGATTTAGGTACGATCATCCTCAGTGAAATAAGTCCCACAAAAAAAGAAACTTATGATATCACTTATCGAGGGAATGTAAAAATCGCTCCCCATGAACGGAATCCCCAAACAGAACAGAGTCACGCTTTTAGAAAACACACTTATGCCTGCTTCAGGGGAAAGGTGAGGTGCGGTGACGCATAAAACTCGAGTTTGAAATGAGCACAGATACCCTTCCGAAAACCGAATATGGAATGGACACGACCTACTCCTTGCTCAATCAACTGGACTCACCAGACCCTGTTCATCGCACAAGTATCTATCCGACTAGTAAGCATCTTAAAAGCTAAGTCTTGATATCTCTGTGTAAGTGCATCAAGTGTGTGTAAAGCGGCCTAAAACCAGCAGGGAAAATCAGCTCAGACCCATTCTGAGGATACATTTCCAACACAAAGAAGAAACAAGCAGGGCAAAACAGAGAGAAATTCTTCCAAAATGCGTTCAGGGACTGGCATGCAACCAGGATTGACCACATCTACAGCCCCAGCGGCAGAAGACATAAGGCTGGACACTCTTGGGGCTGAGACGATTGGTGAGGTTGGGAAAGCAAATGCAGACCCTTGAAAGGAATCCTGCGTGCTCCCCATTCCATGGCTCCCAACTCTCCAGGTTCAACGCAATCTTCCGACAGCGAAAGCACTCATTGGAAACCCAGCGGATGCTACACCGTGGGATCGGGAAAGCTTTCTGAAACTCACCTCAGTTTTCCTCTCCTGGTGCTCGTGTTCTCCATTCAGGCCCCCTTACTAACAATCTCCCCACTTGGAGACTCGGCGCCTTTCCATGCCTCTTTCGTACCGTCTGCAATTTGTCCGCAGGATGAACTGCAAGAGGGGGAATCAATGAGAGACTCGCTGGAGGTGTTTGGTCAGGCACATGTCACTCTCATTTCCCATCACGAAGAAGAATTCACCAGCGGTTCAGCCTGCCACCGCGGATCGACAATAGGGCGTGAAGCCATCCAGCCGTGTTGCGTCCCACTCACAAAAAAGCGACTTGGGAAATGGAGCTCAGGGGCCCTGCACTTCCCAAACCTGCAGAGTTCTAAACGATAACTATCGCCCCAAAATATATTGAGCGCAGGCTACGAAGAGGCGCTGAACGCAAGGCAGAACTGCAGGAAACGGATGTCAACGGGTACATCGGAATGGCCCCGATAGCACATGAAAAGCGCCAGAACGCGGACAATGATGCGGTTGGCCAAAAAGGGCGTATGCGTTTTTTCCTGAATATATTCAGGAAAAAACGCATACGCCCTTTTTGGCCAACCAAGCAACCTGGGAGAGCAAATCAGCACTACAAAGAAATCTCTCGCCCCCCCCCCCCCCCCGGGGCAAAAGGGCCAGGCGAAAAAAGTCTAAAAACCAGAAAGGCAGGACAGCCCACGGAGTCAAGGGAGCCTTGTTAAGCTGATGGGCGGGATGTCAATGGCCAACAGCCAATCTTCACAAGTGTATCCTCTTTCCCAAACCATGTAAAACACAGAACCACAGAGCATAGGGCACTTCCACACATGGGCGTTGACCTTGGGAAAATGAAAAAATCAACCAGACACAGGGACCCCAAAGTTGAGGGCTGCTGTCTTGACAAGAACCTCCACTCCGGTACACGTTTCATATCCCAGGAAAGAGCCAAGTGGACAAAGACGAGTGGACAAGTGGACAAAGACAAGTGGACAAGTGGACAAGTGGTGCTACGTAGGTCCAATGGAGTGTCACTCAGCCATGAAATCCACGTCATGAGGCTGGTAGCAGCATCCTGAGTGGATTTAGGTACGATCATCCTCAGTGAAATAAGTCCCACAAAAAAAGAAACTTATGATATCACTTATCGAGGGAATGTAAAAATCGCTCCCCATGAACGGAATCCCCAAACAGAACAGAGTCACGCTTTTAGAAAACACACTTATGCCTGCTTCAGGGGAAAGGTGAGGTGCGGTGACGCATAAAACTCGAGTTTGAAATGAGCACAGATACCCTTCCGAAAACCGAATATGGAATGGACACGACCTACTCCTTGCTCAATCAACTGGACTCACCAGACCCTGTTCATCGCACAAGTATCTATCCGACTAGTAAGCATCTTAAAAGCTAAGTCTTGATATCTCTGTGTAAGTGCATCAAGTGTGTGTAAAGCGGCCTAAAACCAGCAGGGAAAATCAGCTCAGACCCATTCTGAGGATACATTTCCAACACAAAGAAGAAACAAGCAGGGCAAAACAGAGAGAAATTCTTCCAAAATGCGTTCAGGGACTGGCATGCAACCAGGATTGACCACATCTACAGCCCCAGCGGCAGAAGACATAAGGCTGGACACTCTTGGGGCTGAGACGATTGGTGAGGTTGGGAAAGCAAATGCAGACCCTTGAAAGGAATCCTGCGTGCTCCCCATTCCATGGGTCCCAACTCTCCAGGTTCAACGCAATCTTCCGACAGCGAAAGCACTCATTGGAAACCCAGCGGATGCTACACCGTGGGATCGGGAAAGCTTTCTGAAACTCACCTCAGTTTTCCTCTCCTGGTGCTCGTGTTCTCCATTCAGGCCCCCTTACTAACAATCTCCCCACTTGGAGACTCGGCGCTTTTCCATGCCTCTTTCGTACCGTCTGCAATTTGTCCGCAGGATGAACTGCAAGAGGGGGAACCAATGAGAGACTCGCTGGAGGTGTTTGGTCGGGCACATGTCACTCTCATTTCCCATCACGAAAAAGAATTCACCAGCGGTTCAGCCTGCCACCGCGGATCGACAATAGGGCGTGAAGCCATCCAGCCGTGTTGCGTCCCACTCACAAAAAAGCGACTTGGGAAATGGAGCTCAGGGGCCCTGCACTTCCCAAACCTGCAGAGTTCTAAACGATAACTATCGCCCCAAAATATATTGAGGTCAGGCTACGAAGAGGCGCTGAACGCAAGGCAGAACTGCAGGAAACGGATGTCAACGGGTACATCGGAATGGCCCCGATAGCACATGAAAAGCGCCAGAACGTGGACAATGATGCGGTTGGCCAAAAAGGGCGTATGCGTTTTTTCCTGAATATATTCAGGAAAAAACGCATACGCCCTTTTTGGCCAACCAAGCAACCTGGGAGAGCAAATCAGCACTACAAAGAAATCTCTCGGCCCCCCCCCCCCCCGGGGCAAAAGGGCCAGGCGAAAAAAGTCTAAAAACCAGAAAGGCAGGACAGCCCACGGAGTCAAGGGAGCCTTGTTAAGCTGATGGGCGGGATGTCAATGGCCAACAGCCAATCTTCACAAGTGTATCCTCTTTCCCAAACCATGTAAAACACAGAACCACAGAGCATAGGGCACTTCCACACATGGGCGTTGACCTTGGGAAAATGAAAAAATCAACCAGACACAGGGACCCCAAAGTTGAGGGCTGCTGTCTTGACAAGAACCTCCACTCCGGTACACGTTTCATATCCCAGGAAAGAGCCAAGTGGACAAAGACGAGTGGACAAGTGGACAAAGACAAGTGGACAAGTGGACAAGTGGTGCTACGTAGGTCCAATGGAGTGTCACTCAGCCATGAAATCCACGTCATGAGGCTGGTAGCAGCATCCTGAGTGGATTTAGGTACGATCATCCTCAGTGAAATAAGTCCCACAAAAAAAGAAACTTATGATATCACTTATCGAGGGAATGTAAAAATCGCTCCCCATGAACGGAATCCCCAAACAGAACAGAGTCACGCTTTTAGAAAACACACTTATGCCTGCTTCAGGGGAAAGGTGAGGTGCGGTGACGCATAAAACTCGAGTTTGAAATGAGCACAGATACCCTTCCGAAAACCGAATATGGAATGGACACGACCTACTCCTTGCTCAATCAACTGGACTCACCAGACCCTGTTCATCGCACAAGTATCTATCCGACTAGTAAGCATCTTAAAAGCTAAGTCTTGATATCTCTGTGTAAGTGCATCAAGTGTGTGTAAAGCGGCCTAAAACCAGCAGGGAAAATCAGCTCAGACCCATTCTGAGGATACATTTCCAACACAAAGAAGAAACAAGCAGGGCAAAACAGAAGAGAAATTCTTCCAAAATGCGTTCAGGGACTGGCATGCAACCAGGATTGACCACATCTACAGCCCCAGCGGCAGAAGACATAAGGCTGGACACTCTTGGGGCTGAGACGATTGGTGAGGTTGGGAAAGCAAATGCAGACCCTTGAAAGGAATCCTGCGTGCTCCCCATTCCATGGCTCCCAACTCTCCAGGTTCAACGCAATCTTCCGACAGCGAAAGCACTCATTGGAAACCCAGCGGATGCTACACCGTGGGATCGGGAAAGCTTTCTGAAACTCACCTCAGTTTTCATCTCCTGGTGCTCGTGTTCTCCATTCAGGCCCCCTTACTAACAATCTCCCCACTTGGAGACTCGGCGCCTTTCCATGCCTCTTTCGTACCGTCTGCAATTTGTCCGCAGGATGAACTGCAAGAGGGGGAACCAATGAGAGACTCGCTGGAGGTGTTTGGTCGGGCACATGTCACTCTCATTTCCCATCACGAAGAAGAATTCACCAGCGGTTCAGCCTGCCACCGCGGATCGACAATAGGGCGTGAAGCCATCCAGCCGTGTTGCGTCCCACTCACAAAAAAGCGACTTGGGAAATGGAGCTCAGGGGCCCTGCACTTCCCAAACCTGCAGAGTTCTAAACGATAACTATCGCCCCAAAATATATTGAGGTCAGGCTACGAAGAGGCGCTGAACGCAAGGCAGAACTGCAGGAAACGGATGTCAACGGGTACATCGGAATGGCCCCGATAGCACATGAAAAGCGCCAGAACGTGGACAATGATGCGGTTGGCCAAAAAGGGCGTATGCGTTTTTTCCTGAATATATTCAGGAAAAAACGCATACGCCCTTTTTGGCCAACCAAGCAACCTGGGAGAGCAAATCAGCACTACAAGGAAATCTCTCGCCCCCCCCCCGGGGCAAAAGGGCCAGGCGAAAAAAGTCTAAAAACCAGAAAGGCAGGACAGCCCACGGAGTCAAGGGAGCCTTGTTAAGCTGATGGGCGGGATGTCAATGGCCAACAGCCAATCTTCACAAGTGTATCCTCTTTCCCAAACCATGTAAAACACAGAACCACAGAGCATAGGGCACTTCCACACATGGGCGTTGACCTTGGGAAAATGAAAAAATCAACCAGACACAGGGACCCCAAAGTTGAGGGCTGCTGTCTTGACAAGAACCTCCACTCCGGTACACGTTTCATATCCCAGGAAAGAGCCAAGTGGACAAAGACGAGTGGACAAGTGGACAAAGACAAGTGGACAAGTGGTGCTACGTAGGTCCAATGGAGTGTCACTCAGCCATGAAATCCACGTCATGAGGCTGGTAGCAGCATCCTGAGTGGATTTAGGTACGATCATCCTCAGTGAAATAAGTCCCACAAAAAAAGGAACTTATGATATCACTTATCGAGGGAATGTAAAAATCGCTCCCCATGAACGGAATCCTCAAACAGAACAGAGTCACGCTTTTAGAAAACACACTTATGCCTGCTTCAGGGGAAAGGTGAGGTGCGGTGACGCATAAAACTCGAGTTTGAAATGAGCACAGATACCCTTCCGAAAACCGAATATGGAATGGACACGACCTACTCCTTGCTCAATCAACTGGACTCACCAGACCCTGTTCATCGCACAAGTATCTATCCGACTAGTAAGCATCTTAAAAGCTAAGTCTTGATATCTCTGTGTAAGTGCATCAAGTGTGTGTAAAGCGGCCTAAAACCAGCAGGGAAAATCAGCTCAGACCCATTCTGAGGATACATTTCCAACACAAAGAAGAAACAAGCAGGGCAAAACAGAGAGAAATTCTTCCAAAATGCGTTCAGGGACTGGCATGCAACCAGGATTGACCACATCTACAGCCCCAGCGGCAGAAGACATAAGGCTGGACACTCTTGGGGCTGAGACGATTGGTGAGGTTGGGAAAGCAAATGCAGACCCTTGAAAGGAATCCTGCGTGCTCCCCATTCCATGGCTCCCAACTCTCCAGGTTCAACGCAATCTTCCGACAGCGAAAGCACTCATTGGAAACCCAGCGGATGCTACACCGTGGGATCGGGAAAGCTTTCTGAAACTCACCTCAGTTTTCCTCTCCTGGTGCTCGTGTTCTCCATTCAGGCCCCCTTACTAACAATCTCCCCACTTGGAGACTCGGCGCCTTTCCATGCCTCTTTCGTACCGTCTGCAATTTGTCCGCAGGATGAACTGCAAGAGGGGGAACCAATGAGAGACTCGCTGGAGGTGTTTGGTCGGGCACATGTCACTCTCATTTCCCATCACGAAGAAGAATTCACCAGCGGTTCAGCCTGCCACCGCGGATCGACAATAGGGCGTGAAGCCATCCAGCCGTGTTGCGTCCCACTCACAAAAAAGCGACTTGGGAAATGGAGCTCAGGGGCCCTGCACTTCCCAAACCTGCAGAGTTCTAAACGATAACTATCGCCCCAAAATATATTGAGGTCAGGCTACGAAGAGGCGCTGAACGCAAGGCAGAACTGCAGGAAACGGATGTCAACGGGTACATCGGAATGGCCCCGATAGCACATGAAAAGCGCCAGAACGTGGACAATGATGCGGTTGGCCAAAAAGGGCGTATGCGTTTTTTCCTGAATATATTCAGGAAAAAACGCATACGCCCTTTTTGGCCAACCAAGCAACCTGGGAGAGCAAATCAGCACTACAAAGAAATCTCTCGCCCCCCCCCGGGGCAAAAGGGCCAGGCGAAAAAAGTCTAAAAACCAGAAAGGCAGGACAGCCCACGGAGTCAAGGGAGCCTTGTTAAGCTGATGGGCGGGATGTCAATGGCCAACAGCCAATCTTCACAAGTGTATCCTCTTTCCCAAACCATGTAAAACACAGAACCACAGAGCATAGGGCACTTCCACACATGGGCGTTGACCTTGGGAAAATGAAAAAATCAACCAGACACAGGGACCCCAAAGTTGAGGGCTGCTGTCTTGACAAGAACCTCCACTCCGGTACACGTTTCATATCCCAGGAAAGAGCCAAGTGGACAAAGACGAGTGGACAAGTGGACAAAGACAAGTGGACAAGTGGACAAGTGGTGCTACGTAGGTCCAATGGAGTGTCACTCAGCCATGAAATCCACGTCATGAGGCTGGTAGCAGCATCCTGAGTGGATTTAGGTACGATCATCCTCAGTGAAATAAGTCCCACAAAAAAAGAAACTTATGATATCACTTATCGAGGGAATGTAAAAATCGCTCCCCATGAACGGAATCCCCAAACAGAACAGAGTCACGCTTTTAGAAAACACACTTATGCCTGCTTCAGGGGAAAGGTGAGGTGCGGTGACGCATAAAACTCGACTTTGAAATGAGCACAGATACCCTTCCGAAAACCGAATATGGAATGGACACGACCTACTCCTTGCTCAATCAACTGGACTCACCAGACCCTGTTCATCGCACAAGTATCTATCCGACTAGTAAGCATCTTAAAAGCAAAGTCTTGATATCTCTGTGTAAGTGCATCAAGGGTGTGTAAAGCGGCCTAAAACCAGCAGGGAAAATCAGCTCAGACCCATTCTGAGGATACATTTCCAACACAAAGAAGAAACAAGCAGGGCAAAACAGAGAGAAATTCTTCCAAAATGCGTTCAGGGACTGGCATGCAACCAGGATTGACCACATCTACAGCCCCAGCGGCAGAAGACATAAGGCTGGACACTCTTGGGGCTGAGACGATTGGTGAGGTTGGGAAAGCAAATGCAGACCCTTGAAAGGAATCCTGCGTGCTCCCCATTCCATGGCTCCCAACTCTCCAGGTTCAACGCAATCTTCCGACAGCGAAAGCACTCATTGGAAACCCAGCGGATGCTACACCGTGGGATCGGGAAAGCTTTCTGAAACTCACCTCAGTTTTCCTCTCCTGGTGCTCGTGTTCTCCATTCAGGCCCCCTTACTAACAATCTCCCCACTTGGAGACTCGGCGCCTTTCCATGCCTCTTTCGTACCGTCTGCAATTTGTCCGCAGGATGAACTGCAAGAGGGGGAACCAATGAGAGACTCGCTGGAGGTGTTTGGTCGGGCACATGTCACTCTCATTTCCCATCACGAAGAAGAATTCACCAGCGGTTCAGCCTGCCACCGCGGATCGACAATAGGGCGTGAAGCCATCCAGCCGTGTTGCGTCCCACTCACAAAAAAGCGACTTGGGAAATGGAGCTCAGGGGCCCTGCACTTCCCAAACCTGCAGAGTTCTAAACGATAACTATCGCCCCAAAATAAATTGAGGGCAGGCTACGAAGAGGCGCTGAACGCAAGGCAGAACTGCAGGAAACGGATGTCAACGGGTACATCGGAATGGCCCCGATAGCACATGAAAAGCGCCAGAACGTGGACAATGATGCGGTTGGCCAAAAAGGGCGTATGCGTTTTTTCCTGAATATATTCAGGAAAAAACGCATACGCCCTTTTTGGCCAACCAAGCAACCTGGGAGAGTAAATCAGCACTACAAAGAAATCTCTCGCCCCCCCCCCCCGGGGCAAAAGGGCCAGGCGAAAAAAGTCTAAAAACCAGAAAGGCAGGACAGCCCACGGAGTCAAGGGAGCCTTGTTAAGCTGATGGGCGGGATGTCAATGGCCAACAGCCAATCTTCACAAGTGTATCCTCTTTCCCAAACCATGTAAAACACAGAACCACAGAGCATAGGGCACTTCCACACATGGGCGTTGACCTTGGGAAAATGAAAAAATCAACCAGACACAGGGACCCCAAAGTTGAGGGCTGCTGTCTTGACAAGAACCTCCACTCCGGTACACGTTTCATATCCCAGGAAAGAGCCAAGTGGACAAAGACGAGTGGACAAGTGGACAAAGACAAGTGGACAAGTGGACAAGTGGTGCTACGTAGGTCCAATGGAGTGTCACTCAGCCATGAAATCCACGTCATGAGGCTGGTAGCAGCATCCTGAGTGGATTTAGGTACGATCATCCTCAGTGAAATAAGTCCCACAAAAAAAGAAACTTATGATATCACTTATCGAGGGAATGTAAAAATCGCTCCCCATGAACGGAATCCCCAAACAGAACAGAGTCACGCTTTTAGAAAACACACTTATGCCTGCTTCAGGGGAAAGGTGAGGTGCGGTGACGCATAAAACTCGAGTTTGAAATGAGCACAGATACCCTTCCGAAAACCGAATATGGAATGGACACGACCTACTCCTTGCTCAATCAACTGGACTCACCAGACCCTGTTCATCGCACAAGTATCTATCCGACTAGTAAGCATCTTAAAAGCTAAGTCTTGATATCTCTGTGTAAGTGCATCAAGTGTGTGTAAAGCGGCCTAAAACCAGCAGGGAAAATCAGCTCAGACCCATTCTGAGGATACATTTCCAACACAAAGAAGAAACAAGCAGGGCAAAACAGAGAGAAATTCTTCCAAAATGCGTTCAGGGACTGGCATGCAACCAGGATTGACCACATCTACAGCCCCAGCGGCAGAAGACATAAGGCTGGACACTCTTGGGGCTGAGACGATTGGTGAGGTTGGGAAAGCAAATGCAGACCCTTGAAAGGAATCCGTCGTGCTCCCCATTCCATGGCTCCCAACTCTCCAGGTTCAACGCAATCTTCCGACAGCGAAAGCACTCATTGGAAACCCAGCGGATGCTACACCGTGGGATCGGGAAAGCTTTCTGAAACTCACCTCAGTTTTCCTCTCCTGGTGCTCGTGTTCTCCATTCAGGCCCCCTTACTAACAATCTCCCCACTTGGAGACTCGGCGCCTTTCCATGCCTCTTTCGTACCGTCTGCAATTTGTCCGCAGGATGAACTGCAAGAGGGGGAATCAATGAGAGACTCGCTGGAGGTGTTTGGTCGGGCACATGTCACTCTCATTTCCCATCACGAAGAAGAATTCACCAGCGGTTCAGCCTGCCACCGCGGATCGACAATAGGGCGTGAAGCCATCCAGCCGTGTTGCGTCCCACTCACAAAAAAGCGACTTGGGAAATGGAGCTCAGGGGCCCTGCACTTCCCAAACCTGCAGAGTTCTAAACGATAACTATCGCCCCAAAATATATTGAGGTCAGGCTACGAAGAGGCGCTGAACGCAAGGCAGAACTGCAGGAAACGGATGTCAACGGGTACATCGGAATGGCCCCGATAGCACATGAAAAGCGCCAGAACGTGGACAATGATGCGGTTGGCCAAAAAGGGCGTATGCGTTTTTTCCTGAATATATTCAGGAAAAAACGCATACGCCCTTTTTGGCCAACCAAGCAACCTGGGAGAGCAAATCAGCACTACAAAGAAATCTCTCGCCCCCCCCCCCCCGGGGCAAAAGGGCCAGGCGAAAAAAGTCTAAAAACCAGAAAGGCAGGACAGCCCACGGAGTCAAGGGAGCCTTGTTAAGCTGATGGGCGGGATGTCAATGGCCAACAGCCAATCTTCACAAGTGTATCCTCTTTCCCAAACCATGTAAAACACAGAACCACAGAGCATAGGGCACTTCCACACATGGGCGTTGACCTTGGGAAAATGAAAAAATCAACCAGACACAGGGACCCCAAAGTTGAGGGCTGCTGTCTTGACAAGAACCTCCACTCCGGTACACGTTTCATATCCCAGGAAAGAGCCAAGTGGACAAAGACGAGTGGACAAGTGGACAAAGACAAGTGGACAAGTGGACAAGTGGTGCTACGTAGGTCCAATGGAGTGTCACTCAGCCATGAAATCCACGTCATGAGGCTGGTAGCAGCATCCTGAGTGGATTTAGGTACGATCATCCTCAGTGAAATAAGTCCCACAAAAAAAGAAACTTAGGATATCACTTATCGAGGGAATGTAAAAATCGCTCCCCATGAACGGAATCCCCAAACAGAACAGAGTCACGCTTTTAGAAAACACACTTATGCCTGCTTCAGGGGAAAGGTGAGGTGCGGTGACGCATAAAACTCGAGTTTGAAATGAGCACAGATACCCTTCCGAAAACCGAATATGGAATGGACACGACCTACTCCTTGCTCAATCAACTGGACTCACCAGACCCTGTTCATCGCACAAGTATCTATCCGACTAGTAAGCATCTTAAAAGCTAAGTCTTGATATCTCTGTGTAAGTGCATCAAGTGTGTGTAAAGCGGCCTAAAACCAGCAGGGAAAATCAGCTCAGACCCATTCTGAGGATACATTTCCAACACAAAGAAGAAACAAGCAGGGCAAAACAGAGAGAAATTCTTCCAAAATGCGTTCAGGGACTGGCATGCAACCAGGATTGACCACATCTACAGCCCCAGCGGCAGAAGACATAAGGCTGGACACTCTTGGGGCTGAGACGATTGGTGAGGTTGGGAAAGCAAATGCAGACCCTTGAAAGGAATCCTGCGTGCTCCCCATTCCATGGCTCCCAACTCTCCAGGTTCAACGCAATCTTCCGACAGCGAAAGCACTCATTGGAAACCCAGCGGATGCTACACCGTGGGATCGGGAAAGCTTTCTGAAACTCACCTCAGTTTTCCTCTCCTGGTGCTCGTGTTCTCCATTCAGGCCCCCTTACTAACAATCTCCCCACTTGGAGACTCGGCGCCTTTCCATGCCTCTTTCGTACCGTCTGCAATTTGTCCGCAGGATGAACTGCAAGAGGGGGAACCAATGAGAGACTCGCTGGAGGTGTTTGGTCGGGCACATGTCACTCTCATTTCCCATCACGAAGAAGAATTCACCAGCGGTTCAGCCTGCCACCGCGGATCGACAATAGGGCGTGAAGCCATCCAGCCGTGTTGCGTCCCACTCACAAAAAAGCGACTTGGGAAATGGAGCTCAGGGGCCCTGCACTTCCCAAACCTGCAGAGTTCTAAACGATAACTATCGCCCCAAAATATATTGAGCGCAGGCTACGAAGAGGCGCTGAACGCAAGGCAGAACTGCAGGAAACGGATGTCAACGGGTACATCGGAATGGCCCCGATAGCACATGAAAAGCGCCAGAACGCGGACAATGATGCGGTTGGCCAAAAAGGGCGTATGCGTTTTTTCCTGAATATATTCAGGAAAAAACGCATACGCCCTTTTTGGCCAACCAAGCAACCTGGGAGAGCAAATCAGCACTACAAAGAAATCTCTCGCCCCCCCCCCCCGGGGCAAAAGGGCCAGGCGAAAAAAGTCTAAAAACCAGAAAGGCAGGACAGCCCACGGAGTCAAGGGAGCCTTGTTAAGCTGATGGGCGGGATGTCAATGGCCAACAGCCAATCTTCACAAGTGTATCCTCTTTCCCAAACCATGTAAAACACAGAACCACAGAGCATAGGGCACTTCCACACATGGGCGTTGACCTTGGGAAAATGAAAAAATCAACCAGACACAGGGACCCCAAAGTTGAGGGCTGCTGTCTTGACAAGAACCTCCACTCCGGTACACGTTTCATATCCCAGGAAAGAGCCAAGTGGACAAAGACGAGTGGACAAGTGGACAAAGACAAGTGGACAAGTGGACAAGTGGTGCTACGTAGGTCCAATGGAGTGTCACTCAGCCATGAAATCCACGTCATGAGGCTGGTAGCAGCATCCTGAGTGGATTTAGGTACGATCATCCTCAGTGAAATAAGTCCCACAAAAAAAGAAACTTATGATATCACTTATCGAGGGAATGTAAAAATCGCTCCCCATGAACGGAATCCCCAAACAGAACAGAGTCACGCTTTTAGAAAACACACTTATGCCTGCTTCAGGGGAAAGGTGAGGTGCGGTGACGCATAAAACTCGAGTTTGAAATGAGCACAGATACCCTTCCGAAAACCGAATATGGAATGGACACGACCTACTCCTTGCTCAATCAACTGGACTCACCAGACCCTGTTCATCGCACAAGTATCTATCCGACTAGTAAGCATCTTAAAAGCTAAGTCTTGATATCTCTGTGTAAGTGCATCAAGTGTGTGTAAAGCGGCCTAAAACCAGCAGGGAAAATCAGCTCAGACCCATTCTGAGGATACATTTCCAACACAAAGAAGAAACAAGCAGGGCAAAACAGAGAGAAATTCTTCCAAAATGCGTTCAGGGACTGGCATGCAACCAGGATTGACCACATCTACAGCCCCAGCGGCAGAAGACATAAGGCTGGACACTCTTGGGGCTGAGACGATTGGTGAGGTTGGGAAAGCAAATGCAGACCCTTGAAAGGAATCCTGCGTGCTCCCCATTCCATGGCTCCCAACTCTCCAGGTTCAACGCAATCTTCCGACAGCGAAAGCACTCATTGGAAACCCAGCGGATGCTACACCGTGGGATCGGGAAAGCTTTCTGAAACTCACCTCAGTTTTCCTCTCCTGGTGCTCGTGTTCTCCATTCAGGCCCCCTTACTAACAATCTCCCCACTTGGAGACTCGGCGCCTTTCCATGCCTCTTTCGTACCGTCTGCAATTTGTCCGCAGGATGAACTGCAAGAGGGGGAACCAATGAGAGACTCGCTGGAGGTGTTTGGTCGGGCACATGTCACTCTCATTTCCCATCACGAAGAAGAATTCACCAGCGGTTCAGCCTGCCACCGCGGATCGACAATAGGGCGTGAAGCCATCCAGCCGTGTTGCGTCCCACTCACAAAAAAGCGACTTGGGAAATGGAGCTCAGGGGCCCTGCACTTCCCAAACCTGCAGAGTTCTAAACGATAACTATCGCCCCAAAATATATTGAGGTCAGGCTACGAAGAGGCGCTGAACGCAAGGCAGAACTGCAGGAAACGGATGTCAACGGGTACATCGGAATGGCCCCGATAGCACATGAAAAGCGCCAGAACGTGGACAATGATGCGGTTGGCCAAAAAGGGCGTATGCGTTTTTTCCTGAATATATTCAGGAAAAAACGCATACGCCCTTTTTGGCCAACCAAGCAACCTGGGAGAGCAAATCAGCACTACAAAGAAATCTCTCGCCCCCCCCCGGGGCAAAAGGGCCAGGCGAAAAAAGTCTAAAAACCAGAAAGGCAGGACAGCCCACGGAGTCAAGGGAGCCTTGTTAAGCTGATGGGCGGGATGTCAATGGCCAACAGCCAATCTTCACAAGTGTATCCTCTTTCCCAAACCATGTAAAACACAGAACCACAGAGCATAGGGCACTTCCACACATGGGCGTTGACCTTGGGAAAATGAAAAAATCAACCAGACACAGGGACCCCAAAGTTGAGGGCTGCTGTCTTGACAAGAACCTCCACTCCGGTACACGTTTCATATCCCAGGAAAGAGCCAAGTGGACAAAGACGAGTGGACAAGTGGACAAAGACAAGTGGACAAGTGGACAAGTGGTGCTACGTAGGTCCAATGGAGTGTCACTCAGCCATGAAATCCACGTCATGAGGCTGGTAGCAGCATCCTGAGTGGATTTAGGTACGATCATCCTCAGTGAAATAAGTCCCACAAAAAAAGAAACTTAGGATATCACTTATCGAGGGAATGTAAAAATCGCTCCCCATGAACGGAATCCCCAAACAGAACAGAGTCACGCTTTTAGAAAACACACTTATGCCTGCTTCAGGGGAAAGGTGAGGTGCGGTGACGCATAAAACTCGAGTTTGAAATGAGCACAGATACCCTTCCGAAAACCGAATATGGAATGGACACGACCTACTCCTTGCTCAATCAACTGGACTCACCAGACCCTGTTCATCGCACAAGTATCTATCCGACTAGTAAGCATCTTAAAAGCAAAGTCTTGATATCTCTGTGTAAGTGCATCAAGGGTGTGTAAAGCGGCCTAAAACCAGCAGGGAAAATCAGCTCAGACCCATTCTGAGGATACATTTCCAACACAAAGAAGAAACAAGCAGGGCAAAACAGAGAGAAATTCTTCCAAAATGCGTTCAGGGACTGGCATGCAACCAGGATTGACCACATCTACAGCCCCAGCGGCAGAAGACATAAGGCTGGACACTCTTGGGGCTGAGACGATTGGTGAGGTTGGGAAAGCAAATGCAGACCCTTGAAAGGAATCCGTCGTGCTCCCCATTCCATGGCTCCCAACTCTCCAGGTTCAACGCAATCTTCCGACAGCGAAAGCACTCATTGGAAACCCAGCGGATGCTACACCGTGGGATCGGGAAAGCTTTCTGAAACTCACCTCAGTTTTCCTCTCCTGGTGCTCGTGTTCTCCATTCAGGCCCCCTTACTAACAATCTCCCCACTTGGAGACTCGGCGCCTTTCCATGCCTCTTTCGTACCGTCTGCAATTTGTCCGCAGGATGAACTGCAAGAGGGGGAATCAATGAGAGACTCGCTGGAGGTGTTTGGTCGGGCACATGTCACTCTCATTTCCCATCACGAAGAAGAATTCACCAGCGGTTCAGCCTGCCACCGCGGATCGACAATAGGGCGTGAAGCCATCCAGCCGTGTTGCGTCCCACTCACAAAAAAGCGACTTGGGAAATGGAGCTCAGGGGCCCTGCACTTCCCAAACCTGCAGAGTTCTAAACGATAACTATCGCCCCAAAATAAATTGAGGGCAGGCTACGAAGAGGCGCTGAACGCAAGGCAGAACTGCAGGAAACGGATGTCAACGGGTACATCGGAATGGCCCCGATAGCACATGAAAAGCGCCAGAACGTGGACAATGATGCGGTTGGCCAAAAAGGGCGTATGCGTTTTTTCCTGAATATATTCAGGAAAAAACGCATACGCCCTTTTTGGCCAACCAAGCAACCTGGGAGAGTAAATCAGCACTACAAAGAAATCTCTCGCCCCCCCCCCCGGGGCAAAAGGGCCAGGCGAAAAAAGTCTAAAAACCAGAAAGGCAGGACAGCCCACGGAGTCAAGGGAGCCTTGTTAAGCTGATGGGCGGGATGTCAATGGCCAACAGCCAATCTTCACAAGTGTATCCTCTTTCCCAAACCATGTAAAACACAGAACCACAGAGCATAGGGCACTTCCACACATGGGCGTTGACCTTGGGAAAATGAAAAAATCAACCAGACACAGGGACCCCAAAGTTGAGGGCTGCTGTCTTGACAAGAACCTCCACTCCGGTACACGTTTCATATCCCAGGAAAGAGCCAAGTGGACAAAGACGAGTGGACAAGTGGACAAAGACAAGTGGACAAGTGGACAAGTGGTGCTACGTAGGTCCAATGGAGTGTCACTCAGCCATGAAATCCACGTCATGAGGCTGGTAGCAGCATCCTGAGTGGATTTAGGTACGATCATCCTCAGTGAAATAAGTCCCACAAAAAAAGAAACTTATGATATCACTTATCGAGGGAATGTAAAAATCGCTCCCCATGAACGGAATCCCCAAACAGAACAGAGTCACGCTTTTAGAAAACACACTTATGCCTGCTTCAGGGGAAAGGTGAGGTGCGGTGACGCATAAAACTCGAGTTTGAAATGAGCACAGATACCCTTCCGAAAACCGAATATGGAATGGACACGACCTACTCCTTGCTCAATCAACTGGACTCACCAGACCCTGTTCATCGCACAAGTATCTATCCGACTAGTAAGCATCTTAAAAGCTAAGTCTTGATATCTCTGTGTAAGTGCATCAAGTGTGTGTAAAGCGGCCTAAAACCAGCAGGGAAAATCAGCTCAGACCCATTCTGAGGATACATTTCCAACACAAAGAAGAAACAAGCAGGGCAAAACAGAGAGAAATTCTTCCAAAATGCGTTCAGGGACTGGCATGCAACCAGGATTGACCACATCTACAGCCCCAGCGGCAGAAGACATAAGGCTGGACACTCTTGGGGCTGAGACGATTGGTGAGGTTGGGAAAGCAAATGCAGACCCTTGAAAGGAATCCTGCGTGCTCCCCATTCCATGGCTCCCAACTCTCCAGGTTCAACGCAATCTTCCGACAGCGAAAGCACTCATTGGAAACCCAGCGGATGCTACACCGTGGGATCGGGAAAGCTTTCTGAAACTCACCTCAGTTTTCCTCTCCTGGTGCTCGTGTTCTCCATTCAGGCCCCCTTACTAACAATCTCCCCACTTGGAGACTCGGCGCCTTTCCATGCCTCTTTCGTACCGTCTGCAATTTGTCCGCAGGATGAACTGCAAGAGGGGGAATCAATGAGAGACTCGCTGGAGGTGTTTGGTCGGGCACATGTCACTCTCATTTCCCATCACGAAGAAGAATTCACCAGCGGTTCAGCCTGCCACCGCGGATCGACAATAGGGCGTGAAGCCATCCAGCCGTGTTGCGTCCCACTCACAAAAAAGCGACTTGGGAAATGGAGCTCAGGGGCCCTGCACTTCCCAAACCTGCAGAGTTCTAAACGATAACTATCGCCCCAAAATATATTGAGCGCAGGCTACGAAGAGGCGCTGAACGCAAGGCAGAACTGCAGGAAACGGATGTCAACGGGTACATCGGAATGGCCCCGATAGCACATGAAAAGCGCCAGAACGTGGACAATGATGCGGTTGGCCAAAAAGGGCGTATGCGTTTTTTCCTGAATATATTCAGGAAAAAACGCATACGCCCTTTTTGGCCAACCAAGCAACCTGGGAGAGCAAATCAGCACTACAAAGAAATCTCTCGCCCCCCCCCCCCCGGGGCAAAAGGGCCAGGCGAAAAAAGTCTAAAAACCAGAAAGGCAGGACAGCCCACGGAGTCAAGGGAGCCTTGTTAAGCTGATGGGCGGGATGTCAATGGCCAACAGCCAATCTTCACAAGTGTATCCTCTTTCCCAAACCATGTAAAACACAGAACCACAGAGCATAGGGCACTTCCACACATGGGCGTTGACCTTGGGAAAATGAAAAAATCAACCAGACACAGGGACCCCAAAGTTGAGGGCTGCTGTCTTGACAAGAACCTCCACTCCGGTACACGTTTCATATCCCAGGAAAGAGCCAAGTGGACAAAGACGAGTGGACAAGTGGACAAAGACAAGTGGACAAGTGGACAAGTGGTGCTACGTAGGTCCAATGGAGTGTCACTCAGCCATGAAATCCACGTCATGAGGCTGGTAGCAGCATCCTGAGTGGATTTAGGTACGATCATCCTCAGTGAAATAAGTCCCACAAAAAAAGAAACTTATGATATCACTTATCGAGGGAATGTAAAAATCGCTCCCCATGAACGGAATCCCCAAACAGAACAGAGTCACGCTTTTAGAAAACACACTTATGCCTGCTTCAGGGGAAAGGTGAGGTGCGGTGACGCATAAAACTCGAGTTTGAAATGAGCACAGATACCCTTCCGAAAACCGAATATGGAATGGACACGACCTACTCCTTGCTCAATCAACTGGACTCACCAGACCCTGTTCATCGCACAAGTATCTATCCGACTAGTAAGCATCTTAAAAGCTAAGTCTTGATATCTCTGTGTAAGTGCATCAAGTGTGTGTAAAGCGGCCTAAAACCAGCAGGGAAAATCAGCTCAGACCCATTCTGAGGATACATTTCCAACACAAAGAAGAAACAAGCAGGGCAAAACAGAGAGAAATTCTTCCAAAATGCGTTCAGGGACTGGCATGCAACCAGGATTGACCACATCTACAGCCCCAGCGGCAGAAGACATAAGGCTGGACACTCTTGGGGCTGAGACGATTGGTGAGGTTGGGAAAGCAAATGCAGACCCTTGAAAGGAATCCTGCGTGCTCCCCATTCCATGGCTCCCAACTCTCCAGGTTCAACGCAATCTTCCGACAGCGAAAGCACTCATTGGAAACCCAGCGGATGCTACACCGTGGGATCGGGAAAGCTTTCTGAAACTCACCTCAGTTTTCCTCTCCTGGTGCTCGTGTTCTCCATTCAGGCCCCCTTACTAACAATCTCCCCACTTGGAGACTCGGCGCCTTTCCATGCCTCTTTCGTACCGTCTGCAATTTGTCCGCAGGATGAACTGCAAGAGGGGGAACCAATGAGAGACTCGCTGGAGGTGTTTGGTCGGGCACATGTCACTCTCATTTCCCATCACGAAGAAGAATTCACCAGCGGTTCAGCCTGCCACCGCGGATCGACAATAGGGCGTGAAGCCATCCAGCCGTGTTGCGTCCCACTCACAAAAAAGCGACTTGGGAAATGGAGCTCAGGGGCCCTGCACTTCCCAAACCTGCAGAGTTCTAAACGATAACTATCGCCCCAAAATATATTGAGCGCAGGCTACGAAGAGGCGCTGAACGCAAGGCAGAACTGCAGGAAACGGATGTCAACGGGTACATCGGAATGGCCCCGATAGCACATGAAAAGCGCCAGAACGCGGACAATGATGCGGTTGGCCAAAAAGGGCGTATGCGTTTTTTCCTGAATATATTCAGGAAAAAACGCATACGCCCTTTTTGGCCAACCAAGCAACCTGGGAGAGCAAATCAGCACTACAAAGAAATCTCTCGCCCCCCCCCCCCCCGGGGCAAAAGGGCCAGGCGAAAAAAGTCTAAAAACCAGAAAGGCAGGACAGCCCACGGAGTCAAGGGAGCCTTGTTAAGCTGATGGGCGGGATGTCAATGGCCAACAGCCAATCTTCACAAGTGTATCCTCTTTCCCAAACCATGTAAAACACAGAACCACAGAGCATAGGGCACTTCCACACATGGGCGTTGACCTTGGGAAAATGAAAAAATCAACCAGACACAGGGACCCCAAAGTTGAGGGCTGCTGTCTTGACAAGAACCTCCACTCCGGTACACGTTTCATATCCCAGGAAAGAGCCAAGTGGACAAAGACGAGTGGACAAGTGGACAAAGACAAGTGGACAAGTGGACAAGTGGTGCTACGTAGGTCCAATGGAGTGTCACTCAGCCATGAAATCCACGTCATGAGGCTGGTAGCAGCATCCTGAGTGGATTTAGGTACGATCATCCTCAGTGAAATAAGTCCCACAAAAAAAGAAACTTATGATATCACTTATCGAGGGAATGTAAAAATCGCTCCCCATGAACGGAATCCCCAAACAGAACAGAGTCACGCTTTTAGAAAACACACTTATGCCTGCTTCAGGGGAAAGGTGAGGTGCGGTGACGCATAAAACTCGAGTTTGAAATGAGCACAGATACCCTTCCGAAAACCGAATATGGAATGGACACGACCTACTCCTTGCTCAATCAACTGGACTCACCAGACCCTGTTCATCGCACAAGTATCTATCCGACTAGTAAGCATCTTAAAAGCTAAGTCTTGATATCTCTGTGTAAGTGCATCAAGTGTGTGTAAAGCGGCCTAAAACCAGCAGGGAAAATCAGCTCAGACCCATTCTGAGGATACATTTCCAACACAAAGAAGAAACAAGCAGGGCAAAACAGAGAGAAATTCTTCCAAAATGCGTTCAGGGACTGGCATGCAACCAGGATTGACCACATCTACAGCCCCAGCGGCAGAAGACATAAGGCTGGACACTCTTGGGGCTGAGACGATTGGTGAGGTTGGGAAAGCAAATGCAGACCCTTGAAAGGAATCCTGCGTGCTCCCCATTCCATGGCTCCCAACTCTCCAGGTTCAACGCAATCTTCCGACAGCGAAAGCACTCATTGGAAACCCAGCGGATGCTACACCGTGGGATCGGGAAAGCTTTCTGAAACTCACCTCAGTTTTCCTCTCCTGGTGCTCGTGTTCTCCATTCAGGCCCCCTTACTAACAATCTCCCCACTTGGAGACTCGGCGCCTTTCCATGCCTCTTTCGTACCGTCTGCAATTTGTCCGCAGGATGAACTGCAAGAGGGGGAACCAATGAGAGACTCGCTGGAGGTGTTTGGTCGGGCACATGTCACTCTCATTTCCCATCACGAAGAAGAATTCACCAGCGGTTCAGCCTGCCACCGCGGATCGACAATAGGGCGTGAAGCCATCCAGCCGTGTTGCGTCCCACTCACAAAAAAGCGACTTGGGAAATGGAGCTCAGGGGCCCTGCACTTCCCAAACCTGCAGAGTTCTAAACGATAACTATCGCCCCAAAATATATTGAGCGCAGGCTACGAAGAGGCGCTGAACGCAAGGCAGAACTGCAGGAAACGGATGTCAACGGGTACATCGGAATGGCCCCGATAGCACATGAAAAGCGCCAGAACGCGGACAATGATGCGGTTGGCCAAAAAGGGCGTATGCGTTTTTTCCTGAATATATTCAGGAAAAAACGCATACGCCCTTTTTGGCCAACCAAGCAACCTGGGAGAGCAAATCAGCACTACAAAGAAATCTCTCGCCCCCCCCCCCCCGGGGCAAAAGGGCCAGGCGAAAAAAGTCTAAAAACCAGAAAGGCAGGACAGCCCACGGAGTCAAGGGAGCCTTGTTAAGCTGATGGGCGGGATGTCAATGGCCAACAGCCAATCTTCACAAGTGTATCCTCTTTCCCAAACCATGTAAAACACAGAACCACAGAGCATAGGGCACTTCCACACATGGGCGTTGACCTTGGGAAAATGAAAAAATCAACCAGACACAGGGACCCCAAAGTTGAGGGCTGCTGTCTTGACAAGAACCTCCACTCCGGTACACGTTTCATATCCCAGGAAAGAGCCAAGTGGACAAAGACGAGTGGACAAGTGGACAAAGACAAGTGGACAAGTGGACAAGTGGTGCTACGTAGGTCCAATGGAGTGTCACTCAGCCATGAAATCCACGTCATGAGGCTGGTAGCAGCATCCTGAGTGGATTTAGGTACGATCATCCTCAGTGAAATAAGTCCCACAAAAAAAGAAACTTAGGATATCACTTATCGAGGGAATGTAAAAATCGCTCCCCATGAACGGAATCCCCAAACAGAACAGAGTCACGCTTTTAGAAAACACACTTATGCCTGCTTCAGGGGAAAGGTGAGGTGCGGTGACGCATAAAACTCGAGTTTGAAATGAGCACAGATACCCTTCCGAAAACCGAATATGGAATGGACACGACCTACTCCTTGCTCAATCAACTGGACTCACCAGACCCTGTTCATCGCACAAGTATCTATCCGACTAGTAAGCATCTTAAAAGCTAAGTCTTGATATCTCTGTGTAAGTGCATCAAGTGTGTGTAAAGCGGCCTAAAACCAGCAGGGAAAATCAGCTCAGACCCATTCTGAGGATACATTTCCAACACAAAGAAGAAACAAGCAGGGCAAAACAGAGAGAAATTCTTCCAAAATGCGTTCAGGGACTGGCATGCAACCAGGATTGACCACATCTACAGCCCCAGCGGCAGAAGACATAAGGCTGGACACTCTTGGGGCTGAGACGATTGGTGAGGTTGGGAAAGCAAATGCAGACCCTTGAAAGGAATCCGTCGTGCTCCCCATTCCATGGCTCCCAACTCTCCAGGTTCAACGCAATCTTCCGACAGCGAAAGCACTCATTGGAAACCCAGCGGATGCTACACCGTGGGATCGGGAAAGCTTTCTGAAACTCACCTCAGTTTTCCTCTCCTGGTGCTCGTGTTCTCCATTCAGGCCCCCTTACTAACAATCTCCCCACTTGGAGACTCGGCGCCTTTCCATGCCTCTTTCGTACCGTCTGCAATTTGTCCGCAGGATGAACTGCAAGAGGGGGAATCAATGAGAGACTCGCTGGAGGTGTTTGGTCGGGCACATGTCACTCTCATTTCCCATCACGAAGAAGAATTCACCAGCGGTTCAGCCTGCCACCGCGGATCGACAATAGGGCGTGAAGCCATCCAGCCGTGTTGCGTCCCACTCACAAAAAAGCGACTTGAGAAATGGAGCTCAGGGGCCCTGCACTTCCCAAACCTGCAGAGTTCTAAACGATAACTATCGCCCCAAAATATATTGAGGTCAGGCTACGAAGAGGCGCTGAACGCAAGGCAGAACTGCAGGAAACGGATGTCAACGGGTACATCGGAATGGCCCCGATAGCACATGAAAAGCGCCAGAACGTGGACAATGATGCGGTTGGCCAAAAAGGGCGTATGCGTTTTTTCCTGAATATATTCAGGAAAAAACGCATACGCCCTTTTTGGCCAACCAAGCAACCTGGGAGAGCAAATCAGCACTACAAAGAAATCTCTCGCCCCCCCCCCCCCGGGGCAAAAGGGCCAGGCGAAAAAAGTCTAAAAACCAGAAAGGCAGGACAGCCCACGGAGTCAAGGGAGCCTTGTTAAGCTGATGGGCGGGATGTCAATGGCCAACAGCCAATCTTCACAAGTGTATCCTCTTTCCCAAACCATGTAAAACACAGAACCACAGAGCATAGGGCACTTCCACACATGGGCGTTGACCTTGGGAAAATGAAAAAATCAACCAGACACAGGGACCCCAAAGTTGAGGGCTGCTGTCTTGACAAGAACCTCCACTCCGGTACACGTTTCATATCCCAGGAAAGAGCCAAGTGGACAAAGACGAGTGGACAAGTGGACAAAGACAAGTGGACAAGTGGACAAGTGGTGCTACGTAGGTCCAATGGAGTGTCACTCAGCCATGAAATCCACGTCATGAGGCTGGTAGCAGCATCCTGAGTGGATTTAGGTACGATCATCCTCAGTGAAATAAGTCCCACAAAAAAAGAAACTTATGATATCACTTATCGAGGGAATGTAAAAATCGCTCCCCATGAACGGAATCCCCAAACAGAACAGAGTCACGCTTTTAGAAAACACACTTATGCCTGCTTCAGGGGAAAGGTGAGGTGCGGTGACGCATAAAACTCGAGTTTGAAATGAGCACAGATACCCTTCCGAAAACCGAATATGGAATGGACACGACCTACTCCTTGCTCAATCAACTGGACTCACCAGACCCTGTTCATCGCACAAGTATCTATCCGACTAGTAAGCATCTTAAAAGCTAAGTCTTGATATCTCTGTGTAAGTGCATCAAGTGTGTGTAAAGCGGCCTAAAACCAGCAGGGAAAATCAGCTCAGACCCATTCTGAGGATACATTTCCAACACAAAGAAGAAACAAGCAGGGCAAAACAGAGAGAAATTCTTCCAAAATGCGTTCAGGGACTGGCATGCAACCAGGATTGACCACATCTACAGCCCCAGCGGCAGAAGACATAAGGCTGGACACTCTTGGGGCTGAGACGATTGGTGAGGTTGGGAAAGCAAATGCAGACCCTTGAAAGGAATCCTGCGTGCTCCCCATTCCATGGCTCCCAACTCTCCAGGTTCAACGCAATCTTCCGACAGCGAAAGCACTCATTGGAAACCCAGCGGATGCTACACCGTGGGATCGGGAAAGCTTTCTGAAACTCACCTCAGTTTTCCTCTCCTGGTGCTCGTGTTCTCCATTCAGGCCCCCTTACTAACAATCTCCCCACTTGGAGACTCGGCGCCTTTCCATGCCTCTTTCGTACCGTCTGCAATTTGTCCGCAGGATGAACTGCAAGAGGGGGAACCAATGAGAGACTCGCTGGAGGTGTTTGGTCGGGCACATGTCACTCTCATTTCCCATCACGAAGAAGAATTCACCAGCGGTTCAGCCTGCCACCGCGGATCGACAATAGGGCGTGAAGCCATCCAGCCGTGTTGCGTCCCACTCACAAAAAAGCGACTTGGGAAATGGAGCTCAGGGGCCCTGCACTTCCCAAACCTGCAGAGTTCTAAACGATAACTATCGCCCCAAAATATATTGAGCGCAGGCTACGAAGAGGCGCTGAACGCAAGGCAGAACTGCAGGAAACGGATGTCAACGGGTACATCGGAATGGCCCCGATAGCACATGAAAAGCGCCAGAACGCGGACAATGATGCGGTTGGCCAAAAAGGGCGTATGCGTTTTTTCCTGAATATATTCAGGAAAAAACGCATACGCCCTTTTTGGCCAACCAAGCAACCTGGGAGAGCAAATCAGCACTACAAAGAAATCTCTCGCCCCCCCCCCCCGGGGCAAAAGGGCCAGGCGAAAAAAGTCTAAAAACCAGAAAGGCAGGACAGCCCACGGAGTCAAGGGAGCCTTGTTAAGCTGATGGGCGGGATGTCAATGGCCAACAGCCAATCTTCACAAGTGTATCCTCTTTCCCAAACCATGTAAAACACAGAACCACAGAGCATAGGGCACTTCCACACATGGGCGTTGACCTTGGGAAAATGAAAAAATCAACCAGACACAGGGACCCCAAAGTTGAGGGCTGCTGTCTTGACAAGAACCTCCACTCCGGTACACGTTTCATATCCCAGGAAAGAGCCAAGTGGACAAAGACGAGTGGACAAGTGGACAAAGACAAGTGGACAAGTGGACAAGTGGTGCTACGTAGGTCCAATGGAGTGTCACTCAGCCATGAAATCCACGTCATGAGGCTGGTAGCAGCATCCTGAGTGGATTTAGGTACGATCATCCTCAGTGAAATAAGTCCCACAAAAAAAGAAACTTATGATATCACTTATCGAGGGAATGTAAAAATCGCTCCCCATGAACGGAATCCCCAAACAGAACAGAGTCACGCTTTTAGAAAACACACTTATGCCTGCTTCAGGGGAAAGGTGAGGTGCGGTGACGCATAAAACTCGAGTTTGAAATGAGCACAGATACCCTTCCGAAAACCGAATATGGAATGGACACGACCTACTCCTTGCTCAATCAACTGGACTCACCAGACCCTGTTCATCGCACAAGTATCTATCCGACTAGTAAGCATCTTAAAAGCTAAGTCTTGATATCTCTGTGTAAGTGCATCAAGTGTGTGTAAAGCGGCCTAAAACCAGCAGGGAAAATCAGCTCAGACCCATTCTGAGGATACATTTCCAACACAAAGAAGAAACAAGCAGGGCAAAACAGAGAGAAATTCTTCCAAAATGCGTTCAGGGACTGGCATGCAACCAGGATTGACCACATCTACAGCCCCAGCGGCAGAAGACATAAGGCTGGACACTCTTGGGGCTGAGACGATTGGTGAGGTTGGGAAAGCAAATGCAGACCCTTGAAAGGAATCCTGCGTGCTCCCCATTCCATGGCTCCCAACTCTCCAGGTTCAACGCAATCTTCCGACAGCGAAAGCACTCATTGGAAACCCAGCGGATGCTACACCGTGGGATCGGGAAAGCTTTCTGAAACTCACCTCAGTTTTCCTCTCCTGGTGCTCGTGTTCTCCATTCAGGCCCCCTTACTAACAATCTCCCCACTTGGAGACTCGGCGCCTTTCCATGCCTCTTTCGTACCGTCTGCAATTTGTCCGCAGGATGAACTGCAAGAGGGGGAACCAATGAGAGACTCGCTGGAGGTGTTTGGTCGGGCACATGTCACTCTCATTTCCCATCACGAAGAAGAATTCACCAGCGGTTCAGCCTGCCACCGCGGATCGACAATAGGGCGTGAAGCCATCCAGCCGTGTTGCGTCCCACTCACAAAAAAGCGACTTGGGAAATGGAGCTCAGGGGCCCTGCACTTCCCAAACCTGCAGAGTTCTAAACGATAACTATCGCCCCAAAATATATTGAGGTCAGGCTACGAAGAGGCGCTGAACGCAAGGCAGAACTGCAGGAAACGGATGTCAACGGGTACATCGGAATGGCCCCGATAGCACATGAAAAGCGCCAGAACGTGGACAATGATGCGGTTGGCCAAAAAGGGCGTATGCGTTTTTTCCTGAATATATTCAGGAAAAAACGCATACGCCCTTTTTGGCCAACCAAGCAACCTGGGAGAGCAAATCAGCACTACAAAGAAATCTCTCGGCCCCCCCCACCCCGGGGCAAAAGGGCCAGGCGAAAAAAGTCTAAAAACCAGAAAGGCAGGACAGCCCACGGAGTCAAGGGAGCCTTGTTAAGCTGATGGGCGGGATGTCAATGGCCAACAGCCAATCTTCACAAGTGTATCCTCTTTCCCAAACCATGTAAAACACAGAACCACAGAGCATAGGGCACTTCCACACATGGGCGTTGACCTTGGGAAAATGAAAAAATCAACCAGACACAGGGACCCCAAAGTTGAGGGCTGCTGTCTTGACAAGAACCTCCACTCCGGTACACGTTTCATATCCCAGGAAAGAGCCAAGTGGACAAAGACGAGTGGACAAGTGGACAAAGACAAGTGGACAAGTGGACAAGTGGTGCTACGTAGGTCCAATGGAGTGTCACTCAGCCATGAAATCCACGTCATGAGGCTGGTAGCAGCATCCTGAGTGGATTTAGGTACGATCATCCTCAGTGAAATAAGTCCCACAAAAAAAGAAACTTAGGATATCACTTATCGAGGGAATGTAAAAATCGCTCCCCATGAACGGAATCCCCAAACAGAACAGAGTCACGCTTTTAGAAAACACACTTATGCCTGCTTCAGGGGAAAGGTGAGGTGCGGTGACGCATAAAACTCGAGTTTGAAATGAGCACAGATACCCTTCCGAAAACCGAATATGGAATGGACACGACCTACTCCTTGCTCAATCAACTGGACTCACCAGACCCTGTTCATCGCACAAGTATCTATCCGACTAGTAAGCATCTTAAAAGCTAAGTCTTGATATCTCTGTGTAAGTGCATCAAGTGTGTGTAAAGCGGCCTAAAACCAGCAGGGAAAATCAGCTCAGACCCATTCTGAGGATACATTTCCAACACAAAGAAGAAACAAGCAGGGCAAAACAGAAGAGAAATTCTTCCAAAATGCGTTCAGGGACTGGCATGCAACCAGGATTGACCACATCTACAGCCCCAGCGGCAGAAGACATAAGGCTGGACACTCTTGGGGCTGAGACGATTGGTGAGGTTGGGAAAGCAAATGCAGACCCTTGAAAGGAATCCTGCGTGCTCCCCATTCCATGGCTCCCAACTCTCCAGGTTCAACGCAATCTTCCGACAGCGAAAGCACTCATTGGAAACCCAGCGGATGCTACACCGTGGGATCGGGAAAGCTTTCTGAAACTCACCTCAGTTTTCCTCTCCTGGTGCTCGTGTTCTCCATTCAGGCCCCCTTACTAACAATCTCCCCACTTGGAGACTCGGCGCCTTTCCATGCCTCTTTCGTACCGTCTGCAATTTGTCCGCAGGATGAACTGCAAGAGGGGGAACCAATGAGAGACTCGCTGGAGGTGTTTGGTCGGGCACATGTCACTCTCATTTCCCATCACGAAGAAGAATTCACCAGCGGTTCAGCCTGCCACCGCGGATCGACAATAGGGCGTGAAGCCATCCAGCCGTGTTGCGTCCCACTCACAAAAAAGCGACTTGGGAAATGGAGCTCAGGGGCCCTGCACTTCCCAAACCTGCAGAGTTCTAAACGATAACTATCGCCCCAAAATATATTGAGGTCAGGCTACGAAGAGGCGCTGAACGCAAGGCAGAACTGCAGGAAACGGATGTCAACGGGTACATCGGAATGGCCCCGATAGCACATGAAAAGCGCCAGAACGTGGACAATGATGCGGTTGGCCAAAAAGGGCGTATGCGTTTTTTCCTGAATATATTCAGGAAAAAACGCATACGCCCTTTTTGGCCAACCAAGCAACCTGGGAGAGCAAATCAGCACTACAAGGAAATCTCTCGCCCCCCCCCCGGGGCAAAAGGGCCAGGCGAAAAAAGTCTAAAAACCAGAAAGGCAGGACAGCCCACGGAGTCAAGGGAGCCTTGTTAAGCTGATGGGCGGGATGTCAATGGCCAACAGCCAATCTTCACAAGTGTATCCTCTTTCCCAAACCATGTAAAACACAGAACCACAGAGCATAGGGCACTTCCACACATGGGCGTTGACCTTGGGAAAATGAAAAAATCAACCAGACACAGGGACCCCAAAGTTGAGGGCTGCTGTCTTGACAAGAACCTCCACTCCGGTACACGTTTCATATCCCAGGAAAGAGCCAAGTGGACAAAGACGAGTGGACAAGTGGACAAAGACAAGTGGACAAGTGGACAAGTGGTGCTACGTAGGTCCAATGGAGTGTCACTCAGCCATGAAATCCACGTCATGAGGCTGGTAGCAGCATCCTGAGTGGATTTAGGTACGATCATCCTCAGTGAAATAAGTCCCACAAAAAAAGGAACTTATGATATCACTTATCGAGGGAATGTAAAAATCGCTCCCCATGAACGGAATCCCCAAACAGAACAGAGTCACGCTTTTAGAAAACACACTTATGCCTGCTTCAGGGGAAAGGTGAGGTGCGGTGACGCATAAAACTCGAGTTTGAAATGAGCACAGATACCCTTCCGAAAACCGAATATGGAATGGACACGACCTACTCCTTGCTCAATCAACTGGACTCACCAGACCCTGTTCATCGCACAAGTATCTATCCGACTAGTAAGCATCTTAAAAGCTAAGTCTTGATATCTCTGTGTAAGTGCATCAAGTGTGTGTAAAGCGGCCTAAAACCAGCAGGGAAAATCAGCTCAGACCCATTCTGAGGATACATTTCCAACACAAAGAAGAAACAAGCAGGGCAAAACAGAGAGAAATTCTTCCAAAATGCGTTCAGGGACTGGCATGCAACCAGGATTGACCACATCTACAGCCCCAGCGGCAGAAGACATAAGGCTGGACACTCTTGGGGCTGAGACGATTGGTGAGGTTGGGAAAGCAAATGCAGACCCTTGAAAGGAATCCTGCGTGCTCCCCATTCCATGGCTCCCAACTCTCCAGGTTCAACGCAATCTTCCGACAGCGAAAGCACTCATTGGAAACCCAGCGGATGCTACACCGTGGGATCGGGAAAGCTTTCTGAAACTCACCTCAGTTTTCCTCTCCTGGTGCTCGTGTTCTCCATTCAGGCCCCCTTACTAACAATCTCCCCACTTGGAGACTCGGCGCCTTTCCATGCCTCTTTCGTACCGTCTGCAATTTGTCCGCAGGATGAACTGCAAGAGGGGGAACCAATGAGAGACTCGCTGGAGGTGTTTGGTCGGGCATATGTCACTCTCATTTCCCATCACGAAGAAGAATTCACCAGCGGTTCAGCCTGCCACCGCGGATCGACAATAGGGCGTGAAGCCATCCAGCCGTGTTGCGTCCCACTCACAAAAAAGCGACTTGGGAAATGGAGCTCAGGGGCCCTGCACTTCCCAAACCTGCAGAGTTCTAAACGATAACTATCGCCCCAAAATATATTGAGCGCAGGCTACGAAGAGGCGCTGAACGCAAGGCAGAACTGCAGGAAACGGATGTCAACGGGTACATCGGAATGGCCCCGATAGCACATGAAAAGCGCCAGAACGCGGACAATGATGCGGTTGGCCAAAAAGGGCGTATGCGTTTTTTCCTGAATATATTCAGGAAAAAACGCATACGCCCTTTTTGGCCAACCAAGCAACCTGGGAGAGCAAATCAGCACTACAAAGAAATCTCTCGCCCCCCCCCCCGGGGCAAAAGGGCCAGGCGAAAAAAGTCTAAAAACCAGAAAGGCAGGACAGCCCACGGAGTCAAGGGAGCCTTGTTAAGCTGATGGGCGGGATGTCAATGGCCAACAGCCAATCTTCACAAGTGTATCCTCTTTCCCAAACCATGTAAAACACAGAACCACAGAGCATAGGGCACTTCCACACATGGGCGTTGACCTTGGGAAAATGAAAAAATCAACCAGACACAGGGACCCCAAAGTTGAGGGCTGCTGTCTTGACAAGAACCTCCACTCCGGTACACGTTTCATATCCCAGGAAAGAGCCAAGTGGACAAAGACGAGTGGACAAGTGGACAAAGACAAGTGGACAAGTGGACAAGTGGTGCTACGTAGGTCCAATGGAGTGTCACTCAGCCATGAAATCCACGTCATGAGGCTGGTAGCAGCATCCTGAGTGGATTTAGGTACGATCATCCTCAGTGAAATAAGTCCCACAAAAAAAGAAACTTATGATATCACTTATCGAGGGAATGTAAAAATCGCTCCCCATGAACGGAATCCCCAAACAGAACAGAGTCACGCTTTTAGAAAACACACTTATGCCTGCTTCAGGGGAAAGGTGAGGTGCGGTGACGCATAAAACTCGAGTTTGAAATGAGCACAGATACCCTTCCGAAAACCGAATATGGAATGGACACGACCTACTCCTTGCTCAATCAACTGGACTCACCAGACCCTGTTCATCGCACAAGTATCTATCCGACTAGTAAGCATCTTAAAAGCTAAGTCTTGATATCTCTGTGTAAGTGCATCAAGTGTGTGTAAAGCGGCCTAAAACCAGCAGGGAAAATCAGCTCAGACCCATTCTGAGGATACATTTCCAACACAAAGAAGAAACAAGCAGGGCAAAACAGAGAGAAATTCTTCCAAAATGCGTTCAGGGACTGGCATGCAACCAGGATTGACCACATCTACAGCCCCAGCGGCAGAAGACATAAGGCTGGACACTCTTGGGGCTGAGACGATTGGTGAGGTTGGGAAAGCAAATGCAGACCCTTGAAAGGAATCCTGCGTGCTCCCCATTCCATGGGTCCCAACTCTCCAGGTTCAACGCAATCTTCCGACAGCGAAAGCACTCATTGGAAACCCAGCGGATGCTACACCGTGGGATCGGGAAAGCTTTCTGAAACTCACCTCAGTTTTCCTCTCCTGGTGCTCGTGTTCTCCATTCAGGCCCCCTTACTAACAATCTCCCCACTTGGAGACTCGGCGCCTTTCCATGCCTCTTTCGTACCGTCTGCAATTTGTCCGCAGGATGAACTGCAAGAGGGGGAACCAATGAGAGACTCGCTGGAGGTGTTTGGTCGGGCACATGTCACTCTCATTTCCCATCACGAAGAAGAATTCACCAGCGGTTCAGCCTGCCACCGCGGATCGACAATAGGGCGTGAAGCCATCCAGCCGTGTTGCGTCCCACTCACAAAAAAGCGACTTGGGAAATGGAGCTCAGGGGCCCTGCACTTCCCAAACCTGCAGAGTTCTAAACGATAACTATCGCCCCAAAATATATTGAGGTCAGGCTACGAAGAGGCGCTGAACGCAAGGCAGAACTGCAGGAAACGGATGTCAACGGGTACATCGGAATGGCCCCGATAGCACATGAAAAGCGCCAGAACGTGGACAATGATGCGGTTGGCCAAAAAGGGCGTATGCGTTTTTTCCTGAATATATTCAGGAAAAAACGCATACGCCCTTTTTGGCCAACCAAGCAACCTGGGAGAGCAAATCAGCACTACAAAGAAATCTCTCGGCCCCCCCCACCCCGGGGCAAAAGGGCCAGGCGAAAAAAGTCTAAAAACCAGAAAGGCAGGACAGCCCACGGAGTCAAGGGAGCCTTGTTAAGCTGATGGGCGGGATGTCAATGGCCAACAGCCAATCTTCACAAGTGTATCCTCTTTCCCAAACCATGTAAAACACAGAACCACAGAGCATAGGGCACTTCCACACATGGGCGTTGACCTTGGGAAAATGAAAAAATCAACCAGACACAGGGACCCCAAAGTTGAGGGCTGCTGTCTTGACAAGAACCTCCACTCCGGTACACGTTTCATATCCCAGGAAAGAGCCAAGTGGACAAAGACGAGTGGACAAGTGGACAAAGACAAGTGGACAAGTGGACAAGTGGTGCTACGTAGGTCCAATGGAGTGTCACTCAGCCATGAAATCCACGTCATGAGGCTGGTAGCAGCATCCTGAGTGGATTTAGGTACGATCATCCTCAGTGAAATAAGTCCCACAAAAAAAGAAACTTATGATATCACTTATCGAGGGAATGTAAAAATCGCTCCCCATGAACGGAATCCCCAAACAGAACAGAGTCACGCTTTTAGAAAACACACTTATGCCTGCTTCAGGGGAAAGGTGAGGTGCGGTGACGCATAAAACTCGAGTTTGAAATGAGCACAGATACCCTTCCGAAAACCGAATATGGAATGGACACGACCTACTCCTTGCTCAATCAACTGGACTCACCAGACCCTGTTCATCGCACAAGTATCTATCCGACTAGTAAGCATCTTAAAAGCTAAGTCTTGATATCTCTGTGTAAGTGCATCAAGTGTGTGTAAAGCGGCCTAAAACCAGCAGGGAAAATCAGCTCAGACCCATTCTGAGGATACATTTCCAACACAAAGAAGAAACAAGCAGGGCAAAACAGAAGAGAAATTCTTCCAAAATGCGTTCAGGGACTGGCATGCAACCAGGATTGACCACATCTACAGCCCCAGCGGCAGAAGACATAAGGCTGGACACTCTTGGGGCTGAGACGATTGGTGAGGTTGGGAAAGCAAATGCAGACCCTTGAAAGGAATCCTGCGTGCTCCCCATTCCATGGCTCCCAACTCTCCAGGTTCAACGCAATCTTCCGACAGCGAAAGCACTCATTGGAAACCCAGCGGATGCTACACCGTGGGATCGGGAAAGCTTTCTGAAACTCACCTCAGTTTTCCTCTCCTGGTGCTCGTGTTCTCCATTCAGGCCCCCTTACTAACAATCTCCCCACTTGGAGACTCGGCGCCTTTCCATGCCTCTTTCGTACCGTCTGCAATTTGTCCGCAGGATGAACTGCAAGAGGGGGAACCAATGAGAGACTCGCTGGAGGTGTTTGGTCGGGCACATGTCACTCTCATTTCCCATCACGAAGAAGAATTCACCAGCGGTTCAGCCTGCCACCGCGGATCGACAATAGGGCGTGAAGCCATCCAGCCGTGTTGCGTCCCACTCACAAAAAAGCGACTTGGGAAATGGAGCTCAGGGGCCCTGCACTTCCCAAACCTGCAGAGTTCTAAACGATAACTATCGCCCCAAAATATATTGAGGTCAGGCTACGAAGAGGCGCTGAACGCAAGGCAGAACTGCAGGAAACGGATGTCAACGGGTACATCGGAATGGCCCCGATAGCACATGAAAAGCGCCAGAACGTGGACAATGATGCGGTTGGCCAAAAAGGGCGTATGCGTTTTTTCCTGAATATATTCAGGAAAAAACGCATACGCCCTTTTTGGCCAACCAAGCAACCTGGGAGAGCAAATCAGCACTACAAGGAAATCTCTCGCCCCCCCCCCGGGGCAAAAGGGCCAGGCGAAAAAAGTCTAAAAACCAGAAAGGCAGGACAGCCCACGGAGTCAAGGGAGCCTTGTTAAGCTGATGGGCGGGATGTCAATGGCCAACAGCCAATCTTCACAAGTGTATCCTCTTTCCCAAACCATGTAAAACACAGAACCACAGAGCATAGGGCACTTCCACACATGGGCGTTGACCTTGGGAAAATGAAAAAATCAACCAGACACAGGGACCCCAAAGTTGAGGGCTGCTGTCTTGACAAGAACCTCCACTCCGGTACACGTTTCATATCCCAGGAAAGAGCCAAGTGGACAAAGACGAGTGGACAAGTGGACAAAGACAAGTGGACAAGTGGACAAGTGGTGCTACGTAGGTCCAATGGAGTGTCACTCAGCCATGAAATCCACGTCATGAGGCTGGTAGCAGCATCCTGAGTGGATTTAGGTACGATCATCCTCAGTGAAATAAGTCCCACAAAAAAAGGAACTTATGATATCACTTATCGAGGGAATGTAAAAATCGCTCCCCATGAACGGAATCCTCAAACAGAACAGAGTCACGCTTTTAGAAAACACACTTATGCCTGCTTCAGGGGAAAGGTGAGGTGCGGTGACGCATAAAACTCGAGTTTGAAATGAGCACAGATACCCTTCCGAAAACCGAATATGGAATGGACACGACCTACTCCTTGCTCAATCAACTGGACTCACCAGACCCTGTTCATCGCACAAGTATCTATCCGACTAGTAAGCATCTTAAAAGCTAAGTCTTGATATCTCTGTGTAAGTGCATCAAGTGTGTGTAAAGCGGCCTAAAACCAGCAGGGAAAATCAGCTCAGACCCATTCTGAGGATACATTTCCAACACAAAGAAGAAACAAGCAGGGCAAAACAGAGAGAAATTCTTCCAAAATGCGTTCAGGGACTGGCATGCAACCAGGATTGACCACATCTACAGCCCCAGCGGCAGAAGACATAAGGCTGGACACTCTTGGGGCTGAGACGATTGGTGAGGTTGGGAAAGCAAATGCAGACCCTTGAAAGGAATCCTGCGTGCTCCCCATTCCATGGCTCCCAACTCTCCAGGTTCAACGCAATCTTCCGACAGCGAAAGCACTCATTGGAAACCCAGCGGATGCTACACCGTGGGATCGGGAAAGCTTTCTGAAACTCACCTCAGTTTTCCTCTCCTGGTGCTCGTGTTCTCCATTCAGGCCCCCTTACTAACAATCTCCCCACTTGGAGACTCGGCGCCTTTCCATGCCTCTTTCGTACCGTCTGCAATTTGTCCGCAGGATGAACTGCAAGAGGGGGAACCAATGAGAGACTCGCTGGAGGTGTTTGGTCGGGCATATGTCACTCTCATTTCCCATCACGAAGAAGAATTCACCAGCGGTTCAGCCTGCCACCGCGGATCGACAATAGGGCGTGAAGCCATCCAGCCGTGTTGCGTCCCACTCACAAAAAAGCGACTTGGGAAATGGAGCTCAGGGGCCCTGCACTTCCCAAACCTGCAGAGTTCTAAACGATAACTATCGCCCCAAAATATATTGAGGTCAGGCTACGAAGAGGCGCTGAACGCAAGGCAGAACTGCAGGAAACGGATGTCAACGGGTACATCGGAATGGCCCCGATAGCACATGAAAAGCGCCAGAACGTGGACAATGATGCGGTTGGCCAAAAAGGGCGTATGCGTTTTTTCCTGAATATATTCAGGAAAAAACGCATACGCCCTTTTTGGCCAACCAAGCAACCTGGGAGAGCAAATCAGCACTACAAGGAAATCTCTCGCCCCCCCCCCGGGGCAAAAGGGCCAGGCGAAAAAAGTCTAAAAACCAGAAAGGCAGGACAGCCCACGGAGTCAAGGGAGCCTTGTTAAGCTGATGGGCGGGATGTCAATGGCCAACAGCCAATCTTCACAAGTGTATCCTCTTTCCCAAACCATGTAAAACACAGAACCACAGAGCATAGGGCACTTCCACACATGGGCGTTGACCTTGGGAAAATGAAAAAATCAACCAGACACAGGGACCCCAAAGTTGAGGGCTGCTGTCTTGACAAGAACCTCCACTCCGGTACACGTTTCATATCCCAGGAAAGAGCCAAGTGGACAAAGACGAGTGGACAAGTGGACAAAGACAAGTGGACAAGTGGACAAGTGGTGCTACGTAGGTCCAATGGAGTGTCACTCAGCCATGAAATCCACGTCATGAGGCTGGTAGCAGCATCCTGAGTGGATTTAGGTACGATCATCCTCAGTGAAATAAGTCCCACAAAAAAAGGAACTTATGATATCACTTATCGAGGGAATGTAAAAATCGCTCCCCATGAACGGAATCCTCAAACAGAACAGAGTCACGCTTTTAGAAAACACACTTATGCCTGCTTCAGGGGAAAGGTGAGGTGCGGTGACGCATAAAACTCGAGTTTGAAATGAGCACAGATACCCTTCCGAAAACCGAATATGGAATGGACACGACCTACTCCTTGCTCAATCAACTGGACTCACCAGACCCTGTTCATCGCACAAGTATCTATCCGACTAGTAAGCATCTTAAAAGCTAAGTCTTGATATCTCTGTGTAAGTGCATCAAGTGTGTGTAAAGCGGCCTAAAACCAGCAGGGAAAATCAGCTCAGACCCATTCTGAGGATACATTTCCAACACAAAGAAGAAACAAGCAGGGCAAAACAGAGAGAAATTCTTCCAAAATGCGTTCAGGGACTGGCATGCAACCAGGATTGACCACATCTACAGCCCCAGCGGCAGAAGACATAAGGCTGGACACTCTTGGGGCTGAGACGATTGGTGAGGTTGGGAAAGCAAATGCAGACCCTTGAAAGGAATCCTGCGTGCTCCCCATTCCATGGCTCCCAACTCTCCAGGTTCAACGCAATCTTCCGACAGCGAAAGCACTCATTGGAAACCCAGCGGATGCTACACCGTGGGATCGGGAAAGCTTTCTGAAACTCACCTCAGTTTTCCTCTCCTGGTGCTCGTGTTCTCCATTCAGGCCCCCTTACTAACAATCTCCCCACTTGGAGACTCGGCGCCTTTCCATGCCTCTTTCGTACCGTCTGCAATTTGTCCGCAGGATGAACTGCAAGAGGGGGAACCAATGAGAGACTCGCTGGAGGTGTTTGGTCGGGCATATGTCACTCTCATTTCCCATCACGAAGAAGAATTCACCAGCGGTTCAGCCTGCCACCGCGGATCGACAATAGGGCGTGAAGCCATCCAGCCGTGTTGCGTCCCACTCACAAAAAAGCGACTTGGGAAATGGAGCTCAGGGGCCCTGCACTTCCCAAACCTGCAGAGTTCTAAACGATAACTATCGCCCCAAAATATATTGAGCGCAGGCTACGAAGAGGCGCTGAACGCAAGGCAGAACTGCAGGAAACGGATGTCAACGGGTACATCGGAATGGCCCCGATAGCACATGAAAAGCGCCAGAACTTGGACAATGATGCGGTTGGCCAAAAAGGGCGTATGCGTTTTTTCCTGAATATATTCAGGAAAAAACGCATACGCCCTTTTTGGCCAACCAAGCAACCTGGGAGAGCAAATCAGCACTACAAAGAAATCTCTCGCCCCCCCCCCCCGGGGGCAAAAGGGCCAGGCGAAAAAAGTCTAAAAACCAGAAAGGCAGGACAGCCCACGGAGTCAAGGGAGCCTTGTTAAGCTGATGGGCGGGATGTCAATGGCCAACAGCCAATCTTCACAAGTGTATCCTCTTTCCCAAACCATGTAAAACACAGAACCACAGAGCATAGGGCACTTCCACACATGGGCGTTGACCTTGGGAAAATGAAAAAATCAACCAGACACAGGGACCCCAAAGTTGAGGGCTGCTGTCTTGACAAGAACCTCCACTCCGGTACACGTTTCATATCCCAGGAAAGAGCCAAGTGGACAAAGACGAGTGGACAAGTGGACAAAGACAAGTGGACAAGTGGACAAGTGGTGCTACGTAGGTCCAATGGAGTGTCACTCAGCCATGAAATCCACGTCATGAGGCTGGTAGCAGCATCCTGAGTGGATTTAGGTACGATCATCCTCAGTGAAATAAGTCCCACAAAAAAAGAAACTTATGATATCACTTATCGAGGGAATGTAAAAATCGCTCCCCATGAACGGAATCCCCAAACAGAACAGAGTCACGCTTTTAGAAAACACACTTATGCCTGCTTCAGGGGAAAGGTGAGGTGCGGTGACGCATAAAACTCGAGTTTGAAATGAGCACAGATACCCTTCCGAAAACCGAATATGGAATGGACACGACCTACTCCTTGCTCAATCAACTGGACTCACCAGACCCTGTTCATCGCACAAGTATCTATCCGACTAGTAAGCATCTTAAAAGCTAAGTCTTGATATCTCTGTGTAAGTGCATCAAGTGTGTGTAAAGCGGCCTAAAACCAGCAGGGAAAATCAGCTCAGACCCATTCTGAGGATACATTTCCAACACAAAGAAGAAACAAGCAGGGCAAAACAGAGAGAAATTCTTCCAAAATGCGTTCAGGGACTGGCATGCAACCAGGATTGACCACATCTACAGCCCCAGCGGCAGAAGACATAAGGCTGGACACTCTTGGGGCTGAGACGATTGGTGAGGTTGGGAAAGCAAATGCAGACCCTTGAAAGGAATCCGTCGTGCTCCCCATTCCATGGCTCCCAACTCTCCAGGTTCAACGCAATCTTCCGACAGCGAAAGCACTCATTGGAAACCCAGCGGATGCTACACCGTGGGATCGGGAAAGCTTTCTGAAACTCACCTCAGTTTTCCTCTCCTGGTGCTCGTGTTCTCCATTCAGGCCCCCTTACTAACAATCTCCCCACTTGGAGACTCGGCGCCTTTCCATGCCTCTTTCGTACCGTCTGCAATTTGTCCGCAGGATGAACTGCAAGAGGGGGAACCAATGAGAGACTCGCTGGAGGTGTTTGGTCGGGCACATGTCACTCTCATTTCCCATCACGAAGAAGAATTCACCAGCGGTTCAGCCTGCCACCGCGGATCGACAATAGGGCGTGAAGCCATCCAGCCGTGTTGCGTCCCACTCACAAAAAAGCGACTTGGGAAATGGAGCTCAGGGGCCCTGCACTTCCCAAACCTGCAGAGTTCTAAACGATAACTATCGCCCCAAAATATATTGAGCGCAGGCTACGAAGAGGCGCTGAACGCAAGGCAGAACTGCAGGAAACGGATGTCAACGGGTACATCGGAATGGCCCCGATAGCACATGAAAAGCGCCAGAACGTGGACAATGATGCGGTTGGCCAAAAAGGGCGTATGCGTTTTTTCCTGAATATATTCAGGAAAAAACGCATACGCCCTTTTTGGCCAACCAAGCAACCTGGGAGAGCAAATCAGCACTACAAAGAAATCTCTCGCCCCCCCCCCGGGGCAAAAGGGCCAGGCGAAAAAAGTCTAAAAACCAGAAAGGCAGGACAGCCCACGGAGTCAAGGGAGCCTTGTTAAGCTGATGGGCGGGATGTCAATGGCCAACAGCCAATCTTCACAAGTGTATCCTCTTTCCCAAACCATGTAAAACACAGAACCACAGAGCATAGGGCACTTCCACACATGGGCGTTGACCTTGGGAAAATGAAAAAATCAACCAGACACAGGGACCCCAAAGTTGAGGGCTGCTGTCTTGACAAGAACCTCCACTCCGGTACACGTTTCATATCCCAGGAAAGAGCCAAGTGGACAAAGACGAGTGGACAAGTGGACAACGACAACTGGACAAGTGGACAAGTGGTGCTACGTAGGTCCAATGGAGTGTCACTCAGCCATGAAATCCACGTCATGAGGCTGGTAGCAGCATCCTGAGTGGATTTAGGTACGATCATCCTCAGTGAAATAAGTCCCACAAAAAAAGAAACTTAGGATATCACTTATCGAGGGAATGTAAAAATCGCTCCCCATGAACGGAATCCCCAAACAGAACAGAGTCACGCTTTTAGAAAACACACTTATGCCTGCTTCAGGGGAAAGGTGAGGTGCGGTGACGCATAAAACTCGAGTTTGAAATGAGCACAGATACCCTTCCGAAAACCGAATATGGAATGGACACGACCTACTCCTTGCTCAATCAACTGGACTCACCAGACCCTGTTCATCGCACAAGTATCTATCCGACTAGTAAGCATCTTAAAAGCTAAGTCTTGATATCTCTGTGTAAGTGCATCAAGGGTGTGTAAAGCGGCCTAAAACCAGCAGGGAAAATCAGCTCAGACCCATTCTGAGGATACATTTCCAACACAAAGAAGAAACAAGCAGGGCAAAACAGAGAGAAATTCTTCCAAAATGCGTTCAGGGACTGGCATGCAACCAGGATTGACCACATCTACAGCCCCAGCGGCAGAAGACATAAGGCTGGACACTCTTGGGGCTGAGACGATTGGTGAGGTTGGGAAAGCAAATGCAGACCCTTGAAAGGAATCCTGCGTGCTCCCCATTCCATGGCTCCCAACTCTCCAGGTTCAACGCAATCTTCCGACAGCGAAAGCACTCATTGGAAACCCAGCGGATGCTACACCGTGGGATCGGGAAAGCTTTCTGAAACTCACCTCAGTTTTCCTCTCCTGGTGCTCGTGTTCTCCATTCAGGCCCCCTTACTAACAATCTCCCCACTTGGAGACTCGGCGCCTTTCCATGCCTCTTTCGTACCGTCTGCAATTTGTCCGCAGGATGAACTGCAAGAGGGGGAACCAATGAGAGACTCGCTGGAGGTGTTTGGTCGGGCACATGTCACTCTCATTTCCCATCACGAAGAAGAATTCACCAGCGGTTCAGCCTGCCACCGCGGATCGACAATAGGGCGTGAAGCCATCCAGCCGTGTTGCGTCCCACTCACAAAAAAGCGACTTGGGAAATGGAGCTCAGGGGCCCTGCACTTCCCAAACCTGCAGAGTTCTAAACGATAACTATCGCCCCAAAATATATTGAGCGCAGGCTACGAAGAGGCGCTGAACGCAAGGCAGAACTGCAGGAAACGGATGTCAACGGGTACATCGGAATGGCCCCGATAGCACATGAAAAGCGCCAGAACGTGGACAATGATGCGGTTGGCCAAAAAGGGCGTATGCGTTTTTTCCTGAATATATTCAGGAAAAAACGCATACGCCCTTTTTGGCCAACCAAGCAACCTGGGAGAGCAAATCAGCACTACAAAGAAATCTCTCGCCCCCCCCCGGGGCAAAAGGGCCAGGCGAAAAAAGTCTAAAAACCAGAAAGGCAGGACAGCCCACGGAGTCAAGGGAGCCTTGTTAAGCTGATGGGCGGGATGTCAATGGCCAACAGCCAATCTTCACAAGTGTATCCTCTTTCCCAAACCATGTAAAACACAGAACCACAGAGCATAGGGCACTTCCACACATGGGCGTTGACCTTGGGAAAATGAAAAAATCAACCAGACACAGGGACCCCAAAGTTGAGGGCTGCTGTCTTGACAAGAACCTCCACTCCGGTACACGTTTCATATCCCAGGAAAGAGCCAAGTGGACAAAGACGAGTGGACAAGTGGACAACGACAACTGGACAAGTGGACAAGTGGTGCTACGTAGGTCCAATGGAGTGTCACTCAGCCATGAAATCCACGTCATGAGGCTGGTAGCAGCATCCTGAGTGGATTTAGGTACGATCATCCTCAGTGAAATAAGTCCCACAAAAAAAGAAACTTAGGATATCACTTATCGAGGGAATGTAAAAATCGCTCCCCATGAACGGAATCCCCAAACAGAACAGAGTCACGCTTTTAGAAAACACACTTATGCCTGCTTCAGGGGAAAGGTGAGGTGCGGTGACGCATAAAACTCGAGTTTGAAATGAGCACAGATACCCTTCCGAAAACCGAATATGGAATGGACACGACCTACTCCTTGCTCAATCAACTGGACTCACCAGACCCTGTTCATCGCACAAGTATCTATCCGACTAGTAAGCATCTTAAAAGCTAAGTCTTGATATCTCTGTGTAAGTGCATCAAGGGTGTGTAAAGCGGCCTAAAACCAGCAGGGAAAATCAGCTCAGACCCATTCTGAGGATACATTTCCAACACAAAGAAGAAACAAGCAGGGCAAAACAGAGAGAAATTCTTCCAAAATGCGTTCAGGGACTGGCATGCAACCAGGATTGACCACATCTACAGCCCCAGCGGCAGAAGACATAAGGCTGGACACTCTTGGGGCTGAGACGATTGGTGAGGTTGGGAAAGCAAATGCAGACCCTTGAAAGGAATCCTGCGTGCTCCCCATTCCATGGCTCCCAACTCTCCAGGTTCAACGCAATCTTCCGACAGCGAAAGCACTCATTGGAAACCCAGCGGATGCTACACCGTGGGATCGGGAAAGCTTTCTGAAACTCACCTCAGTTTTCCTCTCCTGGTGCTCGTGTTCTCCATTCAGGCCCCCTTACTAACAATCTCCCCACTTGGAGACTCGGCGCCTTTCCATGCCTCTTTCGTACCGTCTGCAATTTGTCCGCAGGATGAACTGCAAGAGGGGGAACCAATGAGAGACTCGCTGGAGGTGTTTGGTCGGGCACATGTCACTCTCATTTCCCATCACGAAGAAGAATTCACCAGCGGTTCAGCCTGCCACCGCGGATCGACAATAGGGCGTGAAGCCATCCAGCCGTGTTGCGTCCCACTCACAAAAAAGCGACTTGGGAAATGGAGCTCAGGGGCCCTGCACTTCCCAAACCTGCAGAGTTCTAAACGATAACTATCGCCCCCAAATATATTGAGCGCAGGCTACGAAGAGGCGCTGAACGCAAGGCAGAACTGCAGGAAACGGATGTCAACGGGTACATCGGAATGGCCCCGATAGCACATGAAAAGCGCCAGAACGTGGACAATGATGCGGTTGGCCAAAAAGGGCGTATGCGTTTTTTCCTGAATATATTCAGGAAAAAACGCATACGCCCTTTTTGGCCAACCAAGCAACCTGGGAGAGCAAATCAGCACTACAAAGAAATCTCTCGGCCCCCCCCCCCGGGGCAAAAGGGCCAGGCGAAAAAAGTCTAAAAACCAGAAAGGCAGGACAGCCCACGGAGTCAAGGGAGCCTTGTTAAGCTGATGGGCGGGATGTCAATGGCCAACAGCCAATCTTCACAAGTGTATCCTCTTTCCCAAACCATGTAAAACACAGAACCACAGAGCATAGGGCACTTCCACACATGGGCGTTGACCTTGGGAAAATGAAAAAATCAACCAGACACAGGGACCCCAAAGTTGAGGGCTGCTGTCTTGACAAGAACCTCCACTCCGGTACACGTTTCATATCCCAGGAAAGAGCCAAGTGGACAAAGACGAGTGGACAAGTGGACAACGACAACTGGACAAGTGGACAAGTGGTGCTACGTAGGTCCAATGGAGTGTCACTCAGCCATGAAATCCACGTCATGAGGCTGGTAGCAGCATCCTGAGTGGATTTAGGTACGATCATCCTCAGTGAAATAAGTCCCACAAAAAAAGAAACTTAGGATATCACTTATCGAGGGAATGTAAAAATCGCTCCCCATGAACGGAATCCCCAAACAGAACAGAGTCACGCTTTTAGAAAACACACTTATGCCTGCTTCAGGGGAAAGGTGAGGTGCGGTGACGCATAAAACTCGAGTTTGAAATGAGCACAGATACCCTTCCGAAAACCGAATATGGAATGGACACGACCTACTCCTTGCTCAATCAACTGGACTCACCAGACCCTGTTCATCGCACAAGTATCTATCCGACTAGTAAGCATCTTAAAAGCTAAGTCTTGATATCTCTGTGTAAGTGCATCAAGTGTGTGTAAAGCGGCCTAAAACCAGCAGGGAAAATCAGCTCAGACCCATTCTGAGGATACATTTCCAACACAAAGAAGAAACAAGCAGGGCAAAACAGAAGAGAAATTCTTCCAAAATGCGTTCAGGGACTGGCATGCAACCAGGATTGACCACATCTACAGCCCCAGAGGCAGAAGACATAAGGCTGGACACTCTTGGGGCTGAGACGATTGGTGAGGTTGGGAAAGCAAATGCAGACCCTTGAAAGGAATCCTGCGTGCTCCCCATTCCATGGCTCCCAACTCTCCAGGTTCAACGCAATCTTCCGACAGCGAAAGCACTCATTGGAAACCCAGCGGATGCTACACCGTGGGATCGGGAAAGCTTTCTGAAACTCACCTCAGTTTTCCTCTCCTGGTGCTCGTGTTCTCCATTCAGGCCCCCTTACTAACAATCTCCCCACTTGGAGACTCGGCGCCTTTCCATGCCTCTTTCGTACCGTCTGCAATTTGTCCGCAGGATGAACTGCAAGAGGGGGAACCAATGAGAGACTCGCTGGAGGTGTTTGGTCGGGCACATGTCACTCTCATTTCCCATCACGAAGAAGAATTCACCAGCGGTTCAGCCTGCAACCGCGGATCGACAATAGGGCGTGAAGCCATCCAGCCGTGTTGCGTCCCACTCACAAAAAAGCGACTTGGGAAATGGAGCTCAGGGGCCCTGCACTTCCCAAACCTGCAGAGTTCTAAACGATAACTATCGCCCCAAAATATATTGAGGTCAGGCTACGAAGAGGCGCTGAACGCAAGGCAGAACTGCAGGAAACGGATGTCAACGGGTACATCGGAATGGCCCCGATAGCACATGAAAAGCGCCAGAACGTGGACAATGATGCGGTTGGCCAAAAAGGGCGTATGCGTTTTTTCCTGAATATATTCAGGAAAAAACGCATACGCCCTTTTTGGCCAACCAAGCAACCTGGGAGAGCAAATCAGCACTACAAAGAAATCTCTCGCCCCCCCCCCACCCCCGGGGCAAAAGGGCCAGGCGAAAAAAGTCTAAAAACCAGAAAGGCAGGACAGCCCACGGAGTCAAGGGAGCCTTGTTAAGCTGATGGGCGGGATGTCAATGGCCAACAGCCAATCTTCACAAGTGTATCCTCTTTCCCAAACCATGTAAAACACAGAACCACAGAGCATAGGGCACTTCCACACATGGGCGTTGACCTTGGGAAAATGAAAAAATCAACCAGACACAGGGACCCCAAAGTTGAGGGCTGCTGTCTTGACAAGAACCTCCACTCCGGTACACGTTTCATATCCCAGGAAAGAGCCAAGTGGACAAAGACGAGTGGACAAGTGGACAAAGACAAGTGGACAAGTGGACAAGTGGTGCTACGTAGGTCCAATGGAGTGTCACTCAGCCATGAAATCCACGTCATGAGGCTGGTAGCAGCATCCTGAGTGGATTTAGGTACGATCATCCTCAGTGAAATAAGTCCCACAAAAAAAGAAACTTAGGATATCACTTATCGAGGGAATGTAAAAATCGCTCCCCATGAACGGAATCCCCAAACAGAACAGAGTCACGCTTTTAGAAAACACACTTATGCCTGCTTCAGGGGAAAGGTGAGGTGCGGTGACGCATAAAACTCGAGTTTGAAATGAGCACAGATACCCTTCCGAAAACCGAATATGGAATGGACACGACCTACTCCTTGCTCAATCAACTGGACTCACCAGACCCTGTTCATCGCACAAGTATCTATCCGACTAGTAAGCATCTTAAAAGCTAAGTCTTGATATCTCTGTGTAAGTGCATCAAGTGTGTGTAAAGCGGCCTAAAACCAGCAGGGAAAATCAGCTCAGACCCATTCTGAGGATACATTTCCAACACAAAGAAGAAACAAGCAGGGCAAAACAGAAGAGAAATTCTTCCAAAATGCGTTCAGGGACTGGCATGCAACCAGGATTGACCACATCTACAGCCCCAGAGGCAGAAGACATAAGGCTGGACACTCTTGGGGCTGAGACGATTGGTGAGGTTGGGAAAGCAAATGCAGACCCTTGAAAGGAATCCTGCGTGCTCCCCATTCCATGGCTCCCAACTCTCCAGGTTCAACGCAATCTTCCGACAGCGAAAGCACTCATTGGAAACCCAGCGGATGCTACACCGTGGGATCGGGAAAGCTTTCTGAAACTCACCTCAGTTTTCCTCTCCTGGTGCTCGTGTTCTCCATTCAGGCCCCCTTACTAACAATCTCCCCACTTGGAGACTCGGCGCCTTTCCATGCCTCTTTCGTACCGTCTGCAATTTGTCCGCAGGATGAACTGCAAGAGGGGGAACCAATGAGAGACTCGCTGGAGGTGTTTGGTCGGGCACATGTCACTCTCATTTCCCATCACGAAGAAGAATTCACCAGCGGTTCAGCCTGCCACCGCGGATCGACAATAGGGCGTGAAGCCATCCAGCCGTGTTGCGTCCCACTCACAAAAAAGCGACTTGGGAAATGGAGCTCAGGGGCCCTGCACTTCCCAAACCTGCAGAGTTCTAAACGATAACTATCGCCCCAAAATATATTGAGGTCAGGCTACGAAGAGGCGCTGAACGCAAGGCAGAACTGCAGGAAACGGATGTCAACGGGTACATCGGAATGGCCCCGATAGCACATGAAAAGCGCCAGAACGTGGACAATGATGCGGTTGGCCAAAAAGGGCGTATGCGTTTTTTCCTGAATATATTCAGGAAAAAACGCATACGCCCTTTTTGGCCAACCAAGCAACCTGGGAGAGCAAATCAGCACTACAAAGAAATCTCTCGCCCCCCCCCCCCGGGGGCAAAAGGGCCAGGCGAAAAAAGTCTAAAAACCAGAAAGGCAGGACAGCCCACGGAGTCAAGGGAGCCTTGTTAAGCTGATGGGCGGGATGTCAATGGCCAACAGCCAATCTTCACAAGTGTATCCTCTTTCCCAAACCATGTAAAACACAGAACCACAGAGCATAGGGCACTTCCACACATGGGCGTTGACCTTGGGAAAATGAAAAAATCAACCAGACACAGGGACCCCAAAGTTGAGGGCTGCTGTCTTGACAAGAACCTCCACTCCGGTACACGTTTCATATCCCAGGAAAGAGCCAAGTGGACAAAGACGAGTGGACAAGTGGACAAAGACAAGTGGACAAGTGGACAAGTGGTGCTACGTAGGTCCAATGGAGTGTCACTCAGCCATGAAATCCACGTCATGAGGCTGGTAGCAGCATCCTGAGTGGATTTAGGTACGATCATCCTCAGTGAAATAAGTCCCACAAAAAAAGAAACTTAGGATATCACTTATCGAGGGAATGTAAAAATCGCTCCCCATGAACGGAATCCCCAAACAGAACAGAGTCACGCTTTTAGAAAACACACTTATGCCTGCTTCAGGGGAAAGGTGAGGTGCGGTGACGCATAAAACTCGAGTTTGAAATGAGCACAGATACCCTTCCGAAAACCGAATATGGAATGGACACGACCTACTCCTTGCTCAATCAACTGGACTCACCAGACCCTGTTCATCGCACAAGTATCTATCCGACTAGTAAGCATCTTAAAAGCTAAGTCTTGATATCTCTGTGTAAGTGCATCAAGTGTGTGTAAAGCGGCCTAAAACCAGCAGGGAAAATCAGCTCAGACCCATTCTGAGGATACATTTCCAACACAAAGAAGAAACAAGCAGGGCAAAACAGAAGAGAAATTCTTCCAAAATGCGTTCAGGGACTGGCATGCAACCAGGATTGACCACATCTACAGCCCCAGAGGCAGAAGACATAAGGCTGGACACTCTTGGGGCTGAGACGATTGGTGAGGTTGGGAAAGCAAATGCAGACCCTTGAAAGGAATCCTGCGTGCTCCCCATTCCATGGCTCCCAACTCTCCAGGTTCAACGCAATCTTCCGACAGCGAAAGCACTCATTGGAAACCCAGCGGATGCTACACCGTGGGATCGGGAAAGCTTTCTGAAACTCACCTCAGTTTTCCTCTCCTGGTGCTCGTGTTCTCCATTCAGGCCCCCTTACTAACAATCTCCCCACTTGGAGACTCGGCGCCTTTCCATGCCTCTTTCGTACCGTCTGCAATTTGTCCGCAGGATGAACTGCAAGAGGGGGAACCAATGAGAGACTCGCTGGAGGTGTTTGGTCGGGCACATGTCACTCTCATTTCCCATCACGAAGAAGAATTCACCAGCGGTTCAGCCTGCCACCGCGGATCGACAATAGGGCGTGAAGCCATCCAGCCGTGTTGCGTCCCACTCACAAAAAAGCGACTTGGGAAATGGAGCTCAGGGGCCCTGCACTTCCCAAACCTGCAGAGTTCTAAACGATAACTATCGCCCCAAAATATATTGAGGTCAGGCTACGAAGAGGCGCTGAACGCAAGGCAGAACTGCAGGAAACGGATGTCAACGGGTACATCGGAATGGCCCCGATAGCACATGAAAAGCGCCAGAACGTGGACAATGATGCGGTTGGCCAAAAAGGGCGTATGCGTTTTTTCCTGAATATATTCAGGAAAAAACGCATACGCCCTTTTTGGCCAACCAAGCAACCTGGGAGAGCAAATCAGCACTACAAAGAAATCTCTCGCCCCCCCCCCCCGGGGGCAAAAGGGCCAGGCGAAAAAAGTCTAAAAACCAGAAAGGCAGGACAGCCCACGGAGTCAAGGGAGCCTTGTTAAGCTGATGGGCGGGATGTCAATGGCCAACAGCCAATCTTCACAAGTGTATCCTCTTTCCCAAACCATGTAAAACACAGAACCACAGAGCATAGGGCACTTCCACACATGGGCGTTGACCTTGGGAAAATGAAAAAATCAACCAGACACAGGGACCCCAAAGTTGAGGGCTGCTGTCTTGACAAGAACCTCCACTCCGGTACACGTTTCATATCCCAGGAAAGAGCCAAGTGGACAAAGACGAGTGGACAAGTGGACAAAGACAAGTGGACAAGTGGACAAGTGGTGCTACGTAGGTCCAATGGAGTGTCACTCAGCCATGAAATCCACGTCATGAGGCTGGTAGCAGCATCCTGAGTGGATTTAGGTACGATCATCCTCAGTGAAATAAGTCCCACAAAAAAAGAAACTTAGGATATCACTTATCGAGGGAATGTAAAAATCGCTCCCCATGAACGGAATCCCCAAACAGAACAGAGTCACGCTTTTAGAAAACACACTTATGCCTGCTTCAGGGGAAAGGTGAGGTGCGGTGACGCATAAAACTCGAGTTTGAAATGAGCACAGATACCCTTCCGAAAACCGAATATGGAATGGACACGACCTACTCCTTGCTCAATCAACTGGACTCACCAGACCCTGTTCATCGCACAAGTATCTATCCGACTAGTAAGCATCTTAAAAGCTAAGTCTTGATATCTCTGTGTAAGTGCATCAAGTGTGTGTAAAGCGGCCTAAAACCAGCAGGGAAAATCAGCTCAGACCCATTCTGAGGATACATTTCCAACACAAAGAAGAAACAAGCAGGGCAAAACAGAGAGAAATTCTTCCAAAATGCGTTCAGGGACTGGCATGCAACCAGGATTGACCACATCTACAGCCCCAGCGGCAGAAGACATAAGGCTGGACACTCTTGGGGCTGAGACGATTGGTGAGGTTGGGAAAGCAAATGCAGACCCTTGAAAGGAATCCGTCGTGCTCCCCATTCCATGGCTCCCAACTCTCCAGGTTCAACGCAATCTTCCGACAGCGAAAGCACTCATTGGAAACCCAGCGGATGCTACACCGTGGGATCGGGAAAGCTTTCTGAAACTCACCTCAGTTTTCCTCTCCTGGTGCTCGTGTTCTCCATTCAGGCCCCCTTACTAACAATCTCCCCACTTGGAGACTCGGCGCCTTTCCATGCCTCTTTCGTACCGTCTGCAATTTGTCCGCAGGATGAACTGCAAGAGGGGGAACCAATGAGAGACTCGCTGGAGGTGTTTGGTCGGGCACATGTCACTCTCATTTCCCATCACGAAGAAGAATTCACCAGCGGTTCAGCCTGCCACCGCGGATCGACAATAGGGCGTGAAGCCATCCAGCCGTGTTGCGTCCCACTCACAAAAAAGCGACTTGGGAAATGGAGCTCAGGGGCCCTGCACTTCCCAAACCTGCAGAGTTCTAAACGATAACTATCGCCCCAAAATATATTGAGGGCAGGCTACGAAGAGGCGCTGAACGCAAGGCAGAACTGCAGGAAACGGATGTCAACGGGTACATCGGAATGGCCCCGATAGCACATGAAAAGCGCCAGAACGTGGACAATGATGCGGTTGGCCAAAAAGGGCGTATGCGTTTTTTCCTGAATATATTCAGGAAAAAACGCATACGCCCTTTTTGGCCAACCAAGCAACCTGGGAGAGCAAATCAGCACTACAAAGAAATCTCTCGCCCCCCCCCCCGGGGGCAAAAGGGCCAGGCGAAAAAAGTCTAAAAACCAGAAAGGCAGGACAGCCCACGGAGTCAAGGGAGCCTTGTTAAGCTGATGGGCGGGATGTCAATGGCCAACAGCCAATCTTCACAAGTGTATCCTCTTTCCCAAACCATGTAAAACACAGAACCACAGAGCATAGGGCACTTCCACACATGGGCGTTGACCTTGGGAAAATGAAAAAATCAACCAGACACAGGGACCCCAAAGTTGAGGGCTGCTGTCTTGACAAGAACCTCCACTCCGGTACACGTTTCATATCCCAGGAAAGAGCCAAGTGGACAAAGACGAGTGGACAAGTGGACAAAGACAAGTGGACAAGTGGACAAGTGGTGCTACGTAGGTCCAATGGAGTGTCACTCAGCCATGAAATCCACGTCATGAGGCTGGTAGCAGCATCCTGAGTGGATTTAGGTACGATCATCCTCAGTGAAATAAGTCCCACAAAAAAAGAAACTTAGGATATCACTTATCGAGGGAATGTAAAAATCGCTCCCCATGAACGGAATCCCCAAACAGAACAGAGTCACGCTTTTAGAAAACACACTTATGCCTGCTTCAGGGGAAAGGTGAGGTGCGGTGACGCATAAAACTCGAGTTTGAAATGAGCACAGATACCCTTCCGAAAACCGAATATGGAATGGACACGACCTACTCCTTGCTCAATCAACTGGACTCACCAGACCCTGTTCATCGCACAAGTATCTATCCGACTAGTAAGCATCTTAAAAGCTAAGTCTTGATATCTCTGTGTAAGTGCATCAAGTGTGTGTAAAGCGGCCTAAAACCAGCAGGGAAAATCAGCTCAGACCCATTCTGAGGATACATTTCCAACACAAAGAAGAAACAAGCAGGGCAAAACAGAGAGAAATTCTTCCAAAATGCGTTCAGGGACTGGCATGCAACCAGGATTGACCACATCTACAGCCCCAGCGGCAGAAGACATAAGGCTGGACACTCTTGGGGCTGAGACGATTGGTGAGGTTGGGAAAGCAAATGCAGACCCTTGAAAGGAATCCGTCGTGCTCCCCATTCCATGGCTCCCAACTCTCCAGGTTCAACGCAATCTTCCGACAGCGAAAGCACTCATTGGAAACCCAGCGGATGCTACACCGTGGGATCGGGAAAGCTTTCTGAAACTCACCTCAGTTTTCCTCTCCTGGTGCTCGTGTTCTCCATTCAGGCCCCCTTACTAACAATCTCCCCACTTGGAGACTCGGCGCCTTTCCATGCCTCTTTCGTACCGTCTGCAATTTGTCCGCAGGATGAACTGCAAGAGGGGGAACCAATGAGAGACTCGCTGGAGGTGTTTGGTCGGGCACATGTCACTCTCATTTCCCATCACGAAGAAGAATTCACCAGCGGTTCAGCCTGCCACCGCGGATCGACAATAGGGCGTGAAGCCATCCAGCCGTGTTGCGTCCCACTCACAAAAAAGCGACTTGGGAAATGGAGCTCAGGGGCCCTGCACTTCCCAAACCTGCAGAGTTCTAAACGATAACTATCGCCCCAAAATATATTGAGGGCAGGCTACGAAGAGGCGCTGAACGCAAGGCAGAACTGCAGGAAACGGATGTCAACGGGTACATCGGAATGGCCCCGATAGCACATGAAAAGCGCCAGAACGTGGACAATGATGCGGTTGGCCAAAAAGGGCGTATGCGTTTTTTCCTGAATATATTCAGGAAAAAACGCATACGCCCTTTTTGGCCAACCAAGCAACCTGGGAGAGCAAATCAGCACTACAAAGAAATCTCTCGCCCCCCCCCCCGGGGGCAAAAGGGCCAGGCGAAAAAAGTCTAAAAACCAGAAAGGCAGGACAGCCCACGGAGTCAAGGGAGCCTTGTTAAGCTGATGGGCGGGATGTCAATGGCCAACAGCCAATCTTCACAAGTGTATCCTCTTTCCCAAACCATGTAAAACACAGAACCACAGAGCATAGGGCACTTCCACACATGGGCGTTGACCTTGGGAAAATGAAAAAATCAACCAGACACAGGGACCCCAAAGTTGAGGGCTGCTGTCTTGACAAGAACCTCCACTCCGGTACACGTTTCATATCCCAGGAAAGAGCCAAGTGGACAAAGACGAGTGGACAAGTGGACAAAGACAAGTGGACAAGTGGACAAGTGGTGCTACGTAGGTCCAATGGAGTGTCACTCAGCCATGAAATCCACGTCATGAGGCTGGTAGCAGCATCCTGAGTGGATTTAGGTACGATCATCCTCAGTGAAATAAGTCCCACAAAAAAAGAAACTTAGGATATCACTTATCGAGGGAATGTAAAAATCGCTCCCCATGCACTGAATCCCCAAACAGAACAGAGTCACGCTTTTAGAAAACACACTTATGCCTGCTTCAGGGGAAAGGTGAGGTGCGGTGACGCATAAAACTCGAGTTTGAAATGAGCACAGATACCCTTCCGAAAACCGAATATGGAATGGACACGACCTACTCCTTGCTCAATCAACTGGACTCACCAGACCCTGTTCATCGCACAAGTATCTATCCGACTAGTAAGCATCTTAAAAGCTAAGTCTTGATATCTCTGTGTAAGTGCATCAAGTGTGTGTAAAGCGGCCTAAAACCAGCAGGGAAAATCAGCTCAGACCCATTCTGAGGATACATTTCCAACACAAAGAAGAAACAAGCAGGGCAAAACAGAGAGAAATTCTTCCAAAATGCGTTCAGGGACTGGCATGCAACCAGGATTGACCACATCTACAGCCCCAGCGGCAGAAGACATAAGGCTGGACACTCTTGGGGCTGAGACGATTGGTGAGGTTGGGAAAGCAAATGCAGACCCTTGAAAGGAATCCTGCGTGCTCCCCATTCCATGGCTCCCAACTCTCCAGGTTCAACGCAATCTTCCGACAGCGAAAGCACTCATTGGAAACCCAGCGGATGCTACACCGTGGGATCGGGAAAGCTTTCTGAAACTCACCTCAGTTTTCCTCTCCTGGTGCTCGTGTTCTCCATTCAGGCCCCCTTACTAACAATCTCCCCACTTGGAGACTCGGCGCCTTTCCATGCCTCTTTCGTACCGTCTGCAATTTGTCCGCAGGATGAACTGCAAGAGGGGGAACCAATGAGAGACTCGCTGGAGGTGTTTGGTCGGGCACATGTCACTCTCATTTCCCATCACGAAGAAGAATTCACCAGCGGTTCAGCCTGCCACCGCGGATCGACAATAGGGCGTGAAGCCATCCAGCCGTGTTGCGTCCCACTCACAAAAAAGCGACTTGGGAAATGGAGCTCAGGGGCCCTGCACTTCCCAAACCTGCAGAGTTCTAAACGATAACTATCGCCCCAAAATATATTGAGGGCAGGCTACGAAGAGGCGCTGAACGCAAGGCAGAACTGCAGGAAACGGATGTCAACGGGTACATCGGAATGGCCCCGATAGCACATGAAAAGCGCCAGAACGTGGACAATGATGCGGTTGGCCAAAAAGGGCGTATGCGTTTTTTCCTGAATATATTCAGGAAAAAACGCATACGCCCTTTTTGGCCAACCAAGCAACCTGGGAGAGCAAATCAGCACTACAAAGAAATCTCTCGCCCCCCCCCCCCCCCGGGGCAAAAGGGCCAGGCGAAAAAAGTCTAAAAACCAGAAAGGCAGGACAGCCCACGGAGTCAAGGGAGCCTTGTTAAGCTGATGGGCGGGATGTCAATGGCCAACAGCCAATCTTCACAAGTGTATCCTCTTTCCCAAACCATGTAAAACACAGAACCACAGAGCATAGGGCACTTCCACACATGGGCGTTGACCTTGGGAAAATGAAAAAATCAACCAGACACAGGGACCCCAAAGTTGAGGGCTGCTGTCTTGACAAGAACCTCCACTCCGGTACACGTTTCATATCCCAGGAAAGAGCCAAGTGGACAAAGACGAGTGGACAAGTGGACAAAGACAAGTGGACAAGTGGACAAGTGGTGCTACGTAGGTCCAATGGAGTGTCACTCAGCCATGAAATCCACGTCATGAGGCTGGTAGCAGCATCCTGAGTGGATTTAGGTACGATCATCCTCAGTGAAATAAGTCCCACAAAAAAAGAAACTTAGGATATCACTTATCGAGGGAATGTAAAAATCGCTCCCCATGCACTGAATCCCCAAACAGAACAGAGTCACGCTTTTAGAAAACACACTTATGCCTGCTTCAGGGGAAAGGTGAGGTGCGGTGACGCATAAAACTCGAGTTTGAAATGAGCACAGATACCCTTCCGAAAACCGAATATGGAATGGACACGACCTACTCCTTGCTCAATCAACTGGACTCACCAGACCCTGTTCATCGCACAAGTATCTATCCGACTAGTAAGCATCTTAAAAGCTAAGTCTTGATATCTCTGTGTAAGTGCATCAAGTGTGTGTAAAGCGGCCTAAAACCAGCAGGGAAAATCAGCTCAGACCCATTCTGAGGATACATTTCCAACACAAAGAAGAAACAAGCAGGGCAAAACAGAGAGAAATTCTTCCAAAATGCGTTCAGGGACTGGCATGCAACCAGGATTGACCACATCTACAGCCCCAGCGGCAGAAGACATAAGGCTGGACACTCTTGGGGCTGAGACGATTGGTGAGGTTGGGAAAGCAAATGCAGACCCTTGAAAGGAATCCTGCGTGCTCCCCATTCCATGGCTCCCAACTCTCCAGGTTCAACGCAATCTTCCGACAGCGAAAGCACTCATTGGAAACCCAGCGGATGCTACACCGTGGGATCGGGAAAGCTTTCTGAAACTCACCTCAGTTTTCCTCTCCTGGTGCTCGTGTTCTCCATTCAGGCCCCCTTACTAACAATCTCCCCACTTGGAGACTCGGCGCCTTTCCATGCCTCTTTCCTACCGTCTGCAATTTGTCCGCAGGATGAACTGCAAGAGGGGGAACCAATGAGAGACTCGCTGGAGGTGTTTGGTCGGGCACATGTCACTCTCATTTCCCATCACGAAGAAGAATTCACCAGCGGTTCAGCCTGCCACCGCGGATCGACAATAGGGCGTGAAGCCATCCAGCCGTGTTGCGTCCCACTCACAAAAAAGCGACTTGGGAAATGGAGCTCAGGGGCCCTGCACTTCCCAAACCTGCAGAGTTCTAAACGATAACTATCGCCCCAAAATATATTGAGGGCAGGCTACGAAGAGGCGCTGAACGCAAGGCAGAACTGCAGGAAACGGATGTCAACGGGTACATCGGAATGGCCCCGATAGCACATGAAAAGCGCCAGAACGTGGACAATGATGCGGTTGGCCAAAAAGGGCGTATGCGTTTTTTCCTGAATATATTCAGGAAAAAACGCATACGCCCTTTTTGGCCAACCAAGCAACCTGGGAGAGCAAATCAGCACTACAAAGAAATCTCTCGCCCCCCCCCCCCCCCGGGGCAAAAGGGCCAGGCGAAAAAAGTCTAAAAACCAGAAAGGCAGGACAGCCCACGGAGTCAAGGGAGCCTTGTTAAGCTGATGGGCGGGATGTCAATGGCCAACAGCCAATCTTCACAAGTGTATCCTCTTTCCCAAACCATGTAAAACACAGAACCACAGAGCATAGGGCACTTCCACACATGGGCGTTGACCTTGGGAAAATGAAAAAATCAACCAGACACAGGGACCCCAAAGTTGAGGGCTGCTGTCTTGACAAGAACCTCCACTCCGGTACACGTTTCATATCCCAGGAAAGAGCCAAGTGGACAAAGACGAGTGGACAAGTGGACAAAGACAAGTGGACAAGTGGACAAGTGGTGCTACGTAGGTCCAATGGAGTGTCACTCAGCCATGAAATCCACGTCATGAGGCTGGTAGCAGCATCCTGAGTGGATTTAGGTACGATCATCCTCAGTGAAATAAGTCCCACAAAAAAAGAAACTTATGATATCACTTATCGAGGGAATGTAAAAATCGCTCCCCATGAACGGAATCCCCAAACAGAACAGAGTCACGCTTTTAGAAAACACACTTATGCCTGCTTCAGGGGAAAGGTGAGGTGCGGTGACGCATAAAACTCGAGTTTGAAATGAGCACAGATACCCTTCCGAAAACCGAATATGGAATGGACACGACCTACTCCTTGCTCAATCAACTGGACTCACCAGACCCTGTTCATCGCACAAGTATCTATCCGACTAGTAAGCATCTTAAAAGCTAAGTCTTGATATCTCTGTGTAAGTGCATCAAGTGTGTGTAAAGCGGCCTAAAACCAGCAGGGAAAATCAGCTCAGACCCATTCTGAGGATACATTTCCAACACAAAGAAGAAACAAGCAGGGCAAAACAGAGAGAAATTCTTCCAAAATGCGTTCAGGGACTGGCATGCAACCAGGATTGACCACATCTACAGCCCCAGCGGCAGAAGACATAAGGCTGGACACTCTTGGGGCTGAGACGATTGGTGAGGTTGGGAAAGCAAATGCAGACCCTTGAAAGGAATCCTGCGTGCTCCCCATTCCATGGCTCCCAACTCTCCAGGTTCAACGCAATCTTCCGACAGCGAAAGCACTCATTGGAAACCCAGCGGATGCTACACCGTGGGATCGGGAAAGCTTTCTGAAACTCACCTCAGTTTTCCTCTCCTGGTGCTCGTGTTCTCCATTCAGGCCCCCTTACTAACAATCTCCCCACTTGGAGACTCGGCGCCTTTCCATGCCTCTTTCCTACCGTCTGCAATTTGTCCGCAGGATGAACTGCAAGAGGGGGAACCAATGAGAGACTCGCTGGAGGTGTTTGGTCGGGCACATGTCACTCTCATTTCCCATCACGAAGAAGAATTCACCAGCGGTTCAGCCTGCCACCGCGGATCGACAATAGGGCGTGAAGCCATCCAGCCGTGTTGCGTCCCACTCACAAAAAAGCGACTTGGGAAATGGAGCTCAGGGGCCCTGCACTTCCCAAACCTGCAGAGTTCTAAACGATAACTATCGCCCCAAAATATATTGAGGTCAGGCTACGAAGAGGCGCTGAACGCAAGGCAGAACTGCAGGAAACGGATGTCAACGGGTACATCGGAATGGCCCCGATAGCACATGAAAAGCGCCAGAACGTGGACAATGATGCGGTTGGCCAAAAAGGGCGTATGCGTTTTTTCCTGAATATATTCAGGAAAAAACGCATACGCCCTTTTTGGCCAACCAAGCAACCTGGGAGAGCAAATCAGCACTACAAAGAAATCTCTCGCCCCCCCCCCCCCGGGGCAAAAGGGCCAGGCGAAAAAAGTCTAAAAACCAGAAAGGCAGGACAGCCCACGGAGTCAAGGGAGCCTTGTTAAGCTGATGGGCGGGATGTCAATGGCCAACAGCCAATCTTCACAAGTGTATCCTCTTTCCCAAACCATGTAAAACACAGAACCACAGAGCATAGGGCACTTCCACACATGGGCGTTGACCTTGGGAAAATGAAAAAATCAACCAGACACAGGGACCCCAAAGTTGAGGGCTGCTGTCTTGACAAGAACCTCCACTCCGGTACACGTTTCATATCCCAGGAAAGAGCCAAGTGGACAAAGACGAGTGGACAAGTGGACAAAGACAAGTGGACAAGTGGACAAGTGGTGCTACGTAGGTCCAATGGAGTGTCACTCAGCCATGAAATCCACGTCATGAGGCTGGTAGCAGCATCCTGAGTGGATTTAGGTACGATCATCCTCAGTGAAATAAGTCCCACAAAAAAAGAAACTTAGGATATCACTTATCGAGGGAATGTAAAAATCGCTCCCCATGAACGGAATCCCCAAACAGAACAGAGTCACGCTTTTAGAAAACACACTTATGCCTGCTTCAGGGGAAAGGTGAGGTGCGGTGACGCATAAAACTCGAGTTTGAAATGAGCACAGATACCCTTCCGAAAACCGAATATGGAATGGACACGACCTACTCCTTGCTCAATCAACTGGACTCACCAGACCCTGTTCATCGCACAAGTATCTATCCGACTAGTAAGCATCTTAAAAGCTAAGTCTTGATATCTCTGTGTAAGTGCATCAAGTGTGTGTAAAGCGGCCTAAAACCAGCAGGGAAAATCAGCTCAGACCCATTCTGAGGATACATTTCCAACACAAAGAAGAAACAAGCAGGGCAAAACAGAGAGAAATTCTTCCAAAATGCGTTCAGGGACTGGCATGCAACCAGGATTGACCACATCTACAGCCCCAGCGGCAGAAGACATAAGGCTGGACACTCTTGGGGCTGAGACGATTGGTGAGGTTGGGAAAGCAAATGCAGACCCTTGAAAGGAATCCTGCGTGCTCCCCATTCCATGGCTCCCAACTCTCCAGGTTCAACGCAATCTTCCGACAGCGAAAGCACTCATTGGAAACCCAGCGGATGCTACACCGTGGGATCGGGAAAGCTTTCTGAAACTCACCTCAGTTTTCCTCTCCTGGTGCTCGTGTTCTCCATTCAGGCCCCCTTACTAACAATCTCCCCACTTGGAGACTCGGCGCCTTTCCATGCCTCTTTCGTACCGTCTGCAATTTGTCCGCAGGATGAACTGCAAGAGGGGGAACCAATGAGAGACTCGCTGGAGGTGTTTGGTCGGGCACATGTCACTCTCATTTCCCATCACGAAGAAGAATTCACCAGCGGTTCAGCCTGCAACCGCGGATCGACAATAGGGCGTGAAGCCATCCAGCCGTGTTGCGTCCCACTCACAAAAAAGCGACTTGGGAAATGGAGCTCAGGGGCCCTGCACTTCCCAAACCTGCAGAGTTCTAAACGATAACTATCGCCCCAAAATATATTGAGGTCAGGCTACGAAGAGGCGCTGAACGCAAGGCAGAACTGCAGGAAACGGATGTCAACGGGTACATCGGAATGGCCCCGATAGCACATGAAAAGCGCCAGAACGTGGACAATGATGCGGTTGGCCAAAAAGGGCGTATGCGTTTTTTCCTGAATATATTCAGGAAAAAACGCATACGCCCTTTTTGGCCAACCAAGCAACCTGGGAGAGCAAATCAGCACTACAAAGAAATCTCTCGCCCCCCCCCCCCCCGGGGCAAAAGGGCCAGGCGAAAAAAGTCTAAAAACCAGAAAGGCAGGACAGCCCACGGAGTCAAGGGAGCCTTGTTAAGCTGATGGGCGGGATGTCAATGGCCAACAGCCAATCTTCACAAGTGTATCCTCTTTCCCAAACCATGTAAAACACAGAACCACAGAGCATAGGGCACTTCCACACATGGGCGTTGACCTTGGGAAAATGAAAAAATCAACCAGACACAGGGACCCCAAAGTTGAGGGCTGCTGTCTTGACAAGAACCTCCACTCCGGTACACGTTTCATATCCCAGGAAAGAGCCAAGTGGACAAAGACGAGTGGACAAGTGGACAAAGACAAGTGGACAAGTGGACAAGTGGTGCTACGTAGGTCCAATGGAGTGTCACTCAGCCATGAAATCCACGTCATGAGGCTGGTAGCAGCATCCTGAGTGGATTTAGGTACGATCATCCTCAGTGAAATAAGTCCCACAAAAAAAGAAACTTAGGATATCACTTATCGAGGGAATGTAAAAATCGCTCCCCATGAACGGAATCCCCAAACAGAACAGAGTCACGCTTTTAGAAAACACACTTATGCCTGCTTCAGGGGAAAGGTGAGGTGCGGTGACGCATAAAACTCGAGTTTGAAATGAGCACAGATACCCTTCCGAAAACCGAATATGGAATGGACACGACCTACTCCTTGCTCAATCAACTGGACTCACCAGACCCTGTTCATCGCACAAGTATCTATCCGACTAGTAAGCATCTTAAAAGCTAAGTCTTGATATCTCTGTGTAAGTGCATCAAGTGTGTGTAAAGCGGCCTAAAACCAGCAGGGAAAATCAGCTCAGACCCATTCTGAGGATACATTTCCAACACAAAGAAGAAACAAGCAGGGCAAAACAGAGAGAAATTCTTCCAAAATGCGTTCAGGGACTGGCATGCAACCAGGATTGACCACATCTACAGCCCCAGCGGCAGAAGACATAAGGCTGGACACTCTTGGGGCTGAGACGATTGGTGAGGTTGGGAAAGCAAATGCAGACCCTTGAAAGGAATCCTGCGTGCTCCCCATTCCATGGCTCCCAACTCTCCAGGTTCAACGCAATCTTCCGACAGCGAAAGCACTCATTGGAAACCCAGCGGATGCTACACCGTGGGATCGGGAAAGCTTTCTGAAACTCACCTCAGTTTTCCTCTCCTGGTGCTCGTGTTCTCCATTCAGGCCCCCTTACTAACAATCTCCCCACTTGGAGACTCGGCGCCTTTCCATGCCTCTTTCGTACCGTCTGCAATTTGTCCGCAGGATGAACTGCAAGAGGGGGAACCAATGAGAGACTCGCTGGAGGTGTTTGGTCGGGCACATGTCACTCTCATTTCCCATCACGAAGAAGAATTCACCAGCGGTTCAGCCTGCAACCGCGGATCGACAATAGGGCGTGAAGCCATCCAGCCGTGTTGCGTCCCACTCACAAAAAAGCGACTTGGGAAATGGAGCTCAGGGGCCCTGCACTTCCCAAACCTGCAGAGTTCTAAACGATAACTATCGCCCCAAAATATATTGAGGTCAGGCTACGAAGAGGCGCTGAACGCAAGGCAGAACTGCAGGAAACGGATGTCAACGGGTACATCGGAATGGCCCCGATAGCACATGAAAAGCGCCAGAACGTGGACAATGATGCGGTTGGCCAAAAAGGGCGTATGCGTTTTTTCCTGAATATATTCAGGAAAAAACGCATACGCCCTTTTTGGCCAACCAAGCAACCTGGGAGAGCAAATCAGCACTACAAAGAAATCTCTCGCCCCCCCCCCCCCCGGGGCAAAAGGGCCAGGCGAAAAAAGTCTAAAAACCAGAAAGGCAGGACAGCCCACGGAGTCAAGGGAGCCTTGTTAAGCTGATGGGCGGGATGTCAATGGCCAACAGCCAATCTTCACAAGTGTATCCTCTTTCCCAAACCATGTAAAACACAGAACCACAGAGCATAGGGCACTTCCACACATGGGCGTTGACCTTGGGAAAATGAAAAAATCAACCAGACACAGGGACCCCAAAGTTGAGGGCTGCTGTCTTGACAAGAACCTCCACTCCGGTACACGTTTCATATCCCAGGAAAGAGCCAAGTGGACAAAGACGAGTGGACAAGTGGACAAAGACAAGTGGACAAGTGGACAAGTGGTGCTACGTAGGTCCAATGGAGTGTCACTCAGCCATGAAATCCACGTCATGAGGCTGGTAGCAGCATCCTGAGTGGATTTAGGTACGATCATCCTCAGTGAAATAAGTCCCACAAAAAAAGAAACTTAGGATATCACTTATCGAGGGAATGTAAAAATCGCTCCCCATGAACGGAATCCCCAAACAGAACAGAGTCACGCTTTTAGAAAACACACTTATGCCTGCTTCAGGGGAAAGGTGAGGTGCGGTGACGCATAAAACTCGAGTTTGAAATGAGCACAGATACCCTTCCGAAAACCGAATATGGAATGGACACGACCTACTCCTTGCTCAATCAACTGGACTCACCAGACCCTGTTCATCGCACAAGTATCTATCCGACTAGTAAGCATCTTAAAAGCTAAGTCTTGATATCTCTGTGTAAGTGCATCAAGTGTGTGTAAAGCGGCCTAAAACCAGCAGGGAAAATCAGCTCAGACCCATTCTGAGGATACATTTCCAACACAAAGAAGAAACAAGCAGGGCAAAACAGAGAGAAATTCTTCCAAAATGCGTTCAGGGACTGGCATGCAACCAGGATTGACCACATCTACAGCCCCAGCGGCAGAAGACATAAGGCTGGACACTCTTGGGGCTGAGACGATTGGTGAGGTTGGGAAAGCAAATGCAGACCCTTGAAAGGAATCCTGCGTGCTCCCCATTCCATGGCTCCCAACTCTCCAGGTTCAACGCAATCTTCCGACAGCGAAAGCACTCATTGGAAACCCAGCGGATGCTACACCGTGGGATCGGGAAAGCTTTCTGAAACTCACCTCAGTTTTCCTCTCCTGGTGCTCGTGTTCTCCATTCAGGCCCCCTTACTAACAATCTCCCCACTTGGAGACTCGGCGCCTTTCCATGCCTCTTTCGTACCGTCTGCAATTTGTCCGCAGGATGAACTGCAAGAGGGGGAACCAATGAGAGACTCGCTGGAGGTGTTTGGTCGGGCACATGTCACTCTCATTTCCCATCACGAAGAAGAATTCACCAGCGGTTCAGCCTGCAACCGCGGATCGACAATAGGGCGTGAAGCCATCCAGCCGTGTTGCGTCCCACTCACAAAAAAGCGACTTGGGAAATGGAGCTCAGGGGCCCTGCACTTCCCAAACCTGCAGAGTTCTAAACGATAACTATCGCCCCAAAATATATTGAGGTCAGGCTACGAAGAGGCGCTGAACGCAAGGCAGAACTGCAGGAAACGGATGTCAACGGGTACATCGGAATGGCCCCGATAGCACATGAAAAGCGCCAGAACGTGGACAATGATGCGGTTGGCCAAAAAGGGCGTATGCGTTTTTTCCTGAATATATTCAGGAAAAAACGCATACGCCCTTTTTGGCCAACCAAGCAACCTGGGAGAGCAAATCAGCACTACAAAGAAATCTCTCGCCCCCCCCCCCCCCGGGGCAAAAGGGCCAGGCGAAAAAAGTCTAAAAACCAGAAAGGCAGGACAGCCCACGGAGTCAAGGGAGCCTTGTTAAGCTGATGGGCGGGATGTCAATGGCCAACAGCCAATCTTCACAAGTGTATCCTCTTTCCCAAACCATGTAAAACACAGAACCACAGAGCATAGGGCACTTCCACACATGGGCGTTGACCTTGGGAAAATGAAAAAATCAACCAGACACAGGGACCCCAAAGTTGAGGGCTGCTGTCTTGACAAGAACCTCCACTCCGGTACACGTTTCATATCCCAGGAAAGAGCCAAGTGGACAAAGACGAGTGGACAAGTGGACAAAGACAAGTGGACAAGTGGACAAGTGGTGCTACGTAGGTCCAATGGAGTGTCACTCAGCCATGAAATCCACGTCATGAGGCTGGTAGCAGCATCCTGAGTGGATTTAGGTACGATCATCCTCAGTGAAATAAGTCCCACAAAAAAAGAAACTTAGGATATCACTTATCGAGGGAATGTAAAAATCGCTCCCCATGAACGGAATCCCCAAACAGAACAGAGTCACGCTTTTAGAAAACACACTTATGCCTGCTTCAGGGGAAAGGTGAGGTGCGGTGACGCATAAAACTCGAGTTTGAAATGAGCACAGATACCCTTCCGAAAACCGAATATGGAATGGACACGACCTACTCCTTGCTCAATCAACTGGACTCACCAGACCCTGTTCATCGCACAAGTATCTATCCGACTAGTAAGCATCTTAAAAGCTAAGTCTTGATATCTCTGTGTAAGTGCATCAAGTGTGTGTAAAGCGGCCTAAAACCAGCAGGGAAAATCAGCTCAGACCCATTCTGAGGATACATTTCCAACACAAAGAAGAAACAAGCAGGGCAAAACAGAGAGAAATTCTTCCAAAATGCGTTCAGGGACTGGCATGCAACCAGGATTGACCACATCTACAGCCCCAGCGGCAGAAGACATAAGGCTGGACACTCTTGGGGCTGAGACGATTGGTGAGGTTGGGAAAGCAAATGCAGACCCTTGAAAGGAATCCTGCGTGCTCCCCATTCCATGGCTCCCAACTCTCCAGGTTCAACGCAATCTTCCGACAGCGAAAGCACTCATTGGAAACCCAGCGGATGCTACACCGTGGGATCGGGAAAGCTTTCTGAAACTCACCTCAGTTTTCCTCTCCTGGTGCTCGTGTTCTCCATTCAGGCCCCCTTACTAACAATCTCCCCACTTGGAGACTCGGCGCCTTTCCATGCCTCTTTCGTACCGTCTGCAATTTGTCCGCAGGATGAACTGCAAGAGGGGGAACCAATGAGAGACTCGCTGGAGGTGTTTGGTCGGGCACATGTCACTCTCATTTCCCATCACGAAGAAGAATTCACCAGCGGTTCAGCCTGCAACCGCGGATCGACAATAGGGCGTGAAGCCATCCAGCCGTGTTGCGTCCCACTCACAAAAAAGCGACTTGGGAAATGGAGCTCAGGGGCCCTGCACTTCCCAAACCTGCAGAGTTCTAAACGATAACTATCGCCCCAAAATATATTGAGGTCAGGCTACGAAGAGGCGCTGAACGCAAGGCAGAACTGCAGGAAACGGATGTCAACGGGTACATCGGAATGGCCCCGATAGCACATGAAAAGCGCCAGAACGTGGACAATGATGCGGTTGGCCAAAAAGGGCGTATGCGTTTTTTCCTGAATATATTCAGGAAAAAACGCATACGCCCTTTTTGGCCAACCAAGCAACCTGGGAGAGCAAATCAGCACTACAAAGAAATCTCTCGCCCCCCCCCCCCCCGGGGCAAAAGGGCCAGGCGAAAAAAGTCTAAAAACCAGAAAGGCAGGACAGCCCACGGAGTCAAGGGAGCCTTGTTAAGCTGATGGGCGGGATGTCAATGGCCAACAGCCAATCTTCACAAGTGTATCCTCTTTCCCAAACCATGTAAAACACAGAACCACAGAGCATAGGGCACTTCCACACATGGGCGTTGACCTTGGGAAAATGAAAAAATCAACCAGACACAGGGACCCCAAAGTTGAGGGCTGCTGTCTTGACAAGAACCTCCACTCCGGTACACGTTTCATATCCCAGGAAAGAGCCAAGTGGACAAAGACGAGTGGACAAGTGGACAAAGACAAGTGGACAAGTGGACAAGTGGTGCTACGTAGGTCCAATGGAGTGTCACTCAGCCATGAAATCCACGTCATGAGGCTGGTAGCAGCATCCTGAGTGGATTTAGGTACGATCATCCTCAGTGAAATAAGGTCCCACAAAAAAAGAAACTTAGGATATCACTTATCGAGGGAATGTAAAAATCGCTCCCCATGAACGGAATCCCCAAACAGAACAGAGTCACGCTTTTAGAAAACACACTTATGCCTGCTTCAGGGGAAAGGTGAGGTGCGGTGACGCATAAAACTCGAGTTTGAAATGAGCACAGATACCCTTCCGAAACCGAATATGAATGGACACGACCTACTCCTTGCTCAATCAACTGGACTCACCAGACCCTGTTCATCGCACAAGTATCTATCCGACTAGTAAGCATCTTAAAAGCTAAGTCTTGATATCTCTGTGTAAGTGCATCAAGTGTGTGTAAAGCGGCCTAAAACCAGCAGGGAAAATCAGCTCAGACCCATTCTGAGGATACATTTCCAACACAAAGAAGAAACAAGCAGGGCAAAACAGAGAGAAATTCTTCCAAAATGCGTTCAGGGACTGGCATGCAACCAGGATTGACCACATCTACAGCCCCAGCGGCAGAAGACATAAGGCTGGACACTCTTGGGGCTGAGACGATTGGTGAGGTTGGGAAAGCAAATGCAGACCCTTGAAAGGAATCCTGCGTGCTCCCCATTCCATGGCTCCCAACTCTCCAGGTTCAACGCAATCTTCCGACAGCGAAAGCACTCATTGGAAACCCAGCGGATGCTACAACCGTGGGATCGGGAAAGCTTTCTGAAACTCACCTCAGTTTTCCTCTTCCTGGTGCTCGTGTTCTCCATTCAGGCCCCCTTACTAACAATCTCCCCACTTGGAGACTCGGCGCCTTTCCATGCCTCTTTCGTACCGTCTGCAATTTGTCCGCAGGATGAACTGCAAGAGGGGGAACCAATGAGAGACTCGCTGGAGGTGTTTGGTCGGGCACATGTCACTCTCATTTCCCATCACGAAGAAGAATTCACCAGCGGTTCAGCCTGCCACCGCGGATCGACAATAGGGCGTGAAGCCATCCAGCGTGTTGCGTCCCACTCACAAAAAAGCGACTTGGGAAATGAGCTCAGGGGCCCTGCACCTTCCCAAACCTGCAGAGTTCTAAACGATAACTATCGCCCCAAAATATATTGAGGTCAGGCTACGAAGAGGCGCTGAACGCAAGGCAGAACTGCAGGAAACGGATGTCAACGGGTACATCGGAATGGCCCCGATAGCACATGAAAAGCGCCAGAACGTGGACAATGATGCGGTTGGCAAAAAGGGCGTATGCGTTTTTTCCTGAATATATTCAGGAAAAAACGCATACGCCCTTTTTGGCCAACCAAGCAACCTGGGAGAGCAAATCAGCACTACAAAGAAATCTCTCGCCCCCCCCCCACCCCGGGGCAAAAGGCCAGGCGAAAAAAGTCTAAAAACCAGAAAGGCAGGACAGCCCACGGAGTCAAGGGAGCCTTGTTAAGCTGATGGGCGGGATGTCAATGGCAAACAGCCAATCTCACAAGTGTATCCTCTTTCCCAAACCATGTAAAACACAGAACCACAGAGCATAGGGCACTTCCACACATGGGCGTTGACCTTGGGAAAATGAAAAAATCAACCAGACACAGGGACCCCAAAGTTGAGGGCTGCTGTCTTGACAAGAACCTCCACTCCGGTACACGTTTCATATCCCAGGAAAGAGCCAAGTGGACAAAGACGAGTGGACAAGTGGACAAAGACAAGTGGACAAGTGGACAAGTGGTGCTACGTAGGTCCAATGGAGTGTCACTCAGCCATGAAATCCACGTCATGAGGCTGGTAGCAGCATCCTGAGTGGATTTAGGTACGATCATCCTCAGTGAAATAAGTCCACAAAAAAAGAAACTTAGGATATCACTTATCGAGGGAATGTAAAAATCGCTCCCCATGAACGGAATCCCCAAACAGAACAGAGTCACGCTTTTAGAAAACACACTTATGCCTGCTTCAGGGGAAAGGTGAGTGCGGTGACGCATAAAACTCGAGTTTGAAATGAGCACAGATACCCTTCCGAAAACCGAATATGAATGGACACGACCTACTCCTTGCTCAATCAACTGGACTCACCAGACCCTGTTCATCGCACAAGTATCTATCCGACTAGTAAGCATCTTAAAAGCTAAGTCTTGATATCTCTGTGTAAGTGCATCAAGTGTGTGTAAAGCGGCCTAAAACCAGCAGGAAAATCAGCTCAGACCCATTCTGAGGATACATTTCCAACACAAAGAAGAAACAAGCAGGGCAAAACAGAGAGAAATTCTTCCAAAATGCGTTCAGGGACTGGCATGCAACCAGGATTGACCACATCTACAGCCCCAGCGGCAGAAGACATAAGGCTGGACACTCTTGGGGCTGAGGACGATTGGTGAGGTTGGGAAAGCAAATGCAGACCTTGAAAGGAATCCTGCGTGCTCCCCATTCCATGGCTCCCAACTCTCCAGGTTCAACGCAATCTTCCGACAGCGAAAGCACTCATTGGAAACCCAGCGGATGCTACACCGTGGGATCGGGAAAGCTTTCTGAAACTCACCTCAGTTTTCCTCTCCTGGTGCTCGTGTTCTCCATTCAGGCCCCCTTACTAACAATCTCCCCACTTGGAGACTCGGCGCCTTTCCATGCCTCTTCGTACCGTCTGCAATTTGTCCGCAGGATGAACTGCAAGAGGGGGAACCAATGAGAGACTCGCTGGAGGTGTTTGGTCGGGCACATGTCACTCTCATTTCCCATCACGAAGAAGAATTCACCAGCGGTTCAGCCTGCCACCGCGGATCGACAATAGGGCGTGAAGCCATCCAGCCGTGTTGCGTCCCACTCACAAAAAAGCGACTTGGGAAATGGAGCTCAGGGGCCCTGCACTTCCCAACCTGCAGAGTTCTAAACGATAACTATCGCCCCAAAATATATTGAGGTCAGGCTACGAAGAGGCGCTGAACGCAAGGCAGAACTGCAGGAAACGGATGTCAACGGGTACATCGGAATGGCCCCGATAGCACATGAAAAGCGCCAGAACGTGGACAATGATGCGGTTGGCCAAAAAGGGCGTATGCGTTTTTTCCTGAATATATTCAGGAAAAAACGCATACGCCCTTTTTGGCCAACCAAGCAACCTGGGAGAGCAAATCAGCACTACAAAGAAATCTCTCGCCCCCCCCCCACCCCCGGGGCAAAGGGCCAGGCGAAAAAAGTCTAAAAACCAGAAAGGCAGGACAGCCCACGGAGTCAAGGGAGCCTTGTTAAGCTGATGGGCGGAGATGTCAATGCCAACAGCCAATCTTCACAAGTGTATCCTCTTTCCCAAACCATGTAAAAACACAGAACCACAGAGCATAGGGCACTTCCACACATGGGCGTTGACCTTGGGAAAATGAAAAAATCAACCAGACACAGGGACCCCAAAGTTGAGGGCTGCTGTCTTGACAAGAACCTCCACTCCGGTACACGTTTCATATCCCAGGAAAGAGCCAAGTGGACAAAGACGAGTGGACAAGTGGACAAAGACAAGTGGACAAGTGGACAAGTGGTGCTACGTAGGTCCAATGGAGTGTCACTCAGCCATGAAATCCACGTCATGAGGCTGGTAGCAGCATCCTGAGTGGATTTAGGTACGATCATCCTCAGTGAAATAAGTCCCACAAAAAAAGAAACTTAGGATATCACTTATCGAGGGAATGTAAAAATCGCTCCCCATGAACGGAATCCCCAAACAGAACAGAGTCACGCTTTTAGAAAACACACTTATGCCTGCTTCAGGGGAAAGGTGAGGTGCGGTGACGCATAAAACTCGAGTTTGAAATGAGCACAGATACCCTTCCGAAAACCGAATATGGAATGGACACGACCTACTCCTTGCTCAATCAACTGACTCACCAGACCCTGTTCATCGCACAAGTATCTATCCGACTAGTAAGCATCTTAAAAGCTAAGTCTTGATATCTCTGTGTAAGTGCATCAAGTGTGTGTAAAGCGGCCTAAAACCAGCAGGGAAAATCAGCTCAGACCCATTCTGAGGATACATTTCCAACACAAAGAAGAAACAAGCAGGGCAAAACAGAGAGAAATTCTTCCAAAATGCGTTCAGGGACTGGCATGCAACCAGGATTGACCACATCTACAGCCCCAGCGGCAGAAGACATAAGGCTGGACACTCTTGGGGCTGAGACGATTGGTGAGGTTGGGAAAGCAAATGCAGACCCTTGAAAGGAATCCTGCGTGCTCCCCATTCATGGCTCCCAACTCTCCAGGTTCAACGCAATCTTCCGACAGCGAAAGCACTCATTGGAAACCCAGCGGATGCTACAACCGTGGGATCGGGAAAGCTTTCTGAACTCACCTCAGTTTTCCTCTCCTGGTGCTCGTGTTCTCCATTCAGGCCCCCTTACTAACAATCTCCCACTTGGAGACTCGGCGCCTTTCCATGCCTCTTTCGTACCGTCTGCAATTTGTCCGCAGGATGAACTGCAAGAGGGGGAACCAATGAGAGACTCGCTGGAGGTGTTTGGTCGGGCACATGTCACTCTCATTTCCCATCACGAAGAAGAATTCACCAGCGGTTCAGCCTGCCACCGCGGATCGACAATAGGGCGTGAAGCCATCCAGCCGTGTTGCGTCCACTCACAAAAAAGCGACTTGGGAAATGGAGCTCAGGGGCCCACTGCACTTCCCAAACCTGCAGAGTTCTAAACGATAACTATCGCCCCAAAATATATTGAGGTCAGGCTACGAAGAGGCGCTGAACGCAAGGCAGAACTGCAGGAAACGGATGTCAACGGGTACATCGAATGGCCCCGATAGCACATGAAAAGCGCCAGAACGTGGACAATGATGCGGTTGGCCAAAAAGGGCGTATGCGTTTTTTCCTGAATATATTCAGGAAAAAACGCATACGCCCTTTTTGGCCAACCAAGCAACCTGGGAGAGCAATCAGCACTACAAAGAAATCTCATCGCCCCCCCCCCACCCCCGGGGGCAAAAGGGCCAGGCGAAAAAAGTCTAAAAACCAGAAAGGCAGGACAGCCCACGAGTCCAAGGGAGCCTTGTTAAGCTGATGGGCGGGATGTCAATGGCCAACAGCCAATCTTCACCAGTGTATCCTCTTTCCCAAACCATGTAAAACACAGAACCACAGAGCATAGGGCACTTCCACACATGGGCGTTGACCTTGGGAAAATGAAAAAATCAACCAGACACAGGACCCCAAAGTTGAGGGCTGCTGTCTTGACAAGAACCTCCACTCCGGTACACGTTTCATATCCCAGGAAAGAGCCAAGTGGACAAAGACGAGTGGACAAGTGGACAAAGACAAGTGGACAAGTGGACAAGTGGTGCTACGTAGGTCCAATGGAGTGTCACTCAGCCATGAAATCCACGTCATGAGGCTGGTAGCAGCATCCTGAGTGGATTTAGGTACGATCATCCTCAGTGAAATAAGTCCCACAAAAAAAGAAACTTAGGATATCACTTATCGAGGGAATGTAAAAATCGCTCCCCATGAACGGAATCCCCAAACAGAACAGAGTCACGCTTTTAGAAAAACACACTTATGCCTGCTTCAGGGGAAAGGTGAGGTGCGGTGACGCATAAAACTCGAGTTTGAAATGAGCACAGATACCCTTCCGAAAACCGAATATGGAATGGACACGACCTACTCCTTGCTCAATCAACTGGACTCACCAGACCCTGTTCATCGCACAAGTATCTATCCGACTAGTAAGCATCTTAAAAGCTAAGTCTTGATATCTCTGTGTAAGTGCATCAAGTGTGTGTAAAGCGGCCTAAAACCAGCAGGGAAAATCAGCTCAGACCCATCTGAGGATACATTTCCAACACAAAGAAGAAACAAGCAGGGCAAAACAGAGAGAAATTCTTCCAAATGCGTTCAGGGACTGGCATGCAACCAGGATTGACCACATCTACAGCCCAGCGGCAGAAGACATAAGGCTGGACACTCTTGGGGCTGAGACGATTGGTGAGGTTGGGAAAGCAAATGCAGACCCTTGAAAGGAATCCTGCGTGCTCCCCATTCCATGGCTCCCAACTCTCCAGGTTCAACGCAATCTTCCGACAGCGAAAGCACTCATTGGAAACCCAGCGGATGCTACACCGTGGGATCGGGAAAGCTTTCTGAAACTCACCTCAGTTTTCCTCTCCTGGTGCTCGTGTTCTCCATTCAGGCCCCCTTACTAACAATCTCCCCACTTGAGACTCGCGCCTTTCCATGCCTCTTTCGTACCGTCTGCAATTTGTCCGCAGGATGAACTGCAAGAGGGGGAACCAATGAGAGACTCGCTGGAGGTGTTTGGTCGGGCACATGTCACTCTCATTTCCCATCACGAAGAAGAATTCACCAGCGGTTCAGCCTGCCACCGCGGATCGACAATAGGGCGTGAAGCCATCCAGCCGTGTTGCGTCCCACTCACAAAAAAAGCGACTTGGGAAATGGAGCTCAGGGGGCCCTGCACTTCCCAAACCTGCAGAGTTCTAAACGATAACTATCGCCCCAAAATATATTGAGGTCAGGCTACGAAGAGGCGCTGAACGCAAGCAGAACTGCAGGAAACGGATGTCAACGGGTACATCGGAATGGCCCCGATAGCACATGAAAAGCGCCAGAACGTGGACAATGATGCGGTTGGCCAAAAAGGGCGTATGCGTTTTTTCCTGAATATATTCAGGAAAAAACGCATACGCCCTTTTTGGCCAACCAAGCAACCTGGGAGAGCAAATCAGCACTACAAAGAAATCTCTCGCCCCCCCCCCACCCCCGGGGCAAAAGGGCCAGGCGAAAAAAGTCTAAAAACCAGAAAGGCAGGACAGCCCACGGAGTCAAGGGAGCCTTGTTAAGCTGATGGGCGGGATGTCAATGGCCAACAGCCAATCTTCACAAGTGTATCCTCTTTCCCAAACCATGTAAAACACAGAACCACAGAGCATAGGGCACTTCCACACATGGGCGTTGACCTTGGAAAATGAAAAAATCAACCAGACACAGGGACCCCAAAGTTGAGGGCTGCTGTCTTGACAAGACCTCCACTCCGGTACACCGTTTCATATCCCAGGAAAGAGCCAAGTGGACAAAGACGAGTGGACAAGTGGACAAAGACAAGTGGACAAGTGGACAAGTGGTGCTACGTAGGTCCAATGGAGTGTCACTCAGCCATGAAATCCACGTCATGAGGCTGGTAGCAGCATCCTGAGTGGATTTAGGTACGATCATCCTCAGTGAATAAGTCCCACAAAAAAAGAAACTTAGGATAATCACTTATCGAGGGAATGTAAAAATCGCTCCCCATGAACGGAATCCCCAAACAGAACAGAGTCACGCTTTAGAAAACACACTTATGCCTGCTTCAGGGGAAAGGTGAGGTGCGGTGACGCATAAAACTCGAGTTTGAAATGAGCACAGATACCCTTCCGAAAACCGAATATGGAATGGACACGACCTACTCCTTGCTCAATCAACTGGACTCACCAGACCCTGTTCATCGCACAAGTATCTATCCGACTAGTAAGCATCTTAAAAGCTAAGTCTTGATATCTCTGTGTAAGTGCATCAAGTGTGTGTAAAGCGGCCTAAAACCAGCAGGGAAAATCAGCTCAGACCCATTCTGAGGATACATTTCCAACACAAAAGAAGAAACAAGCAGGGCAAAACAGAGAGAAATTCTTCCAAAATGCGTTCAGGGACTGGCATGCAACCAGGATTGACCACATCTACAGCC